>NC_051334.1:190515720-191139349 GCF_015220235.1 Choloepus didactylus | reverse complement strand
ATCTAAAAGAAAAAATGGATAATAGAAACAGATCCACAAAAGGTACAGGTATTGGAGTGAGTTACCAGCCATGGATGTTAAAATACTAAGATTGATGCATTCAAGGAAATAAATGACCAGATGGAGATTTTTAGCAGGTAACTGTAAGGATAATTGAATGGAAATTATAAAACTGAAAGTGCAAAACTGAAATTAAGAACTAAATAGATGGATTCAACAGCAAATTTGACACAGCTGAAAAGACAATTAGGTATTTAGAAAATATCCAGATGGAATTATGGAGAGACAGAAGGATGGAAAATATAGAATAGGGTATTTGGAAATTTATCAATATACTTCTAAATAACCCACGTGTCAAAGAAGAAATTACACTAGAAATTATAATATATTTTGACTTGAATGATAATAAAAGTATTGCATAAAAAAAGTGGAAATAGTTTAGACGACATTCTCTGATCATACTGCAAGCATATAATGAAAGAAAGAATCCCATTTATAATAGCAGCAACAACAAAAAAGATAATCCCCTGGAATAATCCTAAGAAATGTGCAAGAGATATATGAAAAAAACTTTAAAACACTACTGAAGTACTCAAAAGAACACTTGAATAAATTGAAAGGCTTGCCCTGTTGTTTTATAGAAAAACCCAATATCATAAAGATGAATATGATCCTTAATCCATAAATTTAACAAAATGCCAATAAAAGTACAAATAATATCTTATTGCAAAACTATAGTAATTAAAGTATTGTGGTTCTGTCATATGAATAGATAAACAGACAAATAGATCATTGAAACAGTCAAGAAATGGCACCTCCAAAAAATATGATTTGGTATATGATAGACATTGCATATAATTGGGAAAAAATGGAAAGTTCATGAAACCATGAAAGTAATACAGTAAAGCATGGGATATTTCAATTTCAAATTCCATTTTTTCATTGTTGGTATATAGGAAAGCAAATGGCTTTTGTATATTAACCTTGTATCCTGTGATCTTGCTATAATTGTTTCCAGGAGTTCTTTTGTTGTTAATTCTTTGGGATTTTCTAGAGAGACAATCATATCATCTGTGAGTAAAGACAGTTTTATTTCTTCCTTCCAAATCTGTGCATCTTTCATTTCCTTACTGGTCTAATTGCACTAGCTAGGTCTTCCAGTACAATGTTGTCTAGGAATGGTGAGAAGGAGCATCATTGCCTTGTTTCTAATCTTAGAGAGAAAGCATTCAGTGTCTCACCATTAAGTATGATGTTAGCTGTATGTTTTTTGTAAATGTTCTTTATCAAGTTGAGGAAGTTATCCTCTATTCCTAATTTGCTGAGAGTTTTTTTTTTTTATCATGAATGGGTTTCAGATTTTGTCAAATGCTTTTTCTGCATCAACTTATATGATCATATGATTTTTGTTCTTTACCCTGTTAATGTGGTTGTGGTAGTTTGAAAAGTTCATGTTTTAATTTGCTCTTGTGGGTTCAGAGCTGTTGTGGATGGGACTTTTTGATTAGGTTATTTCAGTTGAGATGTGACCCATCCCATTCAGGGTAGGTCTTGATCCTCTTGTTGGAGTCCTTTATAAGAGGATAAAATCCACAGAGAAGCTAAGAGATGAAATTAAGAGGTGCTCATAGAGAAAAGCCCCAGAAAATCTAAGAGAGGACCCACAGAAAACAGAGAGGAGGCCACTGAAATGAGAAGCTGAAAGCAATGAAACCAGGGAGAGAAGGACCAGCAGATACCAGTCATATGCCTTCCCATGTGATGGACGTGTTCCGGATGCCGGCAGCCTGTCTTCAGAATCCAGGTATCTTCCTGTTGATGCTTGAGCTGGACATTTTCATGGCCTAAGAACTGTAAATTTGCAACCTAATAAACCCCCATTGTAGAAGTCAACCTGTTTCTGGTATATTGCATTCTGGCACCTTTACCAAACCAAAACAGTGGTGGATTATGTTAATTGCTTTTCAAACATTGACCCTGTCTTGCATATCTGGATTAAATCCCACTTGGTTGTAGTGTATAATTCTTTTTATACATTGTTGGTTTCTATTTGCTATTTTTTTGAGGATTTTGAATCTATGTTCATGAGAGATATTTGAGATATTTTATATTTTGTAATTAATGTAATGATTAGGAGCCCAGATAATAGAGCCAGGCTACTTGAGTTTGAATCCTGGGTCTGCCATTTACAAACTGTGGGGCCTTGGCTAAGTCACTTACTATCACTGTGACTTAGCTTCCACAACTCCATAATGGAGATAAGAATAGGCCTACTTCTTAGACTTCTTGTGAGGACTGAATATAAGTATAAAGCATTTCAAACAGAATCGTAAGCTCTATATGTGTTTGCTATTTTTGTTTTTATTTAAAATATTTTATCTTTCATACTCACAAATAAAGGATAAGTAAATGATCCTTGCCACTGCCCCAACTACCTAGCTGTTATTCCCCTAACCAGGTAACAGGGTCCCTACCAGCCCTCCACAAACCTCCTGGAAGCCCTTGCCATGAACAGGTCCTTTGCAGGGCCCCATAGTCAAACTGAGCATGTCTTAGACCAGTCATTTCTTTTTTTTTTTTTTTTAAAGGATTTGTTTTAATGCTTATGAGTGTTAAAGAAGGTGGATAATATATAAATAAGGAAGTTAGACTATTAGTTTCTAAATATTATTATAATTCATTGTTTCATGTAAGCCCCACAGTCAAAGCCAGGAACCACTAACACAAATTTACTTCTTACAGGGTGTGGGTTTATTGTTATGTTCCGTGATTTGCTACTCTAGCAGAGAAGGAAATGATTGTCTACTAAATCCCAATCACTGTACTTTTACACATGTTATCTCATTCAATCCTGACACCAATACTACTACTAGTTATTTATATGCCCATTTTAAAGATTGAGACAGTGAAGTTCAGAGAGAAAAACTTACTGAAAGACCAGTCATTTCTAACCAGACCTCTTGTTGTACTCCTCAGACACTTCAGGAAAGACAACCCCCTTCCCCACCCAATGTCCTCTTCCCCTTATTGCTATGAGCATTCTTACCCTGTTTTTCCCCAGGAACTACTGCCCTTCCCCAAGTCTTTCCAAGGGCCTTCTAGAACCCCCATTCCACTACAAGTAAGTGGCACTGCCTTCTTGATCTCTCACCAGAAGGCTTTCTTCATTGCCTTGCAGCCTTAACTGGAAAAAGCCTTCTGCCTATGATGCAACCTCCTCTACCACATCTCGGAGAGGGAGTGCGATGGATTCTCCTGGCTCCTCACTGCTGGGTCTAGATGACAGCCTTTTATGAGCCTCAGACTCTTAAGTTGAATACTTCCTCTTAAAAACGAAGGGCTTTACCTTCCTCAATAAGTTAAAAATTGAAATACTGTGTGGCCCAGCAATCCCACTTCTAGGTATGTACCCAGAAGAACTGAAAGCAGGGACTCAAACAGACATTTGCACCCTGATGTTCATAGCGGCATTATTCACAATTGCCAAGAGATGGAAACAACCCAAGTGCCCATCAACTGATATGGATAGACAAATGTGGTATGTACATATGATGGAATATTACTCAGCCATAAATAGGAACAATGTCCTGATGTATGTGACAACATGGATGAAACTTGAGGACATCATGCTGAGTGAAATAAGCCAGACACAAAAGGACAAAAATTGTATGATTCCATCAGTATGAAATATCCAGAACTGGCAAATCCATAGAGACAGAACACAGATTGGTGGTTGCCAGGGGTGGGGGAGGGTGATGAAAAACTTCCGGAACTAAATAGTGGTGATGGCTGAACAGCATTGGGAATGTCCTTAATGCCACCAAATTGTCCACTTTAAAATGGTAAATTTTATGTTATGTGCATTTTACCAAGATAAAAAATGAGAGACAAAGAAGTTTAAAATTATGCAATTAAAACATGAATAAATCCTCCTTGTAAAGAATTTCATCCTTTATAGATGGAGCCAGTTCCCTGGGCTCAGCCCTGTCTCGGTGCTCTTGGGTTGGGCTGGCGCATGTCTCTCCTTTCCTCTGCAACAACCCACACATAGATATATAGTTTGTGTGTGTGTGTGTGTGTGTGCATGTTTAAAAAAACACGAACAGTATCTTACTATAAACATTGTTCTGGAACTTACTTTTTTTCATCCATCTGTCCTGGCAATATTTCCTCTTCAGTACATGTATTTCTACTTCATTATCTTAAACTGCTGCATTGTAGCTCATTTTGGAAATACCACAATGTATCTTTAACCATTCTTTCAACATAGACATTTTTATTGTTTTCATTTTTCCCTATTATAAACAATGCAGCAATAAACAGCTTTCTATGTGTCAGCTTGCATACAAGCGGGAGTGTTTCTTCATTCTTAATTTTTTAAAAGAATAATGACTATTGTTTTTATAAAGCAGATACATGCACATTATAAAAGTGGAAGCTATGCAAGAATTACAATGAAAAAACTAATAAATAACCCAGAAAAGAAAAAATATACAGTTATCTTCTTTATACACATGTACAGGCAGAAGGCAGCAAGCTATCTAGAAATAATTGTATAACAATGGGATCATACCAGACATGCTATTTTTAATAAAAGGTGTCAGATTTGGTTTTACCTGAATTTTAAATATAAAAAGGAACTAGTGTGAAATCAAACTGCTGAACTTTATGTAAATATTTCTTCCCCACAAGGTCTATTAGTTCCTGTGAGATCCCTCTGGGGATAAAAGGATTATAAAGAGCATTCAGTGATTTGAGCCATTCTTTTCTCTTTTCCCTTCCATCTCTTCCCCTCCATTTTCTTTTCTTTCTTTTTGGAAAAACTTTTTTATTTTGAAATAATTTTAAACTTACATGACAATTGCAAAAATAATACAAAACCCATAGAGAGAACTCCAACACACCCTCCTTCTAGAGACCCAGATTCATCAACTTTTAACATTTTGTCACAGTTGCCATATCATTCTGTCATCTGTATGTCTGTATGTATGTATCTATCTATCATACTCTATTTTCTAAACATTTGATAGTAAGTTGTATACATCATGTTTTTTGAACACTTAATGTTTCCATGTACATTTCCTAAAAATAGGGATATTAATACTTATGTAACCAACTTAAGTACAGTTATCAAGTTCAAGAAATTTAACATTAATGTAAATTTTACAGTCTATCTTCCAAATTTATTCATACGTCCCAATAATGTCCTTTGGGGCACCTTCTCCTCCATTTTTAAACCCAGTCCTGGATCATGTATTGCATTTAATTGCCATTGTCTCTTAAGTCACTGTTTTTTTTTTAAATTGTGGAAACATATATACAGCATAAAATCTCACATCTCATCCACTCCCAAGCATGCCACTCAGTCGGATTAATCATATTCACCGTGTTGTGCTACCCTCACCACGTTATATTACCAGAAGTTTCTCATCACTCCAAACAGAAACCCTGCAACCATTAAGCATTAACCTACCATTCTCCTTTACCCCCACCCTTGGGTACCTGTACTCTACTTTGTGTCTCTATGCATTTACATTTTACAGCTATTTCATGTGAATGGACTCATACAATATCCATCCCTTTGTGTCTGAATTCTTTCACTCAACAAGATGTCTTCAACATTCATCCATGTTGTCACGTGTATCAGAACTTGTTCCTTTTTATGGCTGAATACTATTCCATTGTATGTATATACTGTATTTTGTTTATCCATTCATCAGCTGGGTGGACATTTGAGTTGCTCCCACCTTTTGGCTAATCTGAATAATGCTGCTATAAACATCCGTGTGCTATAAAACTCAGTGTTTGAGACCCTGCTTTCAGTTTTTTGGGATGTATACCTAGACATAGTATTGCTAGTCTTGTCTTTTCATTTTGATCATAGCGTCTTCTGAGGAACAGAATTTCCTCATTTGTGAGTCTTTCTTTAGTAAGTTCATTTTGGGTCTTGTTTAAGAAACCCTTCCCTACCCCAAAGTCAGAAAATTGTTTACTAAAGGTTTTTAAATTTTGTTTTTGGTACTTAAGCATTTGATCCATCTGGAGTGATTTTTGGGTATGGTGTATTAATCAAGGGATGGAGAAGGTGAAGGGGGACTTTTGGTTTTTTAAAAAATTTTTGAACTTTGTTTCATCCAAGTAATATATATATATATATGCAGTTTAAAAATAATAGTACTGTCAATATAAGTGGACTGATATAGAAAAACAGCAGTCCCCACCCTTCTCCCATTCCTAACTATTACTTTCCAGAGATCAAAATTTTAGAAACATGGCGGTCTTTACTGGTATTAACTCCCTATGTTTTAAATAATATTCTCTTGTGCTGATATTTCTTGATTTTTCAATTTTAGACATTATCTATTAAGGTCCTACTATGTAAAATGAAGAGTTATCTTTCTTACACTAATACTGCCCCCATACTTCCTTTTCCCTCTGTTCCCAATATAGTTGTATCATAATATCTAGTTAAATTAAATATTCAGTGTTCACTTTATTATGACTATGTAGATATTGTTCATAGCTGAACTACAGAGTACGATACAACAAAACTTTTGATTTTTCTTGGAGTCAATACTTGCTTCATTTAGTTCATTTGCTTTAGCTTTCTCTGAACCTAAGATTAAGTTTTTTTCCAGACTTTCTAGGCAGAGATGTAAAATTCCTCTTAATATAGCCAAGCACATACAATGGGATATTATTCAGCTATAAAAAGGAATGAAGTCCTGATGCTTGCAACAACCTGGATGAATCTTGAAGACATCATGTTGAGTGAAATAAGCCAGACACAAAAGGAAATTCATAGAGCCAGAAACTAGAATAGAGGTTACCAAGGGATAGGGTAGGGTGAGGAATGGGGAGTTAATGCTTAATTGGTACAGATTTTCTGTTTGGGGTGATGGAAAAGTTTTGGTAATGGATGGTGGTGATGGTAGTGCATCATTATGAGTGTAATTAACAGTACTGAATTATACATTTGAATGTGGTTTAAAGGGGAAATTTTAGGTAGTATATATGTTACTAGAATTAAAATTTAAAAAAATCATAGGGATGGGCGGGGCAAGATGGCAGACTGGTGAGCTGTATGTTTTAGTTACTCCTCCAGGAAAGTAGGTAAAAAGCCAGGAACTGCGTGGACTGGACACCACAGAGCAATCTGTCTTTGGGCATACTTCATACAACACTCATGAAAACGTGGAACTGCTGAGATCAGCGAAATCTGTAAGTTTTTGCGGCCAGGGGACCCGCGCCCCTCCCTGCCAGGCTCAGTCCCGGGGGAGGAGGGGCTGTCAGCTCCAGGAAGGAGAAGGGAGAATTGCAGTGGCTGCTCTCATCGGAAACTCATTCTACTGATTCAAACTCCAACCATAGATAGACTGAGGCCAGACACCAGAGACTCTGAGAGCAGCCAGCCCAGCAGAGAGGAGACGGGCATAGAAGGAAAACAACACGAGAAGCTCCAAAGTAAAAGCAGAGGATTTTTGGAGTTCTGGTGAACACAGAAAGGGGAAGGGCGGAGATCAGGCCTTGAGGCGCATATGCAAATCCCGAAGCAAGGCTGATCTCTCTGCCCAGGGCACCTTTCCTTAATGGCCCTGGTTGCTTTGTCTATTAGCATTTCAATAACCCATTAGATCTCTGAGGAGGGCCGTTTTTTTTTTTTTTTTTTTTTTTTAAATCCTTTTTGCTTTTTCTAAAACAATTACTCTAAGAAGCTCAATACAGAAAGCTTCAAAGAATTGAAATTTGGGCACGTCAAGTCAAGAGCAGAAATAAGAGAGCTCTGAGACAAAAGGCAATAATCCAGTGGCTGAGAAAATTCACTAAACAACACAACTTCCCAAGAAAAGGGGGGTGTCCGCTCACAGCCACCATCCTGGTGGACAGGAAACACTCCTGCCCATCGCCAGCCCCATAGCCCAGAGCTGCCCCAGACAACCCAGTGTGACGGAAGTGCTTCAAATAACAGGCACACACCACAAAACTGGGCGTGGACATTAGCCTTCCCTGCAACCTCAGCTGAATGTCCCAGAGCTGAGAAGGGGGAGCAGTGTGAATTAACAGAGCCCCATTCAGCCATCATTTGAGCAGACTGGGAGCCTCCCAACACAGCCCAGCAGCCCAGAACTGCCCTGGGGGGACGGCACTCACCTGTGACATAGCACAGTCATCCCTCAACAGAGGACCCGGGGTGCACAGCCTGGAAGAGGGGCCCACTTGCAAGTCTCAGGAGCCATACGCCAATACCAAAGACTTGTGGGTCAGTGGCAGAGACAAACTGTGGCAGGACTGAACTGAAGGATTAGACTATTGCAGTAGCTTTAAAACTCTAGGATCATCAGGGAGATTTGATTGTTAGGGCCACCCCCCCTCCCCGACTGCCCAGAAACACGCCCCCACATACAGGGCAGGCAACACCAACTACACACGCAAGCTTGGGACACCAATTGGGCCCCACAAGACTCACTCCCCCACTCACCAAAAAGGCTAAGCAGGGGAGATCTGGCTTGTGGAGAACAGGTGGCTCGTGGACGCCACCTGCTGGTTAGTTAGAGAAAGTGTACTCCACGAAGCTGTAGATCTGATAAATTAGAGATAAGGACTTCAACTGGTCTACAAACCCTAAAAGAACCCTATCAAGGTCAGCAAATGCCACGAGGCCAAAAACAACAGAAAATTATAAAGCATATGAAAAAACCAGACGATATGGATAACCCAAGCCCAAGCACCCAAATCAAAAGACCAGAAGAGACACACCTAGAGCAGCTACTCAAAGAACTAAAGATGAACAATGAGACCCTAGTACGGGATATGAAGGAAATCAAGAAGACCCTAGAAGAGCATAAAGAAGACATTGCAAGACTAAATAAAAAATGGATGATCTTATGGAAATTAAAGAAACTGTTGACCAAATTAAAAAGATTCTGGACACTCATAGTACAAGACTAGAGGAAGTTGAACAACGAATCAGTGACCTGGAAGATGACAGAATGGAAAATGAAAGCATAAAAGAAAGAATGGGGAAAAAAATTGAAAAACTCGAAATGGACCTCAGGGATATGATAGATAATATGAAGCGTCCGAATATAAGACTCATTGGTGTCCCAGAAGGGGAAGAAAAGGGTAAAGGTCTAGGAAGAGTATTCAAAGAAATTGTTGGGGAAAACTTCCCAAATCTTCTAAACAACATAAATACACAAATCATAAATGCTCAGCGAACTCCAAATAGAATAAATCCAAAAAAACCCACTCCGAGACATATACTGATCACACTGTCAAACATAGAAGAGAAGGAGCAAGTTCTGAAAGCAGCAAGAGAAAAGCAATTCACCACATACAAAGGAAACAGCATAAGACTAAGTAGTGACTACTCAGCAGCCACCATGGAGGCGAGAAGGCAATGGCACGATATATTTAAAATTCTGAGAGAGAGGAATTTCCAGCCAAGAATACTTTATCCAGCAAAGCTCTCCTTCAAATTTGAGGGAGAGCTTAAATTTTTCACAGACAAAGAAATGCTGAGAGAATTTGCTAACAAGAGACCTGCCCTACTGGAGATACTAAAGGGAGCCCTACAGACAGAGAAACAAAGACAGGACAGAGAGACTTGGAGAAAGGTTCAGTACTAAAGAGATTCGGTATGGGTACAATAAAGGATATTAATAGAGAGAGGGAAAAATATGGCAAACATAATCCAAAGGATAAGATGGCCGATTCAAGAAATGCCTTCACGGTTTTAACGTTGAATGTAAATGGATTAAACTCCCCAATTAAAAGATATAGATTCGCAGAATGGATCAAAAAAAATGAACCATCAATATGTTGCATACAAGAGACTCATCTTAGACACAGGGACACAAAGAAATTGAAAGTGAAAGGATGGAAAAAATATTTCATGCAAGCTACAGCCAAAAGAAAGCAGGTGTAGCAATATTAATCTCAGATAAAATAGACTTCAAATGCAGGGATGTTTTGAGAGACAAAGAAGGCCACTACATACTAATAAAAGGGGCAATTCAGCAAGAAGAAATAACAATCGTAAATGTCTATGCACCCAATCAAGGTGCCACAAAATACATGAGAGAAACATTGGCAAAACTAAAGGAAGCAATTGATGTTTCCACAATAATTGTGGGAGACTTCAACACATCACTCTCTCCTATAGATAGATCAACCAGACAGAAGACCAATAAGGAAATTGAAAACCTAAACAATCTGATAAATGAATTAGATTTAACAGACATCTACAGGACATTACATCCCAAATCACCAGGATACACATACTTTTCTAGTGCTCACGGAACTTTCTCCAGAATAGATCATATGCTGGGACATAAAACAAGCCTCAATAAATTTAAAAAGATTGAAATCATTCAAAGCACATTCTCGGACCACAATGGAATACAATTAGAAGTCAATAACCATCAGAGACTTAGAAAATTCACAAATACCTGGAGGTTAAACAACACACTCCTAAACAATCAGTGGGTTAAAGAAGAAATAGCAAGAGAAATTGCTAAATATATAGAGACGAATGAAAATGAGAACACAACATACCAAAACCTATGGGATGCAGCAAAAGCAGTGCTAAGGGGGAAATTTATAGCACTAAACGCATATATTAAAAGGAAGAAAGAGCCAAAATCAAAGAACTAATGGATCAACTGAAGAAGCTAGAAAATGAACAGCAAACCAATCCTAAACCAAGTAGAAGAAAAGAAATAACAAGGATTAAAGCAGAAATAAATGACATAGAGAACAAAAAAACAATAGAAAGGATAAATATCACCAAAAGTTGGTTCTTTGAGAAGATCAACAAGATTGACAAGCCCCTAGCTAGACTGACAAAATCAAAAAGAGAGAAGACCCATATAAACAAAATAATGAATGAAAAAGGTGACATAACTGCAGATCCTGAAGAAATTAAAAAAATTATAAGAGGATATTATGAACAACTGTATGGCAACAAACTGGATAATGTAGAAGAAATGGACAATTTCCTGGAAACATATGAACAACCTAGACTGACCAGAGAAGAAATAGAAGACCTCAACCAACCCATCACAAGCAAAGAGATCCAATCAGTCATCAAAAATCTTCCCACAAATAAATGCCCAGGGCCAGATGGCTTCACAGGGGAATTCTACCAAACTTTCCAGAAAGAACTGACACCAATCTTACTCAAACTCTTTCAAAACATTGAAAAAAATGGAACACTACCTAACTCATTTTATGAAGCTAACATCAATCTAATACCAAAACCAGGCAAAGATGCTACAAAAAAGGAAAACTACCGGCCAATCTCCCTAATGAATATAGATGCAAAAGTCCTCAACAAAATACTTGCAAATCGAATCCAAAGACACATTAAAAAAATCATACACCATGACCAAGTGGGGTTCATTCCAGGCATGCAAGGATGGTTCAACATCAGAAAAACAATCAATGTATTACAACACATTAAAAACTCGAAAGGGAAAAATCAATTGATCATCTCAATAGATGCTGAAAAAGCATTTGACAAAATCCAACATCCCTTTTTGATAAAAACACTTCAAAAGGTAGGAATTGAAGGAAACTTCCTCAACATGATAAAGAGCATATATGAAAAACCCACAGCCAGCATAGTACTCAATGGTGAGAGACTGAAAGCCTTCCCTCTAAGATCAGGAACAAGACAAGGATGCCCGCTGTCACCACTGTTATTCAACATTGTGCTGGAAGTGCTAGCCAGGGCAATCCGGCAAGACAAAGAAATAAAAGGCATCCAAATTGGAAAAGAAGAAGTAAAACTGTCATTGTTTGCAGATGATATGATCTTATATCTAGAAAACCCTGAGAAATCAACGATACACCTACTAGAGCTAATAAACAAATTTAGCAAAGTAGCGGGATACAAGATTAATGCACATAAGTCAGTAATGTTTCTATATGCTAGAAATGAACAAACTGAAGAGACACTCAAGAAAAAGATACCATTTTCAATAGCAACTAAAAAAATCAAGTACCTAGGAATCAACTTAACCAAAGATGTAAAAGACCTATACAAAGAAAACTACATAACTCTACTAAAAGAAATAGAAGGGGACCTTAAAAGATGGAAAAATATTCCATGTTCATGGATAGGAAGGCTAAATGTCATTAAGATGTCAATTCTACCCAAACTCATCTACAGATTCAATGCAATCCCAATCAAAATTCCAACAACCTACTTTGCAGACTTGGAAAAGCTAGTTATCAAATTTATTTGGAAAGGGAAGATGCCTCGAATTGCTAAAGACACTCTAAAAAAGAAAAAACGAAGTGGGAGGACTTACACTCCCTGACTTTGAAGCTTATTATAAAGCCACAGTTGCCAAGACAGCATGGTACTGGCACAAAGATAGACATATAGATCAATGGAATCGAATTGAGAATTCAGAGATAGACCCTCAGATCTATGGCCGACTGATCTTTGATAAGGCCCCCAAAGTCACCGAACTGAGCCATAATGGTCTTTTCAACAAATGGGGCTGGGAGAGTTGGATATCCATATCCAAAAGAATGAAAGAGGACCCCTACCTCACCCCCTACACAAAAATTAACTCAAAATGGACCAAAGATCTCAATATAAAGAAAGTACCATAAAACTCCTAGAAGATAATGTAGGAAAACATCTTCAAGACCTTGTATTAGGAGGCCACTTCCTAGACTTTACACCCAAAGCACAAGCAACAAAAGAGAAAATAGATAAATGGGAACTCCTCAAGCTTAGAAGTTTCTGCACCTCAAAGGAATTTCTCAAAAAGGTAAAGAGGCAGCCAACTCAATGGGAAAAAATTTTTGGAAACCATGTATCTGACAAAAGACTGATATCTTGCATATACAAAGAAATCCTACAACTCAATGACAATAGTACAGACAGCCCAATTATAAAATGGGCAAAGGATATGAAAAGACAGTTCTCTGAAGAGGAAATACAAATGACCAAGAAACACATGAAAAAATGTTCAGCTTCACTAGCTATTAGAGAGATGCAAATTAAGACCACAATGAGATACCATCTAACACCGGTTAGAATGGCTGCCATTAAACAAACAGGAAACTACAAATGCTGGAGGGGATGTGGAGAAATTGGAACTCTTATTCATTGTTGGTGGGACTGTATAATGGTTCAGCCACTCTGGAAGTCAGTCTGGCAGTTCCTTAGAAAACTAGATATAGAGCTACCATTCGATCCAGCGATTGCACTCCTCGGTATATACCCGGAAGATCGGAAAGCAGTGACACGAACAGATATCTGCACGCCAATGTTCATAGCAGCATTATTCACAATTGCCAAGAGATGGAAACAACCCAAATGTCCTTCAACAGATGAGTGGATAAATAAAATGTGGTATATACACACGATGGAATACTACGCGGCAGTAAGAAGGAATGATCTGGTGAAACATATGACAACATGGATGAACCTTGAAGACATAATGCTGAGCGAAATAAGCCAGGCACAAAAAGAGAAATATTATATGCTACCACTAATGTGAACTTTGAAAAATGTAAAACAAATGGTTTATAATGTAGAATGTAGGGGAACTAGCAGTAGAGAGCAATTAAGGAAGGGGGAACAATAATCCAGGAAGAACAGATAAGCTATTTAACGTTCTGGGGATGCCCAGAAATGACTATGGTCTGTTAATTTCTGATGGTTGTAGTAGGAACAAGTTCACTGAAATGTTGCTATATTATGTAACTTTCTTGGGGTAAAGTAGGAACATGTTGGAAGTTAAGCAGTTATCTTAGGTTAGTTGTCTTTTTCTTACTCCCTTGCTATGGTCTCTTTGAAATGCTCTTTTATTGTATGTTTGTTTTCTTTTTAACTTTTTTTTTCATACAGGTGATTTGAAAAAAGAAGGGAAAGTTAAAAAAAAAAAAAAAAAAGAAAAAAGACAAACAAGGGGAAAAAAAAAAAAAAAAAGATGTGTTGCCCCCTTGAGGAGCCTGTGGAGAATGCAGGGGTATTCGCCTACCCCACCTCCATGGTTGCTAACATGACCACAGACATAGGGGACTGGTGGTTTGATGGGTTGAGCCCTCTACCATAAGTTTTACCCTTGGGAAGACGGTTGCTGCAAAGGAGAGGCTAGGCCTCCCTGTATTTGTGCCTAAGAGTCTCCTCCTGAATGCCTCTTTGTTGCTCAGATGTGGCCCTCTCTCTCTGGCTAAGCCAACTTGAAAGGTGAAATCACTGCCCTCCCCCCTACGTGGGATCAGACACCCAGGGAAGTGAATCTCCCTGGCAACGTGGAATATGACTCCCAGGGAGGAATGTAGACCTGGCACCGTGGGACGGAGAACATCTTCTTGACCAAAAGGGGGATGTGAAAGGAAATGAAATAAGCTTCAGTGGCAGAGAGATTCCAAAAGGAGCCGAGAGGTCACTCTGGTGGGCACTCTTATGCACACTTTAGACAACCCTTTTTAGGTTCTAAAGAATTGGGGTAGCTGGTGGTGGATACCTGAAACTATCAAACTACAACCCAGAACCCATGAATCTCGAAGACAGTTGTATAAAAATGTAGCTTATGAGGGGTGACAATGGGATTGGGAAAGCCATAAGGACCAAACACCACTTTGTCTAGTTTATGGATGGATGTATAGAAAAGTAGGGGAGGGAAACAGACAGACAAAGGTACCCAGTGTTCTTTTTTACTTCAATTGCTCTTTTTCACTCTAATTATTATTCTTGTTATTTTTGTGTGTGTGCTAATGAAGGTGTCAGGGATTGATTTAGGTGATGAATGTACAACTATGTAATGGTACTGTAAACAATCGAAAGTACAATTTGTTTTGTATGACTGCGTGGTATGTGAATATATCTCAATAAAATGATGATTTAAAAAAAAAAAAAAAAAAAAAAAAAAAAAAAAGAAAAGTAGGGGAGGGAAACAGACAGACAAAGGTACCCAGTGTTCTTTTTTACTTCAATTGCTCTTTTTCACTCTAATTATTATTCTTGTTATTTTTGTGTGTGTGCTAATGAAGGTGTCAGGGATTGATTTAGGTGATGAATGTACAACTATGTAATGGTACTGTAAACAATCGAAAGTACAATTTGTTTTGTATGACTGCGTGGTATGTGAATATATCTCAATAAAATGATGATTTAAAAAAAAAAAAAAAAAGTCTTAGAGAAACTCAAGAAGTAGAAATTTGTATAGATTGTAAATATGTAGAGAAAAAAATGGTTTAACAAGTGATTCTTGAAACTCAATAAAATCTCCATTAACAGCAAAAAAAAAAAAAAAAAAAAAAAAAAAAATCATAGGACTGTATAACACAGTGAACCCTAATGTAAACTATGGACTATAGTTAATAGTATAATTGTAATAACATTGTTTCATCAATTGTAACAAAGTTACCACACTAATGTAAAGTGTTAATAAAAGGGAAAACTGTGTGCCTGGGGTGGAGTATATGGGAACTCTATTTTCTACATGATTTTACTGTAAACCTACAACTTCTCTCATTATATATATATAACTAAGAACATCAGGTAGTCTATTGGTTCCTTTTTTTTCACCCTTGGTGACTACCCCCTATAATGACGTCTCCTTTCTCCTGCTCCAATTTGGACTTCCTGTTCTTTAGACATGTTGCACAGTTGTCATCCCAGGAATTCCCTTATCCTTCCTCTCTCACTCCCATTTTCCTAGACCCCCATGCTATCCCCTTTTATGTTTTATGCCTTCATTTTGGTAGAGCACATCCACTAGTAGCTTCCTGAGAAAGGGTGCATGAGAGTTACATTTTGGGGGGAGGAATTATATATGTTTGAAAGTATTCTCCCCTCACATGTGATCAAAACTTTGCTGGATATAGAATTCTAGATTGGAAATCATTTTACCTAAAAAAATTTAAGGTGTGCTTCTATTGTCGTCTAGCTTCTAATGCTGCAGTTGAGAAGTCTGATAACCTTCTAATTCCCAATCTTCTTTTCCATGTTTTCATTTCTTGAGGGATTTGGAATATCCTTTTTTCCCCAGTATTCTGAACTTTCATGATGCTGTATCTTCACAAGGGTTTCTTATTCATTCATTTTGATGGGTACTTTGTGGAGCCATTTCAATCTTACGTCCTTCATGCCCTTCATGTAGACTCATGTCCTTCAGTTTTGAGAAATTTTATTGTACCATTTATTTTAAAAATTTCTCTCCTCTATTTATTCTGTTCTCTTTTTCTGGTACTCCTACTGGTTGTATATTGAGCCTCTTAGGGTAAAACTTTAAGAAATATTTTCTTTCCTATTTTCATCTCTTTGACTCTAAGTTTTGGGGAGATTTTCTTGACTTTATTTTCTCACTTTCCATTGAATTTTAAATTTCAACAATTCTATTTTTAAAATTTCCAATAGCTCTTTCTTTTCCTCTTTCCTTTTCCATAGCCTCCTCTTCTTGTTAATTGCTTCAATATTTTGCCTTATCTCTCTGAGAATATTAACATATATATGAAGTTTGCTTTTTCTGCTTCCACTGGAATATGTGATGTGATGTGTGTGGAGGGGGGTGCGCAGGGAGTGAGGGGAAGCTTGTCAACTGGTGTTCCCCATATGTTCTGGTTTGCTAAAGCTGTGAGAATGCAATATACCAGAAATGGATTGGCTTTTTCAATGAGGATTTATTAGGTTGAAATAAATGGCCTTACAGTACTAAGGCCATGAAAATGTCCCAATTATGTCATCAACAGGATGACACCTTCTCTGGGGAAAGGCTGATGGCATCTGGGGTTCCTCTGTCACATGGGAAGGCACATGGCCAGAGTCTGCTGGGCCTCTTCTGGGTTTAGCTTCTGGTTTCCATGGCTTTCTCCAAAAGGTCTCTGGGCTTCTGTGTCTAAGCATCTCTGGACTTCTGTCTTAGCCTCTCTCTTGGCTTCTCCAGGGGGCAAATTCTTGATTACATATCTTAGCTTCTCTCCAAAATGTCTCCCTCAGCTTCTCCAAGCGTCTGGGTCTGTGTCAGCTCTGAGCTCTCTCGCTCTCTCCCTGAGCTCTAAGGACTCCACCAAACTAATTAAGACCCACCTTAAATAGGTGGGATCATATCTCCATGGAAACAATCTAATCAAAAGTTCTCACCCAACAATAGGTTTGCCCACACAAGATTGGATTAAAAGAACATAGTCTTTTCTGGGGTACATAACTGATTCAAACCAGCACACCTTTCTCCAGAGAATAACCCTCCTATCTTCTGACTGGAGACGTAATCCCTGACCAGCTGGGATAGAGGTGGGGTCCTGCTCCTTAGTTAGACTTTTATCTGACCCTCTATTTCCAGGCCCATGTGTTACCCTTCTTTCCTTGGTAGTGGACACTTCCAATTCTGAAGGCTATCTGGGTTCTGTGGAAATCAGCTTGCTTCGCCCTCTGATGGCTTCCTCTGGTTGGCTAAGTTAGCAGCCACTCCTCTGTCCCACTTTCCACCTTCCAGAAATTGACATTTGTCTTGGAGATCTTTCCTTTTGCTTTTTTTTTTTTTTTTTTTTTTTTTTGCCATTATGAGCTTATAATATTAAAACATTCCCTTTATGGTCTATTTGAGTGGAGTTTCAGTAGGGAGCTGAAATAAACTCCTCTCTCCAATTTATTATGCTTTACCAGAATTATTTACAAATTCTTTTTATTTTCCTTGGGACCTCTGGTAAAAAGGAATGAATTAATCATAACCCTTCATTTATAATGTGCTGTCACCACTGGTTTTTGCATGGGCTTTGTTTTTCTGTTTTTAATTATTTATAACACCTGTGACCCTTCTATCTAAGTTGACAACAAAAGCCTTTCAGATATTTGGCATCTGACTATGTGCTCTTCTCCCATCTCACCCCCTGACTCCTCCACAACTGCAAGGTAACCACTATCTTGAATTTTATATTTATAATTTAAATGCTTTAGTATATATGTATGCATATATAATTTTATTAGACAGACACGCACACATACATACACATACACACCTACAGTAGATTGCCTTGCTTAACTTCTTTTTGAACTTTAAAAAAAGAAGATCATACTACATGTAGTCTTCTTGGGATTTCTCAACATTGTTACTAAGATTTTTCCATGTTATTGTTTGAAGCTGTAGTTCACTTTCCCTGCTGATGGTCATTAAGGTTTCCTGTTTGTCCTGCTGCAAACAGTGCTGCTATGAACATTCTTAATGCATGTCTCCCAGTGTACCTAAAAGTGGAATTACTGCATTATAGGGTATACAGACATTTGACTTCACAATATTATGCCAAATTGTTCTGGCAAATTGGTAGAAACATTTTTTCACTCCCATCAGCAAAATATAAAAGATTCTGTTGTTCCTCACCCTCCCCAACACTTGTCAGATTTCTTAATTTTTGCCAATTGAATGGGTGTAAAATGGAATCTCACTGTTTTGATTTCCATTTCCCTGATTGCTAATGAGGTTGAGCATCTGTTCATATGGTTATTGGCCATATGCATTTCCTCTTCCATAAAATGTCTCTTCATATCTTCTGCCTATTTTCCTATTGTTTGTTTTTTCTTATTACTGATTTGTAGTTCTTCATGTAATCCTTTGTCAGTCCTGTGTTGCCAAAAATCTCCCAGTTTGTAGCTTGTCTTCCCGTTTTCTTTAAGGTGAATTTTGATGAACAAAAACTCTATATTTTCATGTAGAATTTATCTTTTCATTTATATTTCGTGCTTTTTCTGACCAACTTAAGAAATCTGTGCTAGTCGTTTCCCTGTTTGCTCTCAGATTCATTCTCTGTCCTCCCCCTGCTCTGCTTTGAATCACCAGGGGCTGCATTTCTCAGGCTCCCATGCTTATTGGCTTCCAGTTAGTTTTGCCAGTGGGAGGAACTGGCATGACATTGAAGAGCAACAGGAGGGGAGAAGCCAGGGTATTTTCTCCCTCTCTCTCTCTCTCTGTTTTAAGAGGCATCTCTGGTAGTGAGCCTGTCTCTGCTCCCCCTGGGTAGCCCCTTCTCTATGATTTCAGCTCTCCTTGGACTTCTGGTTGAAGGTCCTTTTTACAGTTGTTATTCTCTGAGTTTCCTCAGTGTCCTCTATTTGCCCTTTCTGCTTTTCCAACACCTTTGCAACTAGTTTCCTGTATTATTTTCCCTCTACTTATCTACTTATCATGGATTTTGTTTTTTAGACTGGAACTCAACTGATACAAAATCCTCCTCTACACAAGATGAGAAAGATATTCATCTATAGTTTGATCTGAAAGATTAAAGTTTTTCTTTTGATATTCAAATTCTTAATCCATCTATAGCTAATTGTTGTGTATAGGATAAAGCAGTGAGCAAATTTCATCTTTTCAGGTACATAACCACTTTTTTGCAGCTCCACTTACTGAATAATCTTTCCTTTCTCTACTGATCTATCATGTTCCCTTTCTCATATGGCAAATGGCCATATGTGTCTAAATTGGTTAATGGTCTCTCAATTCTGAACTCTTGGTCTATTTATTCATTCCTGAACTAATTCCACTCTGTTTTGATTATAATGAGACAGAATATCTTGCAGGGCAATTCCTCCCTCCTTATTCTTTTTATTTAGGAATGTCTTGGTTATTTTTGGCACTTTGCTAGCTTGTCAAGTTCCATGAAAAACTTAGGGTTTTGGTTAGCATTTCATTGAATCCATAGGTCGATTTGGGGATACTTGACATCTTTATAACATTGTGTATTTCTATCCATGAACATGGGCTATGTCCTAATTTATTTAGGTTTCATAAAGTCTTTCAAGAAAATACAGATTTCTGCTTATCAACCTTGCACATCATTTGCTGGACTATTCCTCAGTATGTTATAGATCCATTTCTATTGTAAGTGGTGCTTATATTTAAGAAAACATTTTCTAATTGTTTATTGCTGGTGTATAAAAAATGCAATTATTTTCTAGCTAATGATTTCATATTGAGTCACCTTACTAAACTCTCTATTTCCCCTCATAATTTGTAGAGTACTCTGGGTTTTCTATGTAGACAATCATATCATTTGCAAATTATGGCAGTTTTATTTATCCCTTTCCAATCTTTTCCATTATATTTCTTATTGCTGTCTTATTTTCCTGACTAGGAACTTGCATCATATCTTGGACAGAAGTGGTTATTGAGGGCATCACTGTCCTGCTTCTGATTTAAAAGAGATGCTTCTAACCTTTCCACACTTAGAATATTTGTTTTGGATATTTAAAAAAGTGCTTTTATTGGGTTAAGGAATCCCATTTTGTTTCTAGTTTACTATCAGCTTTAAAAATATGAATGAGTGTTCAATTTTATCAAATGCTTTTTCTGCATCTTTGAAGATGATCATAGAGTTTTTCTTCTCTGATTCTGTTAATGTGGTGAATAAAATTTATAGATTTTTAAACATTAAACCTCCCTTTGTTCCTGTGACAAACTCAAATTGGTCATGTTACATTATCTTTTTTTATAAACTGTTAGATTTATTTTTTGTAGTATTTTGTTTATAATTTTTCCATAAAATGGGCTTGCTATTTTAATTCTTATTATGTCCTTTTTGGTTTTGGTAACAAAGTTATAGTAGTTTCCTTTTTATAATAGAATTGTACATCCACATCCTTGCCTAGGCTTAATGGTGGGAGGAGTATACTTCTCGTCTCCTAAATTTTGGACTTGCCATGTGACTTATTTTAGTGAATATGATGCAAGCTGAGGCTTGAAGTGTGCTTGGTTTGTATCCTGTATCTGGCAGCCTTGCTGAAGTTGTTTGTTAGTTATAAAAGCTGTCTTTTGTAGATTCCTTGGAAGTTTCTACACACAGGACCAAGTTATCTGCAAATAGAGGTAGTTTTACTTCTTCCTTTCCAACATGGATGGCTTTTATTTCATTTTCTTGTCTAATTTTCTGGCTAGAACCTGCAGTACAATGTTGACTAGAAGTGGTGAGAGAAGAAATCCTTGCCATCTTCCTGATCTTAAGAAGAATCATTCAGTCTTTCACTATTAAATGTCTTATCAGCTGTGGGTTTTTTTCCTTTAAACTTTTTATTTTGAAATAATTTCAAACTCATGGGACAGTTGCAAAAATAATACAAGCTCCATACAGAGAACTCCAACACTCCCTCATTCCCCAAGTTATCCAGATCCACAATTTTAACATTTTGCCACATTTGCCATATCATTCTATCTATCCATCATCTATCAATACATCAGTCTCTCCATCCATCTATTGTTTGCCTGTCTGCCTATTTATCAATTATATTCTGAACATTTGAGAGTAGATCATCATGCTCCTTGAATGTTTACTACTGCCATGTACATTTCTTAAGAACAAGGATATTCACTTATGTAACCAGCTTAAGTGCAATTATTAAGTTCAAAATGTTAACATTGATATAAAGCTTACAGTATATATTCCATTTTTCATATATCCCAATAATGTCATTTTGAGCCTTTTCTCCCCCATTATTAGCTCACATCCAGGTTCACGTACTGCATTTAATTGTCATTGTCTCTTTAGTTGTTCTTTTTATTTTATTTGTGTAAACATGTGTACAACATAAACTCTCCCATCTGAACCCCTCCCAAACACACCATTCAATGGGATTGATCACATTCACAATGTTGCAGTATCCTCACCACCTTCCATTACTGTCAATTTCCCTTCACTCAAATGGGAACGCTATAGTCATTTTGCATTAACTCCTCATTCCCACTCCCCTTAACCCCTGGTAACCTGTACTCTACTCTTTGTCTCTATGAGTTAGCATATTTTCTGATATTTTCTTTATAGTCACCATAGGGCTTAAATTTAACATCCTAAATCTATAACAATCTTGTTTGGTTTGATATCAACTTAATTTCAATAGTATACACAATCTATGTTCCTATATCCTCTATCCCTCCTCCACCTTTATGTAGTTCTTGTCACAAATAAATGTTTATACATTATGAGTCCGGAACCATTGGTTTATAATTACATTCTATGCATTTGCCTTTTAGATCCTGTAAGAAGCAAAAAGTGGAGTTATAATTAAAAAATACAATATTACCAACATTAATATTTACCCATGTCATTATCTTTACCAGAGATCTTTATTTCTTCATGTGATTTCTATCTATTGTCTGTTGTCCTTTCCTTTCAACATGCAGAACTCCCCTTAACATTTCTTGTGGGGCTGGTCTAGTGGTGGTGAACTCCCTCAGCTTTTCTTTATCTGGTAATGTGTCTCCCTCATTTTTTAAAAGCAGTTTTGTTGAGACATATCCCCACACCATACAATCCATCCAAAGTGTACAGTCAATGGCTCTCAGTATAATCACAGAGTAGTGCCTTCATCACCACAATCAATTTTAGAACATTTTCATGACTCCAACAAGAATGGTGTGGTACCTTTGTTAAAACTGATGAAGGAATATTAAAATATTACTGTTAACTATAGCCCATAGTTTGCAATGGGGGTATTTTCCCCATATAACACCCTATTATTAACACTTTGCAATAGTGATGTACATTTGTTCTAGTTCACGAAAGAACATTCTTATATTTGTACTATTAACCACAGTCATCGTCCACCACAAGGTTCACTGTGTTATACAATCCCAGGTTTCATCCACTAGCTTTCCTTCTAGTGACATACACACTAAACTTCCCCTTTCAACCACATTCACACACATAATTCAGTGCTGTTAATTACACTCACAATAAAGAGGTACCATCGCCTCTATCCATTTCCAAACATTTACAATCAACCTACTTAAAAATTCTGCACAAATTAAGTCTCCATCCCTGCTTACAGTTCTTTTGGGTATATACCTAGTAGCAGGATTGCCAGATCATATGGCAGTTCTATACCTAGCATCTTGAGGAAGTGGCAAACTGTCTTCCACAGCGGCTCTACCATTTTACATTCCCACCAGCAGTGAATGCGTGTTCCCATTTCTCCACATCCTCTCCAACACTTGTGGATTTCTGTTTTTTCAATAGTGGCCATTCTAGTGGGTGTGAGATGATATCTCGTGGTTTTGATTTGCATTTCCCTATTAGCTATTGATGTTGAGCATCTTTTCATGTGCTGTTTAGCCATTTGTATTTCCTCTTTGGAAAAATGTCTTCTGCCCATTTTTTTAATTGGGTTGTCTTTTTTATTGTTGAGTTTTAGGATTTCTTTGCATATTCTGGATATTAAACCCTTACTGGATATGTGGGTTCCAAATATTTTCTCCCATTGAGTAGGCTGCCTTACACTTTCTTAACAAAATCCTTTGAAGCACAAAAGTTTTTTATTTTGAGGAGGTTCTGTTTTTCTATTTTGTCTTTCATTGCTTGTGCTTTGGGTGTAAAGTCTAAGAAATTGTTGCCTACCACAAGACCTTGAAGATGCTTCCTTGCATTTTCTTCTTGGAGTTTTATGGTCCTGGCTCTTTTTATATATAGGTCTTTGATCCATTTTGAGTTAATTTTTGTATAAGGTATGAGATATGGGTCCTCTTTCATTCTTTTGGATATGAATATCCAGTTCTCCTGGCACCATTTATTGAAGAGAGTGTTCTGTCCCAGTTGAGTGGACTTGGGAGTCTTGTCAACAGTCAACTGACCATAGACGTAAGGGTCGATTTCTGAACTCTCAATTCAATTCCATTTGTCAGTATATCCATCTTTATGCCTGTACCATTCTGTTTTGACTGCTGTAACTTTGTAATATGCATTAAAGTCAGAAAGTTTGTGTCCTCCAAATTCGTTCTTTCTCAAGCTGTTTTTGGCTATTCAGGACCCCTTACCCTTCCAAATAAATTTGATAATTGGCATTTCCATTTCTGCAAAGTAGGCTGTTGGAATTTTCATTCAGATTGCATTGAATCTGTAAATTGGTTTGGGTAGAATTGACCTCTTAACAATATTTAGTCTTCCAATACACAAACTCGGAATGTCCTTCCATTTATTTAGGTCTTTTTAAATTTCTTCTCACAATGTTTTGTAGTTTTCTGTGTACCAGTCCTTTGAATCCTTGGTTAAACTTATTCCTAGATATTTGATTCTTTTGGTTGCTATTATAAATGGAATTTTTTCCTTGATTTCCTCCTCAGTTTGCTCATTACCAGTGTAGGGAAACGCTACTGATTTTTGCATGTTGATCTTGTATCCTGCTGTTTGGTGTACTCATTTATTAGCTCTAGTAGCTTTCTTGTAGATTTTTCAGGATTTTCTCTATATAGGATCATGTCATCTGAGCAATGGAAGTTTTACTTCTTCTTATAATTTGGATGCCTTTTACATCTTTTTCTTAGCTAATTGTGCTAGCTAGAACTTTTAGCACAATGCTGAATAACATTGGTAACAGTGTGCATCCTTGTCTTGTTCCAGATCTTAGAGGGAAAACTTTCCATCTTTCACCATTGAGTACAATGTTGGTTGTGGGTTTTTCATATATGCCCTTTATTTTGTTGAGGACATTTCCTTCTAATCTTATCTTCTGAAGTGTTTTTATTAAGAAAGGATGATGGATTTTTTCAAATGCCTTTTCTGCATCAAATACAATGATCGTGTCATTTTTCCCCTTTGATTTGTTAGTGTGGTTTATTGTATTATTTGACTTTCTTGCATTGCACCACCCTTACATAACTGGAATAAAACCCACTTGATCATGGTGTATAATTCTTTTACTGTGCATTGGATTCAATTTGCAAGTATTTTGTTGAGGATTTTTGCATCTATATTCATTAGAGAAATTAGTCTGTAATTTTCTTTTCTTGTAGTAACTTTATCTGGTTTAGATATTGTGGTGATGTTGGCTTCATAGAATGAATTGGGTAGTGTTCCCTCCTCTTCAATTTTTGGAAGAGTTTGAACAGGATTGATATTAATTCTTCTTGGAATAATTGGTAGAATTCACCTATAAAGACATCTGTTCCTGGGCTTTTCTTTCTTATGATGTTTTTGATGACTGATTCAATCTCTTTACTAGCAATTGGGTTGTTGAAGTCTTCTATTTCTTTTGAAGTCCATGTATGTTGTTCATGTGTTTCTTGGAATTTATCCGTTTCATCTAAATTGTCTAATTTGTTGGCAAAGAGTTATTCATACTATCCTATGATCCTTTTTATTTCTGTGGGGTTAGTAGTAATGCCCCCCCATTTCTGATTTTATTTATTTGCATCGTCTCTCTTTTTTTCTTTGTCAGTCTAGCTAAGAGTTTGTCAATTTCATTGATCTTATCAAAGAACAAACTTTTGGTTTTGTTGATTCACTCTGTTGTTTTTTATTCTGTTTCATTTATTTCTGCTCTAATCTTTGTTATTCTTTCTTTTGCTTGCTTTTGGATTAGTTTGCTGTTCTTTTCTGGTTCCTCCAGGTACACAGTTAGTTCTTTGATTTTAGCTCTTCTCTTTTAATGTAGGCATTTTTAGGGCTATAAATTTCCCTCTTAGCACTGCCTTCACTGCATCTCATAAGTTTTGATATGTTGTATTCTTATTTTCATTTGTCTTAAGATATTTACTGATTTCTCCTGCAGTTTCTTCTTTGACCCTCTTATTGTTTAAGAGTGTGCTGTTTAACCTCCATATATTTGTGAATTTTCCAGTTCTCTGCCTGTTATTGATTTCCAGCTTCATTGCATTATTGTCAGAGAGAGTGCTTTGTATAATTTCAATCTTTTTGAATTTATTGAGACCTGTTTTGTGACACAACATGTGGTCTATCCTGGAGAATGATTCATGAATACTTGAGAAGAATGTATGCCTCACTGTTTTGGGGTGCAATATTCTGTATATGTCTCCTAGGTCTAGTTCATTTATCATATTATTCAAATTCTCTGTTTCCTTATTGATCCTCTGTCTAGATGTTCTATCTACTGATGAGAGTGGTGTATTAAAGTCTCTAACTATTATTATAGAGACATCTATTTCTCCCTTTAGTTTTGTTAATGTTTGCCTCATGTATTTTGGGGCATCCTGGTTAGGTGCATAAATATTTATGATTGCTATTTCTTCTTTGTGGAGAGCCCCTTTTATTAATATATAGTGTCCTTCTTTGTCTCTTGCAACAGTTTTGCACTGAAAGTCTACTTTGTCCAATATTAGTATAGCTACCCCAGCTCTTTTTTTTAAAAGAATAAGTAGTAAAATTTATTAAAGAGAAAAAGAATACACATTAAAGAGATAACATAGACATGTTCAAGGGTGAAGCATGCACTGAGTGGTAGAAGGTTGGCTTGTTATATAGGAAAGTTTTACAGTGATTTTCTTATCTCAACCTTTGAACACCAGGTGTCTTCTTTGTTCTAGGAGGAGATAGCTTATCAGAACTTGTGACCTGCCATCATGTTTCTAAAATTTGTCTTTGGGTAGATGTTTCACAATCTTTATGACCCCATGCTTTCTGTCATTAACTAAGAATTTGCTTTGGGCCCATGATTTTACAGGTGTTTATGGTTTGGGGAGGTTTTGGAGCTTTAGGGGAAATTTTTGTCCTGTGAGGTTTGCAGCTGAAGTTTGGGCTCTGCATTAACTCTTTCAAAACAGAACAGAAGATCAGGGACCACAGCCCTATTCTCTCCTGCCTTAATTTCCCCCGAAAGGGTTGAACATCCTTAATCTTAAGGGGGTGCTGAGGGACAAAGATCTGTATTTTGAAATTTCTTCCTGCTGTTTTAAGAATGGTAGTCCCTACCTACAAGGGTGTACCACTCTTTCTCTATTCTATTAAGGCTGGGGGTAGGCTGGTCCTGGTTCAGAGCAGCTTGATATTTGTGGGTGAGCATGAACTTGGTGTGAAATGCTTGCAGTCTGTTGGAAACAAATTTGACAAGTAGGTTAAATATACATGGGCCAAATATAAGAGTGAGAAGAAAAGGAATTAAAGGACCTAGAAAAGGAAGGGTCCAAGTAGTTAGAGTAGGCAGATGTGGAAAAGTATTCCAGTTGTTTCCAGCATTGTTTTAACTTGCTGGGATTGTTCCCAAAGGTCCCATATGTTTTCTTGGATTTGACATGAGTTGTTGACATGAAAGCCAAAAGAGAGAGCAAGCTCATTATACTTAGCTCTGCTTCTTTATAAGAGTTTTAAGCTGTCTAATGGTTGACAGCTGTTGGATTCTCTCTGGTCAGGAGTGTCTATAGGATTCTGGCTGGGGAGCTTGAACCTGGACAGGTGAATCCAACTGGAGGTTTCACAGACCTTGACTGCTGTGGGAGTAACAAGAATTACAGAGTAAGGTCCTTTCCATTCGGATTCCAGCTGGGAGCCGGACCTGGTATTTTGCCAGGTTTTGATTAAGACTGAGTCTCCTAGTTTTACCTTAGGAGGGGTTAAATTTGGCCTCAGGACAGGAAGACATTCGGCCCCTAGGTCTTGTGTAAGCTTCTGTGTGGCTCCTAGGGAGGTGAAGTATTTGGTTAGAGTGTTGATTTCCAGATATAACACTAAATTCTGGGTTAAAAATGATCATCCATAGATCATTTCCAAAGGGCTCAGCTGGAGGGGCTCCTATGGTGCCAAGCATGTACTGAGGAGAGCTAAGGGAAGATGTGATACCCACAGCATAGGGTTTCTTGACATAACTTTGCTGATGTTTTTTTTTTTTTTTTTTATTAAATTCAGTTTTATTGAAATACATTCACACACCATACAATCATCCATGATATACAATCCATTGTCCACAGTATGATAACATAGTTATGCGTTCATCACCACAGTCTATCTCTGAACATTTTCCTTACATCAGAAAGAACCAGAACAAGATAAAAAATAAAAGTGAAAAAAAACACCCAAATCATCCCCCCATCCCACCCCATTTGTCCTTTAGTTTTTATCCCCATTCCTCCACTCATCCATACACTAGGTAAAGGGGGTGTGATCCTCACGGTCTTCACAATCACACTGTCACCCCTTGTAATCCACATTATTATATAATTGTCTTCAGGAGTCCAGACTGCTGGGTTGGAGTTTGGTAGTTTCAGGTATTTACTTCTAGCTATTCCAATACATTAAAGCCTAAGAGGTGTTATCTATATAGTACATAAGAATGTCCACCAGAGTGACCTCTCGACTCCATTTGGAATCTCTCAGCCACTGAAACTATTTCGTCTCATTTTGCATCCCCCTTTTGGTCAAGAAGATACTCTCAGTCCCACGATGCCGGGTCCACATTCATCCCCGGGAGTCATACTCTGCGTTGCCAGGGAGATTTACACCCCTGGGAGTCGGGTCCCACGTAGGGGGGAGGGCAGCGAGTTCACCTGTCGAGGTGGCTCAGTTAGAGAGAGAGAGGGCCACATCTGAGCAACAAAGAGGTACTCAGGGGGAGACTCTTAGGCACCATTACATACAACTTTAGACTTTCCTTTGTGGTAATGAGCTTCATAAGGGCAAGTCCCATGCTTGAGGGCTCAGCACATCACACTGCCAGTCCCAATGTTTGTGACAACATATGCTAGGGGATCAGCATCTTAAAGTTTAGAGATAGGCCTTACAATTCAGGGATAGAGTTAACTGCTGTAAGAGCTTACAATCTTGGGACTATTACAATTATTGTGTCCACGTTAGGCTATGTTCTAAGATTCAATTCTGAGTTTACACATTGTAGTTAGTCCATATTAGTGAGGCATCATCCCTCTCACCATGTTTTCTCCAACACTTTTACTCCTATATATATATTTTCCTACAATTTTATAAAGTTATATTCATATACCATACATTTATCCACAGTGTACAATCAGTTGTTCATGGTATCATCATAAAGTTGTACATTTATCACCACAATCAGCATTTGAACATACTGATTACTACAAGAAAAATTGTTTTTTTTTTTAGCAATAAGAAAAAATGATAAAAAGAAAAATAACATGTCATACAAGACAATATACTAGTAAGGACAGCAAATAACACCACTACCAAGAATCCCATATTCCTCCCCTATATCCCCCTCTCATATACATTTAGCATTGGCATATTGCCTTTGTTACATTTAATGGAGGTATATTACAATGTTACTGTTGACCATAGACTCCAGTTTGCTTTGATTATGTTTTTTCCTGAATACCATCCCTTTTTCAAATTTCTACATGGTTGACATTCATTTGCTTTCCCACATGCAAAAACATTTTTATATTTGTATATTTAGTAACAGTCATTGGCCACTCCAGTTTTTGCCACGTTATACAGTCCCAGTCTTTATCATCTATCTTTACCTCTGGTGTCATACATTCTCCTATCCCACCTCTTTCAGCTTTACTCACAGACATCTTTGTTCAGTGTACTTACAATACTGTGCTAACATCACACAGTATTATGCTATCTATTTCTGGATCTATGCAATCAATCCTAAACATTCTGTAGTCCTTCAGCATCAAATGGCTGATCTCTGCCCTCTTTCTATCTTCTGGTCACCTGTGTTGTCAGCTTTTAACTCCCAAAGTTTGTTCATTAATGTCTGTTCATATTAGTGAGACCATACAGAATCTGTCCTTTTGTTTCTGGCTAACTTCACTCAACATAATGTCCTCAAGGTTCATCCACATTATTACATGATCCATGTCTTTGTTCTGTCTTACAGCTGCATAATATTCCATCATGTGTATATACCACAGTTTGTTTATCCACTTGTCCTTTGATGGACATTTGGGCTGTTTCCATCTCTTGGCAATTGTGAATAATGCTGCAATAAACATTGGTTTACAAATGTCTGTTTGTGTCTTAAGTTTCAGTTCCTCTGAGTATATACCCAGCAATGGAATAGCTGGGTCATATGGCAAATCTATATTTAGCTTCCTGAGGAACCTCCATACTGTCTTCCAGAGTGGTTGCACCATTCTACATTCCCACCAACAATGAATAAGTGTGCCTCTTTCTCCACATCCTCTCCAGCACTTGTCATTTTCTGTTTTTTGGATAATGGCCATTCTGGTAGGTGTGAGATGATATCTCATTGTGGTTTTGATTTGCATTTCCTTAATAGCCAGTGAAGTTGAGCATTTTTTCATATGCTTTTGAGCCATTTGTATTTCCTCTTCAGAAAAATGTCTGTTCATGTCTTTTGCCCATTTTTTTTATTGGATTCTTTGTCTTTCTGTTATTGAGATGCAGGATTCCTTTATATATTCGGGATATTAAACCCTTATCTGATATGTGGTTTCCAAATATCATCTCCCATTGTGTAGGTTGCCTTTTTACTTTTTTGACAAAGTCCTTTGATGTACAAAAGTGTTTAATTTTGAGGAGAACCCATTTGTCTATTTGTTCTTTGGTTGCTCGTGCCTTGGGTGTGAGGTCTAAGAAACCACCTCCTTTCACAAGATCTTTAAGATATTGCCCTACATTTTCTTCCAAGAGTTTTATGCTCTTGGTGCTAATGTTCAGGTCTTTGATCCACTTTGAGTTAATTTTGGTATAAGGTGTGAGATGGACATCCTCTTTCATTCTTTTGGAAATGGATATCCAGTTCTCCAAACACCATTTATTGAACAGGCTGCTCTTTCCCAGTTGCTTCGGCTTCACTGCCTTATCAAAGATCAGTTGTCCATAGATGTGAGGGTCTACTTCTGAACACTCAATTCGATTCCATTGATCAGTATATCTGTCCTTATGCCAGTACCATGCTGTTTTGAGCACTGTAGCTTTGTAATATGCTTCAAAGTCAGGTAGTGTGAGACCTCCCACTTCACTCCTCTTTCTCAAGACATTTTTGGCTATTCGGGGCATCTTACCCTTCCAAATAAATTTAGTTATTGGTTTTTCTATTTCTGTAAAGTAAGTTGTTGGGATTTGAATTGGTATTGCATTGAATCTGTAAATCAGTTTAGGTAAAATTGCCATCTTAACTATATTTAGTCTTCCAATCCATGAACATGGTATGTTCTTCCATTTTTTTCAGGTCTTGTTCAATTTCTTTTAGCAGTTTCTTATAGTTTTCTATGTAAAGGTCTTTTGTGTCCTTGGTTAAGTTTATTCCTAAATACTTGATTCTTTTGGTTGCTATTGTAAATGGGATTTTTTTCTTGATTTCCTCCTCCTGTTGCACATTACTTGTGTATAGGAACACTACAGATTTTTGCGTGTTGATCTTGTAGCCTGCTACTTTGCTGTATTCATTGACTAGTTCTAGTAGCTTTGCTGTAGATTTTTCTGGATTTCCTACATATAGAATCATGTCATCTGCAAATAGTGAAAGTTTTACTTCTTCCTCTCCAATTTGGATGCCTTTTATTTCTTTTTCTTGCCTAATTGCTCTAGCTAGAACTTCCAGCACAATGTTGAATAGCAATGGTGATAGTGGGCATCCCTGTCTTGTTCCTGATCTTAGAGGAAAAGCTTTCAGTCTCTCCCCATTGAGTGTGATATTAGCTGTGGGTTTTTCATATATTGCCTTTATCATATTGAAGAAGTTCCCTTCTATTCCTATCCTTTGAAGTGTTTTCATCAGGAAAGGATGTTGAATTTTGTCAAATGCCTTTTCTGCATCAATCGAGATGATCATGTGGTTCTTCTGCTTTGATTTATTGATGTGGTGTATTACATTAATTGATTTTCTTGTGTTGAACCAGCCTTGCATACCTGGAATAAATCCCACCTGGTCGTGGTGTATAATTCTTTTAATGTGCTGCTGGATTCGATTTGCGAGTATTTTGTTGAGGATTTTTGCATCTATATTCATTAAAGAAATTGGTCCATAATTTTCTTTTTTTGTAGTATCTTTGCCTGGTTTTGGTATTAGGGTGATGATGGCTTCATAGAAAGAGTTAGGTAGCTTCCCCTCTTCTTCAATTTTTTTGAAGAGATTGAGCAGGATTGGTACTAATTCGTTCTTGAATGCTTGGTAGAATTCACATGTGAAACCATCTGGTCCTGGGCTTTTCCTTTTTGGGAGCTTTTTGATGACTGACTCAATCTCTTTACTTGTGATTGGTTTGTTGAGGTCATCTATTTCTTCTTGAGTTAATGTTGGTTGTTTATGCTTTTCTAGGAAGTTGTCCATTTCATCTAAGTTGTCTAGTTTATTAGCATATAGTTGCTCATAGTATCTTCTCATTATCTCCTTAATTTCTGCAGGGTCGGTAGTTATATTTCCTTTCCCATTTCTGATTGCATTTATTTGCATCTGCTCTCTCTTTTTTTTTGTTAGCGTAGCCAGTGGTCCATCGATTTTATTGATTTTCTCAAAGAACCAACTTCTGGTTTTGTTGATTCTCTCTATTGTTTTCCTGTTCTCAATTGCATTTATTTCTGCTCTGATCTTTGTTATTTCTTCCCTTCTACTTGCTTTGGGGTTAGTTTGCTGTTTTTTCTCTAATTCCTCCAGGTGAGCAGTTAACTCTTCAATTTTTGCTCTCTCTTCTCTTTTAATATAGGCATTTAGGGCAATAAATTTCCCTCTCAGCACCGCCTTTGCTGCATCCCATAAGTTTTGATAAGTTGTGTTTTCATTGTCATTTGCCTCGAGGTATTTACTAATTTCTCTTGTAATTTCTTCCTTTACCCACTGGTTTTCTAAGAGGGTGTTGTTTAGCCTCCATATGTTTGTGAATTTTATGACCTTCTGCCTTTTATTTATTTCCAACTTCATTCCATTGTGGTCTGAGAAAGTGTTTTGTATAATATCAATATTTTTAAATTTGTTGAGACTTGCTTTGTGACCCAACATGTGGTCTATCCTAGAGAATGTTCCATGAGCACTTGAGAAAAAAGTGTATCCTGCTGTTGTTGGATGTAGTGTTCTATAAATGTCTGTCAAGTCTAGTTCATTTATCATACAATTCAACATCTCTGTTTCTTTAGTGATCCTCTGTCTAGATGTTCTATCCATTGATGAGAGTGGTGTATTGAAGTCTCCAACTATTATTGTAGAGGTGTCTATTTCTCCTTTCAGTGATCGCAGTGTTTGCCTCATGAATTTTGGTGCATTCTGGTTTGGTGCATAAAAATTTATGACTGTTATGTTTTCTTGATGAATTGACCCTTTTATTAATATATAGTGTCCTTCTTTGTCTCTTTTAATTGTTTCGCTTTTGAAGTCTAACTTGTCTGATATTAATATAGCTACTCCCGCTTTTTTCTGGTTGTTGTTTGCATGAAATATCTTTTTCCAACCTTTCACTTTCAGTCTATGTTTGTCCTTGTATCTAAAGTGAGTTTCTTGTAGACAGCATATAGATGGGTCCTGTTTTTTAATCCATTCTGCCAGTCTGTGTCTTTTTATTGGGGAGTTTAATCCATTTACATTTAGTGTTATTACTGTAAGGGCAGTACTTTCTACTACCATTTTGTTTTTGGAATTTATATGTCATATCTTATTTTTTCCTCTCCTTTTACCTTTCCTGATAATCTTCATTTCTGTACTCTTCTCCAACTCTCTCTCTCCTGTCTTTCCCTATCAGCCTGTAGCACTCCCTTTAGTATTTCTTGTAGTGCCGGTCTCTTATTCACAAACTCTCTCAGTGTCTGTTTGTCTGAAAATGTTTTAATCTCTCCCTCATTTTTGAAGGAAAGTTTTGCTGGATATAGAATTCTTGGTTGGCAGTTTTTCTCTTTCAGTATCTTAAATATATCATGCCACTGTCTTCTTGCCTCCATGGTTTCTGCAGAGAAATCTGTACATAGTCTTATTGACTTTCCCTTGTACGTGATGGATTGCTTTTCTCTTGCTGCTTTCAGAATCCTCTCTTTGTCTTTGACATTGGACAATCTGACCAGTAAGTGTCTTGGAGTAGGTCTATTGGGATCTATTCTATTTGGGGTACGTTGTACTTCTTGAATCTCTAATTTTCTGTCTTTTATAAGAGTTGGGAAATTTTCAGTGAATATGTCTTCTATTACTCTTTCTGCCCCCTTTCCCCTCTCTTCTCCTTCTGGGATACCCATAACATGTATATTTGTGCATTTCATGTTGTCACTCAGCTCCCTAAGACCCTGCTCATATTTTTCCATTTTTTTTCACCATCTGTTCTTTTGTGTGTATGAATTCGAATGACCTGTCTTCCAGTTCACTGATCCTTTCTTCTGCCTGTTCAAATCTACTGTTGTGTCCCTCCATTGTGTTTTTCATCTCCTCCATTGTGGCCTTCATTCCCATGAGTTCTGCCATTTGTTTTTTTAAGTTTATGAATTCTTCTTTATGGTCAGCCAGTGTCTTCTTTATATCCTTCAGCTCTTTTGCTATATCTTCCTTCATTTCGTCAAATTTATTTAGCATTAGTTGCCTCCACTCCTGTGTCTCAGCTGAGCTATTAGTTTGTTCCTTTGGCTGGTCCATGTTTTCGTGTTTCCTGGTATGGCTTGTTATCTTAAGTTGTCTAGGCATCTGATTCTCTTGATTAGTTTATTTTGGAGCTTGTTTTCTGTCTTTTACCTAGTGGTTTTCTTGTTGGTTGGCTTTGTTCTCTGGCCTCTGTTATTCAGTTCAGCTTATTCTAGACCTCTAACTTAGGTTCTATTTAGTTGATCAGAATTTTTCCCCTCTTGTTTTTTCTGTTTCTTGCTCTGCCTCTATGTAACCTTTTTGTGAGTGGGTCTCCTCAGATATGGTCGACCCTAGTCAGATTTTCCCAGTCTAGTGAGGCCCAGGCAGTGGGAGGGTATGGAGTTTTCCTGAGAATGAGACCCTCCTATGAGGCCTTTAGAATTGGTGCTTTTCCTCTCCTGTCCAGCAGGTGGCGCTGGCCAACCCGCAGCTCCCCCACCAGTATAAGGAGGTGTGGGGACTTTAGTTCTCCTGGTGACTCTGATCCTGTCCGGGGCATGGCTGACTGAAGCGGGAATCTGAATTCCAGCCCCTGGGGTCTGAATTCCCAGAAGAAGGACTGCCAGTTGAGCTGGACCTCCCTCCACTCTCCCAATCCTCAGAATTCCAGTTGTCTCTCAGGGGCACTATTCCCTTCTCCTCTCTCCTCTTTGGGGCCTCTCCAGGTAGATTCCTTGGTCAGCCTGAGTTGCCAATTAAAGACGGGGGTGGAGGCCTTCAGTAGTGAATACGGAATTCAAAGACACTGTAGGTACTCTGTCTCCCCTCAAGCCCAGCCTAGTCCCTCAACCTGGGCTTTCCGATAGAAAATAACCACATATATTACTTTAGATTTAAAAAAAAAAAAAAAAGTAGAAAAGAAATCAAGAAAAAGAAAAAAGGAAAAAAAAAAAAAAAGAGTCTCTTTTAAACGTTTTTCCCCAGCCTGGAAGTTTTGTCAGTGTCAGAATAGAGCATTTAAAGATATGCTTTGGGCTATTGTCTGATAATTACTCTCCAACCACTTCAGTTCCACCCCTGCCGGGGGCTATTGAAATGCAAAAAGATAAGGGATCAGCGAGAAGCCAGAAGGGACAAAATGTAAGGGAAAAAAAAAATGGCTTTTTTGGAGTCTGGGAATGGGTGCCCGCTTTTATGTGCCCCCACTTCTTGGAGCCCAGCCCTTCTTTAGCACCCCAGCTCCCAAAGTTAGTTAATTAATTTGTTGATTAATTCTGCAGTTGAGGCTGGGTTGAGCCTCCCTTCTTGCCCTCAGCAGATTGCTGTTTTTTGGGTTTTTTTTTTTTCCCCCCTTTCAGGGAGCCGGCAGCAAGACAGTCTGTGAGGTCTGGGTGGGGAGGGGCGCCAGACCCCTGGTCCGGGGAACTTACAATGTTCACTGTGATCTCAGCTGTTCCTCCAATTCCAAACTTGCGTCCAATGTGTGACTGGTTACTGGAGACCCCGAAAACACTGTTTCATATAGTTCTTGGGTAATTGCCAGCTGCTCTAGGGGAGAGACGAAATTCTGCTCCTCACCACTCCACCATCTTGCCCCGCCTCTGATGTTTGTTTTAAGGTTTGGTTGGCTCGTTCTACCTTCCTGGAGGATTGAAGTCTCCAGGCACAGTGGAGGTGATATTTTATGCCAAGAGCCATTGCTATCCCTTGTGTGTTATGACTAACAAAGGCTGGCCCATTGTTGCTTTGGATGGAAACAGGCAACCCAAATTTAGGAATAATTTCTTTAAGAAGTAGTTTAAAGACAGCATTAGCTGTTTCTGTTTGAGTAGGAAAGACTTCTATCCAGCCTGTAAAGGTATCCACAAAGACTAGTGAGTACTTGAATCCTTGGCAAGGTGACACATGAGTGAAGTCACCTGCCGGTCTTCTCTTGGGTATGTTCCTTGCCACTGCACCCGGAGGTGTTAGAGCTGGTGGCTGGGCAAGATTGCTAGAATCTGGGTTGTTGATGGCACACAAAACACAACTTTGAGTAACCTTTTTAATGGTTTTGGCTAAATTTTCCCTTCAAGTATTTTTTGTGCTGGGGGGTGAGAGCATCTCTACCTAGGTAAGTAGCCTGGTGGAAGCCTTGGAGAGCTTTCCATTGTACTTCACTAGGCAGGAAAATTTTTCTTTATTTAGTAAACCATTGATTTGTTTCACACATATACCCTGATTCTTTTGCTAGTTTTTCTTCCTCCTGGGTGTAAGCAGGAGTGATAGGGCTAAAAGAGAGATCAGGGACTAATGCTAGTACAGAGATTTGGCTTTGGGCAGCCGCTTTAGTGGCTCTGTATGCTTTGTTATTCCCTTTGGCCATCAGAAGGTCAGACCTTTGGTGCCCCGGACAATGAATTACTGCAACCTCTTGGGGGAGCAATACAGCTCCCAGCAGGTTGAGAATTTCCTGTCTGTGTTTGATAGGGGATTTATCATTAATGAGCAGCCCTCTTTCTTTCCAGATATTGGAGTGAGATGTAGCACAAGAAAGGCATACTTAGAGTCAGTATAAAGATTAACTTTTTTTTCCCTCCTGCTAATATTAAATCGCTCTTGAGGGCTGTGAGCTCGGCTTTTTGGGCTGAGGTCCCAGGGGGTAGAGACTTTGACTCCATGACTTCTTGCAGGGAAACAACAGCATATCCTGCCTTCCTAATTCCTTTTACAAAACTGCTTCCATCTGTAAACCATTTTAACTCTGGGTTATCAAGGGGCTGCTCTTGCAGGTCTGGCCTGCTAGAATAATTTTGGGCTAGTGTTTCTGCGCATGAGGGCTCAAGGGGTGCACTCTTTTGGTCTGGATTTATAGGCAACAGAGTAGCCAGGTTCAGGGTGGTACAGACTTGGATTTGAACCTCTGGCATGCCTGGGAGCTGGGCTTGATATCTCAAGAGTCTATTGTTTGAAAGCCACTGCTATCCTCTTGCCTCTAGAATGTCTCTGACTTGGTGGGGGGGTGTACACTGTTAAAGTTCATCATGTCAGCTTGGTGGCTTGTTCTATAAGTAAGGCAGTGGCCCCTACTTCTCTGAGGCAGGGCAGCCAGTCCTGGGCCATGGCATCTAATGGCTTTGAAGAGTACACCACAAGTCAGGGGATGTTTGCAAGCTTTTGTACTAAGACTCCCAATGCTACTCCTTTCTTTTCAGTTACATACACATAAAAGGGCTTATCTGAGTTTGACAGGCTTAGAGCAGGCAGGCTGGTGAGAGCACTCTTGAGGGTGGTGAATGTAGTAGCTTGCTCTGCTCCCCACTCTAAAGGGGCATTATCTAGTCCCCTGATGGCCATGCAATTTCCTCAAATTGGGGTATCCAGATTCTGCAGTATCCTGCCATTCCCAGGAAGGCTGTCAATTATTTCTTAGTTTCAGTGAGTGGTACTGAGAGTATAGCCTGGACCCTTTCAGATGACAAAGAGGGCTCCCATGGGGTGAGGACAAATGCAAGATAAACAACTTTTTGTAAGGCAATCTGAGCCTTAGAAGGTGAAACTCGATACCCTGATACCCTCATTCCCTAAGAAAGTAAGGGTGATAATGGTGTCCCTGAAGGAAACATCCCTCATAGGACTGTATATATTAACTAATCATCCACATACTGAAGGAAGGAGCTAGATTCCAAATGCAGGAGGGTTAGGTCTTGTGCTAGTACATTCCCAAATAGGTGAGGACTGTCCTTGAACCCTTGGGGTGGGACTGCCCATGTGAGCTGGGTGGGGGTTGCATCCCCAGTCCCTTGCCACACAAAGGCAAATAGAAACTGAAAATTTGGGTATAAAGGTATGCAGAAGAAAGCATCTTTTAAATCAAGAACTGAATACCACAGGGTGGAGCTTGGGATTCTATTGAGGTGTAAGGGGTATGTATGATAGGGTGGAGAGGAATGACAAATTGGTTTGTGTCTGTAAGATCTTGCACTAACCAGTAGGATCCATTTGCCTTTTTAATGGGCTGAATGGGAGTGTTACAGTAGGACATGCCGGGGATGAGAAGTCCTGCTTTTAGGAACCCAGCTCTTTTTTGGTTACTGTTTGCATAGAATATCTCTTTCCACCCTTTCACTTTGAACTTATTTGTGTCCTTGGGTTTAATGTTAGTATCTTGTAGACAGCATGTAGATGGATCACACTTTTTATCCATTCTGTCAGTCTGTGTCTTTTGACTGGGAGATTAATCCATTAACATTCAATGATATTACTGTAAATGTACTTACTTCAACCATTTCATCCTTTGGTTTTTATATGTAATTTCTTATTTTTCTCTCTTCTTATCCTTTTAGTTACCTTTACTGATAGTCTTCATTTCTACACTCTTCTCCAAACCTCTCTCTCCTGTCTTTTCTTTTCAACCTGCAGAACTCCCTTTAGTATTTCTTGTAGGGCTGGTCTGTTGTTGACAAACTCTCTCAGTTTCTGTTTATCTTTATTTTTGAAGGACAGTTTTGCCAGGTAAAGAATTCTTGGCTGGCAGTTTTTCTCCTTCAGTACCTTAAATATATCATACCAATGCCTTCTCGCCTCCATGGTTTCTGCTGAGATATTGGCACTTAGTCTTATTGTGGTTCCCTTGTATGGGATGAAATGCTTTTCTCTTTCTGCTTTCAGGATTCTCTTTTTATCTTTGGCCTTTGACATTCTGATTAGTGTGTGTCTCCATATGGGTCTGTTAGGATTTATTCTGTTTGGAGTACCTTGTGCTTCTTGGACATGTATACTTATGTCTTTCATAAGAGTTGGGAAATTTTGGGCCATTATTTCTTCAAATATTCTTTCTGCCCCTTTTCCCTTATCTTCTGCTTCTGGAAACCCATTTTGCATATGTTTGTGTGCCTCATGCCATCATTCAAATCCCTGAGACCCTGCACAATTGTGGGAGCCCCGGGCCTAGGGCCTTCCCCAAGTCCCTTGAAGACTGCACACAGCGGCTTGCTTGACCTAGGACAGTTAAGGTTTGACCACTCTCCTTGTAAAATCAGCCTCGGGCACTAAATGTAATCTATAGCTTCCCTCCGTCCTGAAATTACCTCCTCCCTGAAACTCCCTGAGATACTATTATCTACAAGATAATCTATAATCCTCCCCTCTTCCCTGTTGATTACAATCGATCCCTCCCTACATCACAAGACCCCCACTCCTCTCATACCCATTTGAATATCTTTGTCCTAACCCTTATAAGCCACTCCCTGGCACCCCCTGCTTTTGCAGAGTATCTTCACGTTGAGCTCTGAACCCGCCACCATTCAGAGCAGCTCCTGAATCCATTCAGAGAAGCTCCTGAATTTGGGACAAGTGGCTCGACTTCCTTACCCTGTAGGTAAGCCCCAAAATAAAAGCTCATGTCTCAGAACATGTCTGGTGCTTTCTTTAGTCCTTCAGCCACAATAGCCCTCTTGGGCCACGACAACAATTTTTTTTCTATTTTTCCTCTATTTGTTCTTCTGTCTGTAAGATTTCAAATGTCCTATCTTCTAGTTCATTGATTCTTTCTTCTGCCTGTTCAGATCTTTTTTTGTATGCTTCTAGAGTATTTTTAATCTCTTCTATTGTGCCTTTCTGTTCTAGTTTGCTAATGCTGCCGGAATGCAAAACACCAGAAATGGACTGGCTTTTATAAAGGGGGTTTATTTGGTTACACAGTTACAGTCTTAAGGCCACAAAGTGTCCAAGGTAACACATCAGCAATCGGATACCTTCACTGGAGGATGGCCAATGGTGTCCAGAAAACCTCTGTTAGCTGGGAAGGCACGTGGCTGGCATCTGCTCCAAAGTTCTGGTTTCAAAATGGCTTTCTCCCAGGACGTTCCTCTCTAGGCTTCAACTTCTCTCCAAAATGTCAGTCTCAGTTGCTCTTCGGGCATTTGTCCTCTCTCAGCTTCTCTGGAGCAAGAGTCTGCTTTCAACGGCCATTTTCAAACTGTCTCTCATCTGCAGCTCCTGTGCTTTCTTCAAAGTGTCCCTCTTGGCTGTAGCTCCTCTTCAAAATGTCACTCACAGCTGCACTGAGTTTCTTCTGTTTGTCAGCTCATTTATATGGCTCCACTGATCAAGGCCCACCCTGAATGGGTGGGGCCACCCCTCCATGGAAATTATGTCATCAGAGTTATCACCCACAGTTGGGTGGGGCACATTCCATGGAAACACTCAAAGAATTACAATCTAATCAACACCGATAAGTCCACCCACACAAGATTACATCAAAGATAATGGTGTTTGGGGGACATAATACATTCAAACTGGCACACTTTCATTCCCATAAATTCTGTTGTTTGTTTTCATGCTTTAAAATTTGTCTTTATGGTCAACTTGTGTCTTCTTTAGTTAATGCAATTTTATTGAATTATATTCTCTTACCAGGTACTCATCAAAAGTGTACAATCAATGGTTCACCATATCATTATATAGTTGTGCATTCATCACCACAATCAATTTTTAATTTGATTTTATTGAGATATATTCACAAACCATACAATCATCCACAATGTACAATCAATGGTTGACAATACCATTATATAGCTGTGCATTTATAAATGCAATCACTTTTTGAACATTTTCATTACCACACAACAAAAAAAATAAGAATAAAAATTAAAGTAAAAATGAACACCAAAAACATCCATATCCCCATACTTCCCTTTTATTCATTTACTTTTTGTCCTCATTTTTCTATTCATCTGTCCATACACTGGATAAAGGGAGTGGGAGTCACAAGGTTTTCACAATCACATGGCCACACAGTGTAAGCTATATAGTTATACAATCATCTTCAAGAATCAAGTTTACTGGGTTGAGGTTCAACAGTTTCAGGCATTTCCTTCTAGATATTCCAATACACTTGTGCCAGTTTGAATGTATTGTGTCCCCCAAATGCCATTATCTTTGTGGTCTTGTGTGGGGCAGACGTTTTTGGTGCTGGCTAGATTTGCTTGGAATGTGCCCTACTCAGCTGTGGGTAATGATCATTTTGATGCGATGTTCCCATGGAGGCATGGCCCCACCCATTCGGAGTGGACCTTGATCAGTGGAGCTATATAAATGAGCTGACTCAAAGAGAGGAAAAAGAGTGCAGCTGGGAGTGATGTTTTGAAGAGGAGCAAGCTTGCTAGAGAGGAATGTCCTGGGAGAAAGCCGTTTTGAGGCCGGAGCTTTGGAGCAGATGCCAGCTGCTTTCCTAGCTAACAGAGGTTTTCCGGAGGCCATTGGCCATCCTCCGGTGAGGGTACCCGATTGCTGATGTGTTACCTTGGATGCTTTGTGGCCTTAAGACTGTAATTGTGTAGTGAAATAAATCCCCGTTTTATAAAAGCCTATCCGTCTCTGGTGTTTTGCATTCTGCAGCATTAGCAAACTAGAACAACACTAAAAATTAAAAAGGGATATCTATATAATGCATAAGAATAATGTTCAGAATGACCTCTCAACTCTATCTGAAATCTCTTAGCTACTGAAATTTTATTTTGTTCCATTTCTTTTCTCCCTTTTGATCAAGAAGTTATTCTCAATTCCATGAATCTAGGGCCAATCTCATTCCTGGGAGGCCTGACCCTCATTGCCAGGGAGACTTACACCCCTGTTAGTCATGTCCCATGTAGGGGGGAGGGCAGTGAGTTTACCTGCAGAGTTGGCTTAGAGAGAGAGGCCACATCTGAGCAACAAAAGAGGTTCTCTGTGAGTGACTCTTAGGCACAATTATAAGTAGGCTTAGCCTCTTTCTTTGCAGTAACAAGCCCAAGATCAAGGGCTTGAGATTCTAAATTGTTAGTCCCCGATGCGTGTGAGAATTTCAGTAATTCCACAGGTGGGGAAGTTTAATATTTCCACATTTTCCCCAGTCCCTCAAGGGGCTTTGCAAATGCATTTTTATTCTCTGGCCAGATTACTCTAGTATGTATTGGGGCTTCACACTAACCTGTACAAATCAACCAGATTCACTCCCTATTCAAAGTTAGATGCAATTATGGTGTTTGAATAAACTGACCATATAAGTTAAATTATATAGTGTGTTACCAAAAATATAGATTTTGCACCTAATAAACATCTCTTCCTTTGGTCTCACACAAAATTTTAAAATGCCATCAATATCATCCTTTACCCTTTAGTCTGATTTACCATAGTCCTAACCAAGTTCATTTCATTCATATCTCTAATTGAAGCCTGCTCTCTTTTTTTTCAGACTTTTTAAATTTGCTTCAAGGGGTAATGCTGACATTCATAGCTGCCAGACTCTGGCTCTGAGTCTCAGGTGTCACACAGATACCCAAAGTTCCAGGGACCGACTAGGTTATACACAAAGAGCTCAGCATCTCAGAATTTAGAAATAACCACTACAGCTCAGGGATACATGTAACTGCTGTAAGAGCTTACAGTCTAGGTACCTTTACAATATGCCTTCCCCTGATAATCTATGCTTTCAGATTCTATTCTCAGAGTCAACACACTATAGTTGGGCCATATTAGTGAGTCATTACGATGTTTTTCTTTTCATTTCTGGTTTATTGCACTCAAAATATTGTCCTCAAGGTCCATTCACCTCACAACTTCACTCCTTCTTGTAGCAGCTCGATATTCCATTGTATGTATACACCACAGTTTGCCACTCCATTCATCAGTCAATGCACCCTTAGGCCAACTCCATCCACTGCAAATTGTGAACACTGCCACCATAAACTCCACTGTGCAAATGTCCATTCATGTTCCTCTTTTCAGTTTTTACAAGTATATTTCCAGTAAAAGCATTGTAGTATCATATGGCAACCCCATGTTTAGCTTCCTGTGGAACCACCACACTGCCCTCCAGATGGGTTGCACCATTCTACTTCCCTACAAATGGTGATTAGATACATCCCTTACTCCACATTTTCTCCAGCACTTGTATCCCTCTATTTATTTTTAGATGGTTTAATTGACACACTGTATATTCCATCCAAGTAAACAACCAATGGTTCCCTGTATAATCACTTAGGTGTGCATAAACCACCACTATCTATATGAGGACATTTCTATTTCTTCCACAAAGAAAGAGGAAGAGGAAAAAAAGGAAGAAAGAAAAAAATGACAACTAAAAAGCAACAAAAGAAAAAGTAAAATTAAAATGAAATACAGTAAATAAGTCGGACAACACCACCAACACCTAGAATCCCATACCCCTTCTTATCTCCCTCTTACAGATATTTAGCTTTGGTATATTGCCTTTGTTACAGTTAATGGAAGCACATTACAATGTTACTGTTAACTACAGATTCTAGTTTCCATTATTGTATTTTCCCCAATACCATCCCATTTTTAACACCTTGCAAAGTTGACATTCATTTGTTTTCTCTCATGCAAAAACATTCTTATATTTGTACATTTAATCACAATCATTGACCACTGTAGGTTTTCACTAAGTTATACCATCCCAGTGTTTATCTTCTATTTTTCCTTCTGGTGTCCTACATGCCCCAAACCTTCCTCTTTCAACCATACTCACAGTCATCTTTGTTCAGTGTATTTACAATATTGTGCTATCATCATCCAATATTGTGCTATCCACTTCTGGATCTATAAAATCAATCCTGTTGAACATTCTACACTCCTTCAGCATGAAATGCCTGATCTCTACCATCTTTCTGTCTCCTTGTATCTTCATTTCTATGCTCTTCTGCAAACCTCTCTCTCCTGTCTCTTATCTGTCTGTAACACTCCCTTTAGTATTTCTTGTAGAGAGGGTCCCTGTTCACGAACTCTTTCAGTGTCTTTTTATCTGTAAATATTTAAAAATCTCCCTCATTTTTGAAGTATAGTTTTGCCAGATATAGGATTCTTGGTTGGCAGTTTTTCTCTTTCAGTTTCTTGAATATATCATACCACTGCATTCTTGCCTCCATGGTTTCTACTGAGCAATCCACACTTAGTCTTATTGGGTTTCTCTTATATGTGATGGATTGCTTTCCTCTTGCTGCATTCAAAATTCTCTCTTTGTCTTTGACGTTTGACAATCTGATTAGTAAATCTCTTGGAGTAGGTCTATTTAGGTCTATTCTGTTTGGGGTATGCTGCACTTCTTGGATCTGTAATTTTATGTCCTTCAAAAGAGATGGGAAATTTTCAGTGATTATATCCTCCATTATTCTTTCTGTTCCCTTTCCCTTCTCTTCTCCTGAGACCCTGCTCATAATTTTCCATTGTTTTCCCTATCTGTTCTTTTGTGGGTAGGATTTCATATGTCTTGTCCTCTAGTTCATGAATCCTTCCTTCTGCCTCTTCAAATCTGCTGTTGTAAGTCTCCATTGTGTTTTTCATCTCTTCTATTGTGCCTTTCATTCCCATAAGTTTTGCCATTTGTTTTTTCAAACTTTTGGATTCTTCCTTATGCTTGCCCAATGTCTTCTTTTTATCCTTCATCACTTTTGCCATATCTTCCCTCAACTCATTTATTTGATTTTTGAATTGATTTTAGCGTATTTGTTTGAAGATCTTTAATTAGTTATTTCAACTCCTGCATCTCGTTTGAAGTGTTTGTGCCTTTAATTGGGCCATACATTTGTTTTCCCTAGTATGACTCATAATTTTTTTTCTTTGCTGTCTAGGAATCTGGCTTCCTTAGTTTATTCTAGAGGTCATTTTCACTCTTTTACCTAGGGTTTTCCTGTTGGTTGGCTTTGTTCTCTATCTGTTCTTTGGCATTCAGTTCAAATTATTCTAGACCCCTAACATAGTTTCTGATTAACTGACGAGAAATTTTCAGCTCTTGTTATTCTTGTTCTTGCCTTCCCTATATGGAACCTATTTTTTTTGAGGAGTGTCTACCCAGGTATGTTTGACCCCAACCAGATTTTCCCAGACCAAACAGGCCCAGGTCTCAGGAGGAGGCTGTAATCAGTATCAAGTTTCCCTGAGGATGAGACTCAGAAGGTTTTCAGAATTTCCTGTGAGGCCTCTAGACTCTGTGCTTTTCCTATTCTTCCCAGCAGGTGGTGCTTGTCAGCCCACATTTCCTCACTGGCATAAAGAGATGTGGTGCCTTTAAGTCTCAGCAGACCCTGTACCTGCCAGGGGCATGGTTAAAGCAAGCTTAAGCTGTTTCTTTTTTTTTTAATCTCCAGCCCCTGGGGTCTGAATTCTCTGAAGGGGGGCCACCACTTGAGCTGGGCCATGTCCCCCTTTTCTTGGGAAGATAAGCCCTTTAAGTAATTATTTGCTTCACTTGACTCCTTGCTTTGTGTGCTGGCTTGGATCTATTATTTCCCCAGAAAAGCCACATTCTTTTAATTCAGTCTGTGGGGTGGACCTATTGTGGGTGGGGTCTTTTGATTAGGTTGTTTCCATGGAGATGTGATCCACCCAATTTTGGGTGGGACATTTTGATTATTTCCATGGAGATGTGACCCCACCCATTCAAGGTGGGCCTTAGTTTACTGGCATCCTCTATGAGAAGATAAAAGGCAGAGACATTTTGAAGAGAGCTCAGAGCTGACAAAGACCCAGACATTTGGAGATGCCAAGCTGAGAGATGAAGCCCAGAGTTAGCCCCAGGGAAGCTAAGTGAGAACCCACAGACACTTAAGGAGAAAGCCACTGGAATCAGAAGCTGAAAGCAATGCATCCTGGGAGCAAAGGACCAGTAGACACCAGCCATGTGCCTTCCCAGCTGACAGAGGTGTTCCAGATGCCATCAGCCTTTTCCTCAGAGACGGTATCTACCTCTTAATGTCTTAATTTGGACATTTTCATGGCCTTAGAACTGTAAATTTGTGAACTAATAAACCCCCATTGTAAAAGCCAATCTATTTCGGGTATATTGCATTTCTGGCAGCCGTAGCAAACTGAAACACTTTGTCTCTCAAACCTATGTTATCTCCACCCTTGCCTGGGCCATTGCTGACAATTGAAAATGCCTGAGGCTTTCTCTAATGAACTACTTAGAAGGGTTTAAAAAAAATCCCCTTTTCAGAGCCAGTCCCAAGCCCTCCAATTTTGCCAGTCAAAAGCCAGAGTTGGTACCTGGGTCTCTGTGTCCCATTTCTTGGGGCACAGCCCTTATCCAGGGATCAGCCAACTCCCAAATTCTCTGTTTTTATTTAGTTATTTTTTTCTGTCATCCCTGCCTCCTCTCTGCCAAGAGAGACCTCAGTGTTCCTTTTCTGCTTGCTCCAGGTTTTCTGTGCTTGTAGCTTGTATTCAGTAGCCAAAATTTGTTAATTAAAACCGTGAATAGAGCCTGGTTGAGCTACCTTCACTTGCTCCCAGCAGAGACTGCTTCTTCTTCCCACAGGAGCATGTTGCAGCTCAGCCTGCCATGCCAGTGGGAAAGGAGCACCAGCTTCACAGTTTGGGGGGCTTTGCTTACAATTCTACACTGTGGTCTCTGCCCTTTCATCCATTCCAGACTGGTGTACTATATGTGTCCAGTCACAGATGTCTCCAAACAGCTGTTTGAGCCTATTTACTAGTTGTTCCTGGCTGTTTACTTGTTACTCTATAGGACTAACTAGATTCCATGCCTCCATACATGACCATCTTCTCCCACCTCTCAACCTGTGACTTCTTAATATTGTTTATCTCTTTAGTCATATTTTCCTTCATCTCCTTGAATTGATTTAGGAGATTTGTTTGAACATCTTTGATTAGTTGTTCCAAATTCTGTATCTCTTCTGACTTTTTAATTTGTTCATTTGGGCCATATCTTCCGGTTTCTTAGTATTACTTGTAACTTTTTGCTCATGTCTAGGCATCTGATTAACTTGAGGAGTTTACTCTGAAGGTCAGTTTTTCTCTCTTGTCTATGGTCTTGTTGTTGATTGGCTTTGTGTTAAGGTGATTCTTTGACACCTGGTTTGAATTATTCTAGACCTATCAAATTGCCAGTATTTAGCTGATCAGATTTATTCAACTCTTCTACATTTGATTTTTGCCCTGGATATGTGGTACAGTTTTTTTTTTTTTTTCATCTTTTTTTTCCTTGTTTTTCTTTTTTTTTCTTTTTTTTTTTTAACTTTCCCTTCTTTTTTAAATCAACTGTATGAAAAAAAAGTTAAAAAGAAAACAAACATACAATAAAAGAACATTTCAAAGAGACCATAACAAGGGAGTAAGAAAAAGACAACTAACCTAAGATAACTGCTTAACTTCCAACATGTTCCTACTTTACCCCAAGAAAGTTACCTAATATAGCAACATTTCTGTGAACTTGCTCCTACTATATCCATCAGAAATTACCAGACCATAGTCATTCCTGGGCATCCCCAGAACGTTAAATAGCTTATCTGTTCTTCTTGGATTATTGTTCCCCCTTCCTTAATTGCTCTCTATTGCTAGTTCCCCTACATTCTACATTATAAGCCATTTGTTTTACATTTTTCAAAGTTCACATTAGTGGTAGCATATAATATTTCTCTTTTTGTGCCTGGCTTATTTCGCTCAGCATTATGTCTTCAAGGTTCATCCATGTTGTCATATGTTTCACGAGATTGTTCCTTCTTACTGCCGCATAGTATTCCATCGTGTGTATATACCACATTTTATTTATCCACTCATCTGTTGAAGGACATTTGGGTTGTTTCCATCTCTTGGCAATTGTGAATAATGCTGCTATGAACATTGGCGTGCAGATATCTGTTCGTGTCACTGCTTTCCGATCTTCCGGGTATATACCGAGAAGTGCAATCGCTGGATCGAATGGTAACTCTATATGTAGTTTTCTAAGGAACTGCCAGACTGACTTCCAGAGTGGCTGAACCATTATACAGTCCCACCAACAGTGAATAAGAGTTCCAATTTCTCCACATCCCCTCCAGCATTTGTAGTTTCCTGTTTGTTTAATGGCAGCCATTCTAACCGGTGTTAGATGGTATCTCATTGTGGTCTTAATTTGCATCTCTCTAATAGCTAGTGAAGCTGAACATTTTTTCATGTGTTTCTTGGCCATTTGTATTTCCTCTTCAGAGAACTGTCTTTTCATATCTTTTGCCCATTTTATAATTGGGCCGACTGTACTATTGTCATTGAGTTGTAGGATTTCTTTATATATGCAAGATATCAGTCTTTTGTCAGATACATGGTTTCCAAAAATTTTTTCCCATTGAGTTGGCTGCCTCTTTACCTTTTTGAGAAATTCCTTTGAGGTGCAGAAACTTCTAAGCTTGAGGAGTTCCCATTTATCTATTTTCTCTTTTGTTGCTTGTGCTTTGGGTGTAAAGTCTAGGAAGTGGCCGCCTAATACAAGGTCTTGAAGATGTTTTCCTACATTATCTTCTAGGAGTTTTATGGTACTTTCTTTTATATTGAGATCTTTGGTCCATTTTGAGTTAATTTTTGTGTAGGGGGTGAGGTAGGGGTCCTCTTTCATTCTTTTGGATATGGATATCCAACTCTCCCAGCCCCATTTGTTGAAAAGACCATTATGACTCAGTTCAGTGACTTTGGGGGCCTTATCAAAGATCAGTCGGCCATAGATCTGAGGGTCTATCTCTGAATTCTCAATTCGATTCCATTGATCTATATGTCTATCTTTGTGCCAGTACCATGCTGTTTTGGCAACTGTGGCTTTATAATAAGCTTCAAAGTCAGGGAGTGTAAGTCCTCCCACTTCGTTTTTCTTTTTTAGAGTGTCTTTAGCAATTCGAGGCATCTTCCCTTTCCAAATAAATTTGATAACTAGCTTTTCCAAGTCTGCAAAGTAGGTTGTTGGAATTTTGATTGGGATTGCATTGAATCTGTAGATGAGTTTGGGTAGAATTGACATCTTAATGACATTTAGTCTTCCTATCCATGAACATGGAATATTTTTCCATCTTTTAAGGTCCCCTTCTATTTCTTTTAGTAGAGTTATGTAGTTTTCTTTGTATAGGTCCTTTACATCTTTGGTTAAGTTGATTCCTAGGTACTTGATTTTTTTAGTTGCTATTGAAAATGGTATCTTTTTCTTGAGTGTCTCTTCAGTTTGTTCATTTCTAGCATATAGAAACATTACTGACTTATGTGCATTAACCTTGTATCCCGCTACTTTGCTAAATTTGTTTATTAGCTCTAGTAGCTGTATTGTCGATTTCTCAGGGTTTTCTAGATATAAGATCATATCATCTGCAAACAATGACAGTTTTACTTCTTCTTTTCCAATTTGGATGCCTTTTATTTCTTTGTCTTGCCGGATTGCCCTGGCTAGCACTTCCAGCACAATGTTGAATAACAGTGTTGACAGCGGGCATCCTTGTCTTGTTCCAGATCTTAGAGTGAAGGCTTTCAGTCTCTCAGCATTGAGTACTATGCTGGCTGTGGGTTTTTCATATATGCTCTTTATCATGTTGAGGAAGTTTCCTTCAATTCCTACCTTTTGAAGTGTTTTTATCAAAAAGGGATGTTGGATTTTGTCAAATGCTTTTTCAGCATCTATTGAGATGATCAATTGATTTTTCCCTTTTGACTTGTTAATGTTTTGTAATACATTGATTGATTTTCTTATGTTGAACCATCCTTGCATGCCTGGAATGAACCCCACTTGGTCATGGTGTATGATTTTTTTAATGTGTCTTTGGATTTGATTTGCAAGTATTTTGTTGAGGATTTTTGCATCTATATTCATTAGGGAGATTGGCCGGTAGTTTTCCTTTTTTGTAGCATCTTTGCCTGGTTTTGGTATTAGATTGATGTTAGCTTCATAAAATGAGTTAGGTAGTGTTCCATTTTTTTCAATGTTTTGAAAGAGTTTGAGTAAGATTGGTGTCAGTTCTTTCTGGAAAGTTTGGTAGAATTCCCCTGTGAAGCCATCTGGCCCTGGGCATTTATTTGTGGGAAGATTTTTGATGACTGATTGGATCTCTTTGCTTGTGATGGGTTGGTTGAGGTCTTCTATTTCTTCTCTGGTCAGTCTAGGTTGTTCATATGTTTCCAGGAAATTGTCCATTTCCTCTACATTATCCAGTTTGTTGCCCTACAGTTGTTCATAGTATCCTCTTATAATTTTTTTAATTTCTTCAGGATCTGCAGTTATGTCACCTTTTTCATTCATTATTTTGTTTATATGGGTCTTCTCTCTTTTTGATTTTGTCAGTCTAGCTAGGGGCTTGTCAATCTTGTTGATCTTCTCAAAGAACCAACTTTTGATGATACTTATCCTCTCTATTGTTTTTTTGTTCTCTATGTCATTTATTTCTGCTTTAATCCTTGTTATTTCTTTTCTTGTACTTGGTTTAGGATTGGTTTGCTGTTCATTTTCTAGCTTCTTCAGTTGATCCATTAGTTCTTTGATTTTGGCTCTTTCTTCCTTTTTAATATATGCGTTTAGTGCTATAAATTTCCCCCTTAGCACTGCTTTTGCTGCATCCCATAGGTTTTGGTATGTTGTGTTCTCATTTTCATTCGTCTCTATATATTTAGCAATTTCTCTTGCTATTTCTTCTTTAACCCACTGATTGTTTAGGAGTGTGTTGTTTAACCTCCAGGTATTTGTGAATTTTCTAAGTGTCTGATGGTTATTGACTTCTAATTGTATTCCATTGTGGTCAGAGAATGTGCTTCGAATAATTTCAATCTTTTTAAATTTATTGAGCCTTGTTTTATGTCCCAGCATATGATCTATTCTGGAGAAAGTTCCATGAGCACTAGAAAAGTATGTGTATCCTGGTGATTTGGGATGTAATGTCCTGTAGATGTCTGTTAAATCTAATTCATTTATCAGATTGTTTAGGTTTTCAATTTCCTTATTGGTCTTCTGTCTGGTTGATCTATCTATAGGAGAGAGTGATGTGTTGAAGTCTCCCACAATTATTGTGGAAACATCAATTGCTTCCTTTAGTTTTGCCAGTGTTTCTCTCATGTATTTTGTGGCACCTTGATTGGGTGCATAGACATTTACGATTGTTATTTCTTCTTGCTGAATTGCCCCTTTTATTAGTACGTAGTGGCCTTCTTTGTCTCTCAAAACATCCCTGCATTTGAAGTCTATTTTATCTGAGATTAATATTGCTACACCTGCTTTCTTTTGGCTGTAGCTTGCATGAAATATTTTTTTCCATCCTTTCACTTTCAGTTTCTTTGTGTCCCTGTGTCTAAGATGAGTCTCTTGTATGCAACATATTGATGGTTCATTTTTTTTGATCCATTCTGCGAATCTATATCTTTTAATTGGGGAGTTTAATCCATTTACATTCAACGTTATAACCGTGAAGGCATTTCTTGAATCAGCCATCTTATCCTTTGGTTTATGTTTGTCATATTTTTCCCCTCTGTCTATTAATATCCTTTATTGTACCCATACCGAATCTCTTTAGTACTGAACCTTTCTCCAAGTCTCTCTGTCCTTTCTTTGTTTCTCTGTCTGTAGGGCTCCCTTTTGTATCTCCAGTAGGGCAGGTCTCTTGTTAGCAAATTCTCTCAGCATTTGTTTGTCTGTGAAAAATTTAAGCTCTCCCTCAAATTTGAAGGAGAGCTTTGCTGGATATAGTATTCTTGGCTGGAATTTTTTCTCACTGAGAATTTTAAATATATCGTGCCACTGCCTTCTCGCCTCCATGGTGGCTGCTGAGTAGTCACTACTTAGTCTTATGCTGTTTCCTTTGTATGTGGTGAATTGCTTTTCTCTTGCTGCTTTCAGAACTTGCTCCTTCTCTTCTGTGTTTGACAGTGTGATCAGTATATGTCTCGGAGTGGGTTTATTTGGATTTATTCTATTTGGGGTTCGCTGAGCATTTATGATTTGTGTATTTATGTTGTTTAGAAGATTTGGGAAGTTTTCCCCAACAATTTCTTTGAATACTCTTCCTAGACCTTTACCCTTTTCTTCCCCTTCTGGGACACCAATGGGTCTTATATTTGGACGTTTCATATTATCTATCATATCCCTGAGGTCCATTTCGATTTTTTCAATTTTTTTCCCCATTCTTTCTTTTATGCTTTCATTTTCCATTCTGTCATCTTCGAGGTCACTGATTCGTTTTTCAACTTCCTCTAGTCTTGTACTATGAGTGTCCAGAATCTTTTTAATTTGGTCAACAGTTTCTTTAATTTCCATAAGATCATCCATTTATTTATTTAGTCTTGCAATGTCTTCTTTATGCTCTTCTAGGGTCTTCTTGATTTCCTTTGTCTCCCGTACTATGGTCTCATTGTTCATCTTTAGTTCTTTGAGTAGCTGCTCTAGGTGCTGTGTCTCTTCTGGTCTTTTGATTTGGGTGCTTGGGCTTGGGTTATCCATATCGTCTGGTTTTTTCATATGCTTTATAATTTTCTGTTGTTTTTGGCCTCGTGGCATTTGCTGAACTTGATAGGGTTCTTTTAGGATTTGTAGACCAATTGAAGTCCTTATCTCTAATTTATCAGATCTACAGCTTCGTGGAGTACACTTTCTCTAACTAACCAGCAGGTGGCGTCCACGAGCCACCTGTTCTCCACAAGCCAGTTCTCCCCTGCTTAGCCTTTTTGGTGAGTGGGGGAGTGAGTCTTGTGGGGTCCAATTGGTGTACCAAGCTTGCGTGTGTAGTTGGTGTTGCCTGCCCTGTATATGGGGCGTGTTTCTGGGCAGTCAGGGAAGGGGGGGGTGGCTCTAACAATCAAATCTCCGTGGTGATCCTAGAGTTTTAAAGCTGCTGCAATAGTCTAATCCTTCAGTTCAGTCCTGCCACAGTTTGTCTCTGCCACTGACCCACAAGTCCTTGGTATTGGCATATGGCTCCTGAGACTTGCAAGTGGGCCCTTCTTCCAGGCCGTGCACCCCGGGTCCTCTGTTGAGGGATGACTGTGCTATGTCACAGGTGAGTGCCGTCCCCCCAGGGCAGTTCTGGGCTGCTGGGCTGTGTAGGGAGGCTCCCAGTCTGCTGAAATGATGGCTGAATGGGGCTTTGTTAATTCACACTGCTCTACCTTCCCAACTCTGGGACATTCAGCTGAGGTTGCAGGGAAGGCTAATGTCCACGCCCAGTTTTGTGGTGTGTGCCTGTTATTTGAAGCACTTCCGTCACACTGGGTTGTCTGGGGCAGTTCTGGGCTATGGGGCTGGCGATGGGCAGGAGTGTTTCCTGTCCACCAGGATGATGGCTGTGAGCGGACACCCCCCTTTTCTTGGGAAGTTGTGGTGTTTAGTGAATTTTCTCAGCCACTGGATTATTGCGTTTTGTCTCAGAGCTCTCCTAGTTCTGCTCTTGACTTGACCTGCCCAAATAGCAAGTCTTTGAAGCTTTCTGTATTGGGCTTCTTAGAGTAATTGTTTTAGAAAAAGAAAAAAGGATTAAAAAAAAAAAAAAAAAAAAAAAAAGGGCCCTCCTCAGAGATCTAATGGGTTATTGAAATGCTAAGAGACAAAGCAAACAGGGCCATTAAGGAAAGGTCCACAGGGCAGAGAGATCAGCTTTTCTTCGGGATTTGCATATGCGCCTCAGGGCCCTTCCCCTTTCTATGTTCACCAGAACTCCAAAAATCCTCCGCTTTTATTTTGGAGTTTTTCATGTTGTTTTTTTTCTATGCCTGTCTCCTCTCTGCTGGGCTGGCTGCTCTCAGATTCTCTGGTGTCTGGTCTCAGTCTATCTATGGTTGGAGTTTGGATCAGTAGAATGAGATTCCGATAAGGGCTGCCACTGCAGTTCTCCCTTCTCCTTCCCGGAGCTGACAGCCCCTCCTCCCACGGGACTGAGCCTGGCAGGGAGGGGCGCGGGTCCCCTGGCCGCAAAAACTTACAGATTTCGCTGATCTCAGCAGTTCCACGTTTTCATGAGTGTTGTATGAAGTATGCCCAAAGTCAGATTGCTCTGTGGTGTCCAGTCCACGCAGTTCCTGGCTTTCTACCTACTTTCCTGGAGGAGTGACTAAAACATACAGCTCACCAGTCCGCCTTCTTGCCCCGCCTCCCATGGTACAGTTTTAAAGCTTGCATTCTTTGTACAATTGTTTCACCCCCCAGGAGAAAGCATCCAATCTTTTGTCTTTGTTCCTTCTCTGGTAATCTTGATCTGTTTGGTTTGTTTGTGTTTTGCTTATATATATATATATATATATATATATATATATATATATATATATATACATATTAACTCTTTCATTGCATCTAGCTGCCACATAGAAATTCTGAGAGGTGTATCACCCCAGAGAGGACTTTCCCAAAGTCTTTCCCAGTGAAGACAGGGCCAGGACCCAGGAAGAGGGCACAGACCAGTTCTGAAGGACCCTGGGGAGAGGGTCAGGAAAGACACAAAAACCCTTTTTGTTGACTCCCCAAGGATGCATTTCCTGGCCTGCACAGAATATGCACTCTCCGGCAAAATGTTTCCCTCAGCCCTAAGTAGGCAGTGTTCCTTTGAACCTCTACCACCTCTGCCCCTTTCATGGGTAGGGTTGAAACAATGTCTGTGGCAGTTCCTGTCCAGGGTGGGCTAAAACTGCAATTCAGCCTGGGACTCTGTGGTCTAAATTCACTGATCAAAAGCCATGATTGGTCTTCAGCTGTGCCTGCCTCTGTTCTTGGGGAGGAGGGTTTCCATGTCCTTCTCCAGCTTCAGCATCCATCCAAGGACTGGACCCGGGTAGCCTGCCTCATGGGTGGGGCATGGGACCAGCTGCTGCTGTGGAGCAAGTTACTTACAGTTCTTTACCACAGTTTCTCAATCTCTTTGTCCTGCTCTTCCCTGGGTGCTGGGCAGTGCTCCCCTTGCTCTGGAGCTTCAGATCAGTGGTTTAAGACAGTTTCTGTCTGTCCACTAATTCTTTTTGGAGGAAGAGTAAGTCCCATAGCTCCTTACTCTGCTGTATTCCCTAGAATTTCCTCCCCATTATTTTTGAAGGACATTTTTTCTGGATATAGAACTCCTGGCTGGCAGTTTTTTTGCTATCAGCAGTTTAAATGTGTCATTCCAGTGCCTTCTTGCTTCCATGGTTTCCAATGAGAAATTGACATGTTGCTTCTCTTTTGTGACTTTTAGAATTCTCTCTTTATCTTTGGTGTTTAACAGTTTAGTTATATTATGTCACTGTGTGGTCTACTTGGGGTACAAGATTGACACCCCAAAATCAGTGGTGTTTCTATACACTACTAATGAACAATCTCAATCTAAGAATAATAAAAGAAAAAAAATCCATTTACAATAGCAACTAAAAGAATCAAATATCTAGGAATAATTTTAACCAAGGATGTAAAGGATTTACACATAGAAAACTACAAAATATTGCTAAAAGAAATAAAAGAAGATCTAAAGAAATGAAAGGATATTCCATGTTCATAGATTGGAAAACTAAATATTCTTAAGATGTCAATTCTACCCAAAGTGATTTACAGTTTCAATGCAATCCCAATCAATATTCTAGCAATCTTCTTAATGGAAATGGAAAAGTCAATCATCAAATTTATATGGAGAGTTAAAGGGCCTTGTATAACCATAAACATCTTGAGAAAGGATGATGTAGGAGAACTCACACTTCCCAATTTCAAAACTTATTACAAAGCTGTTTGTAATCAAAACAACATGCTACTAGCTCAAGGCAGACACATAGAAAAATGGAATCAAATTGAAATCCAGAAATAAACCCTCACATGTATGGCCAAATGATTTTTGATAAGGATGCCAAGTCCACTTGTTTCAGTTTGCTAAAGCTACCAGAATGCAATATACCAGAAATGGATTGGCTTTTTCAATGGGGATTTATTAGGTTGCAAATTTACAGTTCTAAGGCCATGAAAATGTCCAAATTAAGGCATTAGGAGGTAGATACCTTCTCTGGAGAAAGGCTGATGGCATCTGGGGTTCCTCTGTCACATGGCCAGAGTCTGTTGGTCCTTTCCTGGGTTTAGCTTCTGGTTTCAGTGGCTTTTTCCAAAATGTCTCTGGGCTTCTTTCTTAGCTTCTTTCTCTTAGCTTCTGTCTTAGCTTCTCCCTTAGCTTCTCTCAGGGGCAAACTGGATAACATAGCTTCCCTGAGTTTTCTCTCTCTGTGAGTTCTCTTAGAGGACTCCAGTAAGGATTATCACCCACCTTGACTTGGGTGGGTCACATCTCCATGGAAGCAATGTAATCAAAAGTTCCTACCCACAATAAGTCTGCCATCACAAGATTGAATTAAAAGAACATGGTTTTTCTAGGGTACATAATAGATTCAAACCGGCACACCACTCAATGGGGAAACAATAGTCTCTTCAACAGATGGTTCTGGGAAAACTTTATATAGAAATGCAAAAGAATGACAATGGACCCTGAACTCACACCATATTAAAGAATCAATTCAAATTAATCAAAGTCCTAAATATAAGAATGAAAGCTATAAAACTCCTAGAAGAAAGCATAGGGGAGTATCTTCAGAAACTTGTTTTAGACAATGCTTTCTTAGACTTTGCAACAAAAGCACAAGCAACAAAAGAAAAAAAACAGATAAATTGGACTTCATCAAAATTAAAAAACTTTTGTGCATTAAAGGACTGCCTCATGAAAGTAAAATGGCAACCTATAGAATGGAAGAAAATATTTTCAAACCACATATTTGATAAGGTTTTAATATCCAGAATATATAAAGAAATCCTATAACTTAACAACTAAAAGACAAAATGGACAGAAGACTTGAATAGACATTTCTCCAAAGAAGATATACTTATGGCCAAAAATATATATGAAAAAATGCTCGACATAATTTGCCATTAGGGAAATGCAAATCACAACCACAATGGGATACACTCACTGCAGTGAGTCCTATCAAAATAATGGACATTTACAGGTGTTGGGAAGGATGTGTAGAAATAGGAACACTCATTCTTTGTTGGTGGGAATGTAAAATGGTGGAGCCACTGTGGAAAACATTTTGGCAGTTCTTCAGAAAGTTAACTATAGAATTACCATTTGACTCAACAATCTCACTTCTAAGTATATACCTGTTTTAGTTTCCTAGGCTGCTTAAAGCAAATACTATGAAATAGTTTGGCTCGAACAATGGGAATTTATTAGCTTACAGTTTTGAGGCTGAGAAAAATGTCCAAATCAAGGCATCATCAAGGTGATGCTTTCTTTCTGAAGACTGGCTGCTGGTGATCCTTGGCTCCTCTGCCACATGGTAAGGCACACGGCGGTGTCTGCTAGTCTCTCCCTTCTCTTCCAGGTTTCATTGATTTCATCTGCTTTCTTCCATGGCTTTCTTTCTCTAAATATTCATTCCTTTTATAAAGGACTTCAGTAAAAGGATTAAGTCCCATCCTGAATGAGATGGGTCATGCCTTAACTGAAGTAGTCTCATCAAAATTCCTACTTGCAATGAGATAATGCCTACAGGAATGGATTAAGTTTAAGATCATGTTTTTCTGGGGTACATACAGCTCCAAACTACCACACTTCACCCTCTGGATCCATAAAAGACATGTTCTTTCCACATGCAAAGTACATTCATTCCATCACAACATCCCAAAAGTAAGATATAGAAGACTTAGGTAACAAATGAACAGGTAGATCTTAACCTATGACCCAGTAATTTCACTTCCAGGAATTCATCCTGAAGATACACCCTCAACAATATGAAAGTATGTAAGTACAAGGTTATTTATTAATATATTGTCTGTAACTGCAAAATATTGGAAACAACCCAAATTGCCATACATAGGAGAGTGGTGAATAAGCAGAGGTACATTCCCTCTACTTCCTGTGAAATAGATTTTTTCCTCTTCCTGGGTGCTCTATTGTGTTACTTAAGCAGGCTTTCCTTTGCTCCAGGCAGCATTGACTTAATTGTTTCTTACACTGCTTTAGCTGTCTGCAAGATGTTTCTGCCTGCAGAGCAAATTGTGGGAGGGCAAGCCAGAGATGAATTTCTTGGTTCAGTCTCTCAGGGTGTCACCAGATAGACTGCAACCGACATACAGGTGCTGCAGTATGCACATAGGAGTTACTCTGCTTCCTCCAGAATAGGGTCAGAGACCCACAATGAGATCACAGTCTAGTGGGGTTTAATGTTCTTTGAATGTCATTTTTATTAAATTATTCACTCACCAACTTAGAGTCTACCATTGGCCAAACAGAAAGCATATTAAGGTGAATAGTTCACAGTCCATGCTTTCACAGAGTTCATAGTAAGGTTGTGGAGATAGGTAAACAGATTTTTAAATAACAATTTATTGAGCTATAATTCATATACCATACCATTCACCCATTTAAAGTATATGGTTGAATGGTTTTTAGTATATTCACAGAGTTTTGGGACCATCACCACAATCAATTCTAGAACATTTTCACTTTCCCAAAAAGAAATCCCATACCCATTAACAGTCACTTCCCACTGCCTTCTCTGCCCAGCACCTGGCAACCACTAATCTGATTTCTGATTCCATGGATTTGTCTATTCTGGGTGTTCTTTTGTATCTGGCTTCTCTCAATTAGCATAAGGTTTTCAAGGTTCATCCATGTTGTCGCATGTATCAAAACTTCATTCCTTTTTATGGCCAAATTCTATTGTATGGACAGACCACATTTTACTTATCCATTCATCATCTGATGGACATTTGGGTTATTTCCACCTTTGCTGCTATGAACATTCATGTACAAATATTTGTGTGGACGTATCTTTTCATTACTCTTGGGTACATACCTAAGTCCTTTGATTTTTGAATTTTCTTTAACCTTTCATGATCCTAAATATCGCTCTCTTGCTTATTTTTCCCTTATTTATACAGTTCCCAAGGGGATTTCTCCTTTCCTTCCTTTGAACCCTTTCAGACTGTCTCTTTGAGTCCTGTGTATTCATTAAACTCACTTCCTTGTAATCAGTGCCCTGACTCACCAGTACCCCCCTTTTTCAGTATTTTGGCACTTAAGGTGAACTTTCTCTTTCATGTGATTTTTTACATCATTCTTAATCCCATAGCTAGCTCCCTTCTTCTATCCTCTGCATGGATTTTCCTGGATTGCTATCATTCTCCACAAAGTCTTGTGGCCATAGCATGAGCAATGGCTTTCTGAGATTTGTATATTTTTTCTTTTTACAGGTAATTTGAAGTTTGGACATTCTCTGTCTTCTAGTTATGCTAAATGTATGGAGTTTATATGGTTTTATTTATTCTTGTTGATATTCTTTGTTTTCAGTAAGGTGGGGATATGTGTTGGGACATTTGGATTATGTTTCCACCATTACCTTGGCTTTCCATAATTCCCCACCAATGCACTCCTTAATACGTGGTGAAGGGACTGTCTCTAGGGTATCCTGGGTCATGGCGTAGGTATGGTTAGTGGTTGGCCGGGCAGGTTGCACATAATAGATCAATCCAACATATCCATCAATTGGAGCTTTTATATCTCTTCATCTACAGTATGTCAGGGAAGTTCTAGCACTTCAGCTTCATCATGTATAGGCCATCAGTTCAGTCAAGGCTTTGATTAGCCAACCTAGTAAACTCTTAACACTATTCCCTGGGGCTTGAACTAACATATTAATCATTGCAAACTAGGTGAAATGCACCCATGTCCATGAATTTAGTCTTTTTGAGTCTTATATTTTATCCCTCTTTCTGTGACAATTTATAATCCACTCCCACACATGACCACCAGGCTCCTGTCAACATAGATTGCTGAGTCTTGTAACACTTTTTGTATATGGACTATCTCTTCCCAGAATGGGCCTTGTACCTATCCCTCTGGGTTAAACTGGTATCTAACTCTCATTGTGAGCCTGGAGGCAATAAGAAGTGGTAGGGCTGGGATCCTGAGGAGAACAGACGTCTGCACGTGAGTCTACTGCCTGATGGGCAACAATTGAAAGGCTTTAACACCAGGGCGGAAGGAAAGTGCTGCCTCTCCCAGAAAGAAGGGGTAAGAATTTGGAGGTTTAGAATTGTCAGCCTCATCCATGTATCTATGACTTCCCCCAAAGTCCCCGTTCCATTTTTCAGGGTCCCACTCCTCTACCAGAGCTCTTACCTCGGCCTAAGAGACCTAAGAGTTGCACATTTAATTGGCACTGCAACTCTGCAATCCTTACAATTAGACTTTGAGCTTGGTCCTCAGCCAAATCTGCCCAGTGACTAAGGAGATAGGGCCTCTCTAAGCTGCCATGGAAGCCTTCTGGTTCTTCACTTGTGTTCTTAATTGCACGTTCATAGTTTTAAATTTCTTTTTTTCCCTGTGTATGATGACTTGTGTCTTAATAAGAATCTTAATAATCACTATTGTTGCCATGCCAACCGAGTGCCATACATAGTCACTTTATCTTCTAACACATTGCCCTCCACCTGCACTTCCTCCCAGTTATCACTGGTGATAATTTGAGTGGTCATAATGTTACCAAACCCATGTATCATTTCATCTCGGCAAGAGAACTATCCCTGCACTGCTTGAAAATATGTCTGATCCAAACCCAGTATCCTAGTTTGAGGATTTATTTCCTGGGGATCTTTCTGGTACCAATTATTGTACTAGTCAGGATTCCAACAGGAAACATACAGGACAGGAGGGAAATAGGATAATTTGAAAAGCAGAGTGCAAAAAATCTGGGGCTTAGTAGCAGTTTACCTGTTACCACCACTTCTAAGCCTGAGGGGGGCAGTTGTTTCCAAACCCTGTTGTCTTGACCTTCAATCGGGGGACCAGTCAGCTTAGGGTAACCTTGAAGGGACGGAGCCAGGGGAATTAATACCCTAAGCTGATTTTTCTGTCCTTCCTGCAGTCTCCTGCTGGGGTATCTCATTGATTAAACCCAACTGGAAAACAGAGGTCAAGGGAGCCACACTGATAAAGTTCATACACGTCAGCAGGTTACAGAAGGGTGAAGTGTAGACCTCAGAGAAGAGGGTGACAAACACAAGATATGCAGCACACGTATTTTCTGGGTTCTTCAACATCTGGACATGGCTATATTTTCTAGTCACAATACTGATTTGAATGGATATAGAATTTAGGATAATAATTATGTTCTTTTGGAAATATATATATATATAGCTCAATTGTCTTCTAGCATTTAATAGTATAGATGAAAGGCTGACTCTGATCTGATTTTCCTTTGACTCTTGGATAATTCCATATTCCATTTTTTCTTTATGGATACATTTAGGTATGACACTATTTTTCATTATTCTTGCTCAGTACTCATTGGCTCTTTCCATGTGGAGACTTAAATCTGTCTCTTACTCCTCTCATGATTTCCATCTCTTGTCATTTTGCTCAGCACTCTGTGATCATTCCTAGTGGTGTTCTTTTTTTAAAAAAATTTAAAATGCAATTTTATTGAGATATATTCATACAGCATAGAAATCATCCAAAGTATACAATCACTGGTTCACTGTATCATCACATAGTTGTGCGTACAGCCCTATGATCAAACTTAGAACATTTTCATTACTCCAGAAAAGAAATAAAAATAAAAAAGAAAGCCCTAATCCTCCCATGCTCCTTTTTCTCCCATATTATTGACCCATAGTATTGGTGTGCTACATTTGTTACTGTTGATGAAAGAGTATTAAAATACTACTGTTAATGATAGTCCATAGTTTGCAATAAGTACATTTTTCCCCATATACCCCTCTATGAACTTCTTATAATGGTGCTGTACATATACTCTAGTTCATGAAAGACCCTTTTATATTTGTACAGTTAATCATGGACATTGTCCACCACAAGATTTGCTGTGTTATACATTCCCAACTTTTAACCTCCAACTTTCCTTCTGGTGACATAAGTGACTCAGAGCTTCCCCTTTCCACCACCTTCACACACCATTCAGCACTGTTAGTTATTCTCATAATAATGTGCTACCATCACCTCTGTCCACTTCCAAATGTTTAAGTTCACCCTAGTTGAACATTCTGCTCATAATAAGCAACTGCTCCCCATTCTTTAGCCTTGTTCTACATCCTGGTAACTTATATTTCATGCCTATGAGTTTACATATTCCAACTGTTTCATACTAGTGAGGTCATACAATATTTGTCTTTTTGTGTCTGACATTTCACTCAACACAATGTCTTCAAGGTTCATCCATGTTGTTGCATGCATCAGGACTTCATTCCTTTTTATGGCTGAATAGTATTCATCATATGTATATACCACATTTTGTTTATCCATTCATCTGTTGATGGACATTTGGGTTGTTTCCATCCTTTTGACAACTGTGAACAATGCTGCTATGAGCATCAGTGTACAAATGTCTGTTCATGTCCCTGCTCACAGATCTTCCAGGTATATTCTGAGTAGCGAGATTGCTGGGTTGTAAGGCAGCTCTATATTTAGCTTCCGGAGGAACTGCCAAACCATCCTCTTGTGGTGTTCTTTTAATCAATAAATTCAGTTTTCAGCAGCATCCAATCTGCTATTTGTTATCTCATTTGTATTTTTATTTTGTCAATTTGTTGAATATTTCTAAAGACTCTTTCTTGTTCTCTCATATTTTTCACTTTTCACAGTGGCCTGCTTCTGTTCAATATTTGTGTATTCTCTCAAATCTCACAGATTGATTGTTTCACTGATTTGAGCTCATTTCTCAGAATGGCTAAACTCTGACAAACATAATCAGGGAAAAAGAAGGATCACACAAGTATACATGCTTCAGAATGCCAAAGGATCTTGCTAACCCAGACACAGAGATTTATAAAAATTATGAGATTATTATGTAAATTGTATGCTAAATTCTGAAACTCTGGAATGTGAAGGACTGTTTCATGGGAAAATATCAATTACCAAAATTGGCTCAAGAATAAAAAGCGAGTTGTATAGAATGAATGATACTGTGGAGTACTTTTAAAATGAAGATTCTTGGGCTCCAACTCAGACCAACTGGATCAGTCTTTAGTGTAATGCGTTTGAAAGCCTGAGAATGATAGTACAAAAAGAAAAAAAAGGAAAAAGCACAGACTAATCAAATAAAAATTCTTAAATAAAATGCTAACAAATATAATTCAGCACAATCTTTAAGAAAGGATAAAATGAATCCAAGGGTTATTCCAGATGCATGTATCCAGGTGCCCACTTGACATCTCCAGGATGGCTAACAGGCATCTCAATCTTAACATGTCCCAAACTGAACTTCCCTCCAGAACCTACTCCTCTTGCAAGCTTCCTTGTTTTAGTGTGTGGTAACTGCATTCTATGGTCTGTGATTCCTCTATTTCTCTCATTTCTCAGAGCCTATCTATCTGTGAATCTTGTGGGCTTTACCTTCAAAGAAATCCAAATATATCCCAAACCCACCTCTACAGCTAGTTCCACGGTCCAAGCCACGTCCCCCATCAGCTCTCCCTCCTAAATGGTCTCCACTCCTGCCCTCCTGCAATCCATTTCCCACATGGCAGATAAGAGGATCTTTTTCACACATAAATTAGATTGTCAGTCCCCCACTCAAAACTCTCCAAAGGCTTCCCATCTCAGAGTAAACTCCAAAGTCCTTCCCATAACCCACAAGCCTCATGGGATCTGGTTCCTCACTACTTCTCTGCCCCCACCTTGTCCCACTGGGCCCTCACGTGCTCACCTCCAGCCAAACAGGTCATCTAGTTGTTGCTTCAGCATACCATGTATATTTCTGTCTTTTGTGTGGACGTTCTCTACTAATTTGTCTCTTTTTTGCCTCTCTATAATGTCAGCTCTATGAGCACAGAGACTGTCTGTTTTGTTTGCTGTTGTATCCCCAGAGCCGAGAACAGTACCTGGCACATAGTAGATGCTTAATAAATATTTTCTGAATGGATGAATACATGAATGCAAGAGTGATTCAACATTAGAATATTTGTTGCCATAAATAATCGCATCATCTGGTAGTTCAAAGGCAACTGAGCACAAGATATTTTCAATAGATGCCAAAGAGATACTTGATAAAACTGGAGAAGCATTTCTAGTAAAAGATTTAGGTAAACTTTCTCATTAATAAATAAATCAATTTCAAATTTCAAAGCCGAAATCATACCTAATTGTGAAATCCTGAAGAAGTTTAAGTTAAGACCTTTGTCTCCTAAAAGTATGCAACATCAACTTACTTTTTCCTTCTTGTACTTTTACTGGGATTTACTAAGTACCAGAGACTGTGTTAAGAGCCTCACACATGCTGTTTCCTTAGTCCTCATGCCAGTCCTACGGGGATGGTGGTATCCTCAGTTTATAGTCAATGACGTGGTGGCTCAGCATGTACATGAGGAAGCGAGAGCACAAAGCCAGGGCTGGGGACGGGCTCAGTTGCACCCCAGAATCAGAACATCAGAACGATGAACTCCAAATGGCCCACAGACATAAAGAATACTTCATTCTCCCTGATAATCAAAGTAATGCCAAACAAAAGTAATGATGCCTATCAAATTGCCGGTATTTTTAAGAAGGTAGAACAAGCAGTGCTGGCAAGGGTATGAGGAGGTGGGCACTGTCCTTTTAAGGCATGGGGGAGTGAAAATGGTGCAGTCTTGTCGGAAGGCAATTGTCAGCACACGGCTCAAGCAGTGTGAGTGCTCATTTACTTTGACCCAGCAATTCCACTTCTAGTAAATTATCTTTAGGGAATAATTTGGGATATGGGCAAAGATTTAGTTAGAAGGATCTTCAGTGCAGAGTAATCTTACAAAATAGCTTTGGTAGATAGATGATAGATAGGTAGATAGATAGATAGATAGATAGATAGATAGACAGAATGAGTGAGAGAGACACACTGGAAGGAAATATACCAGAATATTAGCAGTGATTTTGTCTGGAATCCAGCCAAATTACATGTGATAATTTTGTTTCTTTCTGAACACTTTGCTTTATAATGATCATACATTACTTTGATAACCAGAGAACATGGTGAACAATTATTTCATTTAGAAATAATGTAGGTGCTTTCTTCTCTTGTGCCTGGCCATTGAGGTGGGATCACCTGCGTTTGTCCACTCAACAAACTCTGCCCACGATGGGTCTTCCTCAGTGAACAATACACCCCAAGGCCCTGCTCTCATGGAGGTGGCATTCTAGTTTGGCAAGACAGTATACAAATAAACAGATGCACAGGAACCGTGTCTGGAGGTGATATGTACTAGCAAGAGTGGTACAGAGCCAGCGAGTGCTAAAGGATGCTGTTTCAGAAGGCATGTTCAAGGACAGCCTCTCTGAGGAGGTGCCATTTATGGAGGAGGTGGGAGAGTTAGCCCTTTGGAATGCTAGGGGAAGAGCTGCAGGTAACAGGAACAGTGAATGCAAAGACCCTGAGGCAGGAACGGGCATATAAGGTTCCAGGTACAGCAAGGAAGCTAGTGTCACTAGAGCAGAGGAGAGGGAGTGAGGGTGCAGCAGGGGGAGGAGAGTTCAGAGGTGGTGGGTGCAAGATTAAGTAGGGGTCAAAGGGGTGATGTGGCTTCCAGCAGCCTCTGTAGGAAGGGAGCAGCTCCTGCTGGTTCCTGATGGGAATAACCCACACTCCCAACCCCAGCCCTGCCGACGCCTGAAGCCCCATTCTTGGGCAAGAGACTGAATCTTAGTGCTACTTAATAGAACCAAAGTGGTAGAGGCATACATCATATGACAACAGTGGTGGGGTTGGAGAGATATTTGTTTTCTTCTTTTTTAGTTTGTATGTGCTTCTTTGCTTTTCTAAAATGTACATGCCATGACCTTCATTACAGAAAAGCCATTAAAAAAAAGACAATGGAAAAAACTGTAGCAATATGGAAATACTAATGAGGTAATGTTATGGGAGAGAAATAGAATGTAAAATCTTTTGTACCCAATGATAATAACAATATAAAAACATGATTGCTTATGAAGGTGCAATCCTCCCTCTGGAAAGGAGGAAAAACAATGTGTTAGAGTGGGAGATTGTGGATATATATCTTTAATTTAAAGATAGATAGATAGATAGATAGATAGATAGATAGATAGACAGAATGAGTGAGAGAGAGACACTGGAAGGAAATATACCAAAATATTACTGTCTTACTGTTATGTTGCTTTTCCAGTGATGAGGGAAGGATTTATATTGATGTTTGTGACTTGTGGGGCTGTTTACATGAAATGCCTCAAGTGCCACTTGGGCCTGATAGGAGTCTCAAAAGTCCATTTTCCTTTCTCGCTCTGTAACTGAAGGGTGATTTAGGAATGAAGACCAAGGAACCCACCCATCTCTCCAGCTTCTGTGTCCAGGGTATTTTCTTGTGAGTGAAGAGCCACCATTTTGCTATCAAAAACCACAGGCGAGTCAGACGCCTTCTTCAAGCCTCCTGGAAATCTTACAGACTTGGAAGTTGAGAGGGCCTGTGGAGTGCCTTCGGCATGAACCAGCACACACTCGGGAGTACGTGCAGGCAAAGTGAAATGGGCTCCCTTCTCTCCCATCTGCATGCAGCCCCGCAGGGAGGCAGCGGCCAACAGGTGTTATGTTAGCCAGGTTCTTTCTTTCTTGTTTCTTTTTTTAAAATTTTAGTTTGAAATAATTTCAAACTTATGAAACAGTGGCAAAAATAATGCAAAATCAATACAGGATACCCCAATATACTCCCCACACCCATATAATTCTATCCATCATCTATCTGTCTCTCTGTCTGTCTATCTATTTATGTATCTATCCAATCTTAGCTGGGTTGCAATCAGACATTCACTGGCTTTGAAAAGGGCCTATGTCTGGATGCTTCACCCATTACATGAATGGAGAAAGGGAGAATCAGAAAAGGGAAGAACCCAGCTAAGATTAGATAGATAGATACATGGATAGCGCAATAGATAAATGATATGCAAACAGATGAGACACAGCATCCTCAGTGCGAAGGATGCTGCAGGGGTGGGATGTGCTCACAGCCATTCCTGTCCTTTCTGCATACGGAAGCCTGGCCAGGAAGCTGGTCATGGCCTGTGACACCCAAGTTTCTTCCAATCCTCGGCTCTGGATCTATCACCCCCCAAATTTCAAACTGTGTTCCTTGGATCTGCCTCTAAGGCTGGGATGCTGCTTTGGTCTTCTTTGTTTCAGTTTCTGGGTAAAATTTTGTTAGGACATGCCCTGTACATTTCCTCCTTGGAACTTACCATGTGTTTTAACTTATAAATTTGTGTGATTATTTGCTTAACACCTGTCTCTGCCCCTGGGCTTTATGCTCCCTGAGGACAAAGTCTGCCTCTGTTCACTGCTACAGTGCTGGTCCCAAGCACAGAGAGTTATGCCTATAAACAGTTAGTAAACCTCTCCCTCTAAACCCTGGGGAACTGCTTTCCCCTTTCAGCCAGGAGAGGCAGTGCACTCCTTCCATTTACTCCCCCACCCACCCCAGGGTGCAATAGCTCTTGGATTTCTCTATGGTTAGCTCTTTACGGCTCCCAAATACCAGCAGACCTGGATTTGGAGAGCAAGTTCACATTCCCCTGCTCTAGGCCGTCCAAGGTGCCATAGACCCAACATTCCCCTTCTCAGTCTTGATCTTTCGAAAATTACAGGTACTTTCTGTTATAGATCATTCCAGTATGTGGTCGTCCCTCCACTGAGAGTCCATCTCCTCTAGGTGCTCTCACCAGGCCACACCTCCAATAGCTGTCCAACACAGAAGACACTGGTCACTACTGAACCCCTGAAAAGTAACTAGCCCCAACTGAGATGTGCTGGAAGCTAAAGGACACTCCAGATGTGAAAGCTTGGTATGAAAAAAGAAGAAAAACTATCATATAAGTCATATTTTTGTACTGATTGCATTTTGAAATGACAATATTTTGGCCATAGTGTATCAAATAAAATATATTATTAAAGTAATGCCATCTGTTTATTTTTTATAGTTCTATATGTGCTTTTTTAAATCATATTTTTAAATTGTAGAATATTACATATATACATAGAAGTGATAACTTTCTAAGTACAATTTAACAAGTAGTTAGCAAATTTCAAAAAATTTTATAGGTTACAGTTCCACCAGTTTCAGTTATTTCTTTATTGTCAAACATATAATATGCCAAAATGTAATATCTTTCAAAGTATGATTTAACAAGTAGTTATACAGGAAATTTCCAAAAATGTTACGATTTACAGTGTCACAGTTTCAGTTGTTTCCTTATTGTGAAATATAACATATATACCAAAAGGTATTAGAACAGCTAGAAGGAAAGAACTGAAATGGTGGAACTATAACCCAAGCATCCTTTGAAATTTGTTTGGCAATTCCTCAAATTGTTAAACATCCAGTTACCACATGAACCAGTAATTCCACTTCTAGATTTATATCCAAGACAAATGAGAAATTGCCAAACTATTTTCCAAAGTGGCTGTACCATTTTACATTCCCACTAGCAACTACTCCATACCCTCATCAACACTTGCTATTTTCATTCTTTTTAATTTTACTCATTTGAGTGGGTGTTTAGTAGTATCTCATTGTGGTTTTAATTTGCATCTCCCTAATAACTAATGATTTTGAGCATCTTTTCATGCTCTTTATTGATCAATTACTTATGTTCTTTGGTGAAAGGGCTATTCAAATATCAATCCAAATATCTTTAATAGATGTCATGCTATTCAGATTTTCTATTTATTTTGGAGTAAGTTTTGGTAATTTGTATCTTTCATTCGATTTGTCCATTTCATCTAGGTTGTGGAATTTATTGGCATCTAGTTGTTCATAACATTCTATTATCCTTTTAATATATGTAGAATCCGTGGTGATGCCTTCTCTTTCATTCCTGATTCTGTTAATTTGCACGCTTTCTCTTTTTTCTTGCTCATTCAAGCAAGAGGGTTATCAATTTTTTTCAGAGCTGAATATTTATATTATGAAATAAGAAAGGGCTAAAATCAATGAGCTAAGCCTCCATCCTAAAAATTAGAACTACTTTGGCTGAATCACACAAATTTTGATATGTTGTGTTTTCATTTGCATTCAGTTCAAAATATTTTCTATTTTGTCTTGTGATTTCTTCTTTATCCCATGGATTATTTAGAAGCTTATTTTAAAATCTCTTCTTTCAAATGGTTGTTTTTCTTCATATATCTTTCTGTTACTTATTTTAAATTTAATTCCATTGCAGTCAGAGAACACACTCTGTTTAATTTCAATCATTGAGGATTTGTTGAGATTTCTTTTATGACTGAACATTGGTTTATTTTTGTGAATGTCCCATAAGCATTTGAAAAGAATGTATATTCTGCAGTTGTTGGATGGGGTCTTCTATAAACGTCAATTAGCTCAAGTTGGTTGATGAGGTTATATAAATCTATATCTCCTCATGATTTTCTGGTCTACTTGTTCTATCAATTACCAAGAAAGGAGTGTTAAAATCTCTAACTGCAATTGTGGATTTGTCACTTCTCTCAGTTCTTGCTTTATGGCTTTATGTATTTTGAGGCTCTGTTATTATGTACATGCATGTTTAGAACTGTTATATCTTCTTGATGCATTGACTTCTTTATCACCATTAGGCCATGTATATTAATGCATTTTAAATATGTTTGGATTTGGATTTGTTAATTGTTGTCTATTTGCATCTTTTCTTTTTTTCTCCTGCCTTGTTTTGGATTAATACAATACTTTTTAATGATTCCATTTTATCCCCATCATTGACTCATTAATTATACCTCTTTGTTTAAACTGGTTGTTCTATGGTTTACAACATTCATCTTTAACTTATCACAGTCTACCTTCAGATGATATTTATGCTAACATGAATGGTTTTTTGTTTTTATTTTTAAATGTATTGATAAATATCTAACATTTCCTCCATTTTAATTTCTTTTTTAAAATATTTTATTGTGGTACCATATATATATATATATATATATATATATATATATATATATATATAAAACACAAAATTTCGCATTTTAACCACTTTAAGTGTTGAATTCAGTGGCGATAATTACATTTACAACATTGCACTACCATCACCATCAAACATTAACAGAATTTTTCCATCACCCCAAGCAGAAACTATGTTCCCATTAAGTAATAACTCCCCATCACCCCTCCTCCTGGCCCCTGGTTACCTGTAATGTACTTTCTGTCTCTGAATTTGCTTATTCTAGATATGTCATATAAGTGGAATCATACAATATTTATCCTTTTGTGTCTGAATTCTTTCGCTCAACGTGATGTCTTCAAGGTTCAGCCACATTGCACCATATATCAGAACTTCATTCCTTTTTACAGTTACCTTCATTTTTGAAAGATATTTTCATAGATATAGAATTCTTGACTGGTTTTTCTTTCAGTGAGTTAAAGATATTTTTTCCATTTTATTCTGGTTTGCATAGTCTTTGATGAGAAATCATTAGTGGTTTCATCTTTGTTCCTATGTATATAATGTGTCTTTTTTTCCTGCAGCTTTAAAGATTTACTCTTTATCACCCATTTTCAGTTTTTTGATTAAGTGTCTTGATGTGATTCAATTTTCTCTGTTCTGCTTAGCATCTGTGCAGAGTCAGGACCCCTCCAGTGATACCTATACCCAACTACTTGGTCTTTGCTGTGGTGTTACCCTTGCCAGCTATGTACCCCCGTCAAGTTTGCAGGGTTTCTGATGGCTCCAAATTGAACACATTTGGGTTCCAACTATAAAAAAAATATTGTATGGTAAGTAGGAGAGTGTTTGCTATTATTCCTGTTTTGGTTCTGAGGAAACAGAGGCCCATATGTAATGTATCCAGAGCTGCAGAGGATATTGGGAAGAGAGCCAGCACTCAGACCCAGGCTTGCTGATCCTCTGACTCTGCTACTCCATGTTTTCGCTGCAGCCTTGCCATGCCTTGTCCTATAACCTTGGCCCCCATGTCCTCACCTGTGAAATGAGTGTCATGGCTTCCATCAGCATTTCCCAGCCAGGGGTTTCATAGACTTGAAGATGGTAATAGCTCCCTATTCAATTTCAATTAAAATATATTTAATTGAAAATTTTAAAGTATTCTCCCCCTTTAAAACCAGACTAATTCAAAAGTGCCTACTAAAAGAGTATTGAGTGAACAATTAATGTAGATATGATTAATATCAGCTTATAATTCAGCCAAATACCACCATCCCCCATGGTCATTTTGACTAGCTATTCAATTGTAAATTAATTTCTTTCTTATGTAAATAAAATATTGTTTATTTTATATTTGTAAAGGACCACTGCTTAAAGGCATAAACATAAGGAATACAAGTTAATGAGGAGGGTAAAAATGATAATATAATCATTTTGTAAAGTCACCTCAGGATGATTTTCACCAGATATGTAAATTATATTCATTGCACCAAAATTCCTATAAGACACATCAGGAAGTGTCTATTACTTTGAAACACAATGTTAAGAAGAGAGATATACTGGTAATTATTGCCAAGTTGTCTTTTCATTTATTTGGAATAAAGACTAGCAACCTATTTTGTAGAAAAGTGCTTACAGCTACCAGCTGCAAATGCCTTCTGTTATCATTTAGACACAAGACCTGTAAATTACAAATGATAACTATATGATTTTTAAACCTCAAATACAAGAATTACAAAAATTTGGTTGCAAAAGCAGGTTTTGTATTTGTTTCATCCTGTAGCATGTGGTTGAATTTATCTATATTTTAATATATAGTTGGTCTTCAGACTAACGTGGTAGATGTCATTTTGAAAGGTATTTGTTGACAAGTCATGCTTTGTGTTTCATAATTAGTATAAAGTAAAATAAAGAGTATATGCTACTTTTTAAAGTGGGAAAAGTCTGAATTCATCTTTGTGTATTTATTAGGAATATTAAAGATTATAGTTAACGTGGAAATTGGCATAAATTTATAACCATTTACAAATCTAAATGAAATATTTTAGATTTAAAATAACTTCTTTATCACATACCATGCAAAAATTAAAAAAAAAATTCTAATGGGGTTTCAGAGATTATATATTATTATAGTATGATTAGTATTATTATTATGAGAGGAGATTATAAGCCATAAAGGACTGGGAGTGCTGGTCTGGATGTTTCTCTGGCCCTGCCCCGTGCCCCCTGTGCCCAGCCCCTATCCCATAGGACAATGCTGATGAAAGAGCTTTGTCTTAGGTGACACTGATCCTGGGGAGTGTACACATGTCAATGTGGTGTATGAATATGAGGGTGTCAATGTGTCACCCTCATGTGTGTGTGAGTGTGTTTTGGCATGAGTGTATGTGTTTGTGAGTTTAAGTTACCATGTGTGAGTGTGTGTGTGCACATGTAAATTTTTGCATTTGTGATTAGGTGTATGCGTGAGTGGTTATGTGTGAGTGTGTATGTGTGAGTGTGTGTATGTGCATGCATGTGTGTGTTTGTGAGAGAGTGAAAGAAGAGAATCCAGCTTTATGTGACTGGAATAAGAAACTTCTAAAGCACACAAACCTATTAAGCTAGATAAAATGGACTCATGGGATCCTGAGTGGAGCTGCAAAGAGCCATGTCATCTCTTTCTCTGCTCATTTGGTGGTTAGTCATCTAGTGGGATGAGACTAGGTCTGACCTTAGTAGAAGCAGATGGCTTGTGTATTTGTGAGCGTGTGTTTAGGGGGCACTTGGGGAGGAGCACTCCACAACGTGGACCAGCCAATCAGCCCTGGTTTGGCCAACTGGGTGCCCTTGGGGGCGAAGGCAACTTGGGTGGCAGTGGCTGGCATCCACACCACCTCCCATCCTCTCTCTCTCTCCCTTTCTCCATCCCCCATCTCCCGAGGATACACACAGCGAAGTGGGTTCAAGCCTCTGTCTTTAATAAGCTCAGAGACAGTAAATCATGGTAATGAGAAAAACAAGGAACACATCTGCTCCCAATGAAGTATTGCACATGGGCTGATCATTTGCTCTAAAATTGTCCTGTGGACATTACTCAGGATTAAGCTGTCCTGCTAGAGTAATTGGCTTATGTGTCAGACTGGTTGTGAGTCCCTCTAGTGCGACCATCACCATGTTTTCAGTTCAGTTATCCTGACTAAGGAATTTTGGGTTGTGTTTTCAAAGTGTTTTCATTTTGTTGTTGTTTTAAACCTTAAAATCCGTTTTCCCAGAAAAACAAGTTTAGTAAGGGTGGTGAGGTTCCAGGAGCAACTTCTGGCTAAAAGACATGCTTTTGATCCCTGGATTGCTTTGGAGTTTCCCTGTCAATATCAGGAACACCCGGGTACGTGCATTCATTTGTGGCAAAGATCTGAGGCAGTTTGGGGTAAAAACATTCCTGGTGCTTGGCTGTGAGCCCCTGGGAGCAAGCTCCTCTCTGCCAGGTCTCGCTTGCCCATGCCACACCCAGAGCTGCATGCAAGAGGATTTTAAGTGTGTGATCCCCTAGTGATTCCAGGCACTGCTCATATCAGTACATCATTCATTCACTCAACACTGTCCCAGACACTTGGAATATATCAGTGAACAAAATGGACAAAGGTCCTTGCCTTCCTGAGGTTTCCAGAGTCACAGGTAGAGACAGACATACAACAGACATCATAACCAAGGAAGTAATCAAGTGTGCTAGCAGGTGCTATGGGACAGAAAAACAGCATTAAATAGAATGGTCAGGGATGGCCTCCCTGAGAAAGTGCCATCTGAGTAGACTTGAAGGATGTCAGGGACAGAGCATTCCTGCAGAAAGGACAGCTAGAGCCAAGGAGCCACGGTGTGAAGATGCCTGGCATGTTTGAAGAACAGCAAAGAGGCCCACGTGACGGCTGCAGAGAGAGCAAGGGGACGATGTGAGGCGAGGAGGCCAGAGAGGTGACAGGGCCTGAAGGCCAGCAGGGCTTTGCAGGCCATGGGGAGCACTGGGCTTTTACTCTGCTATTGCCAGGTTCTGAGCAGAGGGATGTGACCTGATTTGTGTTTTAATAGAATCCCTCTGGCTGTTGTGCTGGGAACTGGCTGTAAGGCAGCGAGGCCGGACACAGCCTACTGTAGTAATTCTGCTGAAAGATGACGGCAGCTTGTGCCATGTGCTGGGCTGAACTGCTGAAGTGAGAAATCTGCTTAGAGGGTAATGGCAGGAATTTAGCAGGGTAGGTTTTCTTTTTTATCGTTTTACAGAACAATCATGCATAAAATACAAAGTTCCCATACATCACCCCACCACCCACACCTTGCTTTGGTGTGGAACATTTGTAACAATTAATAGCACGTTTTCATAATTGTACTATTAGTTTAAGTTTGCAGTTTAACTTAGGGTTCATTGTGTAGTGTAATTCTTGGATTTTTAAAAATGATATTCTGTTACCACATATACAATCTAACATTTCCCCTTTTAATAATATTCAGATATATATTTCAGTGCTGTTGTTAAGTGGTGTTCACAATGTTGAGCCACCATCACCATCATCCATCACCAAAACAGCAGAGTAGGTTTTAAAGCTGGAAGTGGATGATACTTTGGCTGGTTGGGGCTCAGTTTTGCTTCCAGCTCCACTGGAGGTGGCCATGTATGTTCTGCTTTAGTTGAGAGAGAGAGAAACCAAGCGTGCACAGGATCTAGTCTTTCAGGTTCTCCTAAGAAAGGAGGCCCTAAGGGGAAATGGCTCTTCTGGTTGAGAGGCTAAACAAAAGAAAAATCCTTCAGGGCTTTGGGGGGGACTGGGTGCCTGTGTGTGTGTGTGTGTGTGTGTGTGTGTGTGTGTGTGTGTGAGTGTGTGTCAGATTCCCAGCCTGGCAATGCGGGCCTTGAGGGCACTGTCCATTCCTGAGGACATCCGGAATTCTGCAAAGGGCCCTGGCCTGGTTAGGGTTCAGGAGGCCGAGATTCCGGAAGTGGTTGCACCACCACGGCCACCCTCGAAGTTGGGGGTGGACCCAGGTGACTTCTGAGGCCTTCGCGCCGGGGCACGAGGGTCCGCGGCTTAGCCAGCACCCGCTGCTCGGGGGGCCGCCTTAGGTACTCGCGCCAGGCCAGCAGTCAGCGCCGCGACAGGCGGATGGGGCCCGAGCACGCTGGGCGCGCCTGCCACCCAGCGGTCAGCCGACGCACTGCAGGGCCGCGCCGCCTCGGTGGCTTGTTGCTCTTTTGTGGGGGGCGGAGACGGCGGGCGGGTCACCCAGGGATGCCGCCGCTCCAGCAGCTTTTCAGCTCTTCCGGTCTCAACTGCGCTGTCGTCCCCACAGTCCCTTCTGACCATTCTTCTGTACGTAGACCCACAGAAGGGGTTTCGGTTTCCAGCTCTCAGCTTTGCGGACTGTACAATGGAGGCAGCAACATCGCCGTCTCGGGGTGGTTGTGGCCATCAGGAGCACCGCCCAGGAACCCCCCGCCAGCGGGACCCCTGCAAAGAAGTCCCCCACCAGTTCTGAGCACAGAGCGCGACCTGCGTGGGCCCCGGCCCCGTATGGCCACTTTGGGGGTTCTCTCCGACGGCCCCCTCCCAATGGAGTCGATCAGCTGTCCTGCTGAAGCTCCCGGACTCACCTACGGAAGGGCCCCAGGGCCGGTCTCGGGTCCACGCGGGAGGGCTGGCTAGCCAGGTACTTCTTCCTCAGGATCGCGCAAGATTGGACTGCCAGAACGGTGCTGGCACACTGGTTTCAGTGGTTCAAATTGTTTATACAGACAGGGCCCTGATGCAACCCAGGGGTGCCCTGGTGGCGAACAAATCTCTAAGGGAATACTCTGTATAGGGCTTATTAACATGGAAACCTCAACACACGATTCCCTCATTCCATAAGCCTGGCTTATTGCTGGGCGCCCGGCAAGGCTCTAGACTACAAGAGGGTCTCATCTGCTGGGACTTCTGGGCAGCTCAGACCCTGCAGCTCATCTTTGCTTTCCTGCAGGTTTCCAGCAACCCACCCTCTCTTGGCTTTCCTCTGACCTCTCTGTCCCTCGGGGCTCTGTCCTGGGCTCCCCTGCTTCGCTCTGCCCAGACTCCCTCCCCAGCCAAGCTCACCCGCACCCAGTACTTGAATTACCACTAAAGTCCAGAATATATACCCCACTGATAGGTGGGCATCTCCACACACATGGCCCACAGACAGCACCCACTCACCATGTCTAAACCTGATCTTAGGAGCACCCCCCCTCCATGGATTTGTGGCCATCAGGATAAAGTATAAGCTCCCAGCCATTATCTACGATGTCGCCCATGACCCAGACCCTGCCCCTGCGTCTCTCCCTAGCCTCATATAGCCTCACACTCTTCTTTCCCTCCTACCCCCTTGCTGGTGCATCAGCCCCTCCTGACCCCTTTTCTTCCCAATCCATCATACCCCAGCCACACATCAGGTCAATCCTTGTATTCCAACACCTTCAATACAGCTGCTCCAGTCCTGGGATGTAGCTTCTTCTGTAGGAAGCATGCTGTAGTATTTTATCAACAAGAGGGCTACTAGCATTTTGGGTGGAGTAATTCTTCATTGTAAGGATTTTAGAAGGACTTAGAGTATGTCTGACCCTTGCCCTCCAAATGCCAGCAGCATGCTGGTCAATCCCAGCAATGAACTTCTTCAAACACTTCCTAGGGAGATTTTACCTCTGCTGATTGAGAACCTCTCCAGTCCTATGAGTTCAAAGACACTTCTTCTTTTAGGAAAGCATGGATACAAAATGAGGGCTGAGTAGCACTGTGTCCCCTCTATCATTTATGAACTTACCACATCTACTCCAAACAGGGCATCAGATGATAAGCTCATTGGATAAAGTACAGGCACACATGACAAAGATGACAGTCATTTAGGCATGAAGAAACAATGAGGAAAGCCCAGGGGGACAGTCATGTAAGGGCAGGGGTTCTCCATGGTTCCATGGCAGCAGAGCAGCCAGGGTGGCAGCACGAGGGAACAGGATTCAGCTCCCAAGAGAAAGGGGCTTGGTCCCTGCACTCTAGAGGAGCCCCAAGACTCTCTCCATTGAGCCTGGATCTACCTCAAAGTCCACAGAGCTCACTCAGCCCACCCAGCATCCTTGAGCTCCTGGCTCAGGAAGGAACAGTGGAAAGGAGCTGAGAACTAGGTCTCTATGGGGTAGCTTGCACCCTGAGGGAAACCACCTTCTCAGGCCCCTCCGTCCTCCAAGGTTGGCACTGCAGTTCACTTCCAGTCGGGAACTCTGCCCAGATTGATTGCTGGACTCAGGTTCCTGTTTTTAATCTGCCGAGTGACAGTGACTCAACACCCCGTCTCTACCTCTTCAGAGTCCACGGTTTCACGAAATCACTGCATCTAATTTCCGGCCATGACCCCCCAAACTATTTTCTAAAGTCACCAGTAACCTCTAAATGCTGAGTCAAATGATCACTTTTCAGTTCATATCTTACCTGACCTCTCTGTGACAGTGAACTTCTTCCTTCTTGCCCTTGGTTTCTTTTTTTTTTTTTTTTAAATTAGAGAAGTTGTGGATTTACAGAACAATCATGCATAAAATAAAGAATTCCCATATATCACCCTATTATTAACAACTTCTATTGGTGTGGAACATTTCTTACAATTGACAAAAGTACATTTTTTGTAATTGTACTATTAACTATAGCTCCTGGTTTAACTTAGGGTTCACTGTGTGGTGCGGTTCCATGGATTTTTTTTTAGAGGGTGGGAAAGAATGAATTTATTCCCTCAATGTCTTAATTTACAAAAGGTGTGGAGGAAAATTACATATTGATTGTACCTTGTCACGTTACATGGGTTCAAGTTTAATATATTTACCACTAAAAAATATTCATATAAAGTTGCCTTAATCATCATGGACTTCATATACCACCACACCCCCTTTTTTTGGATCACAGGACTTGTGATAAAATTGTCTAACCACTGCCAGATAATTTGTGATAAAATAGCTAAGCAGCATGGGACAGCTTCAATGACTTATGAACAACAGAAAAAAACATGTCAACTGTGGAATTATCTTCAGGAGATGAACAAGATACTTTAATTTATATATATATATATATATATGTATATATACATTCCAGATTTATAGTAACTTCTTTAAAATACACAAGTTTGTGTGTGTGCGCACACAGTGCTCTTGCCATCTCTCAAGTTAAGTAACTGTATTTTTAGGTAACGATCCTTGCAGTAAATTTTCTTCTCATTAAAAACAAAAAAAGCCAACAATGCGTAATTAAACGAAAATACAGATTTTGTTCCCCCACATCTTAGTACAGGAACAGTAGTAAGCTTGATAAAAACAGTAGTAAGCTTGTGTATACAGTTTTTGTCAAACTTATTCAATTAATCTTTTTTATAATTTCTTATTAGTGATTGAAAAGAGCCTAGTTTTGCTATAAAATAAAGAAGAGCTCTTTCAATTCATTCTTAAAAGACTCCTTGTACAAGTATTTGATAAAGCCACTAACAGGTACATTCCAAATCAACATGAGGTTTTAACACTGGTCACAACTGATAAGCAACTAGGTATTATCTGCAGTTTCAACTCAGGAGAACATAAAACTATTCCACTGGGAACCTATTATAAAACAAACAAAAATATTAGCAATGACAACAAAATCACTGACTTCTGATTTAGAAGATGAATATAAATTTTTGCCAAGTACCCAAGTCTCCATGGAGTAAAACTCAGGGAAGGAGAATCAATTGTAGACCCTGATCCAAAGGACTTCAGTTTCTAAAGTACCAAAAAAAACTTATTTCACCTAAAGGTAGGTTCCACACAATAGAAATTAATAAATGTATCTTCAGTGCATGTGAAGTAAAAGGTGTATATTCTATATAGATTCGTCATAAAATAAAACTTTTAGTTTGAAAAAGTAAAACATAATCACCTAAGAGTGCAATTTTCCTGGGACTGCCTAATAGTTATAAATGGATCTTACTGTGTTCGTACATGAAAACTACTAAAACTTTAATTTGATGGTCAATAGACAGTGTGGTCCCAAATTTAGGTTTATTGAAAACTGACATAAACAAACAAAAGCTGTACAAAAAAATAGCCCAAGCTGCATCACTTTGAAACACTAATCTTGAGAAGCATTATTGCCTAGGACCCCCTCTTCCTCTACCTCAGCCTCTTCCTCTTTCTGCAACAGCTTCCCTCTTCTTTGATTTCACCTTAGGTTCAACATCCACAGGTCGTGTATCCAGAGGCAAGCTCTCTGGCAGAATAAAATATTGAATATTATTTCCTCAAATACTCAGTGTTTCCAGCTGTACAGGTTCTCTGTTCTTCAGGGTCACTTTCACAGCTTTGAGATGTGTATTCATGCTGACGTCCACATGATGGTTCCATGGACCTCTGTTCCATTCTTCAATTCAATTGTTATGGTTTCATGACTCAATTTCATCAAAAATCTCATGAGCTTCATCTTAGCAGGGCCGTCACCCTTTCGGTCTGATAGCACACAAAATCTAACAACCGAGGACTGAAGTCGGGGGTATGAATTCCATGGATTTTTCTTTAAAATTTTATTCTAATAACATATATCCATCCTAATATTTCTCTTTTTAACCACATTCAGATACATATATTTCAGTGCTGTCAATTATGGTCACAGTGTTGTGCTACTATGACTACCATCCACTACCAAAACATTTCAATCATTCCAAATAGGAACACTGTTCATTTTAAGCCTTAATTTCCCATTTCCTATCCCCACCCCATCCCCTGGTAAACTAGATTCTAGATTATGACTCTATGAGTTTGCTTATTCTAATTATTTCATATCAGTGAGATCATACAATAGTTGTCCTTTTGTGTCTGGCTTATTTCACTCAACATGATGTCTTCGATGTTCATCTATGTTGTAGCAAGTACAAGAACTTCATTCCTTTTTTGGACACAATAATATTCCATTGTATGCATGCAACACATTTTATTTATCCATTCATAGGTTGGTGGACACCTGGGTTGCTTCCATCTTTTGGCAATTGTGCATAACGCCTCTCTGAACATCAGTATGCAAATATCTGGGTCCCTGCTTTCAATTCTTTTGGGTATGCAACTAGTAGAGGGACTGCCAGGTCATATGGTAATTCTATACTAAACTTTATGAGGAACCATCAAAATGTCTCCCATAGTGGCTGCACTATTTTACATTATCACCAGCAATGAATGAGTGTTCCTATTTCTCTACATCCTTTCCAACACAAGTAATTTCCTATTTTTAAAAATAGTACCCATTCTAATGAGTGTGAAATGGTATCTCATTGTGGTTTTGATTTGCATTTTCCTGATGGCTAATGATATTAAGCATCTTTTCATGTGGTTTTAGGCCATTTGAGTACCCGCTTTGGACAGATGTCTATTCAGGTCTTTTGCCCATTTTTAATTCAGTTGTTTACCTTTTGTTGTTAAGTTGAAGGATTTCTTTATTTAGTCTGGATATTAAACCTTTATCAGATATGTGGTTTCTGAATATTTTCTCCCATTGTGTAGGTTGTCATTTTACTTTCATTATAAAGGCCTTTGAGGCACAGAAGTTTTTACTTTTGATAAGGCCCCATTTATCTATTTTTTCTTTTGTTGCTTGTGCTTTGGGTATAAAATCTAAGAAACCATTGCCTAACACAAGGTCCTGATGATGCTTCCCTATGTTCTCTTCTAGGAGTTTGATAGTTCTGGTTCTCATTTTTAGATCTTTGATCCATTTGGAGTTGACTTTTGTATAAGGCATGAGGTAAGGCCTCCTTTCTTTTGAAAATGAAGATCCAGTTTTCCCAGCACCATTTGTTGAAGAGACTATTCTTTCCCAATTGAGTGGTCTTTGCCCCCTTGTCATAATCAGTTGGCCATAAATATAGGGTTGATTTCTGAGCTCTCAATGCAATTCCACTGTTTATACTTGTGCCAGTACCATGCTGTTTTGATTACTGTGGTTTTGCAATAAGCATTAAGAATGGGAAGTGTGAGTCCTCCAACTTCATTCTTCCTTTTCAAAATGGCTTTGATTATTCAGGGCCCCTCACCCTTCCATATAAATTTCATGATTGGCTTTTCCATTTCTGCAAGGAAGGTTTTTGGAATTTTCATTGGGATTGCATTGAATCTATAAATTGCTTTGGGTATGATTGACATCTTAACAATATTTAGTCTTCCAATCCATGAACATGGAATGTCCTTCCATTTATTTAGGTTTTCTTTGATTTCTTTTAGCAATGTTTTGTAGTTTTCTGTGTACAAGTCCTTTACCTCTGTGGTTAGATTTAATCCTAGATATTTGATTCTTTTGCTTATTATTGTAAATGGAATTTTTTTCTTGATTTCTTCTTCCTATTGTTCATTGCTTGTGTATAGAAACACTACTGAATTTTTGGTGTTGATTTCATACCCTGCCATTTTGATGAATTCATTTATTAGCTCTAGAAGCTTTGTTGTGGATTTTTCAGGACTTTCTATATATGGAATCATGTCATCTGCAAATAGGGTAAGTATTACTTCTTCCTTTCCAATTTGGATGCCTTTTATTTCTTTTTCTTTCCTAATTGTTCTGGCAAGAACTTCCAGTACAATGCTGAATAACAGTGGTGACAGTGGATATTCTTGTGCTGTTCCTGATCTTAGAGGGAAAGTTTTCAGTCTTCCATCGAGTAGGATGTTACCTGTGGGCTTTTCATACATGCCCTTTATCATGTTGTGGGAAGTTGCCTTCTATTCTACAAGAAATGATGCTGTATTTTGTCGTTTTGTCAAATGCCTCTACTGCATCAAACAAGATGATCATGAGGTTTTCCCCTTTGATTTGTTAATGTGACGTATTATGTTAATTGATTTCTTGTGTTGAACTGCCCTTGCATACCTGGGATAAATCCCACTTGATCATGGTGTACAGTTCTTTTAATGTGCTGTTGGATTCAGTTTGCTAGTATTTTGTCGAGGATTTTTGCATCCATATCATTAGAGATATTGGTCTGTAATTTTCTTTTCTTGTGGTATCTTTATCTAGCTTTGGTGTGAGGGTGATGTTGGCCTTGTAGAATAAGCTAGGGAGTGTTCCCTCCTCTTCAATTTTTTTGGAAGAGTTTGAGCAGCACTGGAGCTAAGTCTTCTTGGAATGTTTGGTAGAATTCCCCCGTGAAATCATCTGATTCTGGGCTTTCCTTTGTTGCAAGGTTTTTGATGACTGATTCAATCTTTCAATAGTAATTGGGTTGTTGAGATCTTCTATTTCTTCTTGAATCACTGTAGGTAGTTGTGTGTTTTTAAGAATTTGTCCATTTCATCTAGGTAATCTAATTTATTGGCATACAGTTGTTCATAGTATCCTTTTATACTCCTTTTTATTTCAGTGGCATTGGTAATAATGTACCTATTTTCATTTCTAATTTTCATTATTTGTACCCTCTCTTTTTTTCTTCATTGGACTTGCTAAAGATTTGTCAATTTTATTGATCTTTTCAAAGAACCAACTTTTTGTTGTTGATTCTTTTTTTCCTCTATTTCATTTATCTCCATTCTAATCTTTATTATTTCCTTCCTTCTGCTTACTTTGGGTTTAGTTTGCTCTTCTTTTTCTAGCTCTTCAAGTTTTGATCTTAGGTCTCTGATTTGAAGTCTTTCTTCTTTTTTAATGAAAACATTTAGAGCTATAAGTTTGTGTTTCAGCACTTCCTTTGCTGCATCCCATAAGTTTTGGTATGTTGTATTTTCATTTTCATTTTCATTTGCCTCCGAATAATTGCTAATTTCCCTTGTGATTTCCATTTTAACCTATTGGTTGTTTAAGAGAACGTTGTTTAATTTCCACATATTTGTGAATTCTCCATTTCTCCCTCTTATGATTTCTAGCTTTATTTTGTTGTGATTGGAGAAGAAACACTGTATGATTTCAACTTTTTTTTTAAATTTATTGAGCCTTGTTTTGTGACCTAAGATATGGTCTATCTTGAAGAATGGTCCATGTGCATTCAAGAAGAATGTGTATTCTGTTTTGTTGGGTGAAGTGTTCTATTTATGTCTGTTAGGTCTAGTTGGTTTAGAGTGTTATTCAAATCTTGTATTTCCTTATTGATCTTTCTATGAGATGTTATATCCATTATTGAGAGTGATGTATTAAAGTCTCCTACTCTTAATGTAGAACTGTTCATTTCTCCCTTCAAATCTGTCAGTATTTGCTTCATATATTTTGGGGATCTGATGTTTGGTGCATATATATTTATAATTGTTACATCTTTTGTTGAGTTGACCCTTTTATCAGTATATTATGACTATCTTTGCCCCTTGTAATTGTTTTTGATTTAAAGTCTTATTTTATCTGATATTAGTATAGCTACCACTGCTCTCTTTTGGTTACTACTTGCATGGTATATTTTTTCCATTTGTTCACTTTCAACCTACTTGTGTCTTTGATTTAAAGGTGAGTCACTTGCAAACAGCATATAGTTGGGTCATGCTTTCTTTTATTCATTCTGCCAATGTCTGCCTTTTGACTGGAGAGCTTAATCCATTTACATTTAAAGTCACAACTGACAATTGCAGAACTTTCTTCTGCCATTTTGCCATTCAGCTTTTGTAAATCTTATGTCTTTATTGTCCCTCAATTCTTCTGTTAATGTCTACATTTTAATTTATTTTATTTTTTGCATTGTACCATATTCAGTGCCTTCTGTTTTCTATCTGAATAAATTTTTCCTGTATTTTCCTCATGGTTACCATGGGGTTAAAATTTAATATCCTAAGATGGCAGACTGGTGAGCTGTATGTTTTAGTTACTCCTCCAGGAAAGTAGGTAGAAAGCCAGGAACTGTGTGGACTGGACACCACAGAGCAATCTGACTTTGGGCATACTTCATACAACACTCATGAAAACGTTGAACTGCTGAGATCAGCGAAATCTGTGTCAGGGATTGATTTGGGTGATGAATGTACCACTATGTAATGGTACTGTAAACAATTGAAAGTACGATTTGTTTTGTATGACTGCATGGTATGTGAATATATCTCAATAAAATGAAGATTAAAAAAAAAAATATGAACAGGTTAGGGTGCTCACTGCCTAGACACCCCTGAGGATGAAGAAAGAGATTAAGTGAAAGAAAGGAGTAGCAACAAACAGGATAAGATTTTAAAAAGGTCTATGAATGTTGAAACTACATGTATAAATACAGTTTCAACATTGGATACATATTGGATGCTGGGGTGTTGGAAGAGCCGGAAGGAGGTAAATGACATGGTGGAACTGTAGCCTATAGCATCCTTTGGGATTTGCTCTATAGCTGCTCATTGAATTGTGTCTTGAAGGTCTTCACCTTTCTGTATATATCTTGAATTGCACAATAAGGAACGGACTGAAACTGGAAATGCAACCCATAGCAATTTTTTGAAATTACCTATATAACTGCTTGTTGAGCTGTACATCGAGAATTGACACCTCTCTGTATGTATGTTATATTTAACAATAATGGAAATGGCTGAAGTTGTGGAACTTGTGAAATTGTACTTTGAAAGTTATCACTGTAAAAAAAAAATTTAATATCCTACATGTATAACAATCATATTTGATTTGATACCAACTTGACTTCAGTAACATACTCTTTCTTTTACCCCTCCAAACCGCCACCTTTTTTTGTAGTTGTTACCACCTATATCTTTATACATTGTATGTGTGAAACCATAGATTTATCATTGCTTTATATACATTTGCCTTTTAGCACCCATAGGAAGTAAGAAGTGGAGTTACATACCAAACAATACAATACAATAGTACTGACATTTATAATTACTTAAATGGTTACCTTTACCCTTGGTCCTTCTTTCTTTATGCTGCTTTGAACCACTGTGAACCACTGCCTGGTGTCCTTCTCTTTCAGTCTGAAGAGCTTCCTTTAGCATTGCTTGTAAGGAAGGTCTAGTGGTGATGAACTGTCTCAGCTTTTGTTTATCTGGGAATGTCTTAATCTCCCCCTCATTTTTGAAAGAGAGTCTCACCAGATATACAATTCTTGACTGGAAGTTGTTTGCCTTCAGCACTTTAAGTAGTTCAACCCACTGCCTTCTTGCGTCCAGGGTTTCTGATAAGAAATTTACACTCAATCCTATTGGGATGTCCTAGTATGTAACACATTGCTTTTCTCTTGCAGCTTTCAGAACTCTCTCCTTGTCCTTTGCATTTGATAGTGTAATCAGTATATGACAGGCTGTATTTTTCTTCATGTTTATACTGTTTGGTGATCTGTAGCTTCTTGGATGTGCATAATCACATATTTTGCTAAGTTTAGGAAGTTCTCTGTCATCATTTCTTTGATTATTTCTTCTGCCCCTTTCTTTCTTCTCCTTCTGGGATTCTCATAATGTTTATATTGGTATACTTGATGGTGTTCCAGAGTGTCTTATGCTATTTTTACTTTTTATAATTCTTTTTTGTTTCTGCTCCTCAGTCTGACTCTTTTCAATTGTCTTGTCTTCCAGTTTGCTTATTCTTTCTTCTGCCGGCTCCAGCTTTTTTTTTAAATTTTTGTAAGCATGTTTTCTGTGTTTTTTTTTTTTCTTCCAGAGAAATAAGAATGTCCAATCTGCTTTTGAAACTGTTCTAGGAACTTTTCATTTCAGTTATTGTGATCTTCAAATCTAGTAGTTCTGTTTGATTCCTTTTAAAAATTTCTATCTTTTTACTAGGATCCTCATATTGCTCATTCGTTGTTTTCCTGATATCCTTTAGTTCTTTCCTGTATTTCCATTCATCTTCTTGAGCATTTTTAAGATCATTTTTTAAAAGGGTTTGCTTGATATGTCCACATTCTCATCTTCATTGGTATTTCCTAGATTTTTATCTTCTTCCTTTGGATGGGCCATCATTTCCTGTTTTTTTGTTTGTCTTATACTCTTTTGTTGCACATTGTTCATTGTAATATTTTAAAATATTAACTCTGGGATTTATTCCCTGTGATGTCTTTTTTTTTTTTTTGTAGCCAGCTAGGCTCTGACACCAAGTAAGCACCATGAAGTCTTTGGTATTATTATTAATTCTCCCAATGATACTATGAGTATTATCTTCATTTATAGATGGGGAAATTGAGAAATCAAGGAACTTTCCCAGGATCCAGAATACATACCCAGCTGAACTCCTGGTATTTTTTTCCCAAAATGCTACTCATGTATGTTTAACAAATGGCATCTCTATTCCATCTGATCAAGCTTCTGGGAATCTTCTTTAGTCAAAGAAGACTAAACTCCTCACATCCAATTCATCAACAAATTCCATTGACTTTAATTTTAAAATTTATCCAGAATCTGACCATTCTCCCCACCTCTGTGGCCACCATCGTGGTCCCAGCCACCATCATCCCTCACCTGGATTGCTCCAATAACCTCCTAACTAGTCTCCTTGCTTCTACCATTGCACCCTTTCCCCCATAGTCTATCCAAACCCAGCAGCACATAAACAAAGTCAAGCACAGCCTTCATATAATGCCACCAAAGTCCTTACCTGATGCAGCCCACCATTACCTGTTAGACTTTTTCTCCCTCCCCTCTTCTCTTCACTTGCTCCACTCTAGCCATACTGGCTTCCTTGCTTTCTTGAGAACATAGGCTTGTCTCAGAGCAGTTTACTTGCTGATCCCTATGCCTGGAACTCCCTTTGTCTAGTTGTCTTCCATGGCTTGTTCCTCCTCCTCTTTCATGTCTTTGCTCAAAGGTCACATCATAATGAGCCCTTCCCTGATCTACTGAATTTGAAACTATAACCTTTTCTCACCTGTATGCCTATCCCCTTTCCTTGCATCTCCCCAGCACTTAGCATCATCTGACACACCCTATCTTTTTCTCATTCACTGTCTGTCTCTTCCAACCAGAAAGTCAGCTTCTTAAGAACTGACATTCCTCAGTGCCATACAGACTGCCACAAAGTAGGCACTCCATAAATATTTGTTGAATGAACAAATGAATGAAAAGAAGTGTAATTAAAATATCTCTTATTAAACACATAAACTGAGTACCACATCCTCTCTCAGCCAAACGACTTTTCTGAAACTTGATGCCTCACCCCACATTCTGGCCCTCATCCCATCAGAATTAGAGTCTACATATCTAGGCCCACATCTTCTCCTGTGCTTTCCTCCATATAAACTTTGCCAATCTCTATGTATATTGCTAGTTCTTTCACAGTCAAAATTACTAAAATCTTGTCTACATTTGCTTTCTCCTTTTCCTTACCTCCCTCTCACTCTTCGTGTCATCAAATCCCCTGGTCATTTTTGATCCTTGTCTTACTTGACTCACATACTTGTTCTTGAAACCCCATCTTTCCTTGACTTTTCAGTACACAGGCCACTCCTGGTTTTCCTTATTCTGCTCCTGCTCCAACTCTTCCTTTGCAGGCTCTTTTTCTTCTACTCAACCTCTAAACAAAGAGTTCTTCAAATTTCGGTCCTAGGCCCTCTCCTTGTCTCACTCTACAACCTAAACCCTCATAATCTCAGCCCACCCCATGGCTTCAATGATCTCTCTCTACAGCTGACTTCCGAGCCCAAATCCATAGCCTAGCCCTCTCCCATGAGCTCCAGACCCATAAACCCACTGCTTGATAAACACATTTCCTCTTGAACATCTCAAAGTCTCCTCAAACTCAGGATTTCCCCCTTACTTTTTCTCCTGTCTTCTTCCAGTGTTCCCTGTCCTGGTGAATGGGGCCATGTCTGTCCAATTGCAGAACCAGAAATCCAGGTGTCATCTTTGGCATCTCCCTCCCCATCATATCCAATCTGTCTCAGGACTGGCAATTTTATTTCCAAAATATATGTCAAATCCACCCACTTCTCTCCATCTCCACTACAATTACCTTAAGTCCAGCCATCATAATCTTTTACTTCAACAACTACACTAGCCTCCTAATTGGTCTCTCCATTTCCATTATAGCCCACTCCAATCCATTCTCCATACTATAGCCAAAAAGATCTTTTGAAAATGTGAATCTGATCATTTCAACTTTTTGCTTAAAATCTTGCATGGCTTCTCACTATTCTTAGGAATTAGACAAAAATTATTTAGGTGGGATTTAGCCTTAGCATGCTGTGGCTCCTACCTACACTTCCAGCATATTTCTCACCTCTTCTTGTCCCAGTAGTGAATCTGGATTTCGCTTGCCACAGAGCTTTTGCAGATACTGTTCCTTTGTTTGAAATGCTTTTTCCCTCTCATCTTTGCCTAGTTAATTTCTAGTCACTCTTTATGTCTCAATGCAAATCATCATTTCCTAAGGAAGCCTTCCCTGACAGCCCTCATTAGGATAAATTCCCCATGCTCTTTCATAGCACCATGTACTTACCTCTCCTTCAGAACACTATTCTCAGTAGCAATTCTTCATTTATTTGTAGGATTATAGAATTGGTATCTATTTCTACCATCAGGCTAGAAGCTCATGAGATCATGTACTGATCTGTCGTTGCTCACTATTGCATCCCTGCACCTAACACAGTACCTGGCACAGAGTGGAAGCTCAGCAAATGTTTGTTGAATGAATGGATGCTAAGGAGGTTACTGGAGACCTCAGGAACAACTTAAGGAGTGTGAAAGCCAGAAGCTAAGGGGCTGTGGTCATATCATGTGATGACTGCATGAGTGTGCCAGTTTGATGTATTATGTTCCCCCAAAAGCCATTATCTTTGATGCAATCTTGTGTGGGAAGATGTATTAGTGTTGATTAGATTTTGGAAACCTTTGGGTGTTTCCATGGAGATGTGATTCAATCAACTGTGGACAAGACCTTTGGTTGGATAATTTCCATGGAGGTGCTGCCCCACCCATTCAGGGCGGGTCTGAATTAAATTGCTGGAGCACTATGTAAGCTCAGACAGAAGGAGTGAGCTTGCTACAGCCAAGAGGGACACTTCGAAGAATGCACTGGAACTGAGAAAGCAGCTTCAGCTTACAGAGACATTTTGGAGATGGCCTTTGAAAGCAGACTTTTGATCCAGAGAAGCTAAGAGAGGACAAACGCACCAAGAGCAACTAAGAGTGACATTTTTGAGGAACTGCAGCCTAGAGAGGAATGTCCTGGGAGAAAGCCATTTTGGAACCAGAACTTTGGAGCAGATGCCAGCCATGTGCCTTCCCATCTAACAGAGTTTTTCCAGACACCATTGGCCATCCTCCAGTGAAGGTACCCAATTGTTGATGCATTACCTTGGACACTTTATGGCCTTAAGACTGTAACTGTGCAACCCAACCAAGTCTTCATGGTCAGATACAGTAACAGACAGATGCAGAGTTGTCTGGAGGATTCCAGTTTGTCCTTGCTTTTCTCTGTTCTTCATCCAGCTCTTCTTCCCAACAGTGGCCAAGGCACCTCAGACCCACCCCCAGTCCCTTAGCGGTGGATTCACAGAGGTGGCAGAAACTTCCCAGAGACTTCCCTGCAAGTTCCCTATCATGGAGTCCACCCACGCCAGTTGTATTAGTTAGGGTTCTCCTTGGAAACAGAATCAATGAGAGATGTCTCTGATTATCAAATTGTAAAAGTGACTCACACAACTGCGGGCACGCACAAGTCCAAATTCTGCAGAGCCGTCAACAAGCTGTCAACTCCAAGGAAGACGTCCGACGAACTCCTCGGGAAACGAACCGGCAACTTCGACGAGCTCCCCAGGAAATGCTTCACTGAGCAGCCGAAGAAGAAGTGAAGGTTCTCTAACCGTCCGGCTTATAAGCCTCCAACTGATCACCCGGACCAAATCCAGCCAATTGCATTCTCTCACTGTGGAAGGCACGCCCCTTGATGAGTCATCAGTCAGCCGCAGTCAATTGACTGATGATCCAACAAACCGGCTGATCACCTGGACCAAATCCAGCCAATTGCATTCTCTCACTGTGGAAGCACGCTCCTTGATGAGTCATCAGTCAGCTGCAGTCAATTGACTGATGATCCGACAAACCAGCCCGTTGGTTTATCAACCAGCCTCAAATATCCTCACAGCAATCGTCAGGCCAGTGCCCGCTTGACCAGACAGCTAGGCCACCTAGCCAAGTTGACACATGAACCCAACCATCACAGTCCACCCCTTGTCAACTTGGCAGTTGTACACATTACCTAAAACCATACCTTCAAAATGAACGTTACAGCTTATGCCATATGATAAGGGGATAAGATAGAGAAGAAAGCAAAAATATTTGCTTTACAGACAAATACAAACATAATCATAACAAAACGAGGAGGAAATATTCATGTCATCATAGTCCTCGTTTCTGTAACTGGTCACGTGGCCGTAGTTCATATTTATCACGACCTTCTTCCACTACCCATTCCATGTTCCCTTTACCCTCAGCAAGCACTTCAGCTGGCCGTGGTTCTTTGCCTGGTGGGGTGACCCAAACCTTCATTCCTGAAGTTTCTTGGCCATTGGTAGTCCTGCCTGGATTGGGTTGTTGCAGTTTTTCATTGACTTGAATCACGGGGCATGGTAGTACTAAGAGACGCCCCAGGGGATCTCCTGTATTCCAGGAAAACTCTTCTTTACCTCCATTGTGTAGTTGCAGTGCTATTTCCCCTTGATAGTCAGGATCAATCACCCGAGCCAGTATAGTAATCCCCTTACTTGCCTGTTGATTCAGAGGCATAAGAAGCCCAAAGTGGCCAGGTGGCAGTCTTAACTTCCAGTTCAATGGGATTATTGTTGTGTTTCCTGGTGGAAGCACTCCTCCTTTTGGAACCAAGACTTGTAGACCAGCAGAGCTTAAACTTGCAGGGACAGGAAGCAAAAATTTCCCTAGTGGATCACTAGGAGTGATAGTGAGTGGTGCTACTCCTGTTTCCACCCCTTGATTCCTGGACCCATGAATCCTGGCTATGGGAGAAACAGCACCATAGAGTGGACACTGATTCAGAGCATACACAGCCTCCTGGAGAACACTGCCCCAACCCTGTAAGGTATTGCCACCTAGTTGGCACCGTAACTGAGTCTTCAATAGGCCATTCCACCGTTCTATCAACCCAGCTGCTTCTGGATGATGGGGAACATGGTAAGACCACAGAATTCCATGAGAATGTGCCCATCCCCTCACTTCATTTGCTGTGAAGTGGGTTCCTTGGTCCGAAGCAATGCTGTGTGGAATACCATGACAGTGGATGAGGCATTCTGTAAGTCCACGTATCGTAGTTTTGGCAGAAGCATGTCGTGCAGGGAAGGCAAACCCATATCCGGAGTATGTGTCTATTCCAGTAAGAACAAATCGCTGCCCCTTCCATGATGGAAGTGGTCCGATGTAATCAACCTGCCACCAGGTAGCAGGCTGATCACCCCAAGGAATGGTGCCATATCGGGGACTGAGTGTGGGTCTCTGCTGCTGGCAAATTGGACACTCAGCAGTGGCTGTGGCCAGGTCAGCCTTGGTGAGTGGAAGTCCATGTTGCTGAGCCCATGCATAACCTCCATCCCTACCACCATGACCACTTTGTTCATGAGCCCATTGGGCAATGACAGGGGTTGCTTGGGAAAGAGGCTGATTGGTATCCACCAAATGGGTCATTTTATCCACTTGGTTATTAAAACCTTCTTCTGCTGAAGTCACCCTCTGGTGAGCATTCACATGGGACACAAATATCTTCATGTTGTTTGCCCACTCAGAAAGGTCTATCCACATACCCCTTCCCCAGACTTCTTTGTCACCAATCTTCCAATCATGTTCCTTCCAAGTCCCTGACCATCCAGCCAAACCATTAGCAACAGCCCAGGAATCAGTATACAGACGCACCTCTGGCCAGTTCTCCTTCCAAGCAAAGTGAACAACCAGGTGCACTGCTCGAAGTTCTGCCCACTGGGAGGATTTCCCCTCACCACTGTCCTTCAGGGATATCCCAGAAAGGGGCTGCAGTGCTGCAGCTGTCCACTTTCGGGTGGTACCTGCATATCGTGCAGAACCACCTGTAAACCAGGCCCGAGTCTTCTCTTCCTCAGTCAACTGACTGTAAGGAACTCCCCAAGATGCCATAGCTGTGGGCTGGGAAAGAGAAGGTAAGGTGGAAGGAGTAGGAGCCATGGGCATTTGGGCCACTTCCTCACGTAACTTACTTGTACCTTCAGGACCTGCTCTCGAGCTCTATCTCGTATATACCATTTCCATTTTATGATGGAGTGCTGCTGTGCACGCCCAACTTTATGGCTTGGTGGGTCAGACAACACCCAGCTCATGATAGGTAACTCAGGTCTCATGGTAACTTGGTGGCCCATGGTTAAGCGTTCTGTCTCTACTAAGGCCCAGTAGCAGGCCAACAGCTGTTTCTCAAATGGAGAGTAGTTATCTGCAGAGGATGGTAAAGCTTTACTCCAAAATCCTAAGGGCCTGCGTTGTGATTCTCCTATAGGAGCCTGCCAAAGGCTCCAAACAGCATCTCTATTTGCCACTGACACTTCCAGCACCATTGGGTCAGCTGGATCATATGGTCCAAGCGGCAGAGCAGCTTGCACAGCAGCCTGGACCTGTTGCAGAGCCTCATCTTGCTCCGGTCCCCACTCAAAACTAGAAGCTTTTCTAGTCACTCGGTAAATGGGCCGGAGTAGCACACCTAAATGAGGAATATGTTGTCTCCAAAACCCAAAGAGGCCAACTAAGCGTTGTGCCTCTTTTTTGGTTGTAGGAGGGGCCAGATGCAGCGGCTTATCCTTCACCTTAGAAGGAATATCTCGACAGGCCCCACACCACTGAACACCTAGAAATTTTACTGAGGTGGAAGGCCCCTGTATTTTTGTTGGATTTATCTCCCATCCTCTGCCATGCAAATACCTTACCAACAAATCTAGAGTAGTTGCTACTTCTTGCTCACTAGGTCCAATCAACATGATATCATCATTATAATGGACCAGTGTGATGTCTTGTGGGAGGGAGAAATGATCAAGATCCCTGCGGACAATATTATGACATAGGGCTGGAGAGTTGATATAACCCCGAGGTAGCACAGTGAATGTAAACTGCTGGCCTTGCCAGCTGAATGCAAACTGTTTCTGGTGGTCCTTGCTGACAGCAATTGAGAAAAAAGCATTTGCCAGATCAATAGCTGCATACCAGGTACCAGGGGATGTGTTGATTTGCTCAAGCAATGATACCACATCTGGGACAGCAGCTGCAATTGGAGTCACCACCTGGTTAAGCTTACGATAATCCACAGTCATCCTCCAAGACCCATCTGTTTTCTGCACAGGCCAAATAGGAGAGTTGAATGGGGATGTGGTGGGAATCACCACCCCTGCATCCTTCAAGTCCTTAAGAGTGGCATTAATCTCTGCAATCCCTCCAGGAATCCGGTATTGCTTCTGGTTCACTACTTTGCTAGGCAGGGGCAGCTCTAGTGGCTTCCACTTGGCCTTTCCCACCATAATAGCCCTCACTCCAGGAGTCAGGGAACCAATGTGAGGATTCTGTCAGTTGGTGAGTATGTCTATTCCAATTATGCATTCTGGCACTGGGGAAATAACCACAGAATGGGTCCGGGGACCCACTGGACCCACTGTGAGATGGACCTGGGCTAAAACTCCATCAATCATCTGACCTCCATAAGCCCCAACTCTGACTGGTGGACCAGAGTGACGTTTTGAGTCTCCGGGAATTAATGTCACTTCTGACCCAGTGTCTAATAATCCATGAAATATCTGATCATTTCCTTTTCCCCAATGCACAGTCACCCCGGTAAAAGGCCGTAGGTCCCCCTGGGGAAGGCTGGGAGGAAGATTAACAGTATAAATTTTTGGCAATGTGACAGGGTCCTTCTCCAAGGGTACCCGGCCTTCCCTTCATTCAAGGGGCTCTGGATCTGTAAACTGTCTCAAGTCTGGGAATTTATTAAGGGGCCGTGACTCTCTGTTTTTGTAATTCAAGGGAGACTTTTGTTCACGTGGCCTAGAATTCTTCTGCTTATATAGTTCAAACAAGAATTTAGTCGATTGCCCATCTATTTTACTACTTGGTACTCCATGATCCACTAGCCAACGCCATAAGTCTCTGCGAGTCATATTATTTTGATTGCTGCTTTGAGCCTGTTTTCCATTATGGTAGCCAAGCCCACCTTCTCTGTGGTGATTAACTGCAGCCACTTGGCTTCTACAGAATCAGGACCCAAATATCCCCATTGTGTTTAAGGATTCCAGCTCAGTGACAGCAGTTCCTACAGTAATATCTGACCTACAGAGAAGGGCGACTACAGAGCTCTTCAGGGATGATGGAGCTAGTTTCACAAATTTATTCCTTACAGTCCTGGTAAAAGGTGTGTCCTCTGGACATTCCAGGGCTGTGTGAGCAGGTCTTCCGTGATAAATCCACTCTAACATTCCAATCTCTCTAAGCCTTTGAATCCCCTCCTCCACATTATACCAGGGCAGTTCTGGCATTTCAACTTCTGGTAATGCTGACCACCTTTTGATCCATGTTTCAGCCAGCCACCCAAACAAACTGTTAACACCCTTTCTAACCCCTCGAGCTACAACACTGAATGCAGAATCTCTGCTTAGTGGGCCCATATCAGTAAATTCAGCCTGATCCAACCTCATATTCCTTCCACCATTATCCCACACTCTCAATATCCATTCCCACACATATTCCCCTGGTTTCTGTCTGTGTAAGTTGGAAAACTCATACAGTTCTTTTGGAGTATAGCGTACTTCCTCATGGGTCACACTTTGTACCTCACCCTTTGGGGCTTGTTGGGACTTGAGCCTAGTTATAGGTCTTGAAGCAAAAACTGGTGGTGGGGGTGGGTCATGAAAAGAGTTAGAATCATCTCTCAAGCCATTCACCTCAGGACATTCTGTTGCATTTTCATCTCTTAAAACAAGATTAATCTCTCCAGACAAAAGAGTGAGGGCTGCTTCCTCAGGGGAGGTGATTACAGGATTAGCAGGCATTGAAGGGTTAATCTCCTTAGGTGGGGGTTGGGTGGCAGGCTCCTTAGGGCAGACTGGAGGCAGAGAAGCTGTTTCCCCAGGACAGCCCTCTACAGGTAAATCTAACAATGACCCAGCAGAATCCAGGGTTCCAATGTCCTCAATGTCATTATTATCAATCCATATGTCCCCATCCCAAGTTTCCGGATCCCATTCTTTTCCAATCAATGCCTTTACTTTAACAGCAGACACCCTGAGAGGTTGAGATTTTAGTTTATGCTGTAAATGTGCTACTTGCACAATGAGAGACTGCGTCTGATTTTCAGAAACCTCCAGTCTGCGGGCACAGGAAATAAGATTTTCTTTCAGGGCACAGATGGAAACCTTTACATCTGTCATACGGCGTTCAAGTTTTGAATTTGAAGCCTTTAGTTCATCCCTTTCTCTGACAACTGTATCCAAAGTATCTAAGAGCAGCCAGCCAACATCATTATACCTCTTAATACTGCAAAACTCCGTGAAAGTGTCGAAAACACCGTCACCCACAGCCTTGCTTCGTACTAGAGTACAATTAGGGGAATCAACTGGTGCTATTTTGCGTATTTCCTTTGCCAACTCCTGCCATGGACTGTCAGTGCCCTCTTGATTATTGGAAATAGAGTCATTAGTGCCTCTGAATCTAATCAGAGTAGAAAACAAATTGTAAAAGCCCATTTTAAGATTCCGTTTCTCAAGAACCACTCCTGGTACCAAGTTGTATTAGTTAGGGTTCTCCTTGCAAACAGAATCAATGAGAGATGTCTCTGATTATCAAATTGTAAAAGTGACTCACGCAACTGCGGGCACGCACAAGTCCAAATTCTGCAGAGCCGTCAACAAGCTGTCAACTCCAAGGAAGACGTCCGACGAACTCCTCGGGAAACGAACCGACAACTTCGACGAACTCCTCAGGAAACGAACCGGCAACTTCGACGAGCTCCCCAGGAAATGCTTCACTGAGCAGCCGAAGAAGAAGTGAAGGTTCTCTAACCGTCCGGCTTATAAGCCTCCAACTGATCACCCGGACCAAATCCAGCCAATTGCATTCTCTCACTGTGGAAGGCACGCCCCTTGATGAGTCATCAGTCAGCCGCAGTCAATTGACTGATGATCCGAGAAACCAGCCCGTTGGTTTATTAACCAGCCTCAAATATCCTCACAGCAATCGTCAGGCCAGTGCCCGCTTGACCAGACAGCTAGGCCACCTAGCCAAGTTGACACATGAACCCAACCATCACACCAGTGCTTCAGCGTTCTGGTTAGTGACTCTTGCTTTGATCCTCCAACTCTCCCTTCCAGACCTTCACTTCCCAGCTTCTCTCACCATTGTATGAGCATTGTGTAAAGCCTAATTCATAAATCTCTTTTCCCACAATGCTCTCAGTGGCTCTGTTTCTCTGACTGAACTCTGACCAGCATAGTTATGGTCAGTTTGTCCTCTTGAACACTGAAGTCACCCAATGTGGTGGTCTGGCTTTGATGGAGGAAGAAGACTGTGATCTAAGAGGCTCAGTCTCCAGGAACTGAGGTTCTAGGGCTCAGGATGAGGAGATGGCAAAAGCCTCTAGTTGAGAAGGCCAGGCTGAAAAGGAGTTTGAATTTATAGACCAGGAGGGGTTGAATACTGCAATGGTGAAGCACTCTGCCACTTAGACACTGTGTGACCTTGGGAATATTGTTCGCCTGCTCCATGCCTCAGTTTCCCCACATATTCAATGAAATTATGATTGTGTGGAGCTGTTGAGGGGATTAAGTGAGCTAATACATGCAAAGTGCTAAAAATCAGCACTCCCTTAGGGCAGTGCTTGACAAGTAATATGTGCACCAAAGGTTTTTGTTTGTTTGGTTTTTTGGTTTTTAATTTAATTTGGCCTCTCACCAAAACCCTGAGAGTTCAGCAGGGTAGGGACTGTTACCTGCAGTTGAGGAAGGTGATACCCAGAGAGATTAAGGAGCAGATCAAGACACACAGTTAGTTGGTAACAGAGGTGGTCAAGTTCTTGGCCCCCCGACTTGCTGGTTAGCACATGTTCTTCCCCAGGTCATTGCACTAAGGTTCTGAGAAGTGGTGAGTGAGCAGGAAATTCTCCTTCTCATCAAATCATGCTTTCTCAGAGCCCTCAGTTATAGCAATCCTGCCTAAATGTCACCTAGACTGTTCACCATCAGCCTCTTCAGGCTGGGGTCCACGATTTAATTGTTTTTGATTCTGGGCCCCTACCCTGTTTGGTCTTGGGAACCGGCAGATTTAATTTGCCTTCACTCTGACCCAGTACATCCCACGGAGTTCCTGCTGAATATAATGTTCAGACAAACTAGTGATCTGATTAGCCCAGGTGCCTCCTGCTCTGGTCGGCCCCCTGTGGTGCTAATAGAGGAGGAGGGAGATTAAATTAGCAATGATGCTGAGATGGTGGAGCTGCTGAAATACATTTATAAATGGATTTTTAATATAAAAAATAAGGGCAATTGGCAGTGGCAATTAGGAAATAATGAAGGCTTTTGTAGCTAGAGTTGCTGATAAGAGGGTAATAAATTGAAGAATGAGAAATCCCCAAACTAACAGGCTTGAATTGCAAATATCTGGTGATACTTTGACAATCAGTAACCATAGGCTCCTCTTTGCCATTGGTTAGGGAGGTGGAGACCAGAGAGGGAAGCAGACAAGCAGAATGCAGGGTGGTGTCCTTTTAGCTGGTGGGAACGGGGCCCATAGGCGCTTAGGAAGCAAAGGTGCTCACAGGCATGCTTAGAGAAGGCTGAGAGAAAAGAGCAGGGCTCAACAGGGTTTCCAGCTATGCCAATAATAGTCTATGAAAACCAATCTGAAAAAGTAATTCCAACTGGGTTCCGGCATCTGAAATATCACCTGGCTGCAACTCTGACCACATTCTTTTTTTTTTTTTTGACAGCTTTATTAAGATAAAATTCACATACAGTAAAATTCAACCTTTTAAAGTGTATAATTCAGTGGTTTTAAAAGTTATTTGCAGTTGTGCAACCATCAACACAATCAATTCCCGAATATTTATATCTACCCCCCAAAGAAACCCTGTACCCATTAGCAGTCACACCCTATTCTCTCCTCCCCTCAGTGCCTGGAAACCATTTTATTTTTTATAGCCATCTTAGTGGGTGTGAAGTGGTGTCTCATGGGGTTTTAATTTGCATTTCCCTAATGACTAATGATGTTGAGCATCTTTTCTTATGCTTATTGGTCATCTGTATATTTTTTCTGGAGAAATGCTTATTCAAATCTTTTGTCCATTTTTAATCAGGTTCTTGATCTCTCCTATTCCATGACTTCCCAGGTCCCATTCCCAATCACTCTATTGAAGGTCATTGGGCACAAGCAAAGAAACTAAAAGCTATTTTTTTTTTTTTGGAGAACACATTGATATGCTTATAGGCATTCTGTTGTGATGTTGCTGATTTATGGAAATTTGCGAGGGTGGACCAATAGATGGAATAAAGGCAGAGACGGCAGTAAAATTGTATTTCCATACCTCTGAAATACAAACACACTAAAATATCTCCATTAGTAGCTGAAGGTTATAATGATACTGTGGAAGACATGTAAGCAGTGGTTGAACAATACAGAAGATGGGGCATTTTTCAAATGACATAGTATTGATGGCAATAAATGTGGTTGCTCTGGTGAAAACACTAAAAGAAAAGTGATATTAGTAATAATGATAACTGATATGAATACTTTTTTTCCCATCAAAATCAGTCCTAGGTTGAGAAACACCTGATTTCATCTTTTCCAAATCTTACTCAACCTTTAAAGCTCAGCTCACTTCCTTCATGAAGCTTTCCCTGATCCCCCATCTCTAACCCTCAGAACTGGCCTAAGGTGAGGGGCAACAGAAAGCTGCAAGTGCAGTGGTAACTTGGGGGGAGTCAGGGCCTAGGATGAGAAGGTGAGAGAGCCTCCAATTGAGAGTCAGGATGTAGAGGAGTTTGATTTTGTAGGCCAGGAATGGCTGACTAGTTCAATGGTTAAACACTCTATCATTTAGGCACTGTGACCTTGGGAATAAACTTTGCCTGCTCTGTGACTCAGTTTCCTCTGTTCAATGAGATTTTGATAGTACCTACTCTCATGTTGAGAGGATTAAATGAGTTAATATATGCAAAGTGCTAAGAACAGTGTTACCTTAGAGTAATGCTTGACAAGTAATACACAGTCATTAAAGGTTTTATTTATTTATTTATTTTTAAATTTCATTTGGTTCAAAGCTCAGGTTCTTCACATGAAAAGCTCAGGAGCAGGTCCCATGTGCCTCAGGTCCCATCCCACAGAAGCTTCTCATAGATGTTATCATCTGCGCAGAGCAAGCTGGGATAAGGTTGGTAGCAGAGACTCCTGGAGCAAGACAGTGTTATTAGTAATATTTAAAACTTGGATCAGATATTGAAAGTCCATAATAATCTACAGATAAACTATTAGAATTAATAGGCAAAGTCATTTATATATACCAGCAACAAACAAATAGAAAAAGAAATCTTAAAAAGCAGTACCATTTACAATAGTAATAAAAATATCAATTATTTAGAATGAAATATAACAAAAGATGTGCAAGATCTCTACACTGAATACCACAGAACATTGCTGACAGAAGTTAAAAAAGACCTAGATAAGTGGAGAGATATACCATGTTCATGGATTAGAAGGATCAATGTTGTTAAGATGTCAATTCTCCCCAAATTGGTCTACAGACCCAATGCAATTCCAATAAAAATCACAGCAGGTTGTGTGTCTGTGTGTGAGTGTATGTAAATTGACAAATTGATTATAAAATTTATATGGAAATGCAAAAAGACAAGAATAGCTAAGACAATCTTGAAGAACAAAGCCAAAGGAACTTACAGCACCATATATCAATACTTAAAAAGCAGCAGTAGTTAAGATGGCAAGTTATTGGTACAAGAATAGAAAAATCTGAGCAGTAGAATAGAATAGAGTCCAGAAACCAACCCACATGTCATGATTTATGTCAAAGAGGATATTGCAGACTAGTGGAGGAAGGGTGGCTTTTTCAATGGTGCTGGGCCAGATGGATATCCATATAGAAAAGAAATGTACCTGGACCCTACCTCACATCATAGGCAAAAACTGATTCTAGATTTTTTGAGATCCAAATGTGAAAGGCAAATCCATTAGATTAATAGAAGATAAAAGGAGAAAATATCTTCATGACTTTTAGTTAAGTAAAGATTTCTTAAATATGATACAACAGGTACCTACTACAATGGAAAAATTGTTAAATTGAGCATTACAATTAAGGATTTCCATTAATTAAAAGACACTGTAAAGAGAAAAGGTAAGTGAAGATGCAAGCCACCGAGTAGGAGATACTTGCAATATATGGATGTGACAAATGAGCCCTATCAGAATATATAATTAAGGCCTAAAAATCAATGAGAGAAAAATAGCCCAATAGAAAAATGAGTAGAAAATTACCACTTACCCACCAGGATGACTAAAATGAAAAAGACAGACAATGCCACATTTTGGCAAGTATATAGAGCAACAGGAACTTTCATATTTTGTTGGCAGGAGACTATCTGTCTCACTTGTAGTTATCAGCCTGGCCCTTTCACAGAAGAAAAATGCCACATTCAACAAAGTCCACTACCTCCCAGGCCGCTGAGTCAGACATGGGGCCACAGTTCCTAGCCCCATTTTGGAGGGTACTCCTTAAGGCCTTCCAAGGACAAAACTTCTGTCCCTGACCACAGCCAACTCCTTGTACCTCAAAGAGAGGCTAGATGGAGCATAAAAGCAGAGTCCTTGGAGAATCCATTAGGGGCCTTTCCAGGTGAAACTACCTGCAGTTGTCCACTGATGATCACCCCATCACAGGGCTGGCTTTTTCTCACACCACCCAGGAACAATATAACCCCACCCAGCATCTGGATGAACATCAGATCAGCTAGGACACCTTCTCGGGTGCTAAACACAACCTCAGTGCCCCACATCACAGACCCCTGCATACCAGGAGAAACATCCAATTGAGAAACTGGGCAAGCTGGTCTTGCCACTCTGCACAGCTGCTTCCACTGGCATTACTAAAGACTGAAAAATGGATTTCTGAGATCATGTCAAATGAGAGAAGTTACTCTCTGCCTCCAACTTACTCCATTTGTCTTCATGGACTCAGTTTTCTACTACTCTACTGTTCCTTATGACCCGAGCCTTCTTAGAACCTGTCTGTACACCATGTCCTTATGGTCAACCCCCATGAGCAGAGTTGGAGACCAGGGTTGCCTAGATTAAAGGTTCTGGTGCAAGATGGAGTGTCCAGCATTGCTCAGGACATTGAAGCCGGTTGGTCTACCATGCATCTAGCACCGTGGAGTAACATGCCCTTGAACTCCTTACATTGTTCACCACCCTCATCCTGAACTTTCAGAACTTCAATCCTCAGATGACTCCATTCCTCAACTGGATCCCAATCCACCAGTCTTCTGACTGTGTAACCCCATGATAGGCTCACTTATGACCTTGTCATTCTTCTCAGGCCTGAAGCTGGGCATTAATTCTGAGCTCTGCCCATAATTTGGACTTGTTTTTTAATAACATCACCATGTTTTGTAGGTTGAATTGTGTCCCCCAAAAAGATCTGTTCAAGTCCTAACCTCTGGTACCTGTGCGTGTGACCTTATTTGGAAAGAGGGTCTTTGCAGATGGAATCAAGTTAAGATGAGGTTATACTGCCATAATCCAATGACTGGTGTACTTATAAGAAGAGGAAAATTTGGAGACAGAGACACAGGAAAAAGTCCATGTGATGACAGAGACAGAGATTGGAGTGATGCATCTACAAGCCAAGGAACGACAAGGATTGCTGGAAACCACCAGAATCAGGATGAGGCGAGGAAGGAGCCTTCCCTAGAACTTTCAGAGGGAGGAAGTCCTGACTGAAATCTTGATTTTGGACTTCCAGCCTCCAGAATTGGGAGAGAATACATTTCTGTTGTTTGAAGCTACCCAATTTGTGGTAATTTGTTATGGCAGCTCTGGAAAGCCAATGCAACTAGGGAAAGAATATCAAATAAGAAGAGAGGGTTAGGCCTCCTTAACATATGAGGAACCCATGGCAACCCAAGCATTCATTCCCCCACCCCCATGCAAGACTCAGCATCTTTCCACATTCTCCAGAAAGAAGCCACACATATCCAATGCATTAGTGAGCAAAGTTGATTCATCCTAGACTTCTCATGGCAGATGGAGATGGCATTGTGTCACATGCCCCAGATCACTCTACTTTATCAAAGTTGCGTCTCTTCTCTCCCAGCCTCTGCATACTACTGCTATTCCAGCTGCTACAGCCAAACCTTAGAGGGCAAGGAGGACTTATAAATGACCACTGAATAGTTTTGTTTTGATACCTATATGACCCCCAAGGCATGGCATGGGCTTATCAAGCCCTCCACCATTCTACTGGGGGCCAGCACTCCATAAGAAAAAAATGAGTGGAATTCAGCTTGGCCAGGACTTCTAAGGAGGGGACCTTAATGTTATCATCAGACTAGAACCACTCCCTGCCCACTGATCCTGGGCCTTTCAGGAACGCCCCACAGGTTGGCAGTCTTCATGAAACAGAATGTGTGTGCAATCTCAGCCAATTGAAATAGGGTGATAATCATGACTCATGACACTAGTAACTACAAATTGAAATAGGATGATAAACATGACACTAGTAACTACTTTGCATAGAGCACTGCACACCAAAATTAATGTGTATTAACACAGATTAGTACACATTATCTCTTTTAATCTTCACCACAGCAGATCATTCCTGCTTTATACACTGAGGAAACAGTGGCACAGAAAGGCTGAATCACACAGAAAAGAAGTGGCAGAACCAGAAGTCCAACCAAGAGCCTCTGCTCTCGGCTGCCACTTTCTACTGCCTCCCTAAACTGGGCCAGTTCTCAGTTTATTGCCTCTCAGCTCGAAATCTAGCCTTCATTGCCTGCTTGGGATATGGAACATTTCTCCCTTGCCCACGGGCTGGAGTAGGAAGGGGTTTCCTAGGGCACTTTTCTTCTTCCTGCTGCTGGAGCCCGTGGAGGATGAGCAGTAACCCAGTAACCCTCACCCCAGCTGCCATCCTCGAGGTGAGGTCAGCAGCAACCACCCCTACTGCCACCCCGCCAGTTTCCCAGGGAGTTCTGAACACACAAATTCAACAGCTCCACTCAGGGCAGCTTCCCAGCGAATGTCATGGTTTACTGCCTATTAGCCTCAGACTCCGGCCCCCAGTTTCCTACCTGCCAGCCGCAGTGCACGATTCCATCAGCCAGCCTCAGGCCCAGGTGATCCTACCAAACTTCTCCATCCTTCCAAGAAATCAGAGCTGCTTGGGAGGCCCCGACCCCTTTCATGTTTATTCCCTCCTTGGGCACTCTCTCTCGGCCCTAGTAAACCTATAGTAAACCTATCCTGTTCAGATTGCAGTGTGGTTTCTGCTTCTCTTCTGATTGGACTCGACTGGCTGACCCCAGGGTTGGGCATGCTTATTGATTAAATTGGTCTGTAGGATAAAAGGGACACTATTATGCAGTAACTTTTAAAATTTCACAGATACATAGCAATAGTGGCAATAATAACTACCTGTCGGGCACTTTACATCCTGCACATTAGCTTATTTAACCCTGATAACAGTACCATGGGTTAGGCTCTATTAATATCCCCACTTTGCACATGTGACACTGAAATTGTTGGCCTAGGCAACACCTAAGTTGTCTTCCAGTGGTTAGAATACATAACAACCTTCTGGATCTCTTGGATAGCAGGGCTATTTTTTATCTGAACGACATCCTGATTTATTCCTTAACCTGACATTCGGACCCTTGATTCTCAAGCTTCTGAATTGCTTGCAGCAGCTCCACCTGCTGGCAAACTAGAGAAATGCATACTTAAAAGCCTGCAGGTGGAAAGCCTAGATAACCTGTCCAGCCAAGGCGTCCTCACATGGCAGCTGTCCCAACTGGGAGGTCCCAGGTCAATCAACAATGTCTGGTTTCCCTGACCGCAGCCCTCATTTTTGTGTCCTGTCTGCTTTATTAACTAACACATATCAAGAAAGTTGAGCGACTCTTTTAGAGAAGCTGGCATCTTTTCCTCCTGGCAAAGAAAAGAAGCAGGCACCTGTGCCTAAAGCTAACACCCTCAACCTGCCTTATCTCCCCACCACTGGAGTTCCTTAAAGACCCTCAGACGGAGCCACAACAGCCCAGGGGTTTGTAAACTGGCTTCATATATGACATGACATCCATAGTCCCATGTGCTGCATACTAATTCTAACTCTTGTTCAAGGGTCAAGCACCAGCCTGCAAGATTTAGAGAACTACAGCGTGAACTCCCATCTCCTACACACCTAAGGGATGCTGCCTCTAGGGACTTCACCCTGGGCCAATGCACCACCTCCCCCCATCCCCACCACTACCCTACACAGAAATGGTCCCTCTTATCCCTACACTGGTACCCTAGATCTTACAGCCATGTTTGCCTTTTCCACCCATGAGTTCTCTACCTCTACACACTGCCAGGCCTAGGTCTCTGAACTGACCCCAATTTTGTATCCTGTAGACTAATGTTAATCACCATCAGTCTTCTATGCTTTTCAATTGTTTCACAAATATTTGTATGTGCCAGACAGTGGCTGAAGTTACAACGGTGAAGTGGATATTTTTCATCTCTGGGTATTTCCCAGCAATGGAACCTCTTGCCACATTTGGGGAATTCCTTGCCTGGTGAGTCTTGGTGTAGGAGTCAGAGCCCATCTCCCATAATATAAGATGAAAATGCTAGCTATCCCAATCTTCCTTGCAGCTGTGATGTGGCATATGACCTAGACTCAACCAATCAGAAGTACTCTCTACTGGGCTGTGAACCTAGGTCATTAGTGACCTAAAGAATTGGGGCAGCAAAGAATTCTCCCTCTGGAGGTGGTGGTTGCAGTAAGACCAAGTCTCCTGGGGCATCAATATAAGGACTATTAGTGGCAGTGTCCGGTGTCCGCTGCCATCAGTTTGGAAAAGTACAAGCTACATGGTAAAGGCCAACTCTGTGTGATTTGATTCCATCTTTTCTGGCCTCATAGCTTGAGTTTATCTCTCCAGCGATTTTTATGACTGTTCTAGTTTGCTAATGCTGCAGAATGCAAAACACCAGAGATGGACTGGCTTTTATAAAAAAGGGGGTTTATTTGGCTATACAGTTACAGTCTTAAGGCCATAAAGTGTCCAAGTTAACACATCAGTAATCGGGTACCTTCACTGGAGGATGGCCAATGGCATCCGGAAAACCTCTGTTAGCTGAGAAGGCACGTGGCTGGCATCTGCTCCAAAGTTCTGGTTTCAAAATGGCTTTCTCCCAGGACATTCCTCTCTAGCAAGCTTGCTCCTCTTCAAACCGTCACTCACAGCTGCACTCTGCTCCGTTCAGTCTCTTTGAGTCAGCATGTTTTATATGGTTCCACTGATCAAGACCCACCCTGAATGGGCAGGGACACGCCTCCATGGGAGTATCCCACCAGAGTCACCACCCACAGCTGGATGGGGCACATTTCCATGCAAACAACCTAATTCAAAAGTTCCAACTTAATCCCCACTATTCTGTCTGCCCCACAAGATTGCATCAAAGAATATGGCTTTTTCTGGGGGACTTAATACATTCAAACCGGCACAATGACCTACCAAATATCCTGTAACTAAATTACTTTTCTTCTTTATTAAACAAGAGCCAGTTCCCATTGCTTTCACACAAGAATCCTGATTAGTGCAGAATATAATGCCAGAAGTGGAGCGCTCCAAGTTATAGATCTAAAAGGTAGAATTGGCTAAGTAAGGGAGGCATTGAGGCCACACAGTTGTATCAGGGAAGACCATTGTGACGCTGTTGTAAAACATTTGTGGGATACAGAACATCTACACACACGGATGAATAATTTAGGGAAATGGCAAGAAAAACATACATAGAAAACTCTATGAGTTATAATTGTACAGCTGATCAGATTATCAGCAAATGAATACACACCTGTATAATCACCAATAAGGTCATGAAATAGAACACGGCCAACACTTCAGAATCCTACCTACTTTCTAACTGTTGATGGATACTTGGGTTGATTACAATTATTACCACAAATAATTTTATATCTACTGATTTCATATTCAGCCACCTTGTAGAAAGGTCAAGGAAGGTGAGAGGTGGAAAATATCCATTGAATTTAGCAAACATATATATTTCTATCCATGATCATGGGCTATATCTGATTTATTTAGGTTTTCATAATGTCTTTCAATATAGTTTTCTGCATATAGAAGTTGCATATCTTTTGTTAGACTTTTCCTCAGTATTTTTTGGATCTATTTCTATTGTAAATGGTATTTTTATTAAAGAAACCATTTTCTAATTGTTGCTGATGTATAGAAATAATGCTGCTATGAACATTCTTGTTTATATTGTATATACATTTCTATTGGATATATGCCTAGAAGTAGAATTATTAGGTCTTAGATAATATGTGTGTTCAACTTTAGAGACAAGAAATAAGTAATGGCAACAATTTACATTCCTACCAGCAGTGCAGAAGAGTTTCTGATGTTACATATCATTACCAACACTTGAGATCGACAGTCTTTTCTTTTTAACCTTTTACTTTAAAGTAATTTCAAACATGGGGAAAACTTGCAAGAATAATACAGAAGACTCCCTTGTATCTTTTATCCACATTCACCCATTTTCCCCATCCTACTTTTTAAAAATAATTTTTATTTAAAAATAATTATAGATTTACAGAAAGTTACAAAGTACAGAGAGGTACCATGTACCCTTCAACCAGTTTCCCCCAATGGTTATATCTTACACAACCATAGTGCAATATCAAAACCAGGGAACTAACAATGGTACAATGTGTGTGAAATAGTTCTATGCCATTTGATTGCATGTGTAGGTTCATGTCACCAACACTGCAATTGAGATACAGAACTATCCCATCTCCACAAAGATCTCCTTCATGCTACTCTTTTGAAATCACACAGCCCCTTCTTCCCATCCTCACCCCCCACATCATTCCTAACCCCTGGAAACCTCTACAGGCATACCTTTATTGTGTTTCACTTTATTGCACTTCACAAATATTGCAATTTATTTTTATTAGAGAAGTCATAGGTTTAGAGAAAAATAATGTAAAATACAGAGTTCCCATATACCACCATATTATTAGAGATACTGTGGTGTTATTTTTTATTTTTATTTTTTTTTTACAAAAAAATTTTTTTTACAAAAAAAATTAAAAAAAAAATTTTATATTTTTTTTTTACAAATTGAAACTTCCTCGAGGAAGTTTATTGGCGCCATTTTTCCAATAGCACGTGCTCACTTCGTGTCTGCATCACATTTTGGTCATTCTCACAATACTTCAAACTTTTTCATTATTTTTATATCTGTTATGGTGATCTGTGATCAGTGATCTTTGATGTTATTATTGCAGTTTTTGGGGGCACCACAAACTGTGCCCACATAAGACAACGAACTTAATTGATAACTGTTGTGTGTGTTTTGAAGTCTCCGTCAACTGGACTTCCTCATCTTTCTCCCTCTCCTTGGGCCTCCCTGCTCCCCGAGACACACCAATATTGAAACTAGGCCAATTAATAACCCTGCAATGCCTCAAGTGAACGGAACAGTCTTTGTAAGGCTACAGCTGCCATAGATAGTGACTCCTCTGCTGGATCTGGGCAAAGTAAATTGAAAACCTTCTGGAAAGGTGTCACAATTCTAGATGCCATTAAGAACAGTCATGATTTACGGGAGGGGGTTAAAATAACAACATGACAGGAGTTTGGAAGACATCTATTCCAACTCTCATGGATGACTTTCAGGGATTCAAGACTTCAGTGGAGGAAGTAACAGCAGATATGGTGGAAATAGCAAGAGAACTAGAATGAGAAATGGAGCCTGAAGATGTGACCAAATTGCTGCAATCTCATAATAAAACTTTAATGGTAAGGAGTTGCTTCTTATGGATGAGTAAAGAAAGTGGTTTTTTGAGAGGCAGTCTACTCCTGGTGAAGAAGCTGTGAATATTGTTGAAATGACAATATAGGATTTAGAGTATTACATAAACTTTGTTGATAAAGCAGCAGCAGGTTATGAGAGGATTGACTCCAATTCTGAAAGAAGTTCTAATATGGGTAAAATGTTACCAAACAGCATCATATGTGTGCCAGTTTGAATGTATTGTGTCCCCAAAACGCCATTATCTTTGATGTAATCTTATGTGGGCAGACGTTATCAGTTTCTTTGGAGATGCGCCCCACCCAGCTGTGAGTGATGACTCTCATTGGATAATTTCCATGGAGTGTTGGCCCGCCCATTGGGTGGGCCTTGATCAGTGGAGCCATATAAATGAGCTGACGTGCAGAGGGAACTCAGTGCAGCTGTGAGTGATGTTTTGAAGAGGAGCTACAGCCAAGAGAGACACTTTGAAGAAAGCACAGGAGCTGCAGATGAGAGACATTTTGAAGACGGCTGTTGGAAGCAGACTCTTGCTCCAGAGAAGCTAAGAGAGGACAGATACCCCAAGTGCAACTAAGAGTGACATTTTTGAAGAACTGCAGCCTATAGAGGAATGTCCTGGAAGAAAGCCATTTTGAAACCAGTACTTTGGAGCAGATGCCAGCCACGTGCCTTCCCAGCTAACAGAGGTTTTCTGGACACCATTGGCCATCCTCCAGTGAAGGTACCCAATTGCTGATGTGTTACCTTGGACACTTTATGGCCTTAAGACTGTAACTGTGTAACCAAATAAACCCCCTTTATAAATGCTGATCCATTTCTGGTGTTTCGCATCCTGGCAGCATTAGCAAACTAGAACAATATGCTACACTGAAATCTTTTGTGAAAGGAACAGTCAATCGATGTGGCAAACTTCATTGTTGTCTTGTTTTAAGTAACTGCGACAGCCACCCCAACCTTCAGTAATCACCACCCTGATCAGCCAGCAGACATCAACATCGAGGCAAGACCTTCCACCAGCAAAAAGATTATGACTTGCTAAAGAGTCAGATGATGGTTAGTGGCTTTTACCAATAAAGTATCTTTTAATTAAGGTCTGGACATTGTTTTTGGACATAATGCTACTGCATATTTAATATACTACAGTATAGTGTGAGCATAACTTTTATATGTACTGGAAAACAAACCAAAAAAAATCATGTGACTTGCTTTACTGCAATATTTGCTTTATTGTGGTGCTCTGGGTCCAAACCTGCAATATCTCCAAGGTATGCCTGTAATCTGTTCTTCATCTTTATAATCTTTTCATTTCGAGAATGTTATAATAAACATGGAATAATACAGTATGCGATCTTTTGAAATTGGCTTTTCTTTCACTCAGCATATGCCCTTAAGATCCATCCAAGTTGTTATGGGTATCAATAGCTTATTCCCTTCTTTGAGTAGTATTCCATGTATACATATATCAGTTTATTTAACCATCCATCTGGGCATGTAGCCCTCCTGGAAAAATCACACCACTGGACAGGTTGGAACAACTAAAATGTATGGTCCCTAACTCAACTGGATCTTCAACTCTGACTATGACTCCACATTTTCTTAGCTTACTCTTTCACTCTGCAATGACTATTTCATATCTTCTTCCCTCTCCTCAAATTGCCATCCACCCTTCAACCTCACCCTCCACTGCCTCTCACTGCACTATCAGCAGGGAAAATAGAAACCTTCAGCTAAGAACTGCCACTACCAAATCTGTAAGCTTCCTTAAATCCACACTCATCCTATTCTCCTTTCTTGTTATATTAAGAGGAGATGGCCTGCCTTCTAAGTCCAACCCCTCCATTGGTGCTTTGGAGTCCATCCCTTCTTTCCTTTGAAAGAGACTCATGCTATCCCTTGTATGTTGAAAATTTACTTCTCAACTGATTCTTTTCCATCATTCTAAGCTGCTCCCAATAGCGTAAACAACCAACCAACCAACTCTCCCTTGAACCTTCACCGCTGTTCAGCTCTCTATTATTCCCTGTGGTGATTTGAAGCTGTATATACCTCAGAAAAAATGTTCTTCAACTTAATCCATTCTTGTGGTTATGAATCCGTTGTGAGTAGGACCTTTGGATGAGACTACTTTAGTTAAAGTGCGAACCACCTCATTCATGATGGGTCTTAATCCTATTACTGGAGTCCTTTATAAGCAAAGTGAAATTCAGATACACAGAGATAAAGTCACCATATACAGAATCTAATATTTCCCCTTTTAACCACATTCAGATATATATTTCAGTGGTGTTAATTATGTTCACAATGTTGTGCTACCATCAGTACCGTGGTACTGATGGAAGAAAGAAGCTGATGGTCAATGGAACCAGGAAGAGAATGGAGAGGCCAGGAGAGGCCGCCATGTGCATTGCCATGTGACAGAGGAGCCCAGGACCAAGGATCCTAGGCAGCCGGTCCCAGAATGCCACTCTTTGGGAAGAAAGCATTGCCTTGATGAAACCTTGATTTGGACTTTCTCTTAGTCTTAAAACCGTGAGCTAAAAAATCCCCATTTTTTTTTAAGCCAACCCATTTAATGGTATTTGCTTGAACAGTCAAGAAACTAAAACATCCGCTGATTGATGGACATCCTGATTGTTTGCAACTTTTTGCAATTCTAAACAATGCGTCAGTGAAAATCCTTGTAAACGTCTTCTTAATTACCTGTGTGAGAGTTTTTCTAGGTCATATACTTAGAAGTAGAATTGCTGGAATAGAGGGTAGAAACCTTTCCACGTTTGCTAAACATTGCCATATTGTTCTCCAAAGTATCTGCCCAAATTTAGATTCCAAGCACCAGAGCTTTTAGGGTTCCCAATTCCCCGCAATAGATGTCAAACTACATATATATTTTTGCCAATCTGATGGGCATAAAATGGGAGTTTATTGCTTTAATTTGCATTTCACTGATTATTAGTGAGGCTGAATATCTTATAATATGTTTATTATCCATTTGGGTTTCTTTATTTGTGAATTTTCTTTTCAGATCAACTGCTCATTTTTCTGTTGAGTAATTTGCCTTTTTCTGTTTGATTTGTTCAAGTTATGTTTTATTTTATACACTAAAGTTTTTTAGATCATATTCATTGTAAATATTATTTTCCTGGAACTAGCTTGTCATTTTTTTCTTTATTAAGAGAAGTCGTGGGTTTACAGAACAGTCATGTATAAAATACAGGATTTCCATACTCCACCCCACCACCCACAGCTTGTATTGGTGAGGAACATTCGTTATAATTGATAGCACATTTTTATAATTGTACTATTAACTATAGTCCATGGATTTTTATTATTCTGTTACTGTATATACAATCTAATATTTCCCCTTTTAACCACATTCAGATATATATTTCAGTGGTGTTAGTTATGTTCACAATGTTGTGCTACCATCAGTACCATCCATTACTAAAACATTTCCATCATTCCAAATAGGAACCCTGTACATTTTAAGCCTTAACTTCCCATTCCCTATCCCTACCCCATCTCCTGGTAACCTATATTCTAGATTCTGACCCTATGAGTTTGCATATTGTAATTACTTTATATCAGTGAGATCATACAATAGTTGTCCTTTTGCATCTGGCTTATTTCACTCAACATGATATCTTCAAGGATCATCCATGCTGTTACATGTATCAGGACTTCCTTTTTTTGAAGGTTTTTAAAATAACATGTTTTTTGCAAACTTTTAAGTTAATCATGCAATATAGAAAACTGAAAAGCACAGGAAGCAAAGAATACAAAATTCATCCAGAATCACAAGCAGTTTACAGTTTGACATATCCTTCTAGTGCTTTCTGTGTATACAAACAACAGCATACATTTTTATGTGATTGAGATCACACAATGCATCATGCTTTTTCATGCATATTTACCAATTCAAAGTCTCAAAGCCACGAGTATTGTGATAACCAAGAATACATGACACCCAACTCATTCAGGGGGAAAATGTATTCTTGCCTTTCTTGGGGACACAAATTTCATAAAAAACAAAAATGACAACAGACCTCTATAGATATGGGCATACTTACAAATACTGCATTTCCTTAATGTCCCCATTTTAAAATGAGGCACAACGCAAGAGTACAGAAAGTATAATGCATCTAAGAGAGTTCATTTTCAGATCTATATTGAAATATTAGCAGGAAGGTCTGTTTCCATTGAATTATTTAACAGTGTTTTCCTATGGTATAGCCAACAGAAGCGCACATACAATGGTTACATCAAAATGGAAATAGGAACACATCTGCGTACATCCCTCCCCCTGCACTTCCTTCTGCCCCTCTGCAGCCAACCTAATGAACAAGTCCTGATGCCTACTGCTCAGAGGTGGTTTAACAATTCCATGTCAGAGATGCTTCTTTTCTAGTAACAAAAGAATATTTATAAATTGGTTAATTCACTAGCTCTACTTTTTATCATGCATTGTCACCTCAAGATATCCAGAAAGCTTAGATGTTGTGAAATAAAGAATGAATTTTATCCTCGATAAACACAGGTATTTTACAAAAAATGCACATAGAACTATAGTTATAATCTAAAGCTGTCTTCTGGATAGAGGGATACTAGCAAAGAACCCTTCCTTTGCCCTTAATCTTCTTCCTCTTCCACCATTTCAATGACGAAGTGCAGAAATGCGTCCAGCTCCAAGGGGTGGATCAGCCAAGGTCAGTCCCAGAAGACCATCCTTCCCATAAACAACACAAGGGCATTTCTATAGGGATTATCCTTCTACCTCTATTTTTAATATACCTTGGACATTAGGATTGTCCTTTACTACACAGCAGTAACTGAAATGCCTATACAGAACAATGGTCAGATAACCTGAACTTGTCTAACAACTCACAGGCAAAGACCCCTTCCCTCTGCCTTCCATCCCTGCTCCCCCAACCCCTCAGCATACTGCTCCAAGACATCTGGTTTAACAACGCCATCCCCCAACTACAGCCACGCCTCTAAAATATTTGAAGTATTATTTTACACTCTCTACTTTTAACATATGTGGTATACTTCTAAGCATCTAGAAAGACTGGATGTTTCAAATAAGGACTTAAATTTGTCCATGATACACACAGTAGTGCTGAATAAACTACACACATGTAACAATGGTTATAAAAAAAGTGTCTTCTAAATAGAAACATTCTGGTCTAGAGCTCTTCATTTCTCCCAATTCCTTCTCTCCACCACAAACCCAATGGATGAGTTACAGGCACATGGGTGACTTGGATGTGGTTTTACAATTTCATTTCCAAAAGTCATTTTCAGAAGACAGCCTTTCTATGAATTTTAACACAAAGGGTACAAAATGTGTTAGTTTACTAACTCTACTTTTGTCATACATTGGCAACCTCTTTAATATTTAGAGACTAGATATTATAAAATTTGGACTGATTTGTCCCATGTACACTGTATATATATACAGTACAGCAAAGTTAAATGAATGCACGTAACATACAGAGCAATGGATGATCAGAAATTTTCTAGCATACACTAGCAAAACACCTTTTGCAATTTTTTCCCTCCCACCTCCCTCAAGACAATGAGCAAATATAAGAGTAAAATGTTTAGAGGTGGTTTAACAATTCCATTCCCAATGTCGATATTGTCTACCAACTTTTAAAAGCTATTTACTAGTACCTCTATTTTTAAACACACCAAGCACTTTTAAACATTTAGAAAGATTAGATATTTCAAATAAGAACTTACTTGTCCACTGCATACATAGTATTTGTTCAGTAAAACTGCACATAGATAACAATGGTTATAATCTGAGGTGTCTCCTAAATATGACCATCTTGGCCTCGAACCATTCTGTCCTCACTTCCTCCTCTCAACCACCAGTTCAATGGACAAGTTCAGGTGAGTGCAATGCTTAGAGGTGGTTGAACAAATTCATACCCAAAAGTAATTTCAGAAGATAAGCTTTTCAGAAGATAAGCACAGAACATACAGAAAAAGTTCTGTCTGAACACACTGGCATTTTACCTTCTTCAATTGCTTCCCTCCCACCTCCTCCAAACCAATGAATGAGTATATAGACAGTAGTATGCTGCTGACAGATGTGGTTTAAGAATCCCATTTTCCAAAGACACATTTCATATGAATTTGACCAAAACGATAATTACAAAGTAATATTTTACTACTTCTAGTTTTAACATACTTTGGGCACTTCTAAACATCTGGACAGACTAGATGTTTCAAATAGGGACTTTGTCCACTGTATACAGAGCAGTCTTCAATAAACTGCACACGTGTAACAACAGTTAATCAGAAAGCATCTTCTAAATATGCACATTATGCTCTAGAACCCGTCCCTTTTATCCTTCCTCCACCAACCCTGGGAGCTATACTGCTCAAAATTACATAAGACAATCTTTCTTTGCAATTTTAACACAAAATGCACAAGATATTAGTTTACTAACTATTTTTATCAGACACTGGCAACCTCTTTAACATCTAGAAGACTAGATGTAAATTAGGATGTATGTGTCCATTATATACACTATATACATAGCAAAGTAAAATCAAATGCACAAACATAGGGACAGTGGCTAATCTTGTCTCATCATAAACACTGGCATAGAGCCCTCTGCACTGCCTTCTCCCTCCTCCCCCAAACCAGTGCACAAAATGTGGACTACTCAGAGAGGTGGTTTGGCCATTCCAAAAAACCCCACAATATTTCATATGAATTTTAACAAAAAGATAATTACAAAATGTGTTCTTTTACTACTGCTACTTTTAACATATGTCAGGCACTTCAGAATATCTAGGAAGGGGAGATATTTCAAAAAGTACTTAGCATTGTCAATTATATGTACAGTAGTGAGGAATAAAATGCACACACACAGAACAATGGTTATAATACGAAAATATCTTCTAAATATGACCAGTGTGGCATAGAACCTTTTCTTCCTCTTCTTAGCCTTCTGCTCCATGGCCTCCAACCCACAGAACAAGCGTGGATGTGTGTCTCTCCCGCTGTCGCTTCCAGAGGCAGTCGAAATTCCATTTCAAAGTCATTTCCAGAAGACATTTCTAAGATTTTTTTTCCCTAACAAATGGGCATTACAAGACATTCTAACTTGACTATCATATGTCCACAACCTCTTTACATCTAGAAAGCCTAGATGTGGCAAAAGTTTTCTTTTAAAAGGTTGAGGGGAGAGTTGAGAGCAGTTTTCCTGTTATGCACACAGGCCTTGTACACACGGACAGTGAATCTTAGCAGGAGGCGGCGGGCACTTCTTCCCGGACAGATGCCGCAGGTTCCTCTCCTCTTTCTCTCCCACATCAACCAGGTCTCGTGGGAGGGAGACTAAGGCCCGAGGCGCTGACCGTCCCCCGCCGTCCCCCAGGGCTCGGCTCACCCCGGGACAGGCGCCTCTCGTCCAGTCGGGCCGGGGCGGTCACCCCCTCCCGGATCCGCAGGCTCCATGGCCTGAAGAGGGGCCGAGCGCGAGTCCCCGCGACCCGCCTCCCGGGCCCTCGATCCCCTAACGGCCTCCGCGGCGCAGGGAAGCCGCCATTCCACCATCAGGACATCACGGGGGAAAGGAGGACAGGGCTCTGCCGCTGCCCCAGGGCCTTGCTCCGCTTTTCACCGCGCTCCCACTTCATTCCTTTTTATGGCTGAATACTATTCCATCCCATGTATACACCACATTTTACTTATCCATTCATCAGCTGATGGAAACTTAGGTTGCTTCCATGTTTTGGCAATTGTGAATAATGCTGCTATAAACATGGGTGTGCAAATGTCTGTTTGCATCCCTACTTTCAATTCTTTTGGGTATATGCCTAGCAGAGGGATTACGGGCCCATATGTTAGTTATATACTTAGCTTTCTGAGGATCTAGCTTGTCTTTTAACTTACTATATCGTGCCCTTTTTTCAGATAAATTTTATACATTTTTATGTTTTCATATTTATCATTCTTTTCTTTTATGGCTTGTGCTTTTTGCATCTTCATCAGGAATCCTGCCTTACCTTAAAATCCTAATATATTTTTCTGTGATTTCTTATCCTAGTTTTAAAGTTTTGCTTTCCCAAGTTAGGTCTTGAATATATTTGGGATTTTTCTAAAACCTGTAAATTTACCTTAAAGTGGGTGTACACTTCTATGAACATTGACAAATGTATACACTTGTGTAATCACCACCACGATCAGATTGTATACATGTCCCCCATGCCCTTTCCTATAAATCCCTACCCTTATCCCCTAGAAGAAAGCACCATATATATTCTTCCAAACATATATTAGTTTTTGCCTATTCTAAAATTTTGAATAAATGGAATCATACAGTAGGTACTTTTGTGTGTGGAGAAGTTCTTCTTTCATTCAGCATAAGGTTTTTGAGATTCATCCACATTGTGTGTATTTATAGTTTGTTCCTAATTACTGCTGAGTAGTATTCCATTTATTTATCCATTCATCTGTTGATGGACATTGGATTGTTCTTAGTTTTCGGCTATTATGATTAAGCTGCTATGAACATTCATGCAGAAATCTTTGCATGGATATAAGTTTTCATCTGTCTGGCATAAATAGTTAAGAGTGGAAATGCTGAGTAGTTGGAGAATATATGTTTAAGTTTTAAAAGAAACTATCAGCATGCTTTTTAATATGGTTGTATGATTTTGCTTTCCCACTGCAGTGTGTGATAGTTTCAGTACTTGGTATTGTGAGGGTCTGTTTTTTGTTTTTAAATTTTGGTCCTTTTAATGGGTATATAATGGTATCTCATTAAGGTTTTAATTTTAATTTCTCTAATGACTATGTTAACTTTTTTCATGTGTTGATTGGACATTTGTATATCTTCTTTAGTGAAGGGACTGTTCAAATATTTTCCCCATTTAAAAATTTGGTTGTCTTCCTTTCATTGAGTCATACAAGTTCTTTATATGTTCTAGTGACAAGTCCTTTGTTAGATAAATGTATTGCAAATGTTTTCTCCCATTGTTTAGCTTATTTTTTTTTCCTTAATGGAGGCTTTTGAAAAGCAGAACTTAAAAAATATTGATGAAGTCCAATTCACTTTTTATTTGGATGATTTGTACATTTTGTTTTCTACCTAAAAAAATCTATGCAAACCCAAATATCACAAAGATTTTCTATGTTTTATTCTAGAACCTCCATAGTTTTTGCTTTTGCTTTTATGTTGATGTTCTATTTTGGGTTAACTTTGCTGCATAAACAATGTGTATTTTGCCTTCCCCCTGGTCAGGGCTTGAACATCTCCCAGCTTTGTGTGAGCTCTGGGAATAGTTCTGCTCAAAGCTCCACAGTGTTTTTGGCTAAGTCTAGTATCCAGTGGAGACTCAAGGAGTGCTTGGTGCAGAGTTCTAGAGCCCTTGCTCTGTGCAGTTCCCTCTTCTGTGGTACTTGGTACTTCACATTCCAGCTGCCTCTGTCTCCTTGAACTCTGATCTCTAACTTTTCAACTCAGGCAGCCTTCTGTGCTCTGCTTGAGCCCTTTCTCCCTGCTCCATCTTTTGGGAAGTTTCTCCAAGTAGAAAGCTGGCACAATCATAGGGCTCACCTCATTCATTTATCACAGTCATGTGCTGCCTCTGGTCTAATGCCCCCAAATAGTTGTTTCATCTATTTTGTTCAGTCTTCTAGCTGCTTATGGAAGATGAGTAATTCCAGGTTCTATTACTCCTTCATGGCCAGAAGCTTTAATTTTTGATGTTTTCCCAACTTTCTATAAGAAGTATAAATCAATTACCTAAAGAATTGTGTAAAATTAAAATTTTAACAGATTGAAAAGTGGTATACACATATATGTGTGCACAAATGCACACTTACCCACTATGAGCCAGCGCCTAGGTTTGGCTGATAGGCTAGATCTGTGCTGTTGATGCCACTTCTTCAAGCTTTCGACTGAGACCCCTGTCCAGAACTCCTGGGAATCCACTTCAAGATCATATGTATATCCTTACTTGTAAGTATGCACGTTTTGGAAGGAAACTTTAGTTAGAATCAAGGAAAACTTAGCAAGCAGAATCTCATCTGGTTCCTGACCGTTGTCTGCTTCCCACCGCTTCCAAATTTTTCAGTGGTGCCAAGGTCTTTTCTGGACACCAGAGGGCGCCTCTGTACCGGGAATGAAATGCTTTCCCTCTCGGTTGCGTTGGCAGTTTTCCCATCGCCCCAGAACCAGCTATGCCACTTTTAAAGGCCAAATCTCACTCGCCCCCTGTCCCACTCTCAGACTGACTCCCTGGCTTCCCGGGATGCCTCTTAGCACCAGAGCTACTCTAAGCTTCCCCAGCAGTTCCTGGGGAAGGAGGTCTGGGTCACTGGAAAAGAGTATGCTTCTCCGCACTGGAACTTTCTCTAAGACCCATCATACAGATTTAGAAACAGAGAATCGCATTCCCCAAGAATTCCCTGTGCTAATAAACCTTCTCAGCGGAGCACCCCCGAGCTCTGGTAAGTGACCCACTGGCTCATTCTGGGACAAGTCCCTGCACCTGCCTGCACATCAGCCTCTTTGTCTGATACTGAGGCAGGTGTATCTGATGAGCCCCACACGCTGAGCAAGTGAGACGAATCTGGCAAGAGCGCAGAGCAGAGCAGCGGCGATGATGGGGGCGGGAATGATTTCTACACGAGGAGTCAGACTTAAATCAGATCTCTCCTGTCCGGAAAGGGGATGGATATCTGGGAGAGGACCACGCTAGAACTGGCATCTGTAAATCCAGTACGAATGGGGTCGTGGGCACCTAATTCCTGGCATGAGGCAGAACTCAATAAATATTCCTTGAATAAATGAGGGATGAATGGATGTCAGACCAGAAAAATATGGGGCCCTCATCCAGGCTTGAAAGCAAATGCTGTTGACTAGAACAAAGAAAGGTGTTGGGCCCTAAGGAGTGAAGTGCCTTGCCCAGGGTCACAGAGCTAGGTAGTGGCAGAAACAGGATTTGAATCTTAGAGTTGCGATTTCTGGTCTCGAGTTCTTGCGACTCCATTATGAAGCACAAAGCCCTGGGATATTCATATCCCTGAGAGGTTGGTAGCAGGCAGGGAGAATTGGTCTCCTGGTGATAAACCACTGCAGGTGCCGGCTGCAAACCAGTACTTTGCCTGGGTCATCCATAGCGATTGCTGTCTGAATTGTTCTTTGCCACACATGCTGTCATTCTGCACACTGAGGGCGCTGTTGTTTAACTAGTGGGATAACTTGTTCCGTTGCATTATTTTCCATTTGTGTCTTTGGGGTGCCAGGAATGTAGCTCGGTGGCTGTTCAACTGTTTTCAGGTGCAACTAAGCTTGGCTGCTAAACCCTCCTGGGCTTCTGCCCACAGTAGCAAACCACCCATCCTTCAGGATCCTTCTCAGATCACCTAAAGCATTGACTTTTAAGCATTTGGGAGACCCTGACTCTGTCGAGAATCAGAAACTTGCACACATGCACAAACTGTGGCATGCCATTTGCGGGGGGGGGGGGGGGTCATGGATGGCTGCTAAACAGCTCGTGGGTGCGTTAAGAATCTCTGTTTTCCTTGGACATTTTTTTTTCCTAAGAAAATGTGAACATACCAAACGGGTTGGGAACCCCTGACACACAGGAGTGACTGTATTTTGGGAGAGCAAACAAGTTTTCCCTGGGGAGTGGGGTGGGTTATGTGTGGGGGACAGATACAGGATTTTGAATGCCCTGAAAGAAGCCTTTTCTGGCAGCGGCCAGTTTCAGCAGCTCTACCTGTTGAGACGATTCGGATTGTTTGCCAAGTCTTTTTCAGAGAGCATGGTGGACAGCCTCTCATACTTCACACCCCCCATCCCTGCTCCGCCTCTATAATTAAAGTGCTGGGGAAGGGGGGCAGCATGCTCTGGAGTTCTCATTCTTATTCAGTGAACTTCTGTAACACAAAGGGCCCTGGGGAATGCCTCAAATGGAATAGCATCTTCACAAATGAAGGAAATCTTTTCTCTTAGATCCTTTCATCTGATAATTATATAAAAGCCAAAGCTCATCTGTTTCCAACTTTTATGTGGGTATAATTAAGCAAACCCTGCTTGGCTTGTAAATTTACTTTTTAACCTTAAAGGACTAAGAAGTTGGAGCATACATGTGCTTAGCTCCACAGACTGTACCTAACCACTTAGATCGCTGACACAGAGGCTTAGACTGCTCTGTGCTTTGAGACATGCAATGTCTTCATCACTTCCAAACCCCCAGAAAGACGGGGCAAAGGAGGTGAGCTCATTGGACTTTTGGGAAGTGGTGATTTTACTATGCAACGTTTGGGTGGGAACATTGCAGTCTCCAGAAGGTTCCTACCTCCCCCTGGCCCTTTCAATGGAGCCAGCTGACTTGCATGGCTTGCTTCAGGGAGCCTCAGGCCCCCAGGGAAGAGCCCATTTTTCGGTGTTCAGTTCACCCCCCTTCTGTGGTTCATTCCATTCCCTGCCTTTCTCTCAATCCTGGGCTTGCATCACTCTTCTCTCTGTTAGTCTTTTATCCGCCCAACCAGAAGAAAAACCCCTCTGGGCTAAGGGCCTTGCTTGATTCCTCCAAGCACAGGGCCTGGAGCATGACAGAGGCTGGGGACATATGTCTTGACTGTAACTGACTTCCTTGGATTCTCTGTCTGTGTGACTGTGAGCAGGTCACTTCCTGTCTTGGGGACTTGGTTTTCTCACTTCTCACAAGAAGGGACTGAACTGGATGATCCCTGAAGTCTTTTTTAGAAGAGGGTTTCCTAATTCTATGAATATTTAGTTTTTTCCTAAATTTTTAAAGGTATTCATTTATTGCTTCTTTCTTTCCTTTCTTTCTAGTACCTTCCTAACAACCTTGTCCTCCCCATTTTACACAAGCTATTTTTTCCATCTTATCAAGGTTCATCTGTTTGAGTATTTAAAGATGACAAGTGGCAAATTGGGTTGTTCATGCTGTATGTTCCTGCTGCTAGAGCTGAGCACTTGAATTGTAATAATACAGGAACACAGGAAGCTACTGTCCACAACACAAACCTTGTTCTTCTCCCGGTGAATTGACTGACCCTCAGCAAGCCACCTTGTGTCCCTATGACCCTTTCTGCAAATTAAACAAGGGTTCAGACAGTGGGATGCATCTGAACATATGATGGGCTCCATTAGCTTAATGCCAAGTGTGATAGGTTCCAAATCACCTTCCCTTGTTTGAAGGGAGTACAAGTACTTTCCACCCAATGCTTATGGAGCTAGGGAAGGCTCAGTACAGTTTCACTCTGCCATTTGTAAACAACCATGAAGTATACTTATGAACCAATAATGGCAGGAATTTAGTAAAAGCAAGGAAAAAGACTATCTACTAGGCTACAATATAGACAACAATACTTAAAGAATTACTGATCAAAATCTTAAGATACCTAATAGGAACCTGGTGTGGGTATCTAGTGGGAGGGCAAACTGGCACAACCAACTCTGCTCCCAAGAATTTAGCCTCCAGACAATTGCACACGAGGAGGTACATACAAAGATGCTCATTGACATGATTCTTGGACTAGCGGAAGCAGTAAATGTCCACCCAGGTATAAATGATGGTACATCCAGATTGGAGAGAGTACTATGAACCTGCCAACAAAAGTGAGGGATCCAGCAGTTACTTGATGCCAGGCACCATTCCTATTGCTTTGTGGACATTAGCTCACATTATTTTCTCTTAGCTATCATCCCCCAATTACAGATGAGCAAATTGGGTGGAGCAAGGATAAATAACTTGTCCGGAATCACTCAGCTAGAAAGTGGTGGAGCCATGATTCGAACCCATGTAGAGTGGCTCCAGAGTCTGTCCTCTGAGGGGCACCCTAAGGAGCACTTTCTCTGGCAACCTTCTCCTGGACTACCAAGGAAAGGTATCATTAGGTGAAAAGAAGCAAGTCACCGAACACTGTGTAGAGTAGGATTTCGCTTGGGGAGAACTGCACAATGGGGGTCTAGCAAGAAGGAAGGTTTTTGTGTTTCACCTTTTGTTCTTCTGGGTGGCCCACCTTGTTTTCATGAGGTTTTAAAAAAATTACTTTTAACATTAAAAAACCTAGAGGATTGACAAGAGGATTATCCATGGTAACGTGTATGAACCCATTAGCACAGCTCCTGGCACATAGTAGGTTTTCAAGCCATGATCTCCCCTCCTTTCCCCTTAGGGTAATCTTCCATGGAGCATTGGAGACCTCCCTCTGGAAATTGTCAGAGTCCTCCCAGCAGTTTGGAAAAATCCCTTTCCCTCGCTGGTTGAAGTAGTGTCTTTAGAGAGGAGGGGCCAGCCGGACCCCTCACATGACTGCCATCCGCTGGTGTGGCATGCATCTTCCAGGTTTCTCAGTGCTCCCTCAATTGAGAAATGCTCAATTCAGGCTATGTGAGGAATGCTCCTTCTGGACATTTCCCCAAGAAAGCCCAAGTGCACTAGATATGAACACTGGCCAAGAGTATGCATTTGGGTGACCTGCCCATGCCAACTCCACCCTGCTATGCCCTCCTTTGGTTTCTTGTTACTAGTTTGGATCACTTCCTTCTGTCCCATCCAACCTCTCTGTTGAAAGGGACTACAAGGTTCCACCTTGGTGAACAATGAGCCCCTAAAACTGCTCCTGTGACCAATGCCTAGCAGCCTTCCTAGGTCCGAGGTCAAAGTCCTGATATGGAGGTGGGCAAGTTATCTTAGGGAGATGCAAAGGAAGTTATCCTGACTGGAAGGGGCAAATGTGGTCCATCCTTAACACTTTGTTACAGCAGTTGACATCTACTGAGAGCTGGCTTTTGTCAGGTTTGGTTTAGAGTGCTTTTCAAAGATTATTTTTTTTATTCATTATGACAATCCTGTACAGAAGGCAGCCTTGTTATCCCCTTTTCCAGGTGAGAAAACAGAAGCACAGAGAGGTGAAGTGGCATGGCCAAGCCAGCACAACCTTTAAGTGGTAGGGCCAGGATGTAAAACCCAGGCAGGGAGGCTTCAGAATCCCTGGTTTCTGTCTCTTCTTCCTCTTAATTGCTCTCTCAAAAGCCACCTACAATCCCCATGGACTGCCCCTGTCCTTCCAAACATTATTCTGTCACCACTCCCAGGGGCACCACAATCTTTGATTCTGCTCTGATCTCACCCAGTGCACCTTTCTGTTCATGGAGGAGCACTTTCCCCTCCTTTTCTTTAGGTCCAAGTCCAACAGGCTCTGGAAAAGGAGCTGGATGAAGCAAGAGGAGAGGGGATGGAAATTATCCATTTCTTGACAAGAAGAATCTAGTAGAACCCAGGCCCTATGGGCAAGGCAGGGTGATCCAGTTTCTGTCCTAGCCAGAGACCAAGTAGCCCCCATTGGTGGCTCTCCATCCCCTGTAAGATGAAGTCTTTTCTATTGAATGAGCACTAAGGGGTGAATAGTTATGATAGACCACACTTTCAATCAGGACCCAGCCTCCTCCTGCTCTGTAAAGGAATGCTTTAGAAACATGCCAAACACATTAGGAACTTGAGATACTTTATCACAAAAATAAAAGATTGGGCAAAAGCCTATTTCTTTCCCCTAACCATCAAAGGTTCATGGTGATTTGAGCTTTGATCCCATATAAGAGCCTAAATTGCAAAAGGAAAGATCCCATAATTCTTATTAAGTACTGAAGATACACGATTCATTTGCTGACAATTGCTTTTTCAAGCTGGCGTTCTAAAAGGGTATCCTGCTGTGTCTAAGAAGATATCCCACTGTGATTCAAGGAGAAGACTGATGCTATGATTCTATTTCTAATATTCTTTTTGACATGACTCCAGGTAAGGCTACTAAATACTTCTACCTAAACCCACAGTCCCACACAGGATGGGACTCTAGGAAAGAGCATCTAGTCACACACTCCACAGCTAAATTAAGCTGCTGTGCACTGAAGGGTATTTGTTCCTCTAAGGGATTTTCCTTTCACCTGACATGGTCATACTAAACTTTCATCGAAATTATATACTAGTATTTTCATGCCTGGAAAGGTCTTCAGAAATATGGTATTATAAAAACTTAGAGCTGTAAGTGCTTCTAGAAATCATAAACCAAAGTACAGGGAATGGAAGGCACTTGTTCAAACTGAAGTGGGCCAGAACTAGAAACCAGGCTCCCTGAGACTGGGATCAGTGCCCATTTCCATGTTGGTTAGAGGAGAAAGAGCCAGCAGACAAATGGCCAGAGAGGGAAATTGAGAGCCAAGAGAGTTGCTGTGTGAGTACAGAGAAGAGGGTGTTTTGGAAAGGAGGGCATGGCCAACTATCAGACACAGTGGAGAGGCTGAGGAAGATGAGAGATGAAAGATATTCATTGAATTTAGCCGTATGGAGGTCGTCATTGGGTAACCTTGCCAAAGATAGTTTCAGGGGAGTGATGGAGGCAAAATCCAGGTTACAGTGGATTGAAAGGGTGAAAGAGACTCCCATTTAAAAACGATGGATTGAGCACACCTGCATATCTTCAAGCCCTACTGAGACCCTGCTAAAAATAATAAAAGGGAAAAAAGTATAAATCAACAATAACAAAGAGAACATGAGGTAGACCCATAGCAGAGAGAATTCAGTGATGGTCTGCAGGACATAAAGCAGATAAAAAGTGGTTGGTAACTGAAAAAGCAGGTGAAAGAAACTGCCTCTGGGAATACATGAAGAAGGGGGTGCTGCTGAGGAGGGCAGTTTTGCAGACAACTGGAGAGAAAATTAGGATCTGGTAGGCAGACATATATATTTCTGGAGAGAAAAAGTACTGAAAAAAGAAAGAGATTGAGGGCTTCTAATTATAGGAATATGAAAGGCTAGGTGAATTGGATGAACTCACCTGCCTAAAACAACCAGACAAGTTACAAAATAAAATGTATATTTAAAAAAATCTTAAAAACTTAACAGATCTGACAACAAAGAAAGGAATTACTCATTCAAAATCTAAGAGAATGTGATAGCTCAGAAAGGCCAATAGAATGCAAAATACACTTTGGCTGTGAGGGTATTTGCTCATCCTGGAAAACTTGAACTTAGTAGTAAGGAGGACAGAAGACAAAGCCCAGGCTTTGGCCATGGTGCAGAGTATAAAAGGAGATCTTCCCCCACAATGAACTGGGACCCCAAAGGACTATAACCTCAAGGAAAGGGTAAGAAAGAAGTAAGCCTGCACACCCCCCAGGTGAATGCAAGCAAATTGCCTTGGTACTGACCAGAACAGGTGAAAACTCCTTGAGGTGTTTCTACCACAAGATGGCCTTCCTTGGAATTTACAGTCCAAATTCTCATCCCCTGGGTATCCCATGAAACTCCAAACCTGATAGTGGCTTTAGATCCCGGGCAGAAGTAAAGTTGAATCCTCTCTGGAAGAAATCACTTTTATTCTGATCTCAAAAAATCCCCTCAAAGAAATAAAATAGAAGCTTGAACGTATCTTTCTGGAACAGGAAACCAAAAGAAGCAATCTAGCAGATTTGAAAAAGAGCCAAATATAACTTATAGAATTGAAAAATACAATAACAGAATAGGTAGGGCTGAAGAAAGAATTTGTAAGTACCTAGAATGCAGCCCAGGAAGACAAAAGGGATGAAAAATATGGAAATGAGGCTAAGTGGCATGGACTACAGAGTGAGAAGGTTTAACATATGTTTAATTAGAGTTCCCCAAGAAGAGGAGAGTGGGGGGAATTGGGCAACTGGGAATATTTGAAGATGAATGGCTGAGCATTTTCCTTAAACAGTGAAAGATAATGGCTCAAGCCAGACAAATGAAAAGAAATGTCACCTTGACAAACCATGGTGAAACTGTAATACTCCAAAATATAATATCAAATTTAAAGCAGCCAAAGAAGAAAAAAGAGGCTCTCTTCAAAGAGTACTTTAGGCAGATGGATAGAAATCCCAGAACAAAAATCTGACTTGTAAGAAGGAATGAAGAACACATAAGTAGTAACCACGTGGGGAAATCTAAACAAACATACACTCACGGAAATGATAATAATCACATCTTGTGGGGTTTTAGAATAAAAGTTAAAATTAAAGTACATGACAAAAATAATATTTAAGTTGGGAGGAACTAAATGGGCTAAAATGTCCTATGGTCTTTGTGTTTTCTAGGAAGAGGGTAAAGATATTAATTCCAGATGACAATTTAGGCATGCATGCTCTAATATTTAGAATAGAAATAGAGAGTATAACTTTCAAGCTGAAAGAAAGAAAAAAAATGGAATTTTTTTTTAAATACTCAATGAATCCAAAGAAGTCAAGAAAGGAGAGGAAAGAAAACATTGTATGCCTGATACAGCTAGAAAGCCCAGATTAATATATATTAGTTAAAAGACCATGAATAACAGTCTGGACAAAAACAATCCAAATAACTGCTGTTTGTGAGAGGCACCCTTAAAACATAAAGATACAGAAAGTTTGAAATTTAAAATACAGAAAGAAAAATACCATGAAATTACTAATTAAAAAGAAGGTGGTGTGACTACATTGATAGCAGACAAAATAGACTTTAAGGCAAAAAACATTAGTAGGTATAAAGAGTGTTATTTCATAATGATAGCATTTTCATTGACCAAGAAGTTATAACAATGATAAATTTATATTCATTTAATAACAAAGTCTCAAAATAAATAATGCAACAATTCCTAGAGCTACAAATAGAAATAGAGAAATCCACAATCATAGTGTGAGATTTTAACACACCTTTCAGAAATTGAAGCAAGCAGACACAATAGCATGGTTTACTAACTTGCTAAACAGATGCATGTAAAACACTGCACCCAAGACCCCCAGAATGCACATTATTTTCAAGCATGTGGTTACAAACATTGGCCATATTTAGGGCCATAAAGTAAATGTCAACAGATTTAAAAGGTCTAGATTATATACATGTTCTTTGATCAAAATGGAATTAAACTGGAAGTCAACAATGAATGAATTTCTAGTACATTCCCATATATTTAGAAATTAAGAAACATAAGTTTCAATAACCCATGGGTCAGGACATATATTTTAATGGAAAATAAAAGATATTTATAGCTTAATAATAATGAAAGTGCTGCATATTAAAAACTGTGGAATGCAACTAAAGCAGTGCTTACAGGGAAATTTATAGCCTTAAATAGGTGTATTAGAAAAAGAATAAAGACTAAAAATTAATAATCTGAGCATCCACCTCAGAACAGTTAGTAAAACACCAGCAAATTGATCATAAAGAAAGTAGAAGGAAGGAAATAATGAAGATAAGATCAGGCGTTAATGAACTAGAAAACAAGCATACAATGGAGAGATCAACCAAACCAAATGGAGAGATCAACCAAAACCAAAAGATTTTGTGAAAGGAATCACAAAATCGACAAACTTCTGGTGAAGCCAATCAAGAATAAAAGAGAGAATGTACTGATAACTGTTATTAAGAATAAATAAAATTACATCACTACAGTTGCACAGAAATTAAAAAGAATAAGAGGATATTATAAACAAATCTGTGCCAATATGTTTGAAAATGTAGATGAAATAAACTAGAAAAAAAGAACTATCAAAATTGAATCTAGAGGAAATGGAAACCTGAACAATACTATGGTCATTAAAGAAATTTAATCAGTAATTAGAATCTTCCATAAAGAAAACTCTAGACTAGATCTATTTCATTGGCAAATTGTACCAAATATACAAAGAAGTATTCCACACCTCTTCCAGAGAATGGAAAGCTACAGGATACTTCCCAACTTAAGAGCCTAGCAAAATCTTGATCCAGCAAGGACAGTGCAAAAAGGAAAAATAAAGGACAATCTCACTCATGAATGCAAAAACCTAAACAGAAGATTAGCCAATAGAATCCAGCAATATATCAGAAGGATGGCCAACTTGGGTTTATCCCAAAAATGCAAAGTTGGTTTAACATTACAATCAAGCAATGTAAATTCTATATTACCAGTCTAAAGGAGAAAATCTTATATCTCAATAGATGCAGATTAATGGTATAATAGCATTCAATATGCATTCATGATAAAAATTTATTGTAAACTAGGAGTTGAAGGGAACTTCCTCCAGTTGATAATGGTTATATACGAACAAACTTTAGCTAGTATGACACTTAATGGTGAAATGTTAAAACTTTGTCTTTGAGTTAAGGATAAGGTGAAGATGCCTGCTGTCATCATTTCTATTCAATATTTTTTTTTTTAATGTAGTTTTATTGAGATATATTCACACACCATAGAAACCATCCTAAGTATACAATCACTGGCTCACAGTATCATCACATAGTTGTGCATACAACCCCATAATCAATTTTAGAACATTTTCATTACTCCAGAACATAAATAAAAATAAAAAAGGAAACCCAAATCCACCCATACCCCTTATCTTCCCATATTATTGACCCATAGTATTGGTGTGGTACATTTGTTACTGTTGATGAAAAAGTATTAAAATATTACTGTTAACTATAGTCTGTAGTTTGCAGTAGGTACATTTCCCCCCATAAACCCCTCTATTATTAACTCCTTCTAATAGTGTGATACATTTGTCCTAGTTCGTGAAGAAACTTTTTTTTGTATTTGTACAGTTAATCACAGACATTGCCCACCACAAGATTCACTGTTATGCATTCCCATGTTTTAATCTCCTACTTTCCTTCTGTTGACATACGTGACTCTAAACTTCCCCTTTCCACCATACTCACACACCTTTCAACACTCTTAATTATTCTCACAATAATGTGCTATTGTCACCTTTGTCTAGTTCCAAACGTTTAAGTTCAACTTAGTTAAACATTGTGCACATATTAAGGAACTGCTCCCCATTCTTTAGCCTCATTCTGTATCCTGGTAACCTATATTCTATATTTTATGTCTATGAGTTTACATATTTTTTTTTTAGATCAGCATCATACACTTTATAATACACTCACATTTATACACAAATTTCATGTTTACAAGTACAAAAGGCAAAGAACTGCAAAGAATCTAAGCAACTGCATAAACAACTACATTCAATAGTTAAAACTGTTGTCCCCATTCCGTTTTCTAAATCCAGAAAAAAACTGTAAATGCCATCCCACACATGGACATCTCTTTTAGAAGTTGGAGACTGTGTATAGTTCTGCACATATCTGGGTTTCCACAGAACTGAACTTGAACTGAGACTCCATTGTGTTCCACGCCAAATTGGCTAGAAGGAAGTCATCCATGGCTGTTTGAGTTTCATTGCTGGCGAAAAACAAACTCCCCAGGTTTTCAAAACCAGAATTCATGGTTTGTTTCTGTACTGTTCAAATGAACTTTGCTTTCTAGAGCAGGTAGGGTTCTGGTGGAAATCCCTTCTGTTTGGGTTTCTGTGTCAGATGAATCAGTGCTCAAGGAGAAGCTGGAGTGTTTCAGAATACTGCCCAGAGGCAGATGAAGGCTGCTGTCTAAAAAGAGGTTTAAGTCTGTCTGTGTCTGTGTATCAAACATTTCAAGGCCTAAGAAGTTGGCATTTCCCCTACAACTGTAGGACTGAGCAGAGGTGTCTGCAAGTAAGAAGTCAGTTTGGGTCTTGATGTCCAGGGATTCCAAGACTGGTTCAGTGTTCATATTGCTGAGTTCACTCTCTTCCGTTTGAGTTTGGATATTTGAGGTCAAAAAGAACTCTTCAATATCAAAATCTATTCCGGGATTTTGGGTTGGGCCAGATGGGAGCTGTGTGTTGGGTTTAGCGTTTGTGTCACAGAAGACTGCGATTATCCAATGTCTGACCTGGCAGGTTACTTGATAAGATGTTTTCTAAATCGCTTAATAAATCTATGGTTTGGGTCTGATAATCTGTCATGTTTTGTGATGGAAGAATATATCCTGCTCATTAAAGTTTATAATTGGTGCAGATTTCTCAACATCTTGATTTAAAGTCTTAGGGTCATTCTGAGGTAACAAACAATGAGTTATAGTATCTGCTACCAAACTGTTGCTTATAACATTGTCTGCAGAAACCCTGTAGGATGAATGGACATTCTCAAACATGTCCCCACACATGACTGCTTGGTGCATGTGTACCCGGTCATCTGTGGAACTTTGCACTCCACTGGTTTGTGTTTCTCTGGAGATCCCACCTGACTGGAAACAAGCATCTAAAAAAGCATCGGTCTGAGCAGCTATAGATGAAGTTACTTTAGAACTGGGTAACAATATTTGAGTGTGCACACTAATGGGCAGTGAAACTTGAGAACCAAATGTCAGATCAGTTTGAGAACAAGACGATACGGAGTCGTCTGGGGAAGCCCACTGTGCAGAAGGCAGGAAGCTTGGTGAGCCGTAAGACAGATCTGTCTGCATGTTGATGGAAGAAACGCTGTTCTTCTGACATGTGTCCCCTAGTTGTTGTAAAGAAGGAGGTGGACTTCTACCCGAGTACACTTGAACACCTGCACTGATTGGCTCAACAGCAATGGGATCCACAATTTTGGGGAGAGGCAGAATTTCCTTAAGAGAGCAAGCTTCTGAATCTAAGACGAGGATCAGGGTTCCAATGGACAAGGGGCGTAAGTGAACGGTGCCCGTGGCAGAACCCTGTCATCCACACCTACTACCACAGGCTGGGCCGAGCAGTCAGCCGTAGTGGACGCAGACAGGCACAGGAGAAAACTGCATCACAGGCAGTTTAACCAAAGCCACTTTGGGCTTTTGTAAAAGCAACTTCTAAGGATATCTTGGAGGTGTTGTAAGAGTCTGTTTTCTGGCATTAGAGTTGCAAGAGTCTTCAAAGGAAGCCACTAGCTTTATTTCTGAAGTTTCTCATTCTTGAGTGTCTGGTCTTGAGGTTGGTTTATCGATCAATGATTCAAAGGTCTTTTTTGACAACTTCTGATTGTTCGTGGAGTTCTCCATTTTCCTTTTCTTACTAGGTGGATCCTTGTGGTCAGCAGGGATCTCACGGCCAAGTTCGGTAGATGTGTGACTGCAAGGCAGTTCTGCTGGTGTAAGGACAGCCACACGTGACCTGGAAAGTCCTGCCACAATCCTCCCCGTGTCTTTTCAAGTCCCGTTCAGTACCGTAAGAATTGCTGCACTTAATACATTTATGCTTCTTTTCAGCACGCATTTTCATAAAGTGCAAATCAGAACTTAAAAAGGACAAATGGCAGTTTATTGGAGACTTCACGTCATCCTTTTTGCTTTGTTGCATGAAAGGAGATGGTTTTGGAAACAATCCATGATGTCCAGCAGTTAGGCTTCAGTCTACAGATCGGTGCTGTTTTACAAGAGAGAATTGAGAAAATGGTCTGTCAGGGCCTCTAGGGCATCCTTCAATTGGACAACAGTAGAATTTCAGTACAGTTTTCAAATCTTTCCTTATTGTTGGATTTACTATGCTGTCCTGCAGGCGGTGGCTCTTGACCAGGTGCATGTTGAGCGTGGGGTTGTTGGGCGGAATCTTGCTGCAGCCGTGCACGGTGCACAGGATGTTGGTGTGCACACGGCCCGGGACAGCTCTCTCACCGACGGTTGGATCAGCTCCTGGGCAGGCAGCACTGGCGATGCGGGCTGCTGCCTCGCCTCTGTGGGCCGCGGCCAGCTGCCCCTCATCCATCCCGGGGGACCCCACAGGCCCGAGGCCGCCGCTGCTGCCTCAGAGGCTGCCATGGCTCCTGCGTGGCAGCAAGATGGAGCTCGCAGGTCTATGAGTTTACATATTATAATTAGTTTCTATCAGTGAGATCATACAATATTTGTCCTTTTGTGTCTAACTTGTTTCACTTAACATAATGTCCTCAAGGTTCATCCATGTTGCCATATGCTTCAGGACATTCCTTTTTACTGCTGAATAATATTCCATTGTATGTGTGATGGTTGGGTTCGTGTGTCAGCTTGGCCAGGTGATGGTGCCTGGTTGTCTAGTCAAGCAAACACTGGCCTAACAATCACTGCAAGGACATTTGTGGCTGGTTAATAAACCAGAAGGTTGGTTTATTAAATCATCAGTCAATTGATTGCATCGGTGGCTAATTACATCTATGATCAATTAAGGGAGATTTAATCCAATCAGTTGAAGACTTTTTTTTTTTTTTTTAAGACTTATTTTCTTTATTAAATTATTCTTATAAGAAAACATGTATTTGTAAAAATGGTTTCCTGTCTCACATATTTGTGCAATCAGAGCTGAATTGTAAGCTATTCTTTTTTTTTTTTTAATCATCATTTTATTGAGATATATTCACATACCACGCAGTCATACAAAACAAATTGTACTTTCGATTGTTTACAGTACCATTACATAGTTGTACATTCATCACCTAAATCAATCCCTGACACCTTCATTAGCACACACACAAAAATAACAAGAATAATAATTAGAGTGAAAAAGAGCAATTGAAGTAAAAAAGAACACTAGGTACCTTTGTCTGTTTGTTTGCTTCCCCTACTTTTCTACACATCCATCCATAAACTAGACAAAGTGGAGTTTGGTCCTTATGGCATTCCCAATCCCACTGTCACCCCTCATAAGCTACATCTATTCAATATTGTACAGGAAGTCCCAACCACCATAGTGAGGCAAGGAAATGAAAAGAAAAATAAAAACTGTCCTTATTCACAGATGATATGGTTGCCTTTATAGAAAACCCTCCCAAAATAAAAAATTAAATTATAAAATCATAAAAGGGTTTAGCAAGTCTGTTGGAATTTACAATAGCATCAAAACATTTGAAGTACCTTGAAATAAATATCAAAATTTTGAAAGAGGTCTTGTTGAAAGACATTAAAGAAGACCTAAATAAATGGAGAGAGAGTGATAACATGTTAATGGATTGAAAGAGTCAATATTGTAAAGATGTCAGTCCTCCTTAAATTAATTGATTTATAGATTTAATTCATTCCCAATCAAAACTGAGCAGGTGTGAGTGTCTGTGGGTTGTGTGTATATGTGTATGAGTGTCTGTGGAACTTGACAACATTATTCAAACATTTATATGGAAGTGCAAAGGGCCAAGAACACTCAAGATCCTTTTTTTAAAAAAAATGCAATTTTATTGAGATATATTCACACACCATATAATCCATCCAAAGTACACAATCAATGGTGCACAGTATCATCATACAGTTGTGCATTCATCACCACAAGTTTTGAACATTTTCATTACTCCAAAATAAAGAAGAAATAAAAATAAAAAAAGAACACCCCAAACATCTCATACCCCTTATCCCCCTTATTATTTATATATATATATTTGTCTTTATTTTACTACTCATCTGTCCATACACTGGATAAAGGGAGTGTCAGCCACAAAGTTTTCATAATCACACAGTCACACAGTGTAAGCTATATAGTTATACAGTCATCTTCAAGAATCAAGGCTACTGGGTTGCAGTTCAACAGTTTCAGGTATTTACTTCTAGCTATTACAATACACTAAAAACTAAAAAGGGATATCTATGTAATGCATAAGAGTAACCTCCAGAATGACCTCTCCACTCCGTTTGAAATCTCTCAGCCATGGAAACTTTATTTTGTTTAATTTCTTTTCCACCTTCTGGTCAAGAAAGCATTCTCCATCCTATGATGCCAGAGCCAGTCTCATCCCTGGGAATCATGTCCCACATTGCCAGAGAGATTTACACTCTTGGGAGTCATTTGCAGAGTTGGCTGACAGAAAGGGCCTGGCTTCTTTTAATTAATGTCCTCAACGTACATCCATGTTGCAGCATGTATCAGAACTTCATTCCTTTTTTTAAAATTCAGTTTTATTGAGATACATTCACATATCATACAATCATTCATGGTGTACAATCAACTCTTCACGCATTCCTTTTTCTGGCTACATAATATCCCATTGTATGTATATACCACATTTTGTTTATCCATTCATTTGTTGATGGACACTTGGGATGTTTCCACTTTTTGTCTATTATGGATAATGCTGCTATGAATATTTGCTTACAGGTTTTTGTGTGGACATATGTTTTCATTTCTCTTGAGTATGTACCTTGGAGTGGAATTGCTGGGTCATATGGTAATTCTACATTTAAATTTTTGAGGAACGCTTAATGGGATTCTTACTCACCTCTGTAGTCCTTGTTCAGGGTGTGCTGCTTGTTTTGGGGAAGGCAGCTGAGTTTCATCCCTCTGGAGAGAGGCCAGGTGGATCAGAAGGCTGCCTTTTCCAAGACGGCAGAACATGGGGAGTGGTGGTGGGGAAGGATTTGGTGACCATGTCACAGCCCTTTCCAATCGAATTACTTGAGCTTTCCATAAAAGCCAAAGGTGATGACTAGTGGAAGGAAAGTCACAAGCATGTTTTTCTCTTTTGGTTTTGAGACAATTAATGTGACACAGGAAGAAGAGGAATTAAAGAATATTGGCCACATAAGAAAGTGGAACTTAACTATGAACTCTCTGTTTAGGAGAAGACAGGGGCTAGCTAATTGCCAGCAGACCATCCAGTGCAGGGGAGGAGGGGGCTTCTTTTTGATGCCCACCCCAACAGGTGCCTCTCAGATCAGTGCCTTGCAGACCTCCCAAATGGGAACTTCGTGTGGGCCAAGTATTGTTGGAATACAGTATCTGCTCAATCTAATTCCTGGGGCTTTACACCCTGCAGACTGGTGCTGGCCTCAGCAAAGGAAAAGAAGAGAAGCACCTATGAGGTCTCAGAATTTTTTCCACTGGGGCCGGCATGGGATTGTTTCTCCATTTTTCTCCACCCACAATGAGGAGGTGCCACCTGTTCATACTCACAATTCCCCACCGTTCACTCATGGACCTCCCTCTGCCTGGGGTGGATACAGAAGCAATATAAGACACCACTGACCTTCTGTTAATGTGCCAAAACTATCAAAATAAAAGGAATTTTTTTTCTGCCTTGTTGGTTACAACATCATGTAAAAATGGCTAGATGTATGCTCACCAAATTTGGAGGTAGTTTTTAGATGGTCTGACTTAGAATTAAGTAGGTTACATGCAGGATACAAAGTTCATTTGGGGGAGTCCTGGGAAGTCTCTCATAAAGCTAAGTCTTCCAGGGCAGCTGAAACTGAGTTTCTCAGAGAGACCCACCACACCTATAAAGATACTAAGAATTAAAATGTACAATTTCTATTTGAAATGATGGAATCGTTTTGGCAATGGATGGTGGTGATGGTAGCACAATATATTGAATGTAATTAACGCCAGTGAAATATATATCTAAATGTGGTTAAAAGGGGAAATGTTAGGTTGTATATATGGTAATAGAATAAACATTAAAAAAAAAAACCCATGGAACTGCATTACACCAACAGTGAACCCTGAGTTAAACCATGGACTATAATTAATAGCACAATTATAAAAATGTGCTTTCATCAGTTGTAACAAATGTACCTCACCAATGCAAGGTTTAATAATAGGGTGATATACGGGCATCCTGTATTTTGTGCATGATTGTTCTTAAACCCACAATTTCTTTAATTGAAAAAAGGAAGAGCACACAATGGTTTCAAATATGAACCAAATGAAAACACAGAAGTGCAAATGCCTCAAATGACAGGCTCTGACTTGCGATAAAACTGCTACTTACAGGGGCAACTCCACGGTGCTGTAAATCTCAGGCAGTGGGAGGCAGGAGCAAAGAGAGGAGGCAGCTGAAGCCAATTGGAAACATGCACAAGTCAAGAGGGCGAGATGTTAGCCACAGAGTGAACTGGGGTCCTCTGATCCTCAATCAATACTCTCTGCTCCCCTGAGTTGACCAAGCCCCTTGTTGGGGACAGTAGAGGGATGTAGGAAGAAAGATCCTATTGTCAACTAATGCCAACTCCTCACATTTGATTCACTTAGAATTAATATGAGGTTTTAAATGGGTGGGTAACCGTTCTTGGTTAGAATGAGAAGATAGGAAAATGAATATTGTTCATTAAGCTCTAATTAGCAGGTAAATCGTACAAGGGGAAAAGAGTCCAAGTATTATTACAAGTGATTAATGTGCTTCTTCTATCCACTGTAGCCCTTTGATTTGAACCACCTAATCTGTGGTCTTTATCGGCTGTTAAGATCCTGGAAATAATGGCTGCTAATGATTTTGGTGAGCCCCAGATTGCACTAAAGGAAATGAATGTGTCCTATTCTCTCTAATGACTCAAGCACAGGGAGAAGATAAAGTGGCTCTAACCATAATGAATTAAGCCCTGAGGATTTGGAGAGGACACTCATTATGTTTGCTCATTTAACAAATGTGGATGATGTCTCCAAGTTGTAAAGGAAATGTGAGCAGACTTAGTCCGTTCAGGAAAATACCCATCATCTGCCCCAAACTGCTACTGAGTTGGCTGTTGTCATGACCTGGCTGGCTTGCTGGTGGCAGCCTCAAGCCTTAGTTCCAGGGACTTGATTCCTGTTTAAATCCTTGCCCAGTTCTTTTTGAGGCTGCAGCCATGCCCCTGAAGTCTTAGTCCCCTCCTCAGCCTGGACTGATAGCTGACTTCCCCTGTCTGAGCATACCCAGCCACTTTGCACTTGGGGGCAGACTGGTCTCCTGGTCAACCAGCCCCCAGGTTTTCATTTGGACTGAAGTCAGGAAATCAGATTGTTCCTTCACATGGAAAAGACACAAACCATGTCAGTGAAGTATCTCCGGGGGCAGTGAAAAGGCAAGTCACTCTGTATGTCCCTTTCTAACTGATACACTAGTGGTGGCCTTGGGAGCTTGTGAGGGCCTGTTGGGGGCAGTCTCTGATGTCCCAGAGAGCCCCTGCCTTCTATGGATGTGTAGCGGAGTAGAGTTTAGATAGAGTATTAGAAACCTTCAGGATAATAATAATAGCTAGTAGTCATTGAAGGCCTACTATGTTCTGGGTAGTGTTCTAAGTGCTTAAATATAGCACCTCATCTAACCCTCCCATCAACACTAGATGAGGTAGGCACTATGATTACTGCATTTTAGAGCTGAGGGAGCTGAGATGCAGAGGGGCTAAGTAACTTGCTCAAGGTCACATAGCTGACCATTGGCAGATCTGGGTTGCCACTGGTTTTTATTTTCAAAAATTGAACTGAATGCAGTGGCTGTTCATCAGGAGTCTACCTGATGCTGGATGGGAGCAGGGGAAGGGCAGGGCCTGGGTGGGAGAAGAAGCTCCCAGACTCCTGTGCACCTTCCCGCGAAGAGGTAGGCATCCCACAAAGGTGCAGGAATGAGTGGAGAATGTTCTGTTTGTATTCAAACCAAAAGAAACAGTCACACTTATTGGGGTTGCTCTAGATTCTCATTTGACCAGTTTTATATAATAGAACTGCTGATGTTTTAGTGTGGCATCAGCAGATGATCCAGCAATTTCAGAGAAGCATTGTCCAGAAAATGTTGGAGTGCTTGGGACAGGCGTTGGCTGTCCAGCCCTTCCTGGAAGTGGGGCAAGGTGTGAGCTGACACTAAAGCCAGCTGCTTGTCTATCTTGGGCCAGGGGCTGCTTGGGGCTGAAAGCAAACCCACAGCATTCATAGTAATATTATTCCAATATCCAAAAGGTGGAAGCAAACCAAGTGCCTATCAACTGATGAAAGGATAGAGTGTGGCTTATCCATACAATGGAATGTTATTCACTCATAAAAAGGTATGAAATTCTGATACAATGTAGATGAACCTTGAAAACATTATTGCTGAGTGAAAGCAGCCAGACACAAAAGACTACATACTATATGATTCCATTTCTATGAAATGTCCAGAATAGGCAAACCTATAAACACAGAAAGTAGATTAGTCATTGCCAGAGGATGAGGGGCTGGTGGAGAGTGGGCTGTGACTGCTAATGGGTAGATGGCTTTTCAGGGGTGATGGAAATGTTCTGGAATTAGATAGTGGTGATGGTTGCACAACTTTGTGAATATACAAAAAAAAAAAAAACACTAAATATTCACTTTAAAAAGGTGAATATTATGGTATGTGAATTATATCTCAATAAAAAAACAAAACAAAACAAAACAAACAACAGGAGAACAGCAGCAACAACAAAAAAGAGAACCCAGCATCCCCCTTCCCTAGTCCCAGAGTAGAACAGAAGCTTACGGAGAAAGGCCCTGGGCTGAATGGGTATCAGGCCTTCATTTAAGCCTGGCTTCCTCCACTTCCTCGGCATGTCCTTGGGCAAGTCCCTTCACCTCTCTGGGCCTCAGTCTCTCCACCTGTTAAATGGCATTGTTGTGAGAAAATATATCCTGGAAGAGATTTTGAAACTATAAAATGCTTATTTTTTAAAAACTACAATGCACTAATTACAGGCAAGGTATTATGATAGTGCTTGAGGATTAAACAGACAATCTAGAAGGAAGGTGAAGGTAATCTTCTGCTATTACCACCATCATCAGAGTTTGGAAGCTGCTCACTTCCTCTCTCTGTCCTTCACAAAGAGTACCCAGTTGTCAGCTGCCATCCTGGCTGCCAGACCCACCCCGATCTGATCTTGCAGGTGAGGGAGCAGCTGGCAGAAACTTAAGTGTTCATTCTTCAGAAGAAGATGAGAAATAGGGAGGCTGAGGTGAAAGAAAGCTTTCTGTATAAGCAAGATGAGGACAATTTAAAAAAATTTCCTTCTATACAGGATGGCCCATGGCACCACTTATGCTTGGGAAATCCCAAGCTTTTAGTGCTAGGGGTCCCATGAGAGACTGGGTGGACTCCCTCACCTCAAAATAGGTGATCTGGGGCATGGGAACTGCATTTGGACCAGGCTGGGCTGCAGGACAGCAACCTCTCTGAACAATTCCGTGGAATATGCCCATTGCTTTATTCTCCTTCTCAGTCAGGGAATGTCCCATCTCCTCTATTTGCATTCTACATCTTAATAGGTTTTAAATCCCAAATAAAGTGTATCTCTCCACCCCCAGTTATTTGTACTTCTTAGCAGGCATTTTGGAAAGAGACTTCATTAAAAATCTTTGCAGGTTTAAAATAAACCATACTCACTTCACTATCTTACCCAGTAAGGATCTCCCCGCTTAACTGTTCCAAAGTAATTGAGCTCATGGCACATGAGACGAGTCTTATCCTGGCAGGAAGCACACTGGTTCTCTCATATTTACCCTGCTAACTGATTAAATATCTACCCGTTTTTTCTCAGAATCTTTATTACGACTAGTTTAGCCGGGTGCAGAATTCTTTCTTAGATTATTAAAACATTTTCCTCCTTCACTTGCCTAGTAGTGAAAAACCCAAGTCCCACGAAGTCGAGAGTTTGAGCAGGAACGGGGGTGGCGAGAGGAGGAAGGTGTGAGTGCCTTAAATCACTAGAATGTTCGTTTTCGTTTTTTTCCTTCACATTTTATTTGCAGTTTGTTTTAATTCAGACTAGCTTCTTGCCACAAGCGAAAGGGGACCCTCGGGGAACCAGCGTGAACAGTTTGGTGTGGATCCTACAAAACAGCACACAGTGGGGTCGGGCTCCTTTTTTCCCCCGCGCACAGTTGCGCAGGGAGAAAAGCCTGCGTTCGCAGGTAATTCCTGGCTGGTGGCGGAGAGCGCAGCAGCTGCGCCAGCTCTCAGCCGGGTTTCCAGCAAGGAACCTCGAAACAAATGAATCTGAAAAGGCTTCAGGCGGGAGAGAAATTGTTATTCGTGCACGATTCTGTTTTCCGTACCGAGAGCTGAATGGGGGGTGGGGTGGCGGGGGTTCAACTTCAGACAAGGGGACTCTTTCCTGCTTTAGGCTTTTCAGCTAGAGAAAGTGCCTGCAGTCTTGCTTGTCTTTCCATTAAAGGTCCCTCCCGGAATGTCAAAGTCCCTGGCGGAACCCGCCCCCAACCCCCTCCCGGGGTCCGTTCCCCCGCGGGGCAGGAGGGCGACTGTGTCCAGAGGATGGGGCTCCCGGGGCCAGTGCAACCCCTCTCCCCCGCTGCGTCAAGAAGGCTGGTCAGAAGCAAGTTTCAAGGTGTTCGCTGAGATTTTCTGGGAGGCGTAGCAATGAGAACCCTAACTTTTAGTAGCGGACAGAAATCCACACCTGTAACCAAGGACGTTGAGGGAACGAGGGTCAAAATAAGGTCCTTTTAGTTTCGCCCGAAATTCTTGGATTCCCGGTGAAGCGCGCGCTCGGAGCGCCTGGGCGGACGGCAGGGAACCGAGACTCCCGGGGAGGGCGATCCCGGGGCAAGGGTCGGCACCACCCGGATGGGGTCGAAATGATATTGCCAGCAGAGGATGGGAAGGGAGCCAGAGCGGGATGAGTCGTGACTGGGGCCGGGGATGCCTATCCGCGGCTCTTTGTGCCGCCGGGCACCTCCGCGCCCTTCCCGCCGCCAGGCACAGCCAAACTGAGCCCGCCTAAGCGCCCGGCAGTCACCGCTTAGAGCGCGCGGAGCTCCCGGAGAGAGAGGCTGTGCTGGAGCCGTTCGCCCCGGGTTTCTTAGAGAAGCGGCAGCCCGAGAGAAGGGCTTGCTTTCCCGTTTTACTTTTTCCCAAAGCAACCTCAGAGCTCCCGCAGCCTGGGTGTCCCGGAGCTGGGAAGGGGGTGAGCTCCCGTTCTCGCTTGCCCCAAAGTTGGGGATCGAGAGGCCACCGGCTGCCTCCGCCACTCCCGGCGTGCATATCCGCTTAGCTTTCAAACCGCCGGGCGCTGGGGCCATCTCTTTATGGGCAGCGCAAGTCCGGGACCCGACTGCGCCGCCACTAGCCGCTGCATCTCAGGGAGCGAACCGGTTCCTGGCAGACACAGGAGTGGGGATAAGTTCCCTAGAGATTGGGGACCCGGAGTTGGGGTGGTAGCCCTCGTTAACTGTTCCCCTCTCTCCGCGGGGAGGCAAGAGCAGGCAAGAGCATCAGGAATGAGCTGAACCTCTCAAGGAGACTGCAGGGCCGTGGAATTGGGGCTCGAGGGGCCACAGGTCGCTACCTTCCCACTCCCTGCTGGGGCCAGGGACTAGCTTGGGCTGGCGCTGGACTCTAAGAGGGACCCTATGTTCTCGCTATGCAGTCTGCATCACTTTGCCTGGGTTTGCATGGGAGGGGAGGGAGAAGAGAACTTGCTAGAAATGAGAGCGCAGTGGCTGGTTAGAGGGGGAGGTGGAGTGGACTCGGAGCTTGTCACGACGCAAGGTACTTGGGAGGGGGCTGGAGGGAGGCGAGGATGAGAGGGGAAGAACATACAAGGCAATCGGAAGCAAGACGACACCTCGATATGGATTTGCCTAGGATGAGGTAGTGACTGAGTCAGGGGTGGTCAGGGAGCTCTGATTGGTCGGGGGGAGGGCTTGGGGGTGGGGCTAGCCGCCTCTTGAGGCATTAAAAGCTCAACGGAGAGGGGCGGGCCGCTGTCATTTGCTCTCTGGTTCTCAGAGAGTGAGGCACGCTTTCCCGGAGCTCCTCGTTTCAAAGCAGGTGTTCTGACCAACTGCTGAACTGCTGATCCCGAGCGTGCTGGGAGACCTTAACGGTCTCCCCCAGCAACATGGAGCCTACCCTGGCAGTTCCCACCCCGTTTGGCTGTATTGGCTGTAAGCTGCCTCAGCCAGACTACCCACCGGCTCTGGTCACCGTTATGTTCTGTGCGATGGTTGTCACCGTCGTCATAGACCTGACCGGCAATTCCGTGGTCATTTTGGCGTTTACAAAGAACAAGAATCTCTGCAATTCTGGTAAGTCACCCTTCCTTCTCCCTACCCAATGTGCAGTCCTTGTTATTCATTTGGGCGCCCCGAGCAGGGAACCCATGGACGGTGTCCCCAAACTGAATGCCTCTGCCATCAAATTCCCCGGGAACCTACTGGGGGTGGGATGTGTGAGATTCTGTCCGACCCGTGAACTCAAGGAGCTCAGAAAATTAGCTTTGGGTGTCCCGACTCCCCTCGTGCAAAGCCCGGGTTCCAGCGGTATTCTGCCCAGTCGGGCAGCAAGGCGAAGGGAGCAGGCGTCTAGCTGAGAGCCCCGCGGCCGCCGAGGGACACGGCGCCGAGCCTGTCGCGGCCGGGGTGGCCGCGCCAAGGCAGCGCGGGCCGAACTGGCGTGGAGGGAGCAGCGGGTTTGCGACCCACTCCGGGAAAGTTAAGTCCGCGGCGGCCGCGGCAGCCCTTGCCGGAGCCGAGCCGAGCGCCCGCCTGCCGCGGCTCCCCGGCTCCCGGGCTCTCGGGCGGCTCTGGTCCAGCTCCCACGCACGGAGCTCAGACCCCCGCGCCCAAGTGGCGAGCAGGGCGGTCTGAGCTCGCCGGAGCCGAGCTCCGTCCGCCCGCAGGGCGGCAAGCGGCAGGCTGGGCGCAACAGGCAGCGGCAGTGACGGTGGCGACGGAGATCCCGAGGTCCGTAAGCGGGGCCCTGGGGGCGCGGGGCCGGGAGGGCTGAGGGCTCGGGTCGCGGGGGATGGAAGGCAGCCGGGCGGCGGGAGCGCTTAGAGAAGGCGGGGTGGGAGGGAGGCACTGAGGGGCTGCAAAGCGCCGGGGTCTGGGACCGGGGAGGGGACGAGCGGAACTCCCCGGCGCAGCTAGCCGAGGCGAGGGGGCGCAGCTGCAAGCCAGGCTGGTGGGGAGCGCGGGGTCCGGCGCGCTGAGGCGAGCCGGGTTTGCCGGCTGGGAGCGAGCGGGCGCAGGAAGGATGGGCCGGCGGGATCTGGGGGCTCCTTCGCTAGCATAAGGAGTCGCAAAACACCGCACACGTTTCCAAACGCACGTTTCCAAACACACACGGTCAGGAAAAGTTTTCTTCCAAACGCTGGTGAATGGGTCTGCTTTCTCCTTCGTGCCCTGGAGCCGTATGGCGCACCGTGCTCCCGCTCTTCGGACATCGCCTTCACGCCCGCGGGGCCCCCGGGAGCGGGGTGCCGACACACCGAGCCCCGGGGGCCATATGACGCACCTTCCTCTTTTCTCTCTCCTCTTTCCCTTTCTTTTTCCCCCTTTCCTTCTCCAGTATCAATAAAGATGGTGGTTGTTGTCGTTTTATTTTTAAGGCATTACCTCCCTTCGCTCAGGGTTTTTTCTTAGAGTTCAGTACTTTGAGGGAAAACCCTAGAAAGAGCCTCCTCGGCAGAAAACGCCAGCCTGTGTCTTGGCAGCGCTTGCAGAAGAGGCCTGAGTTGCCGTTCCTTGGCCCTTTTAAAAAGCGCTCATTTCCCCGAGTCCAAAATGAAATGAAATCGTTTGCCAGAGCAATGCTAATTAGCAGCGAGGTGTTTCCGAAGGAAGAGGCACCTGCGTCTGTGTTTGGCCTCTTCTCCTTTTCGTGAAAGGTTTGACCCAAACGTTCCTTCCGCGAACTCTTCCCACTTTCTTTCCCAAAGGGCACCGATTTTCCTGACATTTTCCTCCTGCTCACTATTTCTTTGGTCTTAGACTGAATTTTATAGGGCTTTTTCCTCCCCTCAGATTTTCCTCTTAGGTTTTCTCGGAAATGGTAGGTATTCTGACTGGGCTAAGTGTTAGATGCCATTCGAAAAGACTGTTAAAACAGAGGGCTCGTCCTCCCATAGTTTTCTCTAGTACATTTTCGCCATAAACGCAGTGCTAAGCTAGAGAAGGAGAGGGCTAATCTGGTTATTATTTTAGATTGAGGCTTCCTGACATCCCTCCAGCCTGCTTCTAAGGACAGCCCGGCCCGTCCAACTCACTTCTGCCTCCCTCCCCCCATTTCCAACTTTCAGTATGGAAAAAGTTGGCATTTTGTTTTTCTCTAAAATGGTGAGGCACGAGCATGTCTGAGGGTGGGCCTCCTCAGGGGGCTTTGGTGCGGCACAGGCTTCTTTCCCAGAGCAGAGATGACGCTGTTTGAAAGGAAAGAAGGTTGGCAAAGGACAGGTCTCCAAAACCTGGCTGTGCAAAGGAATCACCTGGGGCACACTCGTAAATAAAAATAAAAACGCAACCCATTTCTTAAAGGATTCTAGAATTCTGAATTGTCAGGAATCTGGCTAGCTGTTTCCTCTCCTTTGAATTTGTTAATTAATGATTTACTCTTCTCTGTCTCCCCCTTCCTCTTTCCCTGACATGTTTTTCAGGCAACATCTTCGTGGTCAGCCTCTCAGTGGCAGATCTGCTGGTGGCCATCTACCCCTACCCTCTGATGCTGCATGCCATGTCCGTCGGAGGCTGGGATATGAGCCACTTCCAGTGCCAGATGATCGGGTTCATCACAGGGCTGAGTGTGGTAGGCTCCGTCTTCAACATCATGGCCATCGCCATCAACCGTTACTGCTACATCTGCCACAGTCTCCAGTACGAACGGATCTTCAGCATGCGCAATACCTGCATCTACCTGGTTGTCACCTGGGTCATGACCATCCTGGCCATCCTGCCCAACATGTACATTGGCGACATTGAATATGATCCTCGCACCTACACCTGCATCTTCAACTATGTGAACAACCCTGTCTTCGCTGTGACCATCGTCTGCATCCACTTCGTCCTCCCTCTGCTCATCGTGGGCTTCTGCTACGTGAAGATCTGGACCAAAGTGCTGGCAGCTCGGGACCCGGCTGGACAGAACCCTGACAACCAGCTCGCTGAGGTTCGCAATTTCCTAACCATGTTTGTGATCTTCCTCCTTTTTGCAGTGTGCTGGTTCCCGATCAATGTGCTCACTGTGCTGGTGGCTGTAGGTCCGAAGGAGATGGCAGGTAAGATCCCCAACTGGCTCTATCTTGCGGCCTACTTCGTAGCCTACTTCAACAGCTGCCTCAACGCTGTGATCTACGGGCTGCTCAATGAGAATTTCCGAAGAGAATACCGGGCCATCTTCCATGCCATGCGGCACCCCATCCTGTTCCTCTCTGGCCTCATCACTGATGTCCGTGAGATGTGGGAAGCCCGTGCCCTGGCCCGTGCCCGTGCCCATGCCCGTGATCTAGCCCGCCAACAAGCCCGCAAACAAGACTGTTCCCGTGCCTGTCCTGCTGTGGAAGAAGCACCAGTGAATGTCCGGAATGTTCCACTGCCTGGTGATGCTTCAGCTGGCCTCCCTAAGCCTGCCTCCAGCCACCTCAAGTCTGCCACTGTCTACCCTAAGCCTGTCTCTGTCCATTTCAAGGCCGACTCTGTCCATTTCAAACCTGCCTCCAGCTGCCCCAAGCCCATCACTGGCCATCACATCCCTTCTGTCAGCCACCCCAAGATGGCCTTCAGCCCTGCCACCAGCCACTCGAAATCCACCATTGACCACATTAAGCTTGGTATCAGCCACCCTGAGCCCACTCCCGCCGACTACCTTGAGCCTGCCACCACCAGCTACCTTAAGTCCGCCATCTCCCACCACCCTGAGCCTGCTGCTTCTAGCCACCCTGAGCTCATCATCTCCTACTACTTTGAGTCTGACATCAGTGACCTCTCCAAGCCTGCCTCCAGCCCTAGCCTTACCAGTGGGAGCCCCCAGTCTGTGGCCGCCACCACCCTTCTTGACCCTACTGTTGCCAGCACTCCCACCAAGGATGATCACGAGGTTGCGGTTATCGATGCTGAAGCTGATTCTGATGAAGTGGCCGTGTGAAAAGCAGTCTTCTTGGTGGCCAGGAAGTGAGAGATCCTTACCGCATCTACACACAGACAGGGACACGGACACTGACACACGGGCGCGGTGTAAGCCACATCCACCTTCCATCATGTGCTCTTCAAAAGTGTGTGCGCTTACTATTTCAGAGGCCGCGCTTCCCCAAAGTTCACACCCGTTGTTCAGAGCCTCCCTTTCCTCTTGGGTTGATCTTCAGCCCACCTGAAATAGTAGACTTAGTTTTTCCCACTCCCTTGTCCCCCTCTTTTCCTCTTCCTTGTTGCTGCTTTCTTCTCCCACTCCCCAAGAGGTGGGGCAAGAGTGCATGTGCCTAGGCTTCTGCACAGCTTTCCGTCTCTACGGGTGTAACTCTATATTGTACTTCTAATGGCAGTCAGAAAGGCGTTCAGAGGAAGTGCAAGTACTGAAACAGTTTCTTTCCTACATGTCAGTGACGAAACATGGCCCATGTCTGAACAAAACAATTTGACAAACTCATTAAAATAAATGTTTATGCCTGTTAGATCAAATGGCAAAAGGAAAGAGATGGCGGCACGGAATTATTTATATTTTGTGAGAATTCAAGCATTTGTGCTGATTTTTGTAGTCAAATATGGATGCAAATGATGAGATGTTTTTACCTTATTTGTAGTCACTTAACATTTTTAGCATTTGCCAGGATTTTCTTTTGTTTCAGTCCAGAGGATATAAAAATCCATTCATAAGCTAGTTTCTTCTAAAATCCAAACTTATGGTTGCTAGAATCAATTACAATCATGTTTTTAATATTATAATTCATAATTACTCTTGATTTCAGATTTTTTTCAACAGCCTGATGATTTTACACCATCAGTTTGTACATTTTTGTTTTTCTTTCAAAAGGGAATTTGAGGTGACAACTGGCAAATGGAGTACTGCCTTGTCATCTTGTCCCTCTGAGCCTCCTGGCTGGGGACAGAGGCGAGAAGGAAGGGCTGCCACACTTGGCTGAGGTCCAGTGAACCAAAGTGTTAAACATAGAGAGGTCTTGCATCAGCACACTTGACAGCCCAGAAAATGATTTTTTCTCCAGAAGTCAAGAAAAAAAAACCTGCTGTTTAATGAAACTTTCAATTCTTAATTCAAATTGACACTTTGAGATGAGTTTACTGTACAAAAGCTTGTAAGGGGGAGTGGAAATGGATTATACTGCCTTAATTCTATTCTGTATTTGTGGTTGCAATGAAATAAAAGTAATTTTGTGGCTTTGATGTGTGGTTTACTGACAAATTCACTTCCTTCACCAGGCCTACTTGTGGGGAGGGTGTATGGGTTGGGGGAAAAGCAGGGGCTCAGGGGATCAGAAAACTTAGATGCAACTTCATCCCTGCAAAGACTTTGCTGTAGCCCAAAGCAAGGCACCTGCCCCTTTCGTCAATTCCTTCCTTTAGTAAACTGTGGGTGAGGTGGGGAGGAGGGCTCACTGGGGTAGGCTATGCCGTTGCATGACCTGACATGCCTGCCCTTGGACTTCATGACCTTGTCTGCCATGACTTCTGAAAACGGGTCTAACTTTACCTTCCATAGAAGGAGTGGGGTCAGGCCCAGATAATGTCACAACCCCAGAAGCTGCTGGGACTAAGGCCCAGCGCTCCAAGAGCCAGTGGGGGCAGCACAGGAGTGGGAAACAGGACGGCTTTTGGCTTCCTCTCGAGGTGGGAGATTGATGGCAAGACCCCAGTCACTGGGCAAGGCTCCTGACTTCAGTATGTTTTCAAAAGAATCTCTCATGACAAGGGAATGCTCAAAATAAACAAAGGAAAAATATAAGAGGATTCAAAATAATATATAGCAGGTTATTAATTTTGTTAAAAATACGCAAGCATAATACATGCACATACACAAAGACAAGCAGAATTGTTCTCTCCAGCCTTTCCCAGACTGTGAATATAAACTGGACCGTTTTCATTTTCAATGCTCAAATTACCGGGGTTCGAGCCCTGCCAGCATCACTGTTGGACCTCAGGCGGGCCGCCCCCCCCCGGTCAAAATATCCTACCAGATATTCCTGGAGCCCCACAAAGGGTGCCCACACCTGTGCTCAGTTCCCCCGGCCCCGGGTCCTCCACGTTCTGCCCTCTGCCCCGACCCAAGGGTGCTGTGCCCAGTGCAGCCACTCTTCAGAGACGCATGCCCACCGTCTCCCAGTCTCACGGAAACAAGCCCTTGGGCCTCCCCCACCCTACTGATCTCGGGCAAGAAGTAGTCCCTCACCCCGCCCCCACCACCTCCTCAGGCACAAGCAGCTTTTCAAGCTCCGTGCCTTCTCGGTTCGGAAGCAGCCAAGAATCGCTTTTCTTGGCCCTTCCCTTGCTTAGCCTGTTCCCCTCCATCCCCCAAAGTCAAGAAGCCTCAGCAACACACCTCTGATTTACCAAGCCCACTTTGGGTGACCGAGGCAAAATGAAGAACCTCTGTGATCAGATTTAAGGTGCTTCGTTGCTCCCTCCAGGAAAGTGCAGGGCTTGCAGCTTTACATCGGGGAGAACCGAAGGGGTCGAAGTTGGCTTTGCTGACTTCCCCGAAGAGTAAATTAGCCTCAAGGTGAACCCAGGACTCCACAATTAGGGGTAAAGAAATGCAAGTAACTTTTTTTTTAATTTTCATGAATGTTTCTTTATGAATCTGTATTTGTAAAGTAAACAATTTCCCAAATTGCATTAAAAACATGCAACAATTTTTTGAAACAGACCTCTTAACCACTGGCAGTCACATATAATGTACATATAGGTTCTCTGCTAAAAGTAAGAAAAGCATTTGAAACAGATGGATGTTTATTTACTACCAAAGCTCAGAGATTATGTTTTCCCCATAAACCCATTTCATGTCAGTGTCAAAAAACTTTTCCATTCAGAAATGTTAAATAAAATAGTACCTCTGTTAAACAATATGTCAAAGTTCCAAACTTTAGTTCTCTCAACTTTGACAGAAGACAATAGTGAAACATGTTCATTATAACCTTTAAGCCCATCTCAGTGCTACTAAGAGGTTGGCCATACCCACCAAAAATCTGTAATTATGGGAAAGCAAATTCTAAACAACTCATGTTCCTGTCACTTTCTAGGAAATTTCTAAAGTTGACTATTTTCTTCCTTAAGCATAAAGAAACCAAATTTAATCAACAGGGGAATAGAAAACAGTGATATAGCTGCTTATCTAGGTTAAACTGCTAGAGAAAAGGGTTCTTTGAATATATTTAAAGATTCATTCATTTTGAAGCACAACTACTTTAGATTAGTGTCCTGCAATCCTTATTCTGTTTCCAGAATCATCTGCAGGTTCAGACAATTCTAATCATACTTAGGTGTTTACAAATCTGAAGCCTTGTTTCCTTGTGGAGACTTTATGAGACTTCTTTAAAACATTGGTATTAAGATAGATGATATGGTTATTAAACTAAACACAAGTCAATTTTTAAAAGTGTATAATTATGGTAAACTAATAAAGCTATGCACACCCAAAATGAGTTCCTGAGAGGGAGCCTTATTCCCATGTTGGAGCATTCTTATCCTGAGCAGATTCTCCTAACTAGGAAAAAAACACCAAAAAGCAAACAAAAAAATGATTTCTCCACTGTGCTAGTTGGGCTTCTTTACTCTTCCTCATCAGAATCCATAAAAATGTTTTTTCTTTTTCCAAATAAACAAGATAAATTGTAACTTAAGTAAATTTCAACACTCATTTCTACCAAACTAACAGATCCACTCATCATAGAGGTATAGTGAACTATTAAGCCACTATCCAGGTCTGCTTGACACTGCAGGCTTATTGCACATGCCTTTCTTACTGAGAACATAACCGATTTCTAAGCTTTGATGTCCATGGATTTTAAGTTTCCATATCTAATATTTGCACTAACTAAATAAAGCTAAATTTTCTTGATGTATCATCTAATTGAAAGTCAGATCAATGTAAGTTATGTGTTAGTCTTTCAATCATCTTCCTGTCTTCACATTAATAAGGTGATTTTCTGTTCAATTTCTTTGCTGAACAGATACAACCAATTTTACAGAGCTGTGTGATAACCATTTAAGTTATCTAGTCCAACTCTGTCATTTTACAGATAGAGAAACCCAGACCCTGAAAGGCTTAATGAAAAAGCTGTGAGGCAAACCCAGACTAACATTCATGGTAATATACCATTGACCTTTCCACTGGCTTGAAAAGGTCATACACACAATCTTTTACATGAACTATATTACTACATACAACTGCTGTTAAAATTAATGTTGTAATTAAATGTCAATGTATTTAAGATGAGGTAAATAAAACAAAATGTTAGCTATTAAACTGTTCTAACATAGTAGCCCTTTTTGGTTACTACTGACTGTGTAACTACAGTGTTTGGTCTTGCATTTAAGGTTAACTGATTTGCAGTTGCTACCTTTGAGGATGCTTATCTGCCCACTGCAGAAAAAATTATGCTAACCAAGATCATATATTTAATCATGAATTAATATGTATTTAATCTCTAAATTATTTACTTTTAGATACATGTAGATTTTCTTACACTTTCAATGTAAGTAAAATGAACTTATGCAGAGAATAAAATGAGATATTACCTCTACGTAAGTTGTTGGCAGCTTGACAATTAGTCACTTCCATACAGGATGAGAAACCTCTTCAAGGAGTGGCAGAAAAGGGTGTCCAGGGTAACAAAAAATATAAAGAAAATTATAAGTGAAATCTGATTAGTCTGTAATATAAGGTATAGGAGAGAAGATAAGCTTAGAGAGTCAAAAGATCTGAGTTCAAGTTTTAACTCCATTCCTGGCTAGCTGTTTGACCTTGAGCAATTCACTAAACTTCTGGGATTCAACTTCTTCATCTGCAAATAGTGATAGTAACACTTGCACTATTTACCTCATTAGATTATTGAGGGTCACCTATAATAAAATATATGGGAGTGCTTTGTAAATGGAAAAGCACAACGCAAATACTGGTTACTATTAATACCCCCAAAATTATTAAAATGTGAAGCTACAGAAAGTTTTAAATAATTACCACTCCACGGCAACAGGCATGTTCACTAGAACAAATGACTCAGAGAGTAAACCATGCAAACATTCAATTTTCAATGGCAATGATAAAAAATTATACAAAGATGTAATACAAAGGAACATTTTAAGAGACATAACTGAAAGACAAACAATTGGTTGACTTAAGAGAATTAAAAATTAGTTTAAATGACTTACAGCACATAAAGAGGTATTTAGTCTTTACGTGAAGAATGTTGCTGGTCATCAGTAAGAAAAAGAAGAATTATGGGCATTCCTAAGAGTAACGGAACAAAATTCTGTCATTTTTGGCTATTTTCTAAACAGGCTTCTAACAAATAAACTTATTAATTTTTCCAGTAGTTAGATATACCCCAAAAATGACAGAAGAGAATGTTTACTTCTAAATCACATCCAATCTAAACTTGCATGAATAGAAGGCTAAAATACAGAGTTCTTATGACTCTACAGGCACCTGAAAATTTTAATTACCCTTCATGCTCACTTTATATCCTGTAAAGAATAATGGAAATACAGGGAATACATCAAATATATATTTTTTACAAATCCTTATTATTATAAAGTTGTCTTATTCTATAACACTCCACTTTGGTGGCCTTCCTTTTTTGCTTTGTTTGTAAATTTAAGTTTAAATAGCCCATTAACCTTTCCCTTCAGATATGCCTTTTGAAGTAAGTTCTTATACCAAAAAAAATTTAAAAGCATAATAAAGCAACAACCAAAAGCAAATGAAAATGCAAGGGAAGAGATAAATGAGATACAATTCATCAAGTATAAAAATATGTTGCTTCAAATTCAGAATAATTTAATAACTCTTCGTCATTTCATATGTATCTGGAAATGGCACAGATACATGTCCTGATCCTGTCACAAGAGGTAGAATTCCAGCATTTCGTACAACATTCCAAGATAGAGTTAAGGTGACATTTCTGTTTCCCTTGAGACCATTTCCGTCGTCAAAGAAAAAATATTTTGTTTCATATCTTTCAACAACAGCTTCGGATTATCACCTCTTAGAACAATCTGGTCCCAAAGGACAACTTGGTTCAGAGCATTAGTTTTTGTTGAATATTCTGCTGCTAAGTAAAGAAACAGCTGCTTAGCATTCCAATCAAATATATTCTCCAGATCAGCAGTTATATCAAATGTAATGAATCCCAGATCATTTCTTTCTCTAGGTCCAGTGAAGTCTTCTACATTTTTTCAATGTCTAACCCAGACACAGGGAGCAGCACCTACGTGGGCCTTGTGCAGACCCCCGATGAGCCCGGGCGCAGCGGCTGTGGCGGTAAGTAACTTTTAGATGACAGCTTTTCTGTTTCTACTCTTTTTTTCTTTTTAAATTAAAATATAATTTATATTCGGTAAACTGACAGCTTGATAATTGTTTACATTTGCATACTTCGGTGTAAGTTCCATCCAGGAGGCCCCCCTTTGCCCCATTCTAATCAATACCCTATCCAAAGGTAACCGCTATCCTATCCTCTATCACCAAACATCAGTTACTGCCTGTTTTAGAACTTCACGTAAATGGAAGCTTGCAGTATGCATTCTTTTGTGTCTGGCTTCTTTTGCTCAAAATTATGTCTTTGACATTCATCCATGGTTTTGTGTGTACCAGTAGTTTGTTCTTTTCCATTTGTACAGAGTACTCTATAGTATGAATATACTGGTATTTATTGATTCTGCTGTTGATGGGCATTTTGGTTGTTTCCAATTTGGGGCTATTATGAAAAACACTTCTCCAAACATTTTTGTACATGTTTTTTATATTTAATTTTTAATTTTTATTGAGGTACAATTTTACATACAGTGAAATATATAAATCTTCAGTATAAAGCACAATTAAATTTTTATATATGTATTCACTCATGTAGCCTCTACACAGCTCAAGATAGAAAACATTTCCAGCACCTAAGAAAGGTTTCCTTACACCCTCTTCCAGTCATTACCAGTCTCCAGAGATTACCACTCTTCTGATTTCTATCACTATAAATTAGTTTTGTGGGTTCTTGGACTTCATTTAAATGGAAGCATATAGATTGTACTCTTTCGTGTCTGGCTTCTTTCATTCATCATTTTATCTGTGAGATTTTTCCATATTGTGGATAGAAGCAATTCATTCCTTTTAATTGCTGTGTAGAATTCCACTGTATGACTACAACACGATTTTTATCCATTCTAATGTGGATGGACATTTGGGCTGCTTCCAAAGTTAGCATTATTATGAAAAAGTTGTTATGAACTTTCTTGCACATGCCTTTTGGTGCATGTACTTATGACTCACTTCTCTCTTTTTCCTATTGATCTATGGAAGTTCTTTTATATTCTGGGTGTTAGTAGATACACACGCATATATATATTGCACGGATTTCTTCTGGTTTGCCTTTCACTCTATATTGTATCATTTGATGAGCAAAAGCCCTTCTTATTGTGAGGTTCATTTTATCAGTATTTTCTTTCATGACTGCGCTTTAAGCTTAAGAATTTTATAACTACTGTAATGTAATGAATACATTCTGTTCTTTCTTTTAAGATGTTTTATTGTTTTACTTTTCACATTTAAGTTTATGTTCCATATTGAGTTAATTATTTGTGTAAAGTGTGAGATAGAGGGTCAAGGTTTATTTTATATATGGTCAAGGTTCATATTATCCTTTTATCATCATTTATTGAAAAGACATTCCATGTCCCACTGATTACAGTGGAGACTTTGTTGTCAGGTAATCTTATAACTCTCCCTCTCTGTCTCTACATCTCTTTCTCTATATTTATATCTCTGTCTATATACCTATATCTATTTCTCTCTATCTCTATGGATTGTCTATTCTTTTCCATTAGTCTATTTGTCTATCCTTGCACCAATACCACATTGTTTCCTTAAAAAATTTACTTGAAGTATTACTTACATATAGTAAAATGCACATATATTAAGTGTACAGCTAAATGGATTTTTACATCTATGCATGCTTGTGTAACTACCACCCAGATGAAGAAAGATATAGAATATTTCTAGTACCTCAGAAGATTCTTTCATACCCCAAGTCAGTCAACCCCAAAGGTAGTCACTAGTCAAACTTTATTACCCAGATCATTTTGCCTGTTTTTAAACCTCATATAAATGGAACCATATACTATGTACTTTTTTGTGCTTGCCTTCTTTTGCTTCACATTATGCTTTTGAGATGCAGCTATGTTGTTCCATATAGCAGTAGTTCGTTTAAAAAAAATTCGTAGAGAGACTTAATCACATGGAATATTGTCAGTGTATGTTGAGCTGAGTAAGCAGATAATAAAATATGTAGTTTTGTTAACAAAATTTAGAAGAGTATATGAAAAGACAAGTATGATTGAACATTTTCTGTAAGTAAATATATCATTTTTATTGAGATATAATTCACATATCATAAATTTTACCCCTTTAAAGTGTTAAATTCAGTGTTCTTTTTAATATCACAAAATTGTGTAACTATTAACACTATCTAATTCCAGAATATTTTCATCACCCTGGAAAGAAACCCCATACCCATTAGTTTTCATTCCCCATTCCTCCCTCCCCTATGGCAACAAGTAATCTCCTTTTTGTTCCTGGATTTGCCCATTCTGGGCATTTAATAGAAATGGAATTATACAATATGAGGCTTCTTGTGTCTGGCTTTTTTTCACCTAGTGTAATGTTTTCATGTCTCATTCATGTTGTAGCATACATCAGTATCTGATTCCTTCTTATGGCTGAATAATATTCCATTGTATGGATATACCACATTCTGTTTATCCATCCATCTGTTGATGGACATTTGGGTTGTTTCCACGTTTTTACTACTACCAAAATGCTGTTATGAACATCCACATACAAGTTTTCATATGGATATAGATTTTCAAGTCTCTTGGGTGTACACCTAGGAGTGAGTTATATGGTAACTCAATGTTTAACTTTTTGAGGAGCTGCCAGACTGTTTTCCAAAGTGACTACACCATATTACACTCCTGCCAGCAATGTGTGAGGGCTCCTATATCTCCATCTTCTTGCCAACACTTGTTAATTAATGTCCACCTTTTTGATAATAGCTTTTGATATAGTCTGAAAACTAGACTTTTATCAGATATATGATTTGCAAATATTTTCTCCCATTATATGGATTGTCTTTTCACTTTCTTCACAGTGTCCATTAAATTTTTAATTTTGATCAAGTCCAATTTATCTATTGTTTCTTTTCTTGCTTGTGCTTTTGGTGTCATATCTAAGAAACCATTGCCTTGTCCCAAGTGACGAGGATTTACACTTCTGTTTTCTTTTAAGAGTTTTATAGTTTTAAGTCTTATATTTATTTTCAATTAATTTTTCTATATTGTCTGAGATAGGTATCCAACTTCATTCTTTTGCATGTGGCTATTCCTTTGTACCAGCACCATTTGTAGAAAAGGCTGTTCTTTCCCTCTTTGAATGGTCCTGGCACATGAAAAGATGCTAAATATCATTAGCTATTAGGCAAATGCAAATCAAAACTACAGTGAAATACCATTTCACACCCACTAGACTGGCTACTATTAAAAAAACAGAAAACTACAAGTATTGGAGGGGATGCTGAGAAATAGGAGCACTCATTCATGGCTGGTGGGAATGTAAAATGGTGCAGCTGCTCTGGAAGAGTTTTGGCAATTCCTCGGAAAGCTAAGTGTAGAATTACCATATGACCCAGCAATCCCACTTCTAGGTATATGCCCAAAACAGTTGAAAGCAGGGACTTGAACAGACATTTGCACACTGATGTTCATGTAGGCATTATTCACAATTGCCAAAAGATGGAAGCAATTCATGTGTCCACCAACTGATGAATGGATAAACAAAATGTAGTATATATATATATGATGGAATATTTTTCAACATTAAAAAGGAATGAAGTCCTGATTCGTATGACAACATGGGTGAACCTTGAAGACATTATGTTGAGTGAAATAAGCCGGAAACAAAAGGACAAATATTGTATGGTCTCACTGATATGAAATGATTAGACTAAGCAAACTCATAGAGTTAGAATCTATAATTTAGATTACCAGGAGCTTGGGTAGGGGTAGAGAATGGGGAGTTAATGCTTAATTTGTACAGAATTTCTATTTGGGTTGATTGTAAAGTTTTGGAAATGAATGATGGCAATGGTAGCATAAGAGTGTGAGTGAGTGTAATTAATAGCACTGAATTATATATGTGAATGTGGTTAAAAAGGGAAATTGTAGGTCATATATATGTTACTAGAGTAAAAATTAAAAGATAAAGCATAGTATTGTACATAGTAAACTCTACTGTGAATGTTGGACTATATTTAATGGTACAATTATAAAATATTCTTTCATGAATTATAACAAATGTACCACACTAATGCAAGGTGTTGATAATAGGGTGGTATATTGGGAAAAATACACCCTAATGTAAACTATAGACTATAGTTAATACTACCATTATAATATTCTTTAATCAATTTTAACAATGGTACCACACTAATGCAAAGTCTTAATAGTAGGAGGGTATATCGGAAAGCTGTATTTTTTTACATTATTTTTCTGTAAACCTACGATTTCTCTAATTAAAAAAAAATCAAAACTCCAGTCTTATCTCTGCCCAAAGTCCTCTAGAATTAGGTACAAATGCTATACTTCGGCACTCAAGACCCTTCATGAAATATCTGGAGCTGATTTCTCCACTGACAATCTCCTAACTCCTAACACAGAGCCTGTCCACAGTTTGAAGCTTCTGCATATGCTCTTTGCAAACTTTGTCTATCTTGAGCTGCAGTATCCACTGTGGTTGCTATTAACCACGTGTGGCTGTAGAGCACTTGATATGTGACTATCCAAATTGAGCTATACTGTGAGTGTGAACTATGCATTGTATTTTGAAGACTGCTTTTTGCCAGCAGGATCATGCTTTCTCCAAATTCTGTATATTTGGTGGTGGTTTGTCAGCAATCTATAACTCAGTCTTTACCTCAGTCCCATAACCATCTGTCTCCTACCGACTCTGAACCAAATTTCCTCTGCTGATAAGGACTCCAGTCATTTTGGATGAAGGTCCACCCTGATTCAGTTTTGCCTCATCTTAATATGATCTTTGAAGATCCTATTTACAAATGAGTTCACATCCACAGGTCCAGGGATTAGGACTTGAAAGTGTCCTTGTGGGGGACATGATTCATTTCATGAGAAAAACTTAGTAAAAAAAAGAATGTAACTATCTTATTAATAATTTTATATTCATTACATGTTGAAATGATAATATTTTGGGTATGTTAGGGTAAATAGAACATATTATTACAAAAAAAAAATCAATTGAAAAGAAAGAGGATGGTGCAGCTGAAGGGCAGTGGTCCAGCTGCAGTTGTCCTGACAGGGGCAGGGGCGTGAAGTCGTGTATGAAGCTGTCTGGACAACGGGGTTGCAATGGTCTTATGGGGAAGGAGCTGCCAGAGAGGGTGCGAGTGTTCAAGGGTCTGGCTCCCGCCTGGGTGGATAAGGTTGGAAGGCCTTTCCCAAGGCAGGTGTTCACCCCAGGCTGAACAGGGTCATTGCTATCACTCTGCTTTGCCAACGCAACTGCTTTACGCAGCCCTTTCGTCACCCTCTGTGGTACAATCAGCCTTAATTTTGGCCACTTTACTCTGTTACACACACACACACACACACACACACACACACCAAGATTAGACTAGAGTGTGATAATTTGTCTATGGTGTCTTTTTCATGAGAAGTCACCAGGAAAATATGTTTTTAAAAAACTTACATCTCTTGAAGTTCTCTGAATTGGTTGGAAGCTTAATGCTTGCTTTGCACCTTGCCTCATTAATTTTGTGTGTGTGTGTGTGTGTGTGTGTGTGTGTGGTGTGAGCTACTGTTTTCTAAAGGTCAATATTGCATTGTGATCTTGGAATTTTATTTCCTCACTGCATCTCCAACTCTACCTCCACCTACCTGGAGCTTCAGATTGAGAAACCTAATTGAGATTGAGAACTTAGTTCTTGTTTGTGAATTTGGCTTTTTCTCACTAACCCAGTTCCTTGATGTACTTAAGAGTCATGTGCAGCCACAACCAAGCTGTAATTAGTTTCATCTTCACCAAAGGGAAACAAAATAGAAATTGCAATCAAGATTTTAGCCAATAGATTTCATGTATTTTAGTGAACTAATCATTCAAAAGTAGTCTAATTATTGTATTAAAACACTAAAACAATAAAAACATCAATTTGCCATAGAAGTATGAGTTTATTTCTGGACTCTCAATTCTAGTTCACCCATCTGTATGTCTATCCTTATGCTAATACCATACATTTTTTTATTATTGGAGTTCTTGTAATAAGTTTTGAAATCAGGAAGTGTGGGGCCTCCAACTTTGTTCTTCTTCAAGATTGTTTTAGCTATTCATGGTCCCCTCACATTCCATATGAATTTTAGGATCAGCTTGACCATTTTTGCAAAAAAGGCTGCTGAAGTTTTGTTAAGGATTGCATTGAACCTGTAAATTAACTTGGGGAAGATTGCCATTTTAACAATACTGTCCTCCAATCCAACAGCAAGAGATATCTTTACATTTATTTGGGTCTTCTTTAATTTCTTTCAGGAATGTTCTGAAGTTTTCAGGGTGCAACTCTTGCACCCCTTTGGCAAAAGTTATTCCTAAGTATTCTATTCTTTTTGATCTTATTGTAAATGTAATTATTTTCTTAATTTCATATTGTTCTTTGCTGCTTTATAGAAATAAAACTGAGTTTGATATGCTGATCTTGCATCCTGCAATTTTGGTGAACTCATTTATTAGCTTTAATAGTTTTTTTTGAACACTTTTTTTATTCATTTTATTGAGATATATTCACATACCATGCAGTCATACAAAACAAAGCATACATTCAATTGTTTACAGTACCATTATATAGTTGTGCATTCATCACCAAAATTAATTTTTGACATTTTCATTACCACACACACAAAAATAATATTAATAAAAATTACAGTGAAAAAGAACAATTAAAGTTAAAAAGAACACTGGGTGCCATTTTTGCCCCCATTTTTCTACTCATCTATCCATAAACTGGACAAAGGGGAATGTGGTCCATATGGCTTTCCCAATCATATTGTCAACCCTCATAAGCTACATTTTTATACAGTCATCTTCAAGATTCATGGGTTCTGGGTTGTAGTTTCATAGTTTCAGGTATCCACCGCCAGCTACCCCAATTCAGTAGAACCTAAAAAGGGTTGTCTATATTGTGCATAAGAGTGACCACCAGAGTGACCTCTCGGCTCCTTTTGGAATCTCTCTGCCACTGAAGCTTATTTCATTTCCTTTCACTTCCCTCTTTTGGTCAAGAAGATGTTCTCCATCCCATGATGCCGGGTCTAGATTCCTCCCTGGGAGTCATATTCCACGTTGCCAGGGAGATTCACTCCCCTGGGTGTCTGATCCCACGTAGCGGGAAGGGCAGTGATTTCACCTGCCAAGTTGGCTTAGCTAGAGAGGGCCACAACTGAGCAACAAAGAGGCATTCAGGAGGAGGCTCTTAGGCACAATTATAGGGAGACCTAGCCTCTCCTTTGCAGCAACAGTCTTCCCAAGGGCAAGTCGTGTGGTAGAGGGCTCAACCCATCAAACCACCAGTCCCCTATGTCTGTGAGCACATCAGCAACCATCGAGGTGGGGCAGGTCAATACCCCTGCATTGTCCACCAGCTCCTCAAGGGGGCTCTGCATATTTTTTTCATTGTTTTTTTTTTCAATTATCTCTCTTTCTTTAAAATTAACTATTAACTATATAAAAATTTTTTTAAAAAACATACAGTAAAAAAACATTTCAAACAAACCATAACAAGGGAGTAAGAAAAAGACAACTAACCTAAAATAACTACTTTACTTCCAACATATTCCTACTCTACCCCAAGAAAGTTACCTAATATAGCAACATTTCTGTGAACTTGTTCCTACCATACCCATCAGAAATTAACAGACCATAGTCATTCCTGGGCATTCCCAGAACGTTAAATTTACCCACGATAGCTTATCTTGAACAGAGACATTTTTAAAAAGCAGTTTTATTGAGATATATTCACATATCATACTTCCATCCAAAGTATACAATCAATGCATTCATCACCACAATCAATTTTAGAACATTTTCATTACTTCAACAAGAAAAACCCCATACCCCTTAGCAGTCACCTCTCAATCCCTCTATCCTTTCCCAGCCCCACACAACCACTCAGCTAATTCTGTCTCTACAGATTCATTTATATTTACATTTTATATAGATGGAATCATACAATATGTAGTACTTTGTGTCTGGTTTCTTTCGCTTAACATGATGTTTTTTTAAAATTATTGTTTTTTTTTTAAATTAGAGAAGTGGTAGATTTACGTAAGAGTCATGTAAAAATGCAACATTGCTGTATATCCCTCTATTGTTGACACTTTGCATTGGAGTGGTGCCTTAAAATATGCTATTAACTATTGTCCATAGTTTACATTAGGTGTGTTTTCTCTCATATACCACCCTATTATTAACACCTTGTAATAGGTTCATACTTTGTTATAATTCATGAAAGAACATTCTTATATTTGTATTATTCACCACAGTCATTGTCCACAACAGGGTTCACATTGTCATACAGTCCCATGTTTTCTCCTCTAACTTTCCTTCTAGTAACATATAGGACCCAAAACTTGCCCTTTCAACCACATTCACCAACATTATTCAGCACTATTAATTATACTCATGATAATGTGCTACCATTACCACTATCCCCTTCCAAACAGTTACAATCAACCCAAATAGAAATTCTGCACAAATTAAGCATCAGCTCCCTATTCTCTACCCCCCATTTTATATCCTGGTGGCCTATATTCTAGATTCTAATTCTGTGAGTTCTGGTTCATATTAGTGAGATCATGCAATATTTGTCCTTTTGTATCTGGTTTATTTCACTCAACATAATGTCCTCAAGATTCATCCATGTCGTCTCATGCTTCAGGACTTCATTCCTTCTTACTGCTGAATATTCTTCTATCATATGTGTAGATCACATTTTGTTTAACCATTTGTTGGTTGATGAACACTTGTATTGCTTCCACTTTTTGGCAATTGTGAATAATGCTGCTATGAACTTTGGTGTGCAAATGTCTGTTCGCATTCCTGTTTTCAGTTCTTCTGGTATATACCAAGTAGCGAGATTGCTGGATCATAAGGCAACTATATACTTAGCTTTCTGAGGAACTGCCACACCATCTTCCACAGCAGGTGTACCATTTTACATTCCCACCAGCAGTGAATAAGTGTTCCTATTTCTCCACATCATCTCCAAAACTAACAGTTTCCTGTTTGTTTAACAGTGGCCATTCTGGTAGATGCAAAATACCTCATTGTGGTTTTGATTTGCATTTCCCTAATAGCTAGTGAAGATGAGCATCTTTTTACATGCCTTTTAGCCATTTGTATATTCTCTTTGGAAAATGTCTATTCATGTCTTTTCCCCATTTTTAAGTTGGGTTGTTTGTCTTTTTATTGTTGAGTTGCAGGATTTCTTATATATTCTGGATATCAAACCCTTATCAGATATGTGGTTACCAAATATTTTCTCCCATTGAGTTGTCTGCCTTTTCACCTTTTTGACAAAGTCCTTCGAAGCACAGAAATATTCAGTTTTGAGAAGGTCCTAGTTATCTATTGTTTTATGTTGTTGCTTGTGCTTTGGGTGTAAGTTCTAAGAAACTACCACATATTGCTATATCTTGAAGATGTTTCCCTACATTTTCTTCTAGGAGTTTTATGGTACTTGTTCTTATATTTATGTCTTTCATCCATTTTGAGTTAATTTTTGTATAAGGTGTGAGATAGGGGTCTGCTTTCATTCTTTTGGATGTGGATATTTAGTTCTCTCAGCACCATTTATTGAAGAGACTGTTCTGGCCCAGTTGAGTGGACTTGGCAGTCTTGTCAACAGTCAATTGACCATAGATCTGAGGGTCTATTTCTGAACTCTCAATTCGATGCCATTGATCTATATGCCTATCTTTATGCCAGTACTATTCTGTTTTGACCACCGTAGCTTTGTAATATGCTTTAAAGTCAGAAAGTTTGTGTCCTTTATCTTCATTCTTTTTCAAAATATTTTTGGCTATTTGAGGCCCCTTTCCCCAAATAAATTTGAAAATCAGCTTCTCCATTTCAACAAAGTAGGCTGTTGGAATTTTGATTGGTATTGAATTGAATCTGAAGATCAATTTTGGTAGAATTGACATCTTAATGACATTTAGCCTTCCAATCCATGTTCATGGATTGTCTTTCCATTTACTTCCATCTTTTTTGGCAATATTTTGTAGTTCTCTGTGTACAGGTACTTTACATCCTGAGTTAAGTTTATTCCTAGATATATGATTCTTTTAGTTGCTATTGTAAATGGAATTTTTTTCTTGATTAACTCCTCAGATGGTTTATTACTAGTGTATAGAAGCACTACTGATTTCTGTGTGTTTATCTTGTATCCCCCCACTTTGTGGGATGTATATTAGCTTTAGTAGCTTTGTTGTAGTTTTTTTTGGATTTTCTAAATATATGATCATGTTGTCTGCAAATTGTGAAAGTTTTACTTCTTCCTTTCCAATTTGAATGGCTTTTATTTATTTTTCTTGCCTAATTGCTCTACCAAGAACTTCTAGTACAATGTTGAATAACAATGGTAACAGTGGGCAAATGTGTCTTGTTCCCAATCTTAGAGGGAAAGCTTTCAGTCTCTCACCATGGAGTATGATGTTAGCTCTTGGTTTTTCACATATGTACTTTATCATGATGCGGAAGTTTCCTTTGATTCCTACCTTTCAAAGTGTTTTCTTTTTTTTAAGAAAGGTTGCTGGATTTTATCAAATGCCTTTTCTGCATCATTCATGATGATAATGTGGTTTTCCCCTTTCAATTTGTTAATGTGGTTTATTACATCAATTGATTTTTTTGTGTTGAACCACCCTTGCATACCTGGGATAAAACCCACTAGACCATGGTGTATAATTCTTCTAATGTGCTATTGGATTTGATTTGCAAGGTTTTTTTTTTGAAGTATGAAATTAACAGTTTTATTAGATGAACTCATTTATTTGACATGTTAAATTAAGGTAAGAAAAATATATTCAATGGCATAAAAAGAATCATTCTCACACTTTTTCAACATGCATAGCAGTTAAAAGTAATAATTATGGAATGGATAACAGGATTTAATGCCAAAAATATCATGTGTGGATAAATCTCAGGCTTCTAACTTCACTGAATCCACATCTGAATGTGTGTTTTTATACTCCTCAGCTTCTTCCAGGTCTTTTTCACTTTCTAAGTGTGACTGTTGTAGGATCTCTGCCTGCTTTTTTTTAATGGCATGATTTTCACCGTCTTCAGCTCTCATTTTTTCAAACTTTTCTTCCTGTTGTTTAGTTTCTTTTTCATACATAACTTTTTCTTTGATAAGTCTTCTCTGAAGAAAGGCCAATGGCATCTGGGGTTCCTCTGTCACATGGGAAGACACATGGCTGGAGTTTGCTGGGCCTCTCCTGGGTTTAGTTTCTGGTTTCTGTGGCTTTCTCCAAAATGTCTCAGGGCTTCTCTCTTAGCTTCTCCCAGGGGCAAACTCTGGATTAGATATCTTAACTTCTCTTGATTTGCAAGTATTTTGTTCAGTATTTTTTGCATCAATATTCCTTGGAGAAATTGGTCTGTAATTTTCTTTTCTTGTAGTATCTTTATCTGGCTTTGGTATTAGGATAATGTTGGCCTCATAGAATGAGTTAGGTAGTGTTCCATCCTATTCTCTTTTTTGGAAGAGTTTGAGGAGGATTGGTATTAATTCTTGTTGCAATGATTGTTAGAATTCAGCTGTGAAGACCTCTGGTCCCAGGCTTTTCTTTTTTGGGAGGTTTTTTTAATGACTGATTCAATCTCTTTGTAATTGGTCTGTTGAGGTCTTCTATTTCTAGAGTCAGTGTGGGTTATGTGTTTCTAGGAATTTGCCCATTTCTTCTAAATTGTCTAATTTGTTTACATACAGGTGTTCATGATATCCTCATGTTTCTTTTTATTTCTGTGGGATCAGTAGTGAAGTCCCTCCTCTCATTTATCATTTTATTTATTTGCATCACCTCTCTTTTTTTTTTTCTTTGTCAGTCTAGCTATAAGTTTGTCAATTTTATTGATCTTCTCAAAGAACCAGCTTTTGGTTTGGTAAACTCTCTCTCTGTTGTTTTTTTATTCTCAATTTTTGTCTATTTCAGCTCTATTCTTTGTTATTTCCTTCCTTCTGCTTGCTTTGGGATTAGCTTGCTGTTCTTTTTCTAGTTCCTTCAGGTGTTCAGTTAGATCTTTGATTTTAGCTCCTTCTTCTTTTTTAATTTAGGCATTTTTAAGGCTGTAAATTTCCCCCTTAGCACTGCCTTCACTGCATCCCATAAGCTTTGATATGTTGTGCTCTCATTTTCATTTGTCTCTAGATATGTACTGATTTCTCCTGCAATTTCTTCTTTGACCCATTCATTGTTTGAGTGTGTTGTTTAACTTTCATGTGTTTGTGAATTTTCCAGTTCTCTACCTATTATTGATTTCCCAGCTTAAGTGCTTTATATAATTTTAATCTTTTTAAATTTACTGAGACTTATTTTGTGACCTGCCATGTGGTCTATCTTGGAGAATGATCCGTGAGCAGTTGAGAAGAATGTAATCCTGCTGTTTTGGGGTGCAATGTTCTGTATGTATCTGATAGGTCTAGCTTATTTATCATATTATTAAGTTCTCTCTTTCCTTATTGATTCTCCATCTAGATGTTCTATCTGTTGACAAAAGTGGTGTATTTAAGTCTCCATTTCAGAGACATTTGTCCAGTATTAATATAGCTACCCCAGCTCTTTTATGTTTACTGTTTGCATGGAATATCTTTTTCTGATCTTTCACTTTCAATGTATTTGTGTCTTTGGGTCTAAGGTGAGCCTCTTGTAGACAGCACATAGATGGATAATACTTTTTTTAATCCATTCTACCAATGTGTGTCTTTTGATTGGGGGTGTTTAAGCCATTAACATTCAATGGTATTACTGTAAAGCAGTATTTACCTTCCCCATTTTATCCTTTGATTTTTATATGTCATGTCTTATTTTTATCTCTCTTTTTACCCTTGTAATTGCTCTTACTAATAATCTTCATTTCTATGCCTCTCTATCCTCTCTTTTCCCTTCAGCCTTCAGAACTTCATTTAGTATTTCCTGTAGGGCAGGTTTTTTGTTGATGAACTCTCTCAGTTTCTGTTTATTTGTGAATATTTGAAACTCTCCCTCATTTTTGAAGGACAGTTTTGCTGCATTAAGAATTCTTGGCTCGTAGTTTTTCTCTTTCAGTCCCTTAAATATATCATGCCACTGCCTTCTCACCTTCATGGTTTCTGATGAGATATTGGAACTTAGTCTTACTGTTGTTCCCTTGCATGTGACAAATTGCTTTTCTCTTGCTGCTTTTGGGATTCTCTGTCTTTCACATATGACATTCTGATTAGTATGTGTCTTAGAGTAAGTCTATTAGAATTTATTCTTTTTTGGAGCACATTGCATTTCTTAGACATGTATATTTATATCTTTCATAAGAGTTGGAACATTTTCAGCCATTATTTCCTCAAATATTCTTTCTGACTCTTTTTCCCATCTCTTCTGGGACACCCATGGTACATATGTTTGTGCATTTTGTGCTGTCATTCAGATCCCTAAGACCCTGATCAATTTTTTTTCCATATTTTCTCTGTCCATAAGATTTCAGTTGTCCTATCTTTTTACTTGATAATTCTTTCTTCTTACTGATCAAATGTGCTGTTGTATGTCTCTAGTGTATTTTAAAACTCTATTGTGCTTCTTATTCCCATATGTTCTGTTATGTTTCTTCTCATACTTCCAAATTCTTCTTTATGCTCACCCAGTGTATTCTTAATATCCTTGATCTCTTTACCTGTATTTTCCTTCACCTCTTGGAATTGATTTAGGAGATTTGTTTGAACACCTTGGATTAGTTTTTCCAGATTCTCTGTCTCCTCTGAAGGTTTAATTTGTTCTTTTGATTGGGCCATATCTTCCTGTTTGTTAGTATTATTTGTAATGTTTTATTGATGTCTAGGCATCTGATTGTCTTGATGAGTGTAATCTGAAGGTTAGTTTTTCCTCCTTGTCTAGGGTTTTATTGTTGATTGGCTTTGTGTTAAGGCTCTTCTTTGACACTTGCTCCAACTTATTTTAGACCTTTAGAATTGCCCATGTTTAATTGATCAGATTTTTTCAGCTCTTCTTTATAGAATTCTTGCCCTGGATATGAGGCACACTTTTAAAGATTGCACTGTTTGTGCAGGAGAAAGCTTCCTTTCCTCAGTTCCTTCTCTTGCAATATTAACCTGTTCTGTTTGCTTTTGTTTTGCCTCTATAGTTTTCCTTCCATTCCTTTCATTGTCTCTAGCTGCTTTTGCCTGGAGGGAAATTCTTGGAGGAGAGTCACACTGGAGAGGACTTTCCCAATTCAGTATATCCTAGCTAAAATAGGGCCATGGATCCAGGAAGGGGTGCAGACCAGCTCCAAAGAGCCCTGGGGAGAGGGTCAGGAAAAACACCAAAAAGTCTTTTTTGATGGCTCCTTGAAGCAGGACTTTCCTGGTCTGTCCTGCAGATGTCGCCCTTCAGCAAACCTCCACTGGATTCACCTCTGTCAGGGGAAGGAAGGGTTGAAAAATGGTCATGGATGCTACTGTTCAGGGTGAGCTAAAAGGGCAGCTCAGAGCTGGAGCCTAGCAATCTGAATTTGCTGATCAAAATCTATGATTGGTGCTTGGCTGTGCCACCCTCATCTTTGGGGAAGAGGACTTCTGCAACCCTCTTTATCTACAGCAGTCAACCAGGGGCCAGATCCTGAGGCAATCTGTCTTGAGAGTGGTTGATGGGCACTGGCACTGCCATGGAGCCTGCTACTCACAGTTGTTTACCACAGTTTCTCTGTCTCTCCATCCTGCTCTTCCCTGGATGCTGTCCAGTGCTCCTCTGGTCTTCAGAGCCCCAGAACAGTTGTTCCAGACAGTTCTTGCCCATCCATGAGCTGTTTTCAAGGAGGAGTGAGGCCTGGAGCTCCCTACTCTGCCATCTTCCCCAGAAGCTGTTTCGCTGTAATAGATTTTTGTGTGTATGGATTCTTTAGTGTCATCTGCAAATAGAGATAATTTTACTTCTTTCCAATTTGGACAATTTTATTTCTTTTTCTTGCTTAATTGTTCAGGCTAGAACTTCCAGTACAATGTTGAATAGAAGTGGTGAGAGTGGACATGCTTTTCATGTTCCTAATCTTATAAGGAAAGCTTTCAGTCTTTCACCACTAAGTATGATGTTGGGTGAGGAATTTTTGTACATTGCCTTTATCAAGCTGCACAAGTTCCCTTCTATTCTTTTTTTTTAGTTCATTTTTATTGAGATATATTCACATACCATGCAGTCATACAAAACAAACCGTACATTCAATTGTTTACAGTACCGTTATATAGTTGTGCATTCATCACCAAAATTAATTTTTGGCATTTTCATTACCACACACACAAAAATAATAAGAATAAAAATTAAAGTGAAAAGGAACAAATAAAATAAAAAAGAACACTGGGTGCCTTTTTTTTTTCTTCCCCCATTTTTCTACTCATCTATCCATAAACTAGACAAAGGGGAGTGTGGTCCATATGGCTTTCCTAATCACGTTGTCACCCCTCATAAGCTAAATTTTTACACAATCGCCTTCAAGATTCATGGGTTCTGGGTTGTAGTTTCATAGTTTCAGGTATTTACTGCTAGCTATTCCAATTCTTTAGTCCTTTCTATTCTTTGTTTGTTGAATTTCTTTTTTATCATGAAAGGGTGCTGGATTTTGTCCAATATCTTTTTTGAATTGATTGAGATGATCATAAGGTCTTTGTTCTTCATTCTAATAATAGGGCATCTTACATTGATTGATTTTTATGTGTCAAAATACCCTTGCATTCCTGGAATAAATCCCACTTGGTCATGATATATAATCCTTTTAATATACTGCTGTATTTGATTGGTTAGTATTTGGGGGGGTGATTTCTGCATCTGTATTCATAAAAGATATTGGTCTGTAGTTTTCTTTTCTTGTGATTTCTTTGTCTGGCTTTGACATCATGGATGGAACTTGTGACTTGCTTCTAGCCAATAGATTATAACAAATGTCAAGAGCACCCGGTTTCACTTTCAAAAAATGTCCAGGTTTGGAAAATAAATTATATGCTCACCCTTTATGTAATCAATTGCAGAATAAATACCTTGGATTAAATTTATAACTTTAATGTATAGTAGTGTCCAATAAGGAATACCACCTATTTCTAAATTTTCTAAAAAAAAAGAGTTGTCCCAGTATAAGTTATTTAAAAGTTATTTAACTATAGATATATGTTATTTAAAATTTTTCTTCCTTTTTGAACCAAAGTAAATTTTGTGGATGAAATGGGAAGTCCTAAGGAGAACTATGTGCCAATCCATTTGTAGATGATTTTGAAACCACAAAAGAATATATGTTTTAAACTTTAGTCAAAGAGGGTTAAGATTCTTCAAAACCAAATGTCAACAACTACACCTAAAAATCTGGATTGTATCTACCATGTTTCCAAAATGTAGAAAAGTTCATTCTCTTTTGTTGCTCTGTAACATTCTATTGTGTGAATATTCCAGAGTTTATATATTAATTCTACTGTTTAAGAACATTTGTCTTGTTTCTAGTTTTTGGCTATTATGAATAATTTTGCTATGAATATTCTTTGTATAAGTTGTTTGGTGGATATAAACACTCCTTCACTATTGGGTGTATGTCCCAGAGTGAATGGAATTGCTATGTCATATAGTAGCATATGTTTAGCTTTAGAAGATACTACCAAACAGTTTTCCAACTTAGTTTTACTAATACAGTTTCTCATGAGAGTTTGAATTTCTCTACATCTTCATAAGCACTTGGTATTGTCCACCAATTTAATTTTAGTCATTTTGGCGAATGTGAGTGCTATCTCATTGGGGTTTTAAATTGTATTGCCTTGATGACTAATGATGTTTGAAACCTTTTCATAATATTGTTGGCCATTTGGATATCTTATTTTGCAAAATGCCTAATGAGGCCTTTCATCCAATTTTAATTGGGTTGTCTATCTTCTTATGATTTGTGTAAATTCTCTTTATGTTCTCTATATAAGTCTTTTGTTGGATAGATGTATTGGAAATATCTTCTCCCAGTCTCTGATGTGTTAATGGAATCTTCTGATGAACAGAAATTCTTAATATTAATAAAATGCAGATTTCAATCTTTTCTTTTATAGGTACGGTTTTTGTGTCTTAAAAATCTTTGCCCATAGGCTTGCAAAAATTTTCTATGCTTTCTTCTAGAAGCTTTATTATTTTAACATTCACATTTAGTTCTATTACTTATCTCAAATTAATTATTTTATATGTGAGGTAGAGACCTAAGATTTGTTATTTCATATGAAGTCAAATTCACCCAGCACCATTTGTGAAAAGACAATCCTTTCTTCACAGCATTTTATTTGTGCCTCTATCAAATATCAGATAGCAAAATATGTGTGAGTCTGTTTCTGGGCTCTAGTCTGTTTCAACGATCTCTTTATTTCTTTATCCTTTTTATCTATCCTTGCACTTGATCAACTGCCTTAATAGCTGTAATTTTTTTATTTTATATTGAAGTGTGACTTAAAAAAATAATAAAATTTGCCAATTTATAACTGTACAATTTTCATTGTTAATGAATGTATTAACACCACCATAATTGTGGTATAGAATATTTCTATTAAACCCCAAATTTCTGTAAAAGTGATTTCACAAATGTGATATAGAATATTCTATTACCCCCACAAAGGGCTCCCAAAATTGAACCCTTTGCAATCAATCTCCTCCCCTAACTCTTGACCCCTGGCAACCACCAACTTGTCCCCAAGTTGCCTTTTCTAGAATTTCATATAAATTGAATCACATATTAGTCTTCTATATCTGACTTTCTTTCCTTAGACTAATAATTTTGGGGTTAATCTATTTTGTTGCAATTATCAGTAGTTCAGTTTTCTATTACTGTGTATAATTCAACTGTATGGATATAGCACAATTTATTTAACCATCCATTTTTTGATGGACGTTTGGGTTATTTCTAGTTTTTGACTCTTATGAATAAAGCTGCTGTGAACACCAAAGTATAAGACTTTTGTTGCTATAAATTTTCATTTGTCTTTAGTATATATACCTAGGAGTGGGATTGTTCAGTTATTTGGTAAGTGTATGTTTAAATTTATGAGAGACAACCAATCTGTTTTCTAATGCGTCTGGATCATTTTGTATCCTTCCCAGCATGTATGGGAGTTCCAATTGTTCTACATCCTCAACAGCACTTGGTATTTTCAGACTTTTTCATTTTGACCATTTTGGTGTGTGTGTGGTGGTATTTCATTGCGGTTTTATTTGCATTTCCCTGATGACCAACGATGTTGAGCATCTTTTCATGTACTTATTTGCTAATTGCACATTTTCTTTGGTGAAGTGTCTTTGCCCATCTTTAAAATCAAATTTTTTTGGATTCTTATTCTTGATCTGTCATAGTTCTTTATCTATTTTAGATAAAAGTTCTTCATCAGATATGTTATTTGAAAGTATTTTCTTCCAGTCTATGGCTAACATTTCCATTTTTGAGGAGCAAACATTTTTAGTTTTGGTGAAGTCCATTTTATCATTTTTTTCCTTTTATGGTTCATTCTTTTAGTGTCTTATTCTATTTGTGTCTTTGCTTAATTCAGGTTAACTAAGATTTTTCTCCTGTGTTTAATTCTAGAAGTTTTATAGTTTTGGCTTTCACATTTAGGTTCATGATCTATTTTGAGTTAATTTTTATGATATGAGGTAAGGGTTGAGGTTTATTTATTTGCATATGGATGTTCAATTTATTTGTATATAGATGTCCAGCATCATTTGTGGAAAAGACTTATTAATTCCTTATTCAATTCCCTTAGTACCTTTTCTGAAAACCATTTGACCATATATGTGTGGGTCTATTTCTTACCTCTCTAGTCTCTTCCTTTGATCTGTATGTCTATCTTTTCATCAGTATCACACTCTCTTGATTTCTGCAGCTTTATATTAAATCAGGTACTCCTAGATCCATCATCATCTTTCTTCTTTTTCAAAAATAGTTTTGTCTATTCTAGGTCCTTTGCCTTTCCATAAAAATATTAGAAATGGCTTCTCAATTTCTGCAATAAAAACATGACATAACTTGGATTGGGATTGTATTGAATCTATAAGTCAGTCTGGAAAGAATTTAAGTCTTTAATTTCTCTCAGCAATAATTTTAAAGTTTTCATTGTATATGTCTTGCACAAGTTTTCTGGATTTATCCCAAATAGTTCATATTTTTGTGCAACTATAAATGGTATTGATATTTAATTTTTATTTTTCAATTGTTTACTGTATAAACTTGTATATAAAAATACAATTGTTATTCTAATGATTCTGCAGCCTGTGACACTACTAAACTATTAATAATAACTTTTGTGTATATTCCTTAGGATTTTCCAGATAGACTATCATATTGTCTGAGAATAGAGACAGTTTTATTTCTTCCTTTCCAGTTTGGATCCCTTTATTTTCAAGGTTTATTTTCTTTTACTTGCCTTATTTCAGTGGCTAGAACCTCCAGCACAATGTTAAGTAGAATTGGTGGGAGCCAATATCCTTGCCTTGTTCCAGATCTTTGGTAAACAGTATTCATCATTAAATATGCTATTAGGGCTTCTGTAGATTTCCTTTATCAGGTTGATGATGTCCCCTTCTATTCCTAGTTTTTTGAGAGTTTTTAATCAGAATGGGTGTTGGATTTTTTTTATAAGCAAGTAATAAAGTTTACTGAAAAGAAGTGGTAAGTGTGGGTGTGCTCAAGGGGGAGATGCACTGGGTGTTGGATTTTATCAAATCTTCTTTCTGTATCTGTAGAAGTAATCATATGTTTTCTCTTTATGCTATTAATTTCTTTTATTCTATTAATTTCTCTATTATATTAATTAATTTTCAAATATTAAACCACCGTGAATTACTAGAACAAATCCTATGTGGCGATAGTGTATTATCCTTTTTATATGTTGCTGGAATCCATTTACTAATATCTCCTTTAGGGTTTTTTGCATCTATTTCAAGAGTGATACTGATCTGTAATTTTCTTTTCTTGTAATGTCCTTTTAGCATTTTGTTATTTAGCTGGCCTCATAAAAGAGTTCGGAAATGGTGTTTATTTTTCTATTTTATGGAAGAAATTTTATAATGTTGATATTATTTCTTTTGTAAATATTTTGAAGAGTTCACCCGTAAAATACTCTGAGCCTGGATTTTTCCTTATGGGAAGGTTTTTAATTACACTCAAATTCAATTAAAAAATAAGTATGAGGTTATTCATATTTTTATTGCACCGTTTGTCAGTTTTGGTGTTTGCGTTTTTCAGGAAATTGTCTATTTCATTTAAGTTGACAAACTTAGTGCATAAAATTATCTATATGCTCACATTATCTTTTAACTTTCTTTTATATCTGTAGTGATGTCACCTTTCATTTATGAAATTGGCAATTTGTGTTTCTCTCTTTTTCTTGACCAGTTTTGCTATATATTTATAAATTTTATTAATCTTTTCAAAGAATGCACCAAAACTTTATTGATTTTTCTCTATATGATTATTTGGGTTATCATTGATTTCTGATCTTTATTATTTCCGTCCTTTCTTAGGGTTTAATTTACTATTCTGTTTTTTGTAGCTTTGAGATGTTGTTTTGTGTAACAGTAGTTTTTTTTTTTTCCTTTGTATTGCCAAGTAGTACTCCATTAAATGGTTGTATCACATATTAAAAATCCATTTACCAGTTGAGGAACATTTTAGTTATTTTCACTTTTTGGTGATTACAAATAGAGCGACCACAAACTTTTACATGCAGGTTTTTATATGAACATAGGTTTTCATTTCACTTGGGTAAATACCGAGGAAAGGAATTGCTTGATTAAGTGTTAAGTGTATGTTTAACTTTGTCAGATCTGCCAGACTGTTTCCAAAATATCTGAACCATTTTGCATTCCTACTTGCAAAGTATGAGTTCCATTTGCTCTGCATCCTCACCAACACTTGGTATTCCCAGTTCCTTTTTATTTTAAGGAACTATTTTATTTTATTTACAACCATTCTAATATGTAATGCTATCTTTTTGTGATTTTATTTTGCATTTCCCTAAAGCATCTCTTCAGGTGTTTATTTGTTAATTGTACATCTTCTTTGGTGAAATAGCTGCTCAAAATTTTGCTCATTTTTTATTGGGTTGTTCATTTTCTTATTATTAAGTTTTAAGAATTCTTTATATATTCTAGCTACAAGTCTCTTATAGGATACGCTATTTGAAAATATTTTCTCCCGGTCTGTGACCTGTCTTTTCATTCTCTTAATCGTGTATTTCTTAATTTTGCTGAAGTCCAGGTTATCAATCTTTTCCTTTTATGGATTGTGCTTATTGGTGCTGTATCTCAGAAATCTTTGCCTTACCCAGGGTCTCAAAGATTTTTCCTAGGTTTTCTTCTAAGGGTTCTATAGTTTTGGGTTTTACATTTGGGTTTATGATCCATTTTTTTTTATATTTTGCCAGATGGATCAAGGTTTATTTTTATTTGTTTTCATGTGTTTATCTAACTATTCTATCATCATTTACTGAAAACATTGCTCTTTCTCCATTTAATCACCCTTGCATCTTTGTTGAAAACCAATTGGTTATGAATGTGCAGGTATCTTTTTAGACTCTGTTCTGTTAATCTATATATTTATTCTTTCTCTCCTACCAGTCCATATTACTGTAGTTTTTACAACAAGTCTTGAAATCAGGTAGATTAAACACTCTTAACTTTGCTTTTCTTTTCCAAAATTGTTTTGGCCACTTTAGTTCATTTTACTTTCCATGCGATTTTAGAATCAGCTTGTTAATTTCTAAAAATCCTCCTAGGAATTTGATTAGAAGAATGTTGAAGCTATAAACTAGTTTTGGGAAAATTGTTAAGTTGAATATATTGAGTCTTCTAAACCATAAACATGATATATTTCTTATTTAGATTTTCTTTGATTTTTAAAATCACTGTTTTGTAGTTTTCAACATCAGATCTTGTACATATTTCATTAGATTTATAACTATGTATTTCATGTTTTTGGTGCAATTTAAATAGTATTGTTTAAATTTTTTTAATTTCCAAGCTTTCAATGATAGTATATAGAAATATAGATTTTTTTTGTACATTTACCTTGTATCCTATGAACTTTCTAAACTAATTTATTAGTTCTAATGGTTTATTTTTGGTAGATTTTTTTGAGGAATTTTCTATCTAAATAATTATGTTATCTTTCCAATGTCTATAACTTTCATTTCATTTTCTTGCCTTAATGAACTCACTAGGACCTCCAGTACAATGTTAAATAGGAACATGAGAGTAGACATCCTTGCCTTGTTCTCAATCTTAGGGGAAAACATTCAGTCTTTCATCATTATGTATTATGTTACCTATAGGCTGTTTCTGATGTTCTTTATCAGGTCGAGGAAGCACAGTTCTACTCCTGGTTTTCTGAGAGTTTTATCAGGAGTGGGTGCCAAATTTTTTCAAAAGCATTTTCTGGAGCTATTGGGATCATCATGTTTTCTCTTCTTTATTCTTTTATTATCATGAATTACATAGATTGATTGTCAAAGGTTGAATGAGACTTGCATTCTCAGGATAAACCTCACTTCTTCATGCCTTGTTACTGATCTTAGGGGGAAAACATTCTTCTTATTGCCATTGAGTATGAAATTAGCTGTGGGGTTTCTGTAGATGACTTTTCTCAGATTAATGAAGCTCTATTCCTGTCCAAGTTTTTGAAAATGTTTTACCATGAATGGATGTTGGATTTTGTCAAATGCCTTTTTGTATTTACTGAGATGATTGCATGGTTTTTGTCCTTTATTTTATTATTACATTAATTGATTATTCAGATACTAAATCAATTGTGTATTCCTGGCATAAATCTCACTTGATCCCCATGTATAATCCATTCTATATATTGCTAGATTCAGTTTTTAATATTTTGTTGTTGATTTTTGCCTCTACACTCATGAGGGAAATTGATGTGCAGTTTTCTCTCTCTTTTTTGTGATATTTTTGTCTGGCTTTGGTTTTAGGGTAATATTGAGCTTTTAGAAGGAGGTTGGAGTGTCTCTTCCTCCATAATATTTGGAAGAGTTTGTGAGGTATTAGAATTATTTCTTCTTTAAATGTTTGACAGAATTCACTGCAGAGTCCATCTGTGCCTGGGCTTTATTTTATGGAGAAAATTTTTAATTACTATTTCAATTTATTTACTTGCTATGGGTCTACTAAGATTTTCTATCCCTTTTTTAGTCGTTTGGATAATTTGTGTCTTTCTACAAATTTGTCCATTTCATCTAAATTGTGTTGTATATTGGTATAAATATTGTTCATAGTGTTTCCTTATAATGTTATTATTAATCTCTTTATTGTTAATGATGTCCCCTTTTTCAGTTTTGATTCTAGTAATTTTAATCTTCTCTCTTTTTTTCTTGATTAGTATAGCTAAAGATTTGTCAGTTTTGTTGGTTTTCTCAAATAATCAGCATTTGGTTTCATTGATAGTCTCCATTAATTTTCTGCTTTCAATTTCATTAATTTCTACCCTAATATTTATTATTTCCTTTCTTCTGCTTTGTTGGTCTTATTTGTTCTTTTTTTCTAGATACTTACAGCGAAAACTTAATGATTTGAGATCTTCCTTTCTAATATGGCATTTAATGCCATAAATTTTCCTTTGAAAACTGCTCCAGCTGCATCCCATAAATTTTGATAGCTGTGTTTTAATTTTCTGTCAGTTTAAAATACTTTGTAATCTTCTTTTTAATTTCTGATTTGACTAATGTGTTGTTTAAAAATATATGACTTTTTAAGAGCAATATAACACAACTTTTACTTATATAAAAACTAAAAATTAGAAAGGAGTTTACTGTTAGTTTTCTCTAACTTATTAATATAGTTTTATTTCATTCCATAATTAGTTTAGCCATTACATTATGTTGATAAGCAAACTGCATTCAACCTTGCTACATTGCTTATGGCTTTTCTATGATTGAAGTAACAGCCACAGCCCCATCCTGTTTTCTTTTTACACAGAGGAACAGATAGATGGTCACATGTTATCTATATCTAAGAAGGTTAAGAAGGGCTTTTTGCTTTCTTGAAAATATTCACAGCTTTTTTTTAACTGCTTAGCTTCTTCTTTAGTATAATCTTCTGATATAGGACTTGAAGAATATGAATCATCTGTCCCAGTTATAGTAAGGCCTTTCCACTTTTTATCATTTGGAAATTGTATTTGAGTGTTTTTAGGTAAAAGTTCTGTTAAATATGCTTCTATATCAGAAGGAATAACTAGTTCTTCACTATCACAACAGAAAGCCTCAGGTGGTCTATGAGAGCAGCATGGAGAGAAGGAGTCAGAGTCCTCATTATCAGATTCCTCAGTAGAGATGTTATCCTGCGACATGTCTAACTGTATATGTGTTTGAGCTTATCCAACTTGGAGTTTGTTGAGATTCCTGGATGTGTAGATTAACATTTTTTCTTCAAATTTGGGACACTTTTGGCCATTATTTCTTCAAATATTCTTCCTGTCCCCTGTTCTTTCTTCTGTCCTTCTGGGACTTCAATTATGCTCATGTTGGTGCAATTGATGGTGTCCCATAGGACTCTGAGGTTCTGTTCATGTTTCCTTATTCTTTTTTCTTTCTGCTCTTCAGACTGGATAATCTCTATTGTCCTGTATCCTATAGCTATTGCCCTATTATCCTAAAAGGATCCAGTGTTGTGGATCCTTTTCTTTTGCCTGCTCAAATATGCTGTTGAGCCCATCTAGTGAATTTTTTCATTTCACTTATTGTATTTTCCTACTCCACAGCTTCTATTTGTTTATTTTTTATATAATTTCTATCTCTTTATTAATATTATCTATTTGGTGAGTCATTTTTAATGTGTTCTCTTTTATTTCTTTAAACATGATTTCCTTAAATTCTTTGAGTGTATTTATAATAGCTGATTTAAAGTCTCTGTCTACTAAGTTCAATATCTAGGACCCCTCAATGACAGTTTCTGACTGCTTTTTCCTCATGAGTATTGGCCACACTTTCCTATTTCTTTGCATATCTCATAAGTGTTTTTTTTTTTTTTTGCAAACTGGACATACTAGATAATATACTTTAGCAGCTTTGGATTCTGATTCTTTCCTGGGGTTCTTTTTATAGTTGTTGTTTTGTTTGTTAGTTTTTTTATTGACTTGCCTGGTTTAACTCTATATAATCTTTCTCCCCTGTAGTTTGTAACCACTAATGTCTCTTTTCAATTTCTTTCAAAATTTTTATTGGTCGTTTTGGGATGAGTAGATAATGGGAACCTCTCCGATCTCTCCTGAGCACTGCCCTGCACATGTGCTCAGCCTTCCAGATCCCTAGGAATATGTTGGAATTTTTCAAAGCCCTCTATGACTCTCTAATTTCTCAGGTATCCCTTTTAAATTTTTGACTGATCACTTTCTTGTTACATCCAGTATTGAGGTCTTAAACAATGTGATGTTGTCCTTTTACAATTATTTGCCTTTGATCATTATTGTTTTCAACAGTGTTCCTAAACATGGGACGTTTCTGCAGAGTTCTGAATCAGGTCATTCCCACTGGCATCAAAGTCTGGAATTTGGTTAATCCTAATGTATCAATGTTAACTTTTTAGTTTTATTAAATATATCATGGTTACGTGAGATGTTAATATTAGGGGACACTGGGTAAAGTGTATACAGCAACTCTCTGGACTGTTTTTGAAACTAGTCTGTAAATCTAAAATTGTTTCAAAATAGAAGTTTAAAAAAGATCTTTACTGACAGCAATGGAACATGAAATACATGTCATCTTGTATTCTCCCTTGTCCTGAAAATTTGGGGCCTGATTCTGAGGAGAAAGTTGAAATCATCATCTTTCAGGCAACATGTCAGTGTGGACGGGCATTAGCTTAAATGGAGGCCATATGTGTTTGTTACAAAGGGATAATAGAATGTTCCTGTAAGGAACTTTGTGCTTCCTAGATAAAAGCTTTGAAAGTTATTATTGCTCTAGGCTGTGTTGTAGGAATATCTGCCTCATCCAGTCAAGATAAAGGCCAAATTCACTTGGTAGCTACAATTGGTGAGAGTTATCTCTGGTTTATAGAAACACTTATTTTTGATTAAACAAATGAGCCTGATAAAAGCATTGTATAAAACTGTCTGTGGGGATAATGGAAATGGCCCATACAATCTTACTTTGGTCATTGCAGATGGGGAATCAATATTACACTGGGTTGAGAATCATGGGATCTGGCCTCTGTGAAATTAAGTTTTCTAAGCTACACTTATCCTTCCAAGTCCTCATTTCCCCTATCTTTGTAATGGACAAAAAACAGAGTAAAAAAATAAGCTATGGGACAAAATGTGGTAAGAGCTTAACTAAGTATTGACTGTAGAGATAGAAAGGAAAGGCTAGATTTCAGAGATGATTTGAAAGGAAAAATGCATCTTAATGGAGGACGGGTTGTCATGGTGAGGGCATAAAGAGCAGGGAGCCCAGGATCTCTGACTATGATATGCTGAGTCTCACAGAAGAAGAGAGGGATTTGGGTTACAGCAGTTTTCTAAAGGTGGGGCCCCAGATCTCTATAGTTCTTTCAAGGGTCCTCAGAAACAAAAGATTCTTGTGTGATGGTGGGGGGACTGGAAGGGGTGGTGTTGGAAAGACTTGGGAATGAGGGAATAAGTTAAAGGGTGGGAGAGTTCTATTTCCCCTTCAGACAGGCCCAGATTGGGGTAATGACATTTCAGTACCAAAGACAAATAAGTCCCTGGACAGGAAAATGGGCAGCAGCTTTTGGCCTATAAGTGGATGTTTATGGCCACATTTTTATCCAAACAAATTAAAATGGGATAGCTCATATTTAGACAGGTATTTTATCACTTATATAATTACAGCTTTAAAATCCAATTCATTTCTTTGAGTCATCAAATAAAGCAATTGTAAAAGTCTTAACCAATAGTTTTGGAAAGCTTTTATGTTGGAATAGACTGAAATTGCTCTGCTTCATTTAATTATTACATCTTTTAGGCTTTGCCAAACTTACCTCAGACTCAATTAGCTTAAAACTAGGGAGGTTTTCTACTGCCTCTGAACTCTTACAGCATTTTTTCGACTAAACCTCTTATTTGGCACTCAGCATATAGACTCATAAAAGTTTAGGGTTGGAAAGAACTTTAGAAGTCATCTAATAGAACTTAATACCCAGTGCAAGCAGGTGACGAAAAAGTCTGAGTAGGAGATCAAGAAGGAGTCACTGAAGAAGTACAAAGAAAATAAAGACAGAGTGGTGTCCTAGAAGCAAAGGTAAAATACAGAGTTTCAAGAATAAAGGGATGGTTGACTTGACTAAACGTTGTTGTAGGGTCAGTAAGATGAGAACTGATATATGTCCATTGAACTTGGACTTAACAGTTTCAGGGGAAAAGTAGGGGTTGTACTCAGAATTTCTATAGGCTGAGTCATGAAAGGGAGATAAGGGAAAAGGAGTTAGCGAGCGGTAACTATTTATTTCAAGAAATTTGCTTGAGAAGGGGAGGAGACAGGATAGTAGCTAGAATTGGATACAGAGTTCAAAGAAGCGTTTTGAAGTGGGGGTGTATGGGTTGGTCAGCATGTTTGTATGCTGAGAAAACAGAGAAAGAGAACATAACTGACAGATGGGGGTCAAGGCCATGAGTAAGAGCATTCTAGTCAGGGCCTTTCTTCTCATAAACATACTTCCCCTGTTTTCACGACATAGGTGCACAGTGGAGGCTGGGGTTAGATAAAGAAGGGCTACTTTATGGAGGCCCTTGAAAGCCAAGTTAAGGAATTGGGAATTGATCCCAAGGAATGGCAAGCACTGGACATTTTTAAGCAGAAAAATGACATTAGGAAAGCAGTGTTTTAAGAAGATTCATTTAAAATGGGTGTACAGGCTGGATTGGAAAGAAAGGACAAGTGGAGGCAGGTGAGTAGTTGGGAAGTTATTGCAGTAATTGTTTCATAGGCTGATGAGCTAGGGAATGTACAGGAAGGAACAAATCAGAAAGATATTTTGAAGGAAGCATCCGGTAAACAACTGGATGTAGGGAGTGAGAAAGAGGGAGAAAGAGGGACATAATAACTAACTTTCTAACTTAGAGGCTTTGGGGGACTGGATATCACTGTGAGAAACAGGGAAACTAAGAAAGGATTTAGCATTAGGATGTGCATGTGCACCCACATATGTGTGGGGGTGAGGGGGAGAGTGGCAGATGGGTAGATGTGGGTCAGTTAATAATGAGTCATGTTGGGCACACTAACTGCCATTGGGCTCCATCCTGTTCCACAAGCAACACCTGCCATCACCTTTGTAACCAGAGGCTTATGCTCTAAGCAAGCCAATCTACTCCACCTACCTGACTCCATCAACCCAGAGATTTTTCTCTGATGGGTACCATAATTTATATAGCCTTTGCTTATTGTTAGACATCTAGATGGATTTTAATTTTTCACTATTGTAAACGATGCAACTGAGCATTAAAAAATCTGATATGGATCAACCCACATATTTTCTTGGTGTGTGTGTATATATATCTATTCCAAACTCTTTCACAGTCCATTGTATTGCACGGAGACTAGGAAAGCTTAGCTGATTTTGTTACTGGGGTCTCCAAGGGATGCAGATAAAATGCTCATGCAGAAGGGCATGGTGATTGTGGTGGTTTGGAGCTGTATGTACCCCAGAAAACATGTTCTTAAATTTATTCCATTCTTGTGGGTGTGAACCCATTGTAAGTAGGACCTTTTGACGAGGCTACTTCAGTTAAGAAGGTGTGACCCACCTCATTCGGGATGGGTCTTAATCCTCTTACTGGAGTCCTTTATAAGCGGAGTGAAATTCAGACAGACACAGAGAAAGCCACAGAGGGAGCAGGAAGCTAAAATCACCTGGAAGAGAAGAGAGAGATCAGGAGATGCCACCATGTACCTTGCCATGTGACAAAGGATCTCCAGCAGCCAGCCCCACAATGCTACAGTCATCAAGGAGAAAGCTTTGCCTTGATGATGTCTTGATTTGGACTTTCTTTCAGCCTCAAAATCAGACATTGCCAGATGTTACCTGGGGAGCAAAATTGCACACACACACACACACACACACATGTTTAAGAACCATTGCTCTGGACCCCTGACCATCAACCCTTACATGGGACTCCTGTTGGGTTCTAAATTTTGATTGATGCCTCTGGAGCAACAACAACAAAAGTTAATCTTCCCTTCCTAGGAGCTCTCTCAGGGATGTTCTTAAACTCATATGTGACTTACAGTTTTCTAGTTTGTAACTTATTCAGACATAGTTGCTTTGTGGAACTTGTCACTCTTTCAGTAGGCATAGAATAAAAAGGACATCAAAAAAGTTTTAAATCTGCCTAAATCTTCTCTGAATATGGGATGGGAATTTGTTAGAAGAAGTTTAATTAGCAAAAAAGTACATATAATGAAGCAAAAACAAAGTAAAAAAAATTGAAGATGGAATTACAGATATTTTCACCTTGACTTCTATTTGTTTGTTCTTGATTCAAACCCATGATGAACAGTATTCTTTGGATTTGTTATTCAAACTCCTCTTGCCTTGGGCTTCTGGACCTCTTGAGATTCTGATCAGGCTAGGGTGTGCATTTAATCTTGAATCAGAGACAGTTAATGTAGCTATTAGAATGGCTGAAGATATCTTGGGATGGTGTTAGTGGAGAGAGACATCATGTTGGCCCCTGAAAATCTTGGTCTCCCCCCATTTAGGCTGTGCACCAAGCCCTGCCTGGACTGCACTTTACTAGTATTGTTTCATTTATTGTTCTGAACAAATCTATTGTCTTAGTTTGCCAGGCTGCTATGACAAATACCACACAATGGGTTGGCTTAGCAACAAGAATTTATTGGCTCATGGTTTCAGAAGCTGGAAGTCCCAAACCAAGGCATCAAGGAAGCCATGATTTTGCCCCAAACTCTGTAGCATTCTGGTGCTGGCTTGCTGCAGTTCTTGGGGTTCCTTGGCTTGCATCTCTGTCCCCTGTCATATGGTGATGTCCTTGATCTTCTCCTTTGTGGTTTTCTCAGACATCTCTTTATAAGGATTAAGACCTATCGTGACTCAGTTGGCCACACCCAAATAGGATTTTACAAGATTTTATTCACAAATGAGTCCATACCTTAACTGATAATACATCTTCAAAGGATCCTATTTACAAATAGGTTCACACCCATAGGAATGCAGGTTAAGATTAAGAACATGTCTTTGTTGGGGTACTTAATTCAATCTACCACAGGGAGCATCTGGAGATCTCATACATTGCAGGTTGAAGTATAAAATGGTGCAACAACTTTGGAGACTGAAAGGCTTGTACACAAATGTTCATAGCAACTTTGTTCATAGTAGCAAAACCTGGAAATATCAAATGTCTATCAACAGGTGACTGGATAAATAAACTGTGGTATATCCCTGTAATGGACTCAACATTAAAATGGAATGAACTACTGATACACACCACAACATAAATGAATCCCCAAAGCATTTTGTTGAGTAACAGAAGTAAAACACAAAAGAGTACATACCATATGATTCTATTTATATGAAACTTAGAGCAGGTTAATCTAATTTATGGTGAAAAGAATCAGAATAATCTTGCCTTGGGAAGTGGGCAGACAGATTTATCACAATGGGACATGAGGGAACAGTTAGGGCTGATGAAAGAAATGTATCTATTAATTGTGGAGGTGGTTACATGAGTGTGATGGTTGGGTTCATGTGTCAACTTGGCTAGGTGGCCTAGCTGTCTGGTCAAGCGGGCACTGGCCTGACGATTGCTGTGAGGATATTTGAGGCTGGTTAATAAACCAACGGGCTGGTTTGTTGGATCATCAGTCAATTGCCTGCAGCTGACTGATGACTCATCAAGGGGCGTGCCTTCCACAATGAGAGAATGCAATTGGCTGGATTTGGTCCGGGTGATCAGTTGGAGGCTTATAAGCCGGACGGTTAGAGAACCTTCACTTCTTCTTCGGCTGCTCAGTGAAGCTTTTCCTGGGGAGCTCGTCGAAGTTGCCGGTTCGTTTCCTGAGGAGTTCGTCGAAGTTGTCGGTTCGTTTCCCGAGGAGTTCGTCGGACGTCTTCCTTGGAGTTGACAGCTTGTTGACGGCTCTGCAGAATTTGGACTCGTGCGCTCCCGCAGTTGCGTGAGTCACTTTTACAATTTGATAATCAGAGACATCTCTCATTGATTCTGTTTCCAAGGAGAACCCTAACTAATACAATGAGTAACCACTTTTGAAAAACCTCATCAAACTGTACACTTAAAAAGGGTGGTGCATTTTTTAAAATGCATTGCATTATTTATTTAGATGTTTAAGCTCCTGCACTAGGTTTTCACAAGCTGTAGAACACTGACATGTTATTCCTCCCACAGAACTATAACCACACATTCCCAGATGGTATAAATATATGGTTGAACTAACATTAATACACATCACCATTTTATCAATTACATAATAAAACAAATTATCAAGTATCCAAATATTAAGTTACACAGCTCAAAAGGCATATAAAATATTAGATGTCAGCTGAATCATTAGCAGAAAACTACTTTCTTTTTTTGCAAGAGAGGTTGGAAAGAGAAGGGGAAAAAAATCACACTACGAACAAAAATAATGGTTGGTAAACAACTTCTAATAGGTATGGAAAAAAATTGTAAGAATTTCAGAAATTTTGATTAAGAATTATTGTAGCTACCCTAACAAAGTATCTATACCTTTTAAAAAATATTTACTAAATTATTAAAGTCAGGAAGAGTGTGTCCTTCAATCTTGTTCTTGTTTTTAAAGTTTTTTTTTTTTTTTTTTTTTTGCTGTTTGGAGCCCTTACCCTTCCCAAATAAATTTGGTAAATGGCTTTTCTAATTCTGAAAAAAAAGACAAATTTACTAAATTAAAGAGCATATTCTACATGTTCTGCACATGACAAAAGCAACGTTTTACTAAAATATTTCATATTCCTCCTTCATTCAATTGCCAGGCCCTCCTGTTTAAGTTGCATCCCAAACTGCAAACATTAAATTAACTGTAAGACTTTTTCATCTGGAGGCATTAAAGACAGGTACTTCTGTACAATGTAGATTTTCAAAATGGAGGCTTTCTCTAATGTTGCAAAATGAGATTTGTAGATAGACATTAAATAATCATTGTAAAAATCCAACAAAATTCAATGGCTGAGCAAACCTGATGTATACTGGTACGAGTGTGGGAGATGTAAACAAAGCGAACAGACAAATAACTACATAGGCCCTACTTTCAATGTTTGAAATGACTGAAGGAATAAACCACATAATGTCTAGAATGTTCATAGTTCCTGGGATTTTAAGTTCTGTGTGAAACTAAAAATATAATACAAGTATTGTTCTGGGTATTTTGACACCTAATCTCTAAATATCTTATATATTGATATGGTTCTGGCATGAGAAGAGATTTAAAGAAGACATGACTCAATACTGCATGGTTTCAGGAAAGGTCAATTGTTAAAAATGATAAGCCCATTTTAAATGCTGGCCAACAAGAATCTTTTGCTAAGTGTCCAAATATGCTGACTGTACCCCAAACATTGAGGTTGCAATTCTGTCAAACCTGTAGCATGGTAAAACTGCTTTTTAATACTCCCATGGAAGCTTCATTAGATTTATTCACCAACATGTTGGCTAATATGTGTGACAAATTAGATGCTTCCTCTCTCAAGTTCCACTTCCAAGACAATAATATCAGGCACCCCAGTTTTACTGAATGCAACAGTTGTCTACTATTGGAGTCTTTGAAGCGCAGCCACATTTTAGGATGATACTTCTCCAAATACAAAAGTTGCTTGCTGTTTAAAGCTCCACGCCACTTTTGTCTTATGAACTGTACTGCATTTTCATATTTCATTCCACCTTCAATCAGTGCTAGGGCAACAAGCACTGGAGCTCTTCCAAGACCGGCAAAACAACAAATAGCATATTGCTGGTATTTCATTGTGGTTTTAATTTGCATTTCCCTCATGATTAATGATGGTGAACAACTTTTTGTGCCTATTGGCCATTTGTATATCTTTTTTTGTGTATGAAGTTTCCACATCTCTTGACCTTTTATTGATTGATTGCTTGAATCCATATAGTTGAATTGTAAGTGTTTTTATATATTTTGGATAAAATTCCTTTTTCAGACATGTGTATTATGAATATTTCTTCCCAATCTGTGGCATACATTTTCATTTTCTTAAAAGTGTCTTTTGGAAGGCAAAAAAATTTAAATTTTTGATTAATTTTAATTTACCATTTTTCAATGATTTGTGCTTTTCATGACCCATTTAAGAAATCTTAAATTATTGTTTTAAACCACTTTTTCTGATATAAGCATTTAAAGCTGTAAAAAATCTTTGAAGAATACTTTACCTGCATTGCTTTCTTCATCAGTCCTGCTAATGGTTTGTCAATTTTATTTATTTTTTCAAAGAACCAACTTTTGGTTTTGTTAATTCTTTCCATTGTTTTTTGTCTCTATTTTATTAATCACCAAAATCTGTTCTGGTTTGTTAATGCTGCCCTTATGAAAAATACCAGGAATGGATTGGCTTTTATAAAGGGGGTTTATTAGGTTACAAACTTACAGTTCTAAAACCATAAAAGCATCCAAATTAAGACATCAACAAGAAGATACCTTCACTAAGGAATGGCCGATGGTGTCTGGAAAACCTCTGTTGGCTGGGAAGACATGTGGCTGGTGTCTGCTCCAGGGTTCTTGTTTCAAAATGGCTTTTTCCAAAATGTCTCTGGGATTGTGTCTCTTAGCTTCTCTGGAGCAAACTCTGGGCTAGCATCTCCAAAGCAGTTAGCTCCCAAGCATCTCTCCAAAAGTCTCTCTCAGCTGCAGCACTGAGCTCCTTCTGTCTGTGAGTTCCTAAAGGACTCCAGTGATTTAATTAAGACCCACACTGAATGGGCAGGGTAGCACCTCCATGGAAATAATCTAATCAAAGATATTACCTACAGTTGGGTGAGTCACATCTTCATGGAAACACTCAATCAAAAGTTTCCATCCGATAAGGTTGGGTTAAAAGATCATGGCTCGCTCTTTTCCTCTCTGGTTGCTTGAGGATCACCGGCCATCATGAATGACACGGTAACCATCCGGACCAGGAAATTCATGACCAACCGACTACTTCAGCGGAAACAAATGGTCATCGATGTTCTTCACCCTGGAAAGGCAACAGTACCTAAGACAGAAATTCGGGAAAAACTAGCCAAAATGTACAAGACTACACCAGATGTCATCTTTGTATTTGGATTCAGAACCCATTTTGGTGGTGGCAAGACAACTGGCTTTGGCATGATTTATGACTCCTTAGATTATGCAAAGAAAAATGAACCCAAACACAGACTTGCAAGACATGGTCTGTATGAGAAGAAAAAGACCTCCAGAAAACAGCGAAAGGAACGCAAGAACAGAATGAAGAAAGTCAGGGGGACTGCAAAGGCCAATGTTGGTGCTGGCAAAAAGTGAGCTGGAGATTGGATAACAGAAGGAGTAAAGACTCTTCAATGACTTGATCCGTGATTGTGCAGATTTTACCAGAGGATTAATAAAACTAAAAACTTTGATATGTTTGGTTGTTTGAAATATATTTGAAGTTTACTGAAGTGTTACAAAATCAGTTCTGCTGTTATGACAGATTTAGATTGATGCTCAGGGTTCACATTGTCCCATTAAACATTCCATCATGAAAACTCAATCTAATGATGGGAGAGTGTTTGTCCTTCCTTTAACTGCATGAAGATCTCAGGTGCAGAACGTTGGCAACATGGGATCATCGAGGCCAGGCTTGTGTGCATACCAGTGTGCACTTAGTCGGTCTCTGAAAGAGATCTGAATCATTTTTGGTCTTCTGGACTCCCAACTTATTGTTACTTAAATTGTCTGCTGATCACAGTGGGAATTAAAATTTCTAGAACACATTTCCATCATTTATCCTGAAGTAAACAGGATGTCAAAATTGAAAAAAAAAAAAAAAAAAAAAGATCATGGCTCTTTTTGGGGGACATAATATATACAAACTGGTACCTTCCACCCCCTGGACTCCCAAAATATGTGGTCTTTCCATTTCCAAAATACATTTATCCCATCACAATATCACAAAAACTTAAATCATTTCAGTAATAATAGGTAAGTACAAGATCTTATCAAAATCAGTTACAGATATGGTCTGTCCTAAGGCAAAATTCCCCTCTAGCTGTGGACTTGTGTAACTTAGAACAACTTGTCTGCTTCCAATATACAAAGGAGGGACATTCATAGGATAAACATTCCCATCGCCATAGGGAGAAACTGAAAGGAAAACAGGGTTCAAGGGACCAAAACAGTTCCTAAAACCTACAGGGCGAACTCCATTATTGCCTTCTGCTTGCTTTGGATTTAGTTTGCTCTTCTTTTTCTAGTTTTTCCAGTTTTGAGGTTAGGTGTCTGATTTGAAGTCTTTTTTCTTTTTTAATGTAAGTATCTGGAGCTACAAATTTGCTTTTCAGCACTGCCTTTGCTACATCCCATAAGTTTTGTTATGTTGTATTTTCATTTTCCTCAAGACATTTCCTAATTTCCCTTGTGACTTCTGCTTTAACCCATTGGTTGTTTAAGACTATGTTGTTTAATTTCCACATATTTGTGAATTTTCCATTTCTCCTGCTGTTATTGATTTCTAGCTTTAGTCTGTTGTGGTTGGAGAAGATGAATTGTATGATATCAATATTTTTTAATTTACTGAGACTTGTTTTGCTACCCTAAGATATGGCATATCCTGGAGAAGAATGCATATTTTGTTGTTGTGTGTAGTATTCTATATATGTCTGTTGGGTCTAGCTGGTTTGGAGCATCATTCAAGTCTTGTATTTCCTTATTAATTTTCTGACTAGATATTCTATGCATTATGGAAAGTGGTGTACTAAAGTCTCCTACTATTGGAGACCAGTTCCTGTGTCCACTGTGGCTGATGCCACCACGCTCCAGGTTTTTCCCTAATTGAAAGCTCTCTCATCATATGTTAAAGTATGGCTCTTCCTATCATCATAAAATGGGGTGGGCAGGAATATTCAGTGACTATGCTTTCAGAGGATGACACTTTGCTAGATCTTAAACAGTTTCTCAAGACCCTTACAGGAGTGCTGCCAGAACGACACAAGTTACTTGGACTCAAAAGTTGAAGGCAAACCCGCAGAAAATGATGTTAAGCTTGGCGCTCTCAAACTGAAACCAAATACTAAAATCATGATGATGGGAACTCATGAGGAGAGCTTGGAAGATGCCTTAGGTCCACCACCTGACAATGATGATGTTGTCAATGACTTTGATATTGAAGGTGAAGCAGTTATGTAGAAAGTAGGGAAGAAAACCTCCTGAAAGTTTCTCACAGAGTTAGAGTACAGAGTGGAAATTTTGAATCCTCCCAGGAAAGGGAAAAAACTTTTGGCATTAGATGTTGATTATACATTATTTGACCATAGGTCTTGTGCAGAGACTGGGGTAGAATTAATGCAGCCGTATCTTTGTGAATTCCTAACATCTGCATATGAGGATGATGACATTGTTATTTTGTCTGCAACAAATATGAAATGGACTAAAGCTAAAATGAAAGAGCTGGGAGTGGGCACAAATGCAAACTCTAAGACTACCTTCATGTTGGACAGTGCTGCTATGATAACAGTGCAAACTCCAAGGAGAGGATTAATAGACGGAAAACCTCTTGGTGTTATATGGGGAAACTTTTTGGAGTTTTACAGCAAAAAAACCACTATTATGTTTGACAACATAGGAATAAATTTTCTAATGAACCCACAGAATGGATTAAGACAAGACCTTTTATGAAAGCTCACCTAAATTGAGATAAAGACAAAGAACTTCTAAATTAACTCAGTACCTCAAGGAAATAGCAAAATTAGATGACTTCTTGGAGCTAAATCACAAATATTGGGAAAGGTATCTCTTAAAGAAGCAAGGACAGTAGCTGTAAATTATACTGTCAGTTATTGAAGATACTTGAGATCCATGAACTTGTTTTTATGCTAGAAATCATTATGATAGTGCTGGACACTCAAGCAAATGCCAAACTGCTTATACTTGGTCTTCCAGTTTTTTGTAAATTTAATTGCATATTTTTTGAAGGTCATAGCAATGTGCTAAAAAAATCCATTTTCCCCTCTATGTATATACTGTTATTCTTGAAAAATATTTTCTCCAGTATTAATTACTGAGTGTTTTTTTTCATGGGAAAAAATGGAGAAAAATGCATACTCACTGTCATTTTGTGACTGAAAACAAGTTATGTCTTGTATTTTGTCTCATTGTGTTTTTGTCTTGCTAAGTCTAAGACCAAACCCACCTTTAAACTTCCTTTAAAACCAAAAGAAAAAAAAGTTTTTGAGTCAGGAAACAGTTTGGTATGCTTAAAATTACGAAGAATTTTTTTTATCTCTTTTTCATACACACAATTTCCCTTCTGTACTCCACGATTTAGATCTCTGAATTCTGAGCTGTCTCAATTTGGTCTGTATGTGTGTCAATATTCTTTGAGTAAAACTAAAAAATATCAGCTGTGATACAGATATAGTATGGGAAATAGAAACCATAAGACTGAAGAATAAAACCAAGGAACAAGAGTGTCTCTTTTTCATGGTTAAATAGAAGTACTTCTGACTAAAACATTGTCATATAAGCAGATAAAGACACTAAATCTTTCAATGGAACATATCACTGTTTCATTCCTAAGAAGCCTGAACAGAAGTTTTTGTTCTGTTCCAGCTATACCCGATGTGCAAACACTGTGTTTCAATGAAAATATCTAGCCATAAGATTAAAAATACATATTTGCAGTTCTTAAGCCTGCACTATAGATATGTGATGTGACCACTGTTTGTGTTTACAGCATTGCTTTATACAGTTCTTGTATTTGAAAGGAAGCTGATCCTTTCAAATAAACATGGTGTATATTGTTCTTAAGGGACTATATCAGTGGTGTAAATAATAAATACCTTTTCTTAAAACAAAACAAAATCTCCTACTGTTAATGTAGAACTGTCAGTTTCTCCCTTCAAATCTGGTGGTATTTTTGTTATGTATTTTGGAGCTCTGTTTTTTGGTGCATTTATATTTATAGTTGACCCCTTTATCAGTATATGACTGCCTTTGCCCCTTGTGACATTTTTTGACATAAAATGTATTTTGTCTGATATTTGTATAGCTACCCCAGCTCTCTTTTGTTTATTACTTCCATAGTATATATTTTTTCCATCTCTTCACTTTCAACCTACTGTGTCTTTGAATTTAAGGTGATTTCCTTACAGACAGCATATAATTGGATTATGCTTTTTTATCCATTCTGCCAATCTCCACCATTTGACTGGAAAGTTTAATCCATTGATATTTAAAGTTGTTACTGATAATGCAGGACTTTCTTCTGCCATTTTGCTATTTAGTCTTTGTAAGTCATACCTTTTTTGTCCCTCAATTCTTCTGTTAATGCCTATGTTTATATTTTGATGTTTTCTGTTGTACCATATTAAGTGCCTTCTATTTTCTGTCTGGTATATTTTTTATGTATTTTCTTGTGGTTACCATGGGATTAAAATTTAACATTCCCAATATATATAACAATCTTTTTGGTTTGATGCCAATATAATTTCAATAGCATATGCATACACTTCCTATACCCCTCCATTTCTCCACCTTTGTTTATACTTGTTACCACTTATGTCTTTGTACATTGTATGTCTAAAACCAAAGATTTATTGTTACTTTGTATGAATTTGCATTTTAGTACCTGTAGGAAGTGAGAAGTGGACTTCAATACCAAACAATACAATACAATAATACTGGCATTTAAAATCACCTAAATGGTTACCTTTACCAGAGGTCTTTACTTCTTTATGTCTCTTTGATCCACTGTTTATTATCCTTTCCTTTCAGTCTAAAGTACTCCCTTTAGCATTGCTTGTAGGGCAGATCTAGTGGTGATGAACTCCTCAGCTTTTGTTTACCTGGGAATAACTTAATCTGCTTCTCATTTTTGAAAGAAAGTCTTGCTGGATATAAACTTCTTAGTTGGCCTTGTTTTTCTTTCAGCACTTTAGAGTATTTCAGCTCACTGACTCCTTCCCTCCATTGTTTCTGAGGAGAAATCAAAACTCAGTCAAATTGGGACTCCCTCATACAGAACACATTGCTTTTCTCTTGTAGCTTTCAGAACTCTCTCCTTGTCCTTTATATTTGATAATGTAATTGATATACATGGCAGGCTATATTTTTCTTCATGTTTATCCTGTTTGGTGTTCTCTAGGCTTCTTGAATGTGCATATTCACATCTTTTGCTAAGTTTGGGGAGTTGTCTGTTGTTATTTCTTTGATTATTCCTTCTGCTCCTTTCTTTCTACTCCTTTTGGAATTGCCATAATGTGTATACTGGTGTGCTTGATGATGCCCTAGAGGTGTCTTAGGCTATTTTTCACTTTTTATAATTCTTTCTTCTTTCTGCTCCTCAGCCCATGTCATTTCAAGTGTCTTGTCTTAGAGTTTGTGGATTCTTTCTTTTGCCAGCTTCAATCTGTTTTTGAAACCCTACTGGGAATTTTCATTTCACTTGTTCTGGTCCCCAACTCCAGTAGTTCTGTTTGGTTCCTTTTTAAAATTTTTATCTCTTTATTAGGCTCTCATATTGTTGATTCATTGTTTTCCTGATATCCTTTAGTTCTTTTTCCATGTTTCCCTTCATCTCCTATGAGCGTTTTTAAGATCATTTTTAAAAAAGTCTTGGTTTGGTATATCCACATTCTAGTCTTCTTTGTTGGTGTTATCTGGTCTTTTATCCTCTTCCTTTGGATGGGCCATTATTTCCTGTTTCTTTGTTTGTCTTGTACCTTTTTGTTTTGGGCCAGGGATCCATGAGCAGGGTGCAGACTGGCTACAAATTGCCCTGTAGAGGGGATCAAGAAGGGCACCAGGAACTTCTTCCATGGGTCCCCATAGTTGAGCTACAGAGGACATGAACTTGTTAATCAAAAGCCATGATCAGCTATCCACAGTGCGCACCCCTGATATTGGGAGAGAGGATTTTTATGTCCCTTTCTGTCACTAGTAAACTAACCAGGGACTGGATCCCGCAGTGGCCTGCCATGAGAGTGGGGGATGTGTGCCAGTAACTGCCATGTGAAAAGGGCAATTTCCTCATCTTTACTGTAATTTTTCAACTACTTCCTCCCACTCTTCCCTGGATGTTTACTGCATTCTACTGGAATCCAGAGCTTCAGAATATTGTTTCAGACAGGTCCTGCTTGTTTAATAGTTGTTCTGGTAGAAGGACAGAAACCTGGAGCTACGTATTCTGCCATCTTCCCACAATCAGATAATATTATTTTTCCATTTAAAGACCAGGAAGCTAAGGCTAGGTAATATGCTCAGGATCATGTAGGTAGTAAGCAATGAATATCACAAGGAGTTTAAAACCTAGTAAGGGAAATGGACATGCACATCATTTCTAGTGCACTGCAGAACCTACATAATCTGTGATGACCACTGAAGGAGTAAATAGGGTCAGAGTGCATTGGAGGTTTTATGGAGCAGGTGGATTTGTGAACTGGACAGTAAAGGCTGGGTAAGTTGAAGTCCATGAAATACTATTAATGGTGAAATGATCCTTATCAAAGGATGCTAAATAATGATTAATGTAGACAGATGGGGAAACTCAGGTTTTCAGGGGGATTAATTAATTTGCCCAGGGTCACGATTAATGTTGTAGGTGTGACTCAAACCATGATCTGACTGACTCCTCAGCCTGTGTTTTCTATTACAACACACTTCTGATTTTAAGATTTGGGCCAAGTGAAATTTTAGTTTGATTCAGTGGTGTGCTGTGGCTTCCCAAAGGTGATTCTGATACTAAGCTGCATTAACAGGGGTATGTTGTCTAGAAAGAGGCTTTCCTTGCTCTGCCCACTCAGATCACTTCTCAAGTATTGCACCCAGTTCTGAGACCTATACTCTTAGAGGAGTTAAGTACAAATTTCAACAAGTTCAGTAGAAAGCTAATCCTGATGTAGAGGGCTGACACAGCTCTTTCAAATAGTGAAGAACTTTAGTTTAACCTGGGAAAGGAGATAGGGGAGAAATAATAAATAACCTCAAACATCTGACATGCTGTTTGGGGGAAGCTTCTAGTGGTAGAATTTGGAGCAGTTTCTAGGATTTGGCTCAGTGAATTTACAGGACCTTCCAACTCTCATTGTCTCTGAATTCATGATCATTGAAAGTTGTTGCTTGTGACTTATCAAAGTACTCTGTGAAATTCTAGCACTTTGCACAGGGCCTCAGCATAGTAATGGCTTATCTAATGTTTGTTGAATTGAATTTAATCCTTGCTATGTAATGGAATCATTAAAAATTGGACTCTTATTGTATTCAAGTTTGACCTGATAGAATCACTACCAGATTTTTCAATCCCTGAAACAAAAGTCATTTGTTAATTGATACAATATTTATGTGAATTAGTACTAACCTTTGGAAGGTTATTAAACATTCCCCATTAATAATTGCTTCTAAGTGATAGAGCATATTTGGTAAGGAACAGGAGCATTTATGAGTTTTCCCTCCAAGTATTCACAGCCTTTTAATGAAAACTGAGGCTCACTTGAGGTGAGGGAATAAAGGACAAGGGAGTACTTGGATTCCTTCCTTTGCTCTTCACATTGTGACTGGAGAACAGGGCTGACTTCATTCCACAGCTGGATTGATATGCAAATTCACACCGACTAATTGGCTTCCCCAGCTGTCTCTAGAGGGCGGATGTATTCTTTATAAAGTGCTGTCTAGGGCTGCATTGAGAACATTAGAACTACTTAATTGAATATCAATGAATCTTTATAAACTAATAATGATGGGGAGCCTGGGAAGCATGATGTAGATTTGGTATATTGAGACAAGGAGAGCCCTGAACTGAATTTGTGGGAAGTGAAATTTTCTGTCTTTTACAAAACCCAGTTTAGGCTTCTTTGATCTGAGATCCTTGAAAGCCCCACTGGTGCCTTCTTGAGGATGTCATGTGGTGAGTGTTGGGCATGAGCAAGTGTGTGAGTCTATGTCCAGGGATTGCCAATCCCCCCTTTTCCTAATACACTGAAATTCAATAATTGTTTTGTTAATGCTCACTCACGCAAGAAGAATCATTACTCCTTTCCACAAGTCAGCCCTAGGGCCTGAGGCAGTGCAACTGGAATATTTCCTGTCTCTCCCGTACAGGACAGTGGGGAACCACCTGGGCTGTCTTCCCTGTCCTGGCGGAACTGATATCCTGTTACTGGATGAACATGGATTTTTGCCTTTAAGTTGTATTAGGAAGTCCATTGAATTAAACCAAGTAAAAATAAAAACAAACAAAAAAGCCACAGACAACAAACAAACAAAACCTTGCACGGTTAAAAGTAGCTGAGTTGATGTTGCTGGATCACTAGGATCTTCAGAAGATCAATGAATTATGCTTATGATGGGAATTTCATTTTCATTTATGATCTCTCTTTCCTCTTCTCTCCTCCCCACTGAATTGTGCTACTAGAAATTAGAATATATTATAAAGATGCAATAAAACAATGCAGTAGAACCACAAGAGATAGATGAAAATTCATGGAAAAAAATACAAAGCCTAAAAAAAGGCCTTGGTATATAAATGGTGTCATTTCTGATATGGAGAGAAGATTACTTATTCCATGAATGGTACTGGGATAATTGGTTAACTATTGGGTGTAAAAAAAAGTTTTTGGTAAAGTTGGATCTGACAGAATACCCCTAAACAATTTCTGATAGTTGAAGAGTATGATGTGCAACTATTTAAAAAATGAGATAGATATGTACACATGTATAAACATGGAAGGATAGCCTTAATATATTGCTGGCTTCCAAAAGTCACTTGAAGAATGATATGTCTAGTGAGATTTATTTTTCAGAAGTCCTATATAAAATGTGCTTATCAAAAATAAATAATCCCTTGCTGCCCACCCTTTTCTCTCTCCTCTGGTTCTCAACCTCAACAAGTTCAAATCAGTCTCCTTTTTCAGCCCCCATGGAACTGCTTAATAGTCTTCCCTAGTGCAATCCAACAGCTTTACTCTCTGAAACACACACCTGCACACACACATTTGGTCTTTCTCCTTCCTTCCGTTCTTTCTTTCTCTCTCTCTTTCTTTCTTTCTTTCTTTCTTCTTTTTTTGTAAATAATGCACATACTGTAAATTTTTTGTTAAAGAGATATGCTTTGATGTGTTAGCATAACTGCTCTAGCTTATTGTGTACCATAGTACTAATGTGGCTTCAGATTTAGTACCTATGAACAGATGTACTAGACATTTATTACACTTTTTATCAAAGGGAATTACTGTTGTAGTACTTTTCTGTAAAACTTCTCTTCTTCCCCTTCCCCCCAGCTTTTTTTGCAAATAAATAAAGCTTGGTCCTTAATTAAGAAATAAAAAAAAAGAAAAAAATAAATAATTGATTACTTTGAGTGTTTTTACCTTGCATGACATATTGCAATGATATTTTGACAGAGCCTCATTAAACAAATGAACAAAGAAATGTATGTATTTTGGAATAAGTATGAGATATATTTTTTTATTTTAAAAAATAAATAAAGGGAAAAAGAGTTATGTGTATACAAATAACTAATATAAGAAGGAGGATATGTAGATGAATATTGATGTGATTTTGAGGTAAAAAAGAACATTTTCAGTATGAAAGCAAAGGAAGAAACCAAAAAGAGAAAGATGAATACACTTGATTATATAAAGAAGAACTGCATGTCAAGGAAATCACCATAAATACAATTAAAAGGCAAATGACAGACTCAGTACAATATTTGCAAGGATTCTGACCAGTTGATAAGAAAAAGATGAACTATCTCAATGGCAACATAGGAAAAGGACATGAACAGACAGTTCACAATGAAGAAATACAAATGGCCAATGAGCACAAAAACATTGGCCCAGGAATACTATTTCTTGGCACACATCCTAAAGTTACTTCATAGATATGTTCAAAGATTTATATATAAAGATGCTACTCAAAATAACTGCAAATTGGAAAGAACTAAAATGCCCACCGATAGCCATTTAAATATTCATTAAATAAATTATTAGTTATTCAAGTAATTATGCAATTACTAAATGAATGCTATATAAGAATTTTAAAAATAACATTTTAAAAGACTATTGATGATACAGAGAAGTGCTCACACTATATAAAGTGGAAAAGAAAAAAACAACCAGGATACAAAATAGGAATCAGCGTTACTCTCTTCTCTGGGTAGTTGCATTAAAAAAAAAACTCTCCCTTGGCACTTTATCCTCTTTTAACTACCAGCACAAGATTCCTCTGCTTCATTTGCACCCAAACTTTTCACAATGGCAGTCCACAAATGTGATCTCCACTTACTCATCACTGTTTTACTCTTAATGTATAATGGTTTCTATACCTGGACCTGTTCTCATCAATGTAACTAACAAAATATCCATCATTATGTGCAGTGGATCCATTGCAGGTCTCCATCCTGATGAGGTGTGGTCCCTTTTCATGATTACATCTCCAGGTGGGGCTCTTCCCACTGTTGCACTCTTTCTAGGTGATCTTGCCCTTTTTCAAGTTTTCCGTTATTACCTTTGGAAAAGCACTCTCAGATTCCTATCTTTAGTCCAAATCTCTTCTCTTGAACCAGAGACCTATCTGTTAGTTGGTTGAATATTTCCACTAGATGTCCAACAGGCACCTGTCAACTCCAGATGTTCAAAACCAAACTCATCAGCTCCTCTAAGCCTCCAAAATCTGCCTCTTTGTTTGCTGTTTCGGTTGATGGTGTCACCAGTAGGATTGTCATTGTCTGCTTATTTTCAACCTCTCTCTATTGTCTCTCTCCTCTCTCTTCTTGCCCCCACCCCACCCTTTTTCTCTTTCCTTCTCTCCCACCATGTAACCTCCTTAATGGCAGGCACCACGGCTTACCTACTAATGTACCAACAGTACCTTGTATAGTGCCTGGCACCTTGTTGGTGCTTAATAAATGTCAATTAAATTAATGAATGAAATTATTAGCTCTATATTCATAACAATTCTTTTGACCCTGATATGGTTTTGTTTGTATTTAAAAAGCACACAGATAGAAACAAATATTATCTGCATTCTGCCATCTTTTCAGGGAATAATATAAAGTAAAAATGAAAGCACCCCCTTTAGCCCCTTCAATCACCCCCAAAGGGTAGGGGTAAGCCCTATACTATTTTGATGCATAGCTCTCTTGACTTGTACTATGATTATAAGTGCATGGTTATATGTAATTAGACATAAATATGTTATTTAAAAAATAAAATTGAGATCATGTTAGGTATATTAGATTGCAACTTGTTCTTTCACTTAGCAAGATATCACAGGAGCCTTTACAGAACATACAAATCTAGCCCTTACCTTTTTATGGTTGCCTAGTATTTCAATATATGGATCTATTTTAATGAATTAAAACATTCTGTTTTGATAGACACTTAGATTTTCCTCTGCCCATTTTTACTATTTAAAAAGGCTGAGACAAACTTCCTCATACATAAACCTTTACATATATTTGTGATAATACTTTTGCACCATGAATTCCTGGAGATGGAATTTCAGGGTCATGGGCATATAGATATAAAATTTTAATTTTATTAGACACTACCTACTGGTTTCTTTCTCTCTCTCTCCCTCTCTCTCTCTCCACACGCACACATTTCCTTTCACACTCACCAACACTTGATATTATCAATAATTTTTAATGCTTATTAATCTATTTGGAAAAGTGGTACATCATTTTAAATTTATTTTCTTATTTAGTGAAGCTGAACATATTTTGATATATTTATTGGCTTTTTGTATTATTTCTTCTTTTTAAACTGTGGATGACTTCTTGATATTCATCTATTTTTTGATTGGGTTGTTTTTAGAAATTCTTTCATAGAAGAATTATTAGTCCTTTATTAGATTTATTGCAAATAGATCCAAGGAGTTGCCAAGTTTGTCAGCATTTCTCCATTTCTAAACCTTCCTTAAAGAAAATCATATATGGAGTCACACCATCCTCACCGTAGTCCAGGAGAGCAAACCATACCATCTGGAGTCATGTTTTCACCAACATAGAACTGGTAGTTTTTTAAATTAGCAAGGATGTGCTTGACTTGTTCTGCATAAAAGGTTTTACTCTTTCTGGTCTCTGTTCTTCAAGTTTGCCTTTGATTGATTTCATGTAATCTTTGATGTACTTCTTGTAGGCTTCTTTTGTGAAGCTGGTTTCCTGCAAATGATGGTTCATGACAATATCAACACCGGTAATGGCTGTGCTTTTGGTACCTTCACCCTCTGGGCCTTCAGCAGAGGCATTTCCACCAATGAGCAGGTCATTAATGTTATCCTCTGTCCTACTGACCACCTTCCCCTCCACCTCCAGGCATAGCCCATCTGCGATCTCCCGGATCTTGTAAATGTTGGAGAACATCTCATCATGGCTGATGTGGTCCAGGTAGATGATCATGATGGCTGCTGGAGGAGGATGGTGGTGGTGGTGGTGGGGGGTTGGGGGGTGTTGGGAAGCAGGCATAAAAACCAATCACTGAATCTTTACATTAAATTTTGATATTTAGTACACACATCCTCCCTTATTGTTCTACTTCTTCAAGCATTTCTTATCTATAATTACATTTAATCTCCCAGAAGAAATTTGGAATCAGTTTGCAAAGTTCACATCATATCTTGATTGGAATCACATTTTATACTAATTTGCAAAATATTGATATCTTGGTGATATTAAGTCTTTTTCTACAGGAGCCAGGTGTTTCACTCCACTTGTTCAGGTCTCGTTCCATGTCCTTTGGTAAAATTTGGATTCCTTGGTCTAAAGCTGTCCAGGTTTGCTGTTCATGAAGACTCTGCTGTGGTGTTTGGACCCATCTAGATAAAAGAGATGACATTATTTTATTCAGAAGGACTCTGATGTGCAGTCCAGGAACAAAGAGAGGGAATGAGTTCTTCCAAGTCATACACAAACTAATGGCTGGACTAGGGCTATGGTGGAGAGAGAAAGAGGGAGAAAACAAGGACACATTGGCAGAAGGTAAGATAATCTTTGAAAATCTGTGATAAACCAACAAAGTGGTTGCCCCAAAGTCCCTCCTCTGCCCATAGCACTCTAAACTGAGCTGTCAAAGGAGTAGAGTGCATGGATAGGGTGCTTAGTTGACACACAATTATCTTCAGTAAGTCTGCTATTAAAAACTCAGAAGCTCCGGGTAGGGGCTGAAGTCATTTACATATTCTTAACTGTAACCAGACCCTCAATTTCTCTCTGGCAGGCATGGTCTGGGAAATGAGGGATATTCATAGACGGTTGGTCTAAGTCAGGGGTTATTTGGACAATGCATTGTGGCAGCATCTACTAGACAGAATACCCAACTAAAAGCCAGGAAGACTGAATCATAGTCTTGCTCCTAACACCAAATCACCAAGGGACCTTGGGCAAATCATGAGCTCTCTCTGGCTCTTACCTTTTCCTATTGCCAACTAGAGATGCCCTATTTACCTAACAGGCACGGAAAGTTAAGACAAGTGTCACTTGTGAGTAAACGGTGCATGCTGAGAAGAAAACACGGCCACCATGATAAAGAGTGTAAGTAGTTGCTGAAGAAGGAGCAGTTTAAGCTGCCAGAGCTGGAGGCAGAAGAAGAGGAGGACAGAGGGGACCCAGGGTTAGCAGAAATCATGGTTGAGAAGGAAACTCAACTACAGCACCTGCTTTGGCACCAGCTGAAAGTGGGAATCCTTTAGAAGATGGAAGACAAGGAAAAACCCAAGAACCAGGGCAGAAGGGAGGGAGGGTGGTCAATATGAACAACTGCAAGGATGCAGTGGGAAAGAGGAGAGGGTACTATCGCCATGTCTGCTGTGTCCTGACTCAGGGCGTTGAGAGGAGCAAAGGGCAAGGGGAAGCGAGAGTCAAGTCCTCGGTTCCCTCAGGGTAGGAGTAAATCTTCCCCTGCAGGGGTCTTTGGCTGGCTTCTCCCATCCTGAGAGCCCTGCAGGGGAAGATTTGTTCCCAGGATGAGAGCCACTGCCTAGCCAGAGACCATTTGGTAGGGACCCTGCTTACTAATTTGATTGCAACTGACCCACGAGATCAATTAACAGTAGCTCACATCCTGGTGAAAAAGAGTTTGATGGGAGCTTCAGACAAGCTATTTGTGGCAGAGACTGTATCAGGAGAAAAGGGGCCTAGCTAGGGAATCTGCTTATTCTCTGCAGGAACGAAACACTGACCTGATTAGGGAGCTCTTGTAGATGTATTCACTGTGGCCTTCCAAGAAGCAGGGCCTCTCCAGCTTGGGCCAGGCAAGAATTTGGTCTGGGGAAGGAGCACTGCTTCTTTGGGTTTATTTCCCAAGATATACACGTGGAAGACATCATGAGAGGAATGAAGTGGCAGTGGTGTTTAGTCTGTATACTTTTGTAGGTCACTTCATGATTGCAAAGCCCAAGTCAGAAAACAGCTTTCATTGTTCTGATTTTGGTTTAGAAATGGTTTTCAAAGCAGGTGTTGGGAAGAGCCAAAGACAGACCATGGGTGTGGTACAAGAAATCCCTGAAGTGCTCTGAGTAGTGTGGCAAAAGGGCAGTGGGCATAAGCTTTGGCTTGGGAAGGGCACCATATATTCCTGCCCTGGGTGCCTCCAGTACCCAAGAGCAAGGAGAAAAGGAAGAAGAGAGTGGCCCAGGCACTTCTGGGTCCATAAGTGAAGGAAGTAGAAGGCGCAGGGTAACAAAGGGAGGCTGAATTGCAACTTTCAATGGGGGCAAAACAGAACTCAACCAGAAAAGGAGCAAGGAAAGATGGAGAGGCTCCAGGAAAAGAGAGCTGGGCCAAAGACAGCGGACAAGAAGGCAAGAGCCTTTCTTCTTCAAGAAGAGATGGGAGTGCGGAGTTTCCTTCTTACCTGCCGGGCTTAAGCTGGCTCTTCGCGGATTCGGGTGGAGATGGCTTGCGCCGCCGCGCGGTCCCCTGCGGACCAGGACAGGTTCATTTGTATCTATCCTGCTTATTTAAATAACAAGAAGACCATCGCGGAGGGGAGGCGGATCCCCATAGAAAAGGCTGTTGAAAATCCTACAGCTACAGAGATTCAAGATGTATGTCTGGCAGTTGGACTTAATGCATTTCTTGAGAAAAATAAAATGTATTCTAGAGAATGGAATCGAGATGTTCAGTACAGGGGCAGAGTCCGAGTCCAGCTCAAACAGGAAGATGGCAGCCTCTGTCTCGTACAGTTCCCGTCACGTAAGTCAGTAATGTTGTATGCAGCAGAAATGATACCTAAACTAAAAACAAGGACTCAAAAAACAGGAGGTGGTGACCAAAGTCTTCAGCAAGGAGAAGGAAGTAAAAAAGGGAAAGGGAAGAAGAAGAAGTGACTTGGTTATGAGAGCAAGTATGTGGTACTCGTATAGGAGACCTGAATGGAGGCTACCAGTTTGTACCTGAGGGAACAGAAGCTTTTTGTTTGCATCATTTAACTGAACTGTGAACATTTGTGCCTCCCAGCTTCAGCATCAGAGTTGACAATGAAATAAAGAAATCTACATCAGAAGTTTGCATCTATCTTGTATGCAGTATAAAAGAAAAAAATTTTTTGCCTCCCAACACAGAATTTTTGTGGAAGAAAGAAGCATATTTTTAAAAGAACAAAGGACTGTACCATAAGTTACTTGAAATCCTGTATCTGTTTATCCTCTCTGTAAACCAATGTTTCAAATAGATAAGTTGAATAAGTTTTGAACTACATATTTTGTTCACCTTCTAAGTTAATAAAATAAAATTTGAAACTGAAAAAAAAAAAAAAAAAAAGAAGAGATGGGTTTGCAGGACTCCACTGAAGAGGAAGGGATAGGATGGAGGGGGTGGCAGGGGTAGGGAGGAGAGTGCCCAGGCTCCAAGGAAAGGAAGAGCAAAGAGAATGAGCTCAGCAGACCCAGCCTGGATTGAATCAGAATCAAGGAGGTCGCCCCCAGCCTGAGATAGGGGAATGAGAAAGAGCTAGGGGAGGGGAAAGGAGGGAGTTCAAAGGCGGTCTCGAAGGACTCATTAAAATGACACAAACGCAGATTGCAACTTAGCCAGAAACCCGTACAACAAGTGGGCTAAGAATGCAGAGGGCCAGAGAGGTAGCCGCTGGGACCCTGGGAGAAGAGAAAAGGGATGTCACTTCAGTATAAGGACAAAGCTGAACACAAAGAAGACAGTGTATTGTCAGGGAGGTGAAGGGGCAGCAGGGAAGAGAGCCGGAAGGGGGAGGCTGGGTTTCTTACTCAGTTTGCATTTTCTAGGACCTGTGAGATGTGGGTCTCAAGATGTACAATTGTGAAGGTGACTAGGAAGGGAGAAAGCAGCATTGTGAACACGAAATGAGAGAAATATGGAAGGGAAATGCTATTTGAGAAACGGGTACTATTCCTCTCTGAGACCACATTCACTCCTGACCTATAAGAAGAAGATATTTTGCTTTTAATACTCAAAGTGGAACTTACTTAGCTCAAAAGCTATTCTGTTGCATTAGAGAGTATTAACAGAATTTTAGTCACCGTGATACACATACATGCTTAACTGTTTATTTATTTTTCACATGAAAGCTTTCAAACATGGATACAATAGAATAATATAATGAATCCTTGAAACCCTATCACCCCGATTCAACACTTAACAAGATTTTGCAATTTTTATCTCAGTTTATATTTTTAATATGATAAAGGAGCTCATCATTTAAAGGAATCTCTTACTGAAGGATTTTGTGAATGGAAGGGCTCTGCTCCTTCTTCTCCATCCTCTCTCCACCTGTCCAAATTCGACTGATCTTTCAAAGTATAGCTCCATTGACACCTCCTCCAGAAAGTCCTCCCTGAGAACCTTTCCCCAACCCTTAACGACTGAGAACACTCCACTTCCTCTGCATTTCCTAACCTTTCTTTATACTTCTCTTATAGTTCTGTGCATTTTGCAGTCTTCTGTGAAGCTGTGAGCTCCTGCTGGGCAAAGCCTGTCCTGCTTAACGCCACATCTCCTACAGCCTAGGCACCCTGTAGCCCATAGTGAGTATCTATAATTGTTAGCCAGGTGAATTCATGGGTGGGATGCAAAAACCTCTTCCTTTTTGGAGTGAACAGCCATCTCTTGAAGTAACTGCTAGTGAAAATTCCAAATCACCCTCCTCTCCAATATCCCCCTTCCAGTTTCCTATAAGAGTACATGCTCACATGCTCCTTTCTAGAAAAGGTCAAAATACAGTGACATGATGAAACATATTTTTTTCTTATTTTCTTATCTCTGTACTTTCTTATTTTGGAATCTTTAAGCCAAGTCTTTTCAGAGTCACTACGGAGAGCATAGCCTTTTGATTTGTGTCACATGGCCTAGAAGAAAATAAGATAATTTGTCAGTGATTGAAGGATTTTGCTTTATACAACATAAAACATACCTTTACCATTTTCTCATTATACACCCACATATTCACTCACTTACCTATTCAACCATTATTTTTTTGAGCACCTACTATGTTCCAGGTGCTAGGTTGGCTCTGGGAGTGTGGGGGTGAAGACATAGTCACTACTCTCACAAGGCTGAGTTACAATGGGGGAGGGAATGCAATTTCTCAAGTCCCATTGTTTTGGTTTGCTAAAGCTGATGAAATGCAATATACCAGATATGGGTTGGCTTTTACAATGGAGATTTATGCGCTTACAAGTTTACAGTTCTGATGCCATGAAAAATGTACAAACCAAGGCATCAACAGGACGATAACTGGACTCTGAAGGCTGGCTACCAGCGAGCTTGGGCTCCTCTGTCCCATGGAAATGCACATGGCTGGTATCTGCTGGTCCTTCTCTCCCGGCTTTCATTGCTTTCAGCTTCTGGCTGCTCTGTCTCTCAGCTTCTCTGGATGCTTCTCTGAATTTCATCTCTTAGATTCTCTGTGGCTTTTATCCTCTTATAAAGGACTCCAGTAAGAGGATTAAGACTCACTCTGGGGCACTCCTCAACTGAAATATGCCTACAATAGGTCTACTCCCACAGGAATGGATTAAATCAAGGACATGTTCTTTTCTGGGGTCCATAAAACCTCCAAACTACTACACCCATCAACTGGGCAGAAGGTGGCTCTGTCTCCAGGGTTCTCCTCTGCTGCCCTGGCCAGAATTCACAGCACAATCATCTAAGTATTGACATTTGGTCATAGCAATGTCTTCCAGTTACTAATATCCCTTCAACGCTCTCTAAATTCTGACTCTGCAAAAGCTCCTTTCTTTGTGGTCCTGGCCATTTCCTCGGCCCTTCTTCCAAGGTTCTGTGTGGCCACCTGGCTTATTTTTTTTCCTTTCAAAATAAACTTCACTTTTACCTTGAGAGTTTTCCTAATATTGTTCCCAATCTGTCCACCTGCTGTCTAGACCAGTGGTTCTACAACTTTAGTGGGCAGCAAACCAGTTTAGTGGCTGGTCCATCAATCCAGGCAATAGATTAGAGTATGGACTTAGATGTTACTAGCAGAGAACTGGAGAAGTAGGTGATTCAGAGGAGCAGTTCACCAACTTTAGTAAGTATAAGAATCACCCAGGGAGCTGGTTTAAAGTGCATATTTCCAGGTTTCCCCTGGGACAATTCTGATTCAGAACTAATCCAGTGGCCCTAGGACCACACTTATAGAAACACAGAGCTAGAGCATAGGGTGTTTGTGGGAGGGGAATGCACCATCGGGCCAGAGAGGTCAGGGCCAAGTCACCAGGGACCTTCAATATCAGAGTCCAGTATGGACTTTTCTGCTCTAGGTGACTGATGAGAGGCCCTGGGAAGCCCTGTGGACCAAGGGAAAGTCACAATCAGAACCTTGGTCTGTGGGGAGAATCTACCTAGAGGAGAGGGGTCAGGGGGACCAGCAGGGCGCTGGTGCAAGAGTCCTAGGGAACGGTGAAGAATGAGGGCCCAGACGGGTGTATTCTCCATCCAAAAGCATTCCTGTTGGATGTTTACAGAAAGGAGAAAGTCACTTCCACTAACCCAGGCCAGGAAGGAAGAAAAGAAGTTGCTTTTTTCCCCCATGGCATGTGGAATTTTGCTGATGATTTATTGGGATTCTTCCCAAAGCCAGGAATTACCCGTAACTCCTGAAGCTACTCAGAAGGGATCTGCTTCGATAGTTTGCTTAAAGAAGTCAACTCTGTGGAGGTGTACATGGTGGTAATTTGTTGTACTTGGACAAAGAGATTTTCCAAAATTTTATTCTTGGAAGCAGAACATATTAGTGCTGAACAGGACCTTAAAACTCACTTTGTTCAGTTTTCTAGATGACTGGGAAGATGAATTACTGTCCCACTGAGCCTTTAGCTTAATACTTAGAAGGTCTAACCCAGTGGTCTTCAGACTTAAGGATGCATCCACACCATAGAGTACCTATTAAAAATGTAGACATCTGCTCCTTCTTTACGATTCCAATTCATACCACTGGGCAGGAGTTCTGGGATCTACATTTCAAAACAAGTTCCCCTCAGGTGATTCTGATTCAGGTGGTCAAGGACCACATTTCAAGAAGTATTGCCAAGTAGAACTTATCCATCACACACATATTTATATAAGTCCTCATCTTTTCTTATACTTATTAAAGTTGGTGAACTGCTCCTCTGAATCACCTACTTCTCCAGTTCTCTGCTAATAACATCTAAGTCCATACTCTAATCTATTGCCTGGATTGATTCTGCATTAAGCACTTTGAGGAGTTCAAAGGGAAAGAAGCCGAATTCCTGACCTCAAGTTGTTCTCAGTCTCCAAGGTGAGATGGACAAGCACATAACTGTATTTTAAGGGAGAGAGTGACAAGAGCTCTAAAATGTGCAGGAAACATGCCAGAACCATTCAAGCAAGGGAGAGCTTATTTACTAATCCAAATGCATTTTGAGTCCAACTGCAGAGGTGGTCTGAAGCTGGAGAAAAAACAAGACAGTTGCTGAAGGCAATGAAGACCTGGCCTTGGCAGTGCCTTTCACAAGCATCCTTTGAAAACCACCAAGTTCTAGAAGAGGGCACTCATTAAATAAGAAATTTTATATTTAATTTAATGTTTAATATTTAATTAAATACTCACCGAGGCCACCAAGACATACTCCCTCCCATCGCAGCTTTGGAACCTGGAGCTTGAGAAGGGAAAGCTTTAGCCCTATCTGAGCTCCTCCAGGCCAGAGGATGAAGAAGCTTGAACAAGCTCCATAGGGTTTTATACTAATGATGATGCACTTGTTAACACTTTTGAACACTTACATGGCAGGCATTGTTCTAAGTGATTTAAATACATTAATTTATTTACCCCTTGCAATTAATACCTCCATTTTAGAGATGAGGACCCTGAGATACACGGAAGTTAAATAAACTGCCCCATATCCCACAGCGAGTAAGTACCAGAAGGAAGATCAGCACGCTGGACAGGGCAGCCCTGGAGCCTATGCTTATGCCCACCATATATAGTACCTCTCATAACTATTCTGTGACTGAGTCTGTCTCTCCTTCCAGGCCGTAAGCTCCATAGGGACAGGAACATGCCTGTCTTGGTCACTGCTGTATCCCCAATACCTGACACAAAGTAGGCATTCAATAAATATTTGTTGAATGGCTGAACAAGTAGAATTCAACTAATCTGACATTGATAACAATCATTCTGTACCGTCTATGGAAACAGCACGCCTGGGATCCAGTCCTCTTTCGGCCATTAATTCCTGTGACCTTTGTTAAGACTCTGCCGCCCTCTAGACCTCAGTCTTGCCATCTGTAGAATGAAGGTGGTGCCTTCTGAGGGACCTGCCATATTCGACAATCTAGAACCTTCTCCCTACCATTAAATCTAAGCCTCCAGGCAGCCATGGCATGATCTTGCCCCTGGCCCAATACTCTGTCAAGTATGCTCCAAATCTAGGTCTATATTCCAAAGTATGGAGTAATAAGGTGTAGGGGGAGGGAAGAGGTTAAAATTTGAGGGAGTTGGGGAGAAAAAAATATTTGGGGGCAGTTTGGGACTAAGGGGAGAGGACCAAGAAAGATTCAGTTCAGAGTTTGCTGGCGATTTTCAAAAGGGGCCATCCTCAGAGGCGTTTCTGGCCAGAGGATAAACATATCAAGCAAGCTCTACCCATGAGGTAATCAAACACCCTGTTTATTGATGGTGCTTCCAGGGCTCCTTTAACAGAAAGGGCAACAAACACATTTGAAATGCAAAAACATTCAGAACTCCAAGATCCAGGATCAGTCATTTCAGATCTCAGTAGATAAGCCAACCATGCTTTCAAAGCTTGTTCTAGGGTTAACCCAGCAACCAAATGAATATGACTTTGGCCTCTAGGGGCTAGAGAGGAAACCAAGGTTCTGGGGTTTAGGTAGCACCAACTAGCTCTAAAGAAGAAGGAAAAGTGAGGGAGCACAAATTTAGGAGATATTTAGGTGTAAGAATTGCTACCCCCATCTTACAGATGAAGAAACTGAGATTCAGGTAAGTTAAGCAACTTGCTCCAATTCACACAGCTTGTAAGAGTGGAGCTCAGAATCAAAGCCGGGTCTGTGTGACTGAAAGCCCCCTCTCTCCCTGCTCCCACATGCTCCTCTGTTTAAGTCCTCTTTGAGTAATCCTTAATGGCTAATTGGTTGTCCCATCATTAAAAGGAATCAGAAAAAGGCAAAGGAATGAGGCTCCCATGACCTGTTGACCTTGTTGTGTCATTAAAAGACGGTAGCTTTGACTCAAAACATGGTGGATTTCTTCTATATGAGCCTCATATTATCCAGAATCCTCTTGCTTCTGAGATGCTCCCCCTCCGCTACCACCTCCTCATGGAAATATTTTATTACTTATGTTTTTCTGCTCTGGGAAATTGAATAAATATTTGTAAAAGTTCTTAAAAAGTGCCTGACATCTAATAAGCACTATAAGAATGTTTGTTAAATAAATAAAATAGGATAAATATTATCATTAAAAAATTTCCAGATAGTTCAGAAAATGCAAAGAACCTGAAAATCACCTATAATCCCACCTTAGAAAACCATAACTAAAATTTTGGTCTAGGTGCAGGCTTTATTCGTGTGCAAATAAACTTTTTGCTCATGAAAAAGAAAGATTATTTTATGCATATTGCTTTTGTGACCTGATTTTCTCACTTAACAATATGCTGAAGACATCATTTAATGTCAATAAATACACGTTTACATCATTTTTAGCATATCTATAATATTCCATTGCATGGATACACCAATAATTTAGTGAATTAAATCCCAATGATGGACATTTAAATTCTTTCTATTATGTTGCTTTTTTAAAAAACAAGTTCTGACAATCATCTTTTTTATAGCTCTTTGTGTCCTTGTCTGATTTGCACACTTGTCCAGAAGTTTGTACCAATCTTTACTCACACCAGTCATGCATTTCTCTCATTAATAGTTTGCTGAATATCTTTCCAAATCTGTATTAACTTTTGGTGACTTTTCCATTTATACTTTTTGCTCATTTCTCTATTGGGTTGCTAATGTTTTACTTATACATTTTAAAAAGCTTTTATGTATTAAGGCTATCAACTCCTTTTTGCCATGTACATTGCAAAAAAGGCCCCAACTTCTTGTCTCTGTGTGCTGTGCAAAAGTTTTAAATTTATATGTCATGAAATCTATTAGTCTTTTACATTATGGTTCATGTCTTGAGTCATGCTGAAAGGGTTGCTTTTTGCACTTCAAGGGTATAAAAGTATTCACCTATATGTTCTTCTACATATCTATGGTTTTATTTTTTGCATTTAAACTTTGGTCACCCTGGAATTTGTTGTGGTGTATTTCCAGGGAATTTTAACTAGTCCTTTTAATCTTTGGCATTAAATTTCTAATGTACCCATTTCATGAATGTCTATGAACGAGGATTTCTGTTCTCTGAAGGAAAAGTCTAACTGAAATTGACTAGTGCCTTAATCTACCTTCTAGAGACCTGTAGTACTTTTCCCAGAATGGCACACAAATGCTACTAGTGATTGTAGAGCCTACCATTCCAACTTTGCATATAGTTTCATCAACTTGAATACTTTTTTTTCTAACTTTGCCATTTACTCCTGTTGAAGATATTGGGCCTATTTATTCAGAGGGAAATATTCCAGGGAAAGGGAAGGTGAGGGGCAAATAATATGGCTAAGGAGATTCTATTAAAAATTTGACATGGGTAGCATGGAGGAGGAGAAAGGAAGTTATTGACAAGTAAGGGCTTTTTAAAATCTACCTCTTAGAAGCAGAAGCTAGAGTAAATAGAAAGGACTAGCAACTGCCAAAAGTGTTGCCACAGAAATGGTGAAAAGCATTAACCCAGGAGCTGGAAACCTTGAACTCTGGTCCCAGCTCTTCCACCGTGGGACTTAGACAAGTCTGCTCTCTTCTCTGGGCCTTGTTTTATTCATCTGTAAAGCACATGTGTATGTTTGGGGGAGGTGGATTAGATTCTATTCGGTGAACATTTATTGAATGGCAACTGTGGGCCAGACACGGTTTCAGATACTTAGCTAACTTTAATTTCTTCCAGCTAAGCAGTTATATGAAGATTTTGTGTTCATGTCTCTTGAGTATGACTAAGAAATCCTAAAATTTCTATCACAAGGACTTGGGCAGGGTCTCTCTTCAGGTCCAAGAAGGTAGACAGGGACGGTAGCTAGAGCAGGTGTGGGAGGAATATGGTGGAATGCAAAAGCAGCAATCAACTTAATCAGGTGCTGTGGAGTCCTATAACTGGGTGGGAGATATGCCCACTGCCCATCACTCTAGCTCAGTTTTGAGACTGCATTTTGCCTACCACCTCCATCTTTCCCAAGAGGCTAGGTGTTTGGTGGTCTGCTTCCACATACTCCCTCATTCATTCATGCAGTAAACATTGATTGTAGCAAGCATGTGCAATGAACAGTCTGGCTTTTGTCCCTGCCCATTTACCTTTTATTGGGCTTCAGCATTAAGCCCCTGGATTTTTGCTTACTTTAAATGCTATCCTGCCTTCTCATCTGCCAGAGCTCTTCCTTTTAGGCAAAGTACACACTTTCAACACTGCTTCCAGCTGTGAGTCACAGCCCTGCAAATCTTGATGACATCTATGGATTGGATCTACCACCTTGTGTTTATCAGCATCGCTCTGCTCGCGCCCCATGCTCTGCACATTGGTACATTGACATCTGAGGCCATAAGTTCTGCTCTCTACCCCCTTTCCAATTATTTTCTCCTAAGAATTATTGGGCATTTCTGCAATTGTTTTCCTTTTTCCCTGCCATGTTCAATATCCTCTGAAATGCCTATATTTATGGGACAATTTGAGCATTCCATCCCCACCTCCCTCCATTTTTTATTTAAAGCCCTCCTGATCAGAGCAATAACTTCAGGAATTCATTCACTGAACAAACATGTATAGAGGGCCCAGCCCACTGTGTTCAAGGCACTGTTCTAAGCACACAAATGTGGCAATGGATAGACTGACAAGGTCCCTGGCTTCAGGGAGGTCCAGTCTAATGGGGGAAACTGACGGTCAGCTAGTAACTGAATAACACTAATTTATCACCACTTTAATAAATTGCCATGGAAAAGAATGGGGTTATCTCTAAACAGGGGCTAGCATTCAATTATCAAGCCATACTGGAGAACTAGAAATTGTATTCTCTCACACCACCAATACATGTCCATATCTGTATTTCTCTTCCTAAAAGCTGGAAGAAATGATGAAAATAGCACTATGTCCCTAGTCCTTCAAATCTGGCCCAGATAATACTCTGTTCTTTAAAGTTCCTGTTGGTTCTGGAGCAGTGAAGGATCCTACTTGGTGCTTGGCCAGGTCCTTCTAGGTACCTCCCTCCATGGAACCGCTAGACTCATCCCTTCTTGCTTGAATCAGGCCCGCAGAGCTGTGAGCTCCCTCCCCGAAGTGTTTCCTCCCAGCCCCTCATGTTGGCCTCTCCTTGCCTCCCCTGACAGCCCCTCTTCTTCTTGGATGCCCAAGCCCTTTTGCCCCCTCCCTTGTCCCCCATAAATGCAGCTGGCTCTTGGGGCCCTGCACTCTGAGACTTTGCTCCACTCCCAAGATCTCCAGGCTAGAAGCAAAACCCATGGCCCTCTCCCTCTGCCACCCAACAGTCTGCTTGTTTCAGCACTGCAGGGCCTCTGGGCTCTCAAGCCCTCCCAGTTCTCCTCATCACAACCACCCCTCCTCCCTGGTGTTTCTCTCCCCACTCTGGCCCCAAGGATGTGCAGACTTTTCAATCAGCACATGGAATCTACCTGCCAGGACCTGGCTGCTGCCATTGGCTAGTCTTATCTTTCCAATGCCTGGTTCTGAGAAAGCCTCCTTGACATCCCCCCACTTCTGGCAGCTTCCTTCTGTCCCTCTGTTGCCTAATGCTGTCCCAAAATCTGCCTCCTGGTCCAGATTGTGCATATTGTAAATTCAGAGTGTGGAGCCTCATCCAGGTCCTCACAGTGTCTTAATAATCCTTGGCTTCATTACCTGCGCACCATCCTCCCCTCCAACTTGCCTGCAGCTATTGATCCTCATGCTTCAAGCACCCCCTTGCTCCTGTCACAGAAACCAGAGCAAGAGTGTCTTGAGAAGAAAAAAAGAGGTCATCATTGGTCAATGTTGCTGGGAGGTCAAGCAAAATAAGCATGAAAGTGTGCTTTGAATTTAGTGACATGGAGGTCATTGGTGACACTGTCAAGAACAACTCTGTGGGATGATGGGGGCACAAACATGATTGTAGAGAGTTGAAGAGTTGGAGTTAAGGTGGTTATGATTGTGGATAACTCTTGAGAAGTTTGTGAAGGGGAGGTGAGAGCTTGAGCAATAACAAGAGATGGATGTGTACTTAAGGGGAGGGATTTTCCTTTTTAAGATAAGAGAGCCTTGAAGCATGTTTAAATGCTGTTTGGAAGAAGCTAGTAGATAGAAAGAACTAGAAAATACAGGAGTGCAAAGATAAATCAACAAGTGGAGTTCCTGAGGATTGGAATCTGTGGGACAGTTTCCAGAATCGGATTAGATAGAAAGAGGGACACTTCTTTTGTTGGAGAGGGGAGGTACTTATGTGTTTGTTTATCACCCCATGGGTGCATGAGAAGGTTCCTTATAGGGGTCAGGCTCCATCTCCCTGTTCAGGTCCAGGAACCATCTCTTCATGCTCCTTATTCCTTATTGTACAGGGCACTGTGCATGGCTAATTTTATTTATTTTATTTCTCCCTCTGTGAGGAAAAGGGAGCAATGCTGTTGTTACAATGCCATGGCTCTTCAGAGCCTGTTTGTATTGGAACAATCTAGATCTTCTTGATGCTGCAGGTCTCTGGTACCATTAAGTTAATGCTGACTTCACCCTTGCCTTCCACACATTGATGCCAGAAGGGAAGATAGGCAAGGGGCCCATCATGCAAGGAATGTTTATGCATCTTCTAGAAAGGCTTAAGACCAATCTGTGAGACCACAGCATCACCATATTGGTTGGAAGCAAGAGAGGATATTATTTGGAAGGGTCTGTCATAGTGTCTCAATAGCCCTCACAGGAGACAGGCACTGTCACTCCCAGAACTTGACACATGGCATGAAGCCTGCAGATGGGGTAGAGTGACACTCTGGAGCCAGCAGCAGTGGGCGGGGGGTGGAGGAGGGAGCACAGTGCAGAATAAATGATGCCTGACGCCACCTCCCCCCACCATTGAGTGCTGTAATTTGAAAATGGCACTATGATCAGAATACGCACATGTGGCAAAACCCAGGGTCAGAGGTAGACCTTAAGGACCCCAGAGTGCTGAACTATCCTGCATCCAGTGGGTGAAAGTCACCCCAAACCAGCAGGTCAGCACCATTCTGGCATTCCAAACTCAAATTATGCCACAAAATCAATGTCACACAATCACTGAGAGGCATCTGCTCATCAGGCTGCACTCCTGGAACCAAAGCCTGACTGTGGGGCCCTAGGACAACCCTACAGACATGGTGCCCAGAACTCCTGGTGGTGTCTGGTCAACCACATGTTTGGGCATAGGATCAGAGAGTGCCCTAAAGGGGAGAAATAGATCTACATGGGTCTTGGTGCAGGTTCAGGTGCCCTGACTGGATAGCACTTCTGGCTCTGACTGGTTTCAGACACCAGAGGGGAATTTAGAAAGCATCAAGGAAGGTGCTCTACATCATGGAGCCTCCTGAGGCAGGGGCCATGTTTGCCTGGGCCTAAGAACAGTACTGGATGAAATGGTGGAGCATGTAGGGTCTAAGCTGGGGAGGGGGAAAAGTGAAGACAGGAGGGAGTTGATGGATAGGAAAACTGAAGGGTCACTGGTTGGCAGTACTAATGTAGTTGAAAAGCTGACATATTGGGAATAATGAATTAGCCAGCTAGAAGTTGAGGTGGTCAGGCAGTAAGACATATGACTTTATGATTTCAAAGGTGTAGCATGTGTGGGTGATGATAATGTCCAGGGTGTGTCACATAGAGGGGTGGCTGAGATGGATGGGGATGAGGAGGTCAGGAAGCTGAGACCTTGGTGCTGGATGAGTCATTCTCATGGATGCCAAGGTCACTCTAAGTGATGGCAATGTTTGAGATGGAGAGGGGCTAGAGCACTCAGGAAGTAAGAGGAAGTGCTGAGGAGGGCAGGAGATGATAGACTAGACAGCTTGAGCCTGGGACATGTAGATGAGCTAGGACTCAGAGGAGATCCATTTTTACATAATGGAGCAGGAGTCTCCATGTGTTAGCAGATGTGTACAAACCATGGCTCTGGACGCACTGGGAATGAGCAAGAGGAAGGGTAATCAGCCTCTCCCACTGGAGAGCGCTATTGCAAAGCGGTGGCCTTGGAGTTAGCAACATCTCAGTTAAGGCAGGAGTGAAGGTGGCCACTAGAAAAAGAGTGTGAAGAAGATGGGGGGATTTGCTGAGCATGGACCAGGGGTTCTAGAGTCATAGTGGGAAGATTGTGGAAGAAGAGAAGCAGAGGGAGCTAACACAGGAGAGAGGAAGCATAGAGTAGTAGAGAAGTGAGAGGGAGGGAAAAGATAGATGATGAAAGAGGGTTGCCTCTGGGGCAGTGAAAAGCATAGCAGATTGAGCTTGCTGCCTGGGTCCCAAGAGGAGAAATCTCAGAAGTCCTTGGGTGGACAGAAGCCCTCAGGTCTTTGAGAATTCAACTGTGGCTGGGTTGGCAGCTCTGTTAGTGGTATGTGCGGGTGGGGGCAGGCAGTGTTGTCCAGTGTTCTGGCAAACAGCTTGGGCTCAAAGAAGTGGCTGATGGGAGCATCCCATATTTCTGAGGGCGTATAGGGAGGGCAAGGGAAGCAGGCTCCTTGCAAACAAGATTCTGGGAGCAGTGACGCTTTGCTGGGGGCAGGTTCTGAACAATCAGAGGCAGAGATGATGGCCAGGACAGGAGCTGGGAAGTGCTACAGCCTTAGAGATTCTCCTGGAGCCAACATCACCCCCACCTGAATCAGAATCCAGGTTAATGGTTCTAAAGAGAAAATAGTACTTTTTGTTCACTCATTTAACAAGCATTTATGAAGTGCTTGAAGTTTACAATATATAAACAAGGCATTATCATTTCTCTCCCACTTGGTTGTTGTTGATTGGAGGGAATTAATTTGATGTTTGTTGAATGACCAAATAAATGTCAGGTGTTCTATCAGTGCTGGAAATTTAAAAAAATAAATAAGATATAAGCTGCTCACAGTTTAGTATGGAAGAAAAAAGATCATGGCTCATATTTATTAAAAGCTTAGGCTGAGGGGAAATGTTAGGTTGTATATATGGTAACAGAATAAAAATTTTTAAAAATCCATGGAACTCCACTACATAAACAGGGAGCCCTAAGTTAAACCATGAACTATAATTAATAGTACAATTATACAAATGTGCTTTCATCAATTGTAACAAGTGTTCCACACTAATGCAAGGTGTTAATAATAGTGTGGTATATGGACTCCTGAATTTTATGCTTGATTGTTCCGTAAACCCACAACTTCTCTAATAAAGGAAAAAACAAACAAACAAAACTTTAGCGTGTGCAGGATGTGTCCCCTGCATAATGTCTTTGAAGCCCAAAAATCTTCCTGTGTGGTAGACAAGGTAGGGGTTATTATCTAAATTTTACATATGGGATAACAGTCTTAGATGCATGAAGTGACTTGTCTAAGCCTATAAGGGTTTGTAAGCATCAGAGGCAGGATTTCAAGTTCCCTCTTCCTCTCATATGACCAGTTGGCATTCTTCGTGACCCTATGAAATACCCCTTTCTCAATGCATGAACATCATGCTTTCAGGGGTTTGTCTGAATTAGGGCTCCCTCTCCTCTTTTCCTCTATAAAGCAGTCACCCTCACACTTCCCACAGTCACTTCGCTCAGCAGTTTTTAAGCAAATGAGTACAGCTCATACTATTTTAGAGTAACCTCAGCATCCATTCAGACGTCTAGAAAACATGTAGTAAAACTGCTTGGAGCTCTCGCATTGAGTTTCATTTTTCTTCGAGGTTCCCCACCCCACCCCCAAACCAGCCCAGAACAGGCATTGAAAGCATAAGCTTTAGAGGTTGCGAAGCAACGTATGGTATTTAAAAAAAAAATTGCTTGTCCATAGGAAAGTTTGCCTTTCACTGAACCAAGTGTTTCCTCTTACATTCTCCTGGACCTGCTTTCAAACTCTGCTCTTTGTTCCTTTACAAAAAGATTGTTTCTTCATTAGCCTTTAAACCGTGCTGATAATAGACTCTGGAATTCTTTAAGGCTATGTGGTGGGGAGGGGAATGAGGCGGGTGGGCTGTTGCAATGTTAGCATCTTACCAAGGCATTCTCATTCTTGTTCTGTGTTTTCCAATAATTAATGTCCCTATAAGAGAAAAGGATTAATCAATATCTTGGTCTTAGATTTTCTGTTTGCTTTAGGTACAAAATCTGTCAAATTTGTAATTATCAGTCCAAATAAATTAATTCTTTTTCTGAGCTTCAAAGGTAGGCCCTAGTGTCACTTCCCAAGTATACTTATAAGGAATTTTTCTGGGGACAATGGGGATTTCTTTGAATATGCAGAATCTTGACAATCTTTAATAAGGCACTCATGCTGGACAGCTGCAGTGGCCCCCTAACTGGACTACTCTTCTCCATTCTTGGCCCCTCCCCCCACCTGCTGGGTACACCCTGCCTTAGCCACATCCTGAGGACAACTTTTGAAGACTCGCCATTGACTTAAGAATGATATATGTTTCACACCCTGGCACACAGAGTTCTCCCCAAGCTAATTCACATCTACTTTTCTCCCATCTTGCCTCACCCCATATCCTGTTAAGTGCAAAGCCTCTGTTCTACCTGGGGTTGTAGTCGCTGACCCTCTGGGAGAGTCAATCCTGAGTTCCCTCGTGTCCATCTAGAAGTTCCCTAGACTTGGGCTGAGGAATGATCTAATCCATTGCCAGTACCTTGAGTCAGAATTTCTTCTTTCTCAGGGAAACCTCAGTTTTTACTCTTAAGGCCTTCAACTGATTGGATGGGGCCTACCCACATTACAGAGGGTAATCTTTACTTAAAGTCAACTGATTATAGATGCTAACCACATCTAAAAAATAAATACCTTCACAGAAATATCTAGATTTAGTGTTTGATTAAATAACTGGATACTATAGCCTAGTCAAGTTGGCACATAAAATTAACCATGACAGATGTTAATAAGGAAACAAAAATAATGCAGACACAAATCAAAGAGCAGACAAACAATGGAAACAGTAGAATTCACAGAGGGCAGGTTTCTGATCCTTTAATCCTTTGTCCCCAATCCTCTTGCCTGGAAAAGCTTATGTGGGCACCCAACCTCCTAGGCCCTTTTCTTTGGGTTCGATGCTGGAGGACAGACAAAATACTTGACTGTTCAACCTAGAGAAGATGCAGGTTGTGGCAGCTGTTAGATGTGGTGGGATCATCAATTAGATCTTCTCTTTATTTGCCTTGTGGTCTGCTCTTCAGACATGCATCTCTGGCTCCAGACTCCCTGAACCTGGGAGCTTCCTCACATATCTAGACCCTGGAGAGGAAAGTTCTTCTGTAGCTGATTATCCAAAGCCTTCCCTGATGACCATGTAGATGAGCCCTTTGCTGTGGTTTTGCTGACTGAGGGAGCCACTAGTGCATAAGAGTCATCAAATGAAGGTCAAGGGGTCAGTTTGCATGGGAAAGAGTAATTAGCTTGCCATTCTGCCAGGCCCTCAGCTGGCATTTTTGGGCCCTTGCCCATGCAGCCTCTTGTGTAGGCTTCTGAGTGGTCCCTGGTAGAGTGTCCCTGACTTTTCAATTGCTCCCACAGCCTGGGAGGCTGGTCCTGCTGGTGGGGTCTGTACACAAAATGGAGAGCACCAAGCCATTCATTATCCATGGCCTCTGAGGAACTATAAGGGAAGTACATGCATCTTGATGCATGAATTGTACAGCATTCATTATCGTGACTGGGAGATATTTGATTTTTTTTTGGAGGATGCTGAATTTGAATATTATTCTAGCTTAACACAGAACTTTTTCCATCATGACTTGCTGCCTCCAACAATAATGGTGCCACTTGATTAAAGAGCAATTGTCATTGTTTTACTGAGATGCATTTATTTCATGCCACATCTTGAATCTTTATTCCTATATTATTGCTCATTTCATAGCAATGATGCAGCTTGAAAATTAAATCCTTTGCCTCTGTGAAGGAATTTGTCCAAGTAATTTTTTTCTTGAATTCCTTTCTGATCTCACTAGAATCACATAGCATTTGGGAACAAATATACAACCCAATAAGCCAGCACTGGAAGCCAAGATGAAAAAAGGTTTCCAAAGCCACCATGGCTTTACCTCTGGTGCTCAGATAGGTGGGTATGAAAGAAATCCGAACACTGCAGAAACTAGCATGCTGAATGTGATCGTTTTTGCTTCATTGAAAGTGTCTGGCAGCCTTCTGGCCAGAAGGATAATCATCAAGCTCAATAATGTCAGAAAGCCCAAGTAACCCAGTACACAGTAGAAGGCAGTAGTGGACCCTATGTTACATTGAAGGATGATTTGACCAAACCCAGATTTTGTGTCAATGTTAGGGAAAGGGGGAGAGGTTCCCAGCCAGAATGCATACATACATATTTGACCAAGGGAGCCAATATAGACTGTAGCATTTGAGAATTGGGTCACCTTCCATATATGAAATGTGTTTCCTAGTTTGATGGCTGTGAAGACCACAACCACAATGAAGGTCTTTGCTAAAACAGCAGAAACAGCCACAGAAAATATACCTCCAAACAATGTTTGTCTCAGGATACAGATGACTGGGTTAGGATGACCAATAAACATCGAGGAAGAGAGGAAACAGAACATTAAGGACACAAGGAGGACATAACTGAGATTTTGGTTATTTGCTCTGACGACAAGCATGTTTTGATATCGAATAAATAGTCCTAAAATCAGAGCAGTGAGGACAGAGAAACTAATGGCCATAGAGACCAGAACAACTCCTGGGGACTCTTCACGAGACAAAAATGTCATAATTTTGGGGAGGCATCGATCTCTTTTCTTATTTGGGTATTGGTCTTCAGGAGACTTGACACATTGATCCATATCTGTTTTATTTGCAATCTCCCCTTCTGGATGGGGAACACAATCATAATGACAAAATGGTTTCTCTTCTTGAGCTGCTTTTCTGAATCCAGGCAAACATCAGAGGGAGTCTTATTGTAGTATTCACCCCACATGATCTGTTCATCATTTAAGGAAAAGTGCTGAACATTGTGAGATTCAAAGATGAATTCTCCAACTTTCACTTGAGCTTTAATATCGTTCTGCAAAGACTGATAGTTCAAAATGTCAAACTTGGTTGATGAAATTCTCTCATTCACAGTTTTCTCCTTACCAATACTTCTTTCAAGTTGATGTTTTTGCAGGAATGGATGGAGTTACAAGTAAAAATTCCAGAACAGGCAGCACTGGATGACTGTCTGATTGGCAGTGTCTAGTGAGAGTGATGGTGTGAACAGAGGAGGGGGGATGGTGTGACTGGAGTTGGAGTTACTGAGTGATGAGACATTTGATTTTGAGGGGTGGAAGGAAGAAAGCATTTTTCTTTTTCTTCTCTTCTTTGTCTTGACTGTGTTCTGGAAAGTTGAGGTTGCTGGATTAGGGATTTCTGGATAAGTAAGGCATCAGCCGGATAATTAAGGCTTTCTTCAACCAGTCTTTACCTTGCTCCATTCTATCTCAAGAATGATTCTTGAATTCAAATAATTTAAGTAAAATAATTTTTCTTTAAAGTTTTATTTTATTTTAAGATAAAAATGTTTGATTCTTTACTCCCCCATAAGAACTATTTTTCACTTGATTGCATAGCCACAGAGTAGACAGAATTGAACTGTTACTATTCTCTATCACTTAATGTGTTCAAATTTATTTCTCTACAAGATGCTTCAGAATGGGAGAGAAGATTCATTCCATAGCGTAGCATTAGATATTGAGAATTAGATTAAGTTTAGCTTTCACATAGGGTGGGGGCAGCTCAGGGGAATGACAGAAGTTTAAGAAGCCAAGCTGTAATTGACGGCTGGTCCTCCTGTTTATCCACCCACTATCCTTGCAAGGTGGAGACTCAGGGGTGGAGGTTCCTAAAATAGCTTCATAACTTGTTACCAAACTAGCTCAGACTAGCTCCTTGTTTCAAGTGTTTCAAGTTTTCTTGGGAGATTTTTTTCAAATGTTTCAAATTTGTGCAGGCTACATGTTTCAAATTTGCCCAGGGTAGTTAGGCCTGTGGAATAGAATGTAACCTCTGATGTATCCAGCCACTGGAGAAACAGGGGAGGGACTTGCAGTTAGGCGTAGGGAATAAATACTGCTGGGTCTATTGTTCTGGGCGCCAACCCCCCACATTTTGGTTGTGCGCTTGTTCTTGCAAGATCGTGAATAAATTCTTTTCTTCTCCACAATTGGGTGAGCGTTTATTCCTATTTGGTTATAGTGCTTGTTTCTCACAGTATATGTCACAGGACATGTGTTTATGCAATCCCATTTTTCTTATATAGAAAGATATTCCTTGTCTAGGAAGTGTATTTAAAAATGAAAACTATATTGCAAACCTGAAAAATAGCAAAAACAAGAATCCTGGTCTCCCAGAAGCAAGAACTCGTCAGAATTTTAGACTCATCTAACCCAAAGCCCCAATTTTACAGAGAAGAGAAACTGAGGCTTCAAGGGGGTCACATCTTGTCCAATATCATACAATTAGTTGATGACAAAGCCAGGTTTCATAAAATCTAAGACAGAGTCTTAGCTGTTGAAGATGTGATACCTGGGGTTGGCTTCAGACTGATCCAAGGCAGGGGGATTGGGGACAAAACATGAGTTGGGGGTAGAAATGAAACAAGTTTGGCTTACAAGGTGATAATTGTTGAGGCTGGGTGATGGCTACATGCAGGATCATTACATTATTCTCCCTACATTTGTATGTGTTGGAAGTTTTCCACACTAAAAAGTTTAAAAAATATGGAACAAGCAGTTCCATACTGTACTGTACACAGTATCTTGTAAGCAGTAGATATTTAAACATATATGTTGGTTAAGTAGGCTGGTGAAGGATTAAAAGGCAACTCCCACCTATGTAATAGAGATCATATTGCTGCACACCAGCCAGTGACTGCTAATTTGGACATTGCACTTCAGCTCTGAAGTGAAATAACACCCTCTTTCATCTCCTGTTCTTGCTAGGGTATGCAGCAGAATGCCCCCCCCCCCAAACATGTTCCCTGGAATCTGTGAATATGTTATGTTACATGGCAAAAGGGAATTAAAATAGCAGACGAAATTAAGGTTGTTAATCAGCTGACCTTGCCATGGAGACATTATCTTGGATTATCTAGCTGGGCCCAGTGTAATCACAAGGGGCCTTAAATGTGGAGAGGAAGGCAGGAGAGTCAGTGCCAAAGTGATGCAATGTGAGAAAGACTCAATTGGCCATGGCAGGCTTTGAAGATGGAGGAAGGAGCCATGAGTCAAGGAATGTGGGTGGCCTCTAGAAGCTGGAAAAGGCCAGGAAATAGATTCTCCCTAGAGCCTCCAGAAGGAATGCAGTCCTGTTGATACATTGATTTTAGCCCAGTGAGACCTAATTCTGACCTCCAGAACCATAAGATAATAAATTTGCATTGTTTTAAGTCACCAAATTTGTGGTAATTTGTTAACAGCTGCAATAGGAAACTAATGCAGTGGTTAAGTTATGCTAATACTATATGTCACTTTCCTATTTTGATTTTAATTTGTTTTTGTTATTTTTATGCATTACCACCATGTTCAACTGCCAGTATCCCATCTTCACCTCAAGTCTTATATGTCTTTTGTCAAAATTAGAGTTGTCATAAATGTGAATGGAATCAAGAAGAAGGAAACTGTTGGGAGTCAGGGTGCTTGATAAATCTTTACCTTCATGATACAGACACTTCACCACTCCTGCTGATTCATTTGTTTTTTTTTTTGTTGTTGTTGTTGTTTGTTTGTTTTTCACCTTCTGATGCCTCCATCTTTGTTGACTGATGTATCTAGTCATGTAGCCATTATATCTTGGGAGGAAATTCCAATAATGTCCTATTTAATCAACATAAACTTCATACTCAGTCTTTGAGGTGTGTGCTTGCCAGACATGATGGTCCTGAAGGATAGGGGCTGAAGGGAGATATGTTCCTGAGGACCTCAGCTTCTCAGTTGCCTATGCATGGGGCTGTAAGATTTTATCAAGTTCCACAGGCAGTGTGTTCAAACTAGACAAGATAAGCTTAAGATACAGAAAATCCCGAGAATTCATTTTCAGGTTTTTAAGATCCATATTTTATTTTATTAAAAAAAATCCTCTTATAGGTGTAGGCTTCTCTCTTTTTCCTCAAGAAATCAGATACACATAATTAATCTTTGGGTGGGCATTAAGGTTCTGAGTATACCCTGAGTACCCTTAGAATTCTGTAGGGTTTACTAAGTTTAGAAGTGCATGTTTAAAATCAGAAGGCAGAGGACATTCTCAAAGATCTCAGAGTGAGGAACATATAGATAATCTGTCACCAGTTTATAGATTCGTATAATTGCAGTGCTGGAAAGGACCTTCAAGGAATTCCATTGAGTCTGAATCCCTCTGGTGCTTGAACCACTGCTGCCACAGTCCCACCAAGGTATGCCCAGCCTGTTTGGACCTATCTGTTTTGGTTTGCTAATGCTGCCATTATGCAAAATACCAGAAATGAATTGGCTTTTATAAAGAGGGGTTATTTGGCTACAAATTTAGAGTTCTAAGGCCATAGCAGTCTCTAAACTAAGGCATCAACAAGAGGATACTGTCAATGAAGAAAGGCCAATGCCATCTGAAACACCTCTGTCAGCTTGGAAAGCATGTGGCTGGAGTCTGCTGGTCCTTTGTTCCTGGGTCGTGTTTCAAAATGGCATTCTCCAAAACGTCTCTGGGTCTCCCTTAGCTTCTCCAGGGCAAACTCTGGGCTTTATCTCTTAGCTTAGCATCTCCAAATATCCCTCTGTCCACATCTCCAACAATCTCTAAGCATCAGCAAGCATCTTGTCAGCTCTTAGCTTCTCTCTTAAACACTCCAGTGAACTAATCAAGACCCACCCTGATTTGGTGGGGCCTCACCTCCATGGAAATAACCCAGTCAAAGGTATAACTCACAACTGGTGAGTCACATCTCCATGGAAGCATTCAATCAAAAGGTCAGATCCTAATCAAGACTAATAGATCTGGCCCAACAAGATTGCATTACATAACATGGCTTTTTGGGGGACATAATATATCCAGACCAGCACACCATCAATGGAAAAGAACTCACTAATCCTGAGGGGAGGCAGCTGTTCCATTTTTTGACAGATCTAAAAGTTAGCAGGTAGCAAGTTTGCTCTTTTTTTTTTCTTTTTAGCATTTATTACAAATTACACTTTATAAACGCTGGATAAATCACACACAAAAGCTAGACATAAATACACAGAAACAAAAACAGCAGTACCAACACAAGAGAAATAAGCTAACATAAAGTTTAAATGTGTATAACTTAAGAAAATTACAAGTTTTTCATTTCTAATAATTTTTCATGATTTCAAAAGCAATTCAGAGATGAAAGGTGGAATATTCAGATTACTATCAAATTTTAGAATTATAGAAACTACCATAGCATTGCTTATTAAAAAAAACCTTTTCAAACATTCAGAAGGCAAATTAGTGTCTTTAAAGACAAATTATGCTTGAGCAAAAGCTCGTATGTAACTGAAGTTTATAAAATTAGGCTTAGGTGAATAGATATTAAATTTAATGGAAATTTAAAAATTAACATATATGCCATATTCCTGAGTTTTTGCTAAAATGCCATAGATAAAATAAAAGAACTCAATTTCCAGCTTTGCATTACATTATAGTTTATTCTTGCAAAACAAAAAAATGTATTGTGATTATTTTAAATGTGAACAATGATGTTTCATAATGTAATCATGATCATTGGGAATATGTTTAATTTATCTTAACTAAGGGAAAAATTAGTGCTCTGATCACAATTTGCAAAGTTCATTTGTAAATTATGATCAAAATTATATTAAACCTGTCACCTTATGGGATCATTGATTTAAAGAATAGATTGATTTTGTAGTGTAGAACTCTTATAAAAGAACTGAAATGATGCAATGCTAAAGTTTAACACACACCAGGCACAGTGTGGGTGTTCAATATTATTTACTAATTTAAAGTCAAAAGTGTTTTTATGTATTATTTCTGAACATCAATACATAATTCAACATAGTTATAAATTAATCTCAGAATATCCAAAAAATTTTAATTTAAACATGAAAATACATTTTCAGTATCAAACATAAGAGGAATTTTTATAAGTGGCTATTTCAACCTTATATTATCAAGTTAAAATTAAACTTAAGTTTCCTTTAAATAAGAGACCTATGAAAGCTGATTTCCTAATAGCTGCTCTATGCAATGTAGATAACAGGTTCTGTCCCTTATCACAAGAGGTTCAGTCCCTTATCACAAGATCAACCTATCATCATCCTTTGAACTGACTGCTTTAAATTACAATTTATCCCTCAAAACAGTGTTTCCCCTGGAGACTGATTCTGTACATCTGGGAATTGGACCCAAGAATGTGTATTTTTAACAAGTAGCCTCCCTTGCCCCCAATAAATTATTATGATTAGGTAGATGTGGGAAATAGTGCTTTAAAACAACCAAAATAATTTTATTGTTCTTGATTATTATTTGATGAATTGTATCTCTAATGAAAATCAAATTTATTTAACTTTTTAACAACCTGCATAGTTTATCACCATGCCTAAGTATCTCTTAACTGAATGCCACAAGGTTTTGTTCTAATTCTCCTGATAACCCGCAAGAGCTAATAGAACAGTCATCACCTTTTGAAAAACTGCAGGTTATTGGGCTTCTATAGTTTTAGTGTTGCATATATACCTTTCTTACCAGGAAGCAGAAGAATCGTCCAACAGTTGGGTTCAAAAACTAAAAAATGTGGAATTTATTCAAACAATGATACTACTCACAAAGTAGTCTATAAATAGCTATACCAACATTAGTTGGTAGAGTTACTTGCAAAGCTGGTTATCAAATGCGTCTCTCTTCAAAAAATTCAATTTATAAAGTATTATGCCAACTCCAGGTATAAAATCTCATTTGCCATATCATGAAATTAGGAAGCAACTATTTAACTGGATATGTATACATAAAAACCATGTGTATAAGTTCATTCTAATTGATGAACTTGTAAAAAACCCATCTAAGTTAAAAAAGGTAAATAAGTAATGGAATGTATTCTCAAACAAATATTATAAAGCTCTCATGAAAGTTTAAATTATAGAAGATTTGAAATAACACTTAATTAGGAATAAAATTATGAACCATTAGCCACTTCTATTTTCTGGTAATAGTACCATCTGCAAAGAAACAAAACTGCAAGCTCATTGGAGAAGTAGGTTAAATATTTTTAAGCTACTTAAAACTACTTAATTTAAAATGAACTACTTTTGCATCTGAATTAAACGATGCAGTACTCAACAATTTATTAAAAAATAAACTTTAAAAATCTTAGCATTAGTGAAAGCCACCGCTAATTCACAAAAGTATATTATCAAACTTTATATACACAAGTTGAAAAGGGCTTAATACCAAGTTCTTGGTTCCACATTGCACTTCAGACTTCCATCTGTATACCAGCAAAATTGTAGAAGCTATCTACATCTCCAGACACTGTGCCCTTGCTTTCTGATACAAACATCTTGGTTCCATTGAATATTTCATTAACGATGAGATGACATCCTTCTACAGAACCATCTCCATTAAATTCCAAGGCAATAACAGGACCTTTGTTCAAAAGAGGGAGGAAGTCAAGTGCTTTTTCCTGGAAAACCCTTTGAGCATCCTCAGCTTTCATTGACACTTCCTTTGACTGAATTAGGAAAAAGCCTTTACCAACCATCTAGATCATCAATTAGTTTCCTAGCATTTGCAATACTATAATCACCAGCAAATAATACAACCAAGCATGATTCATAACTGCTTTTCTGCCTCTGACCCCGGGATATTGGAATGATACTTCTGCTGGCTTCTGTGGAAACTCAGGACAGCTTTGAGCTCTTCAGTAGTAGGTAGAGGAACATAGTCCTGAACCACAGCATCTTCTGGAAGAAGGCTCCAGTTGAGTTCTCCTGACACAGGTGTAAAGTCATGAATGTTACTCTATGTATAATTGAGGACACTTAGCCCTGCATCTTTGAACTGGAAAACTAACTCAAGGTAGTACCGCTGGAAGCAGCTGAACTTGATATTTGTGGAAGACTCAATAATGGGTTGGGTAGCACAGCACAAAAAGACTTCTAGCTTTCTACAATCCCTCACACAGAAAACCGTTGGCAGGCTAACATGCACTTGCAATCTCTGCAATTCTGGAAAAACACACTGCCTTTCATGGGTCCCAGAAAAATTATGCAGTTAGTACAGTCATCAATAGTAACTGTAGCAGAGGGATCAAAAATACAGATGTGACAGTTTTCACAGTTTTGAATGACAAACTGTTGTCCTGCCATGTTTCCAGGTAAGCAACCCACTGTTTCATCCTTCAGTCCACTGAACATGTAGTCTGTTGGATCAACACATATATTGTCAAAGATGCAAAGAAAATTCAATCGAGAAAGGATAGTCTTTTCAACAATGGTGCTGGAACAACTGGATATCTATCTTAGAATCCTTTTTTTTTTTAATTCATTTTATTGAGATATATTCACATACCACGCAGTCATACAAAACAGAGTACATTCGATTGTTCACAGTACTGCTACATAGTTGTGCATTCATCACCAAAATCAATCCCTGACACCTTCATTAGCACACACACAAAAATAACAAGAATAATAATTAGAGTGAAAAAGAGCGATTGAAGTAAAAAAGAACACTGGGTACCTTTGTCTGTTTGTTTCCTTCCCCTATTTTTCTACTCATCCATCCATAAACTAGACAAAGTGGAGTGTGGTCCTTGTGGCTTTCCCAATCCCATTGTCACCCCTCATAAGCTACATTTTTATACAACTGTCTTTGAGATTCATGGGTTCTGGGTTGTAGTTTGATAGTTTCAGGTATCCACCACCAGCTACCCCAATTCATTAGAACCTAAAAAGGGTTGTCTAAAGTGTGCGTAAGAGTGCCCACCAGAGTGACCTCTCGGCTCCTTTTGGAATCTCTCTGCCACTGAAGCTTATTTCATTTCCTTTCACAGGAAAACACTGGGCCAAACACTGACCCAAGTATTTGCCTTCTGGGTACTGTGACTTGCTGTCCACAGTGCTCAAGAAGCAGAGTGGACGCTTGACTTTAGGCAATTGTTGATAAGCAGAGACTAGGTGGCTTAAAACAACAGAATTTTATTGTGTCACAGTTCCGGAAGCTAGAAGTCCAAAAATCAAGAAGTCAACAGGACCATGCACCCTCTGAGACCTATAAGGGAGGATCTGTTCCACGCCCCTCTCCTAGATTCTGGTGTTTGCTGGCAATCTTTGGAGTTCCTTGCCTTGAGGATGCATCACTCCAATCTCTGCCTCTGTAATCATACAATATTCTCCTTGGTGTGTGTATGTGTCTGTGTTTAAATTTCCTCTTATTATAAGGACACCAGTCATACTGGATTAGCGCCCATCCTAATCTGGTTTGGTCTCATTTTAACTAATCACATCTTCAAATATCCTATTTCCAAATAAAGTCACATTCACAGGACCAGGGATGAGCCTGACCCTGGCATCTTGGGATTCAGAAAGCCTTCTAGAACAAAAAGGGGGAAGAGAAATTAAACAAAATAAAGTTTCAGGGGCTGAGAGGTCTCAAATAGAGCTAAGAGTTCTTTCTTAAGGTTATTCTAGCTATTCTCCTAGCTAGCCTAATACACTAAAAACTACAAAGGGATATCTATATAATGCTTTGAGTGATTATCTGGTATGTGAATATATCTCAATAAAATTGCATTTAAAAGAAAACCAGTTATATGGTTTGTTTAGAAAGAGCGCAAAACCTAATGTATTTTTAATGCATTTTTATTTAGGTGTATTCACACACTATAGAAACCATCAAAGTGTACAATCATTGGCTCACGGTATCATCACAGTTGTGCATACCTCCCCATGATCAATTTTAGAACACTTTCATTACTCCAGAAAAGAAATAAAAGTAAGAAAGAAAACCCCAATTCTTCCAGATCGCTTATCCGCCCCCTATTATTGACCCCTAATATTGCTGTGGTGTATTTGTTACTGTTGATGAAAGAATATTAAATATTACTGTTAACTATAATTCATAGTTTGAAATAGGTACATTTTTCATCTATTATTAACTCCTTGTAATACTGTCATACTTTTGTTCTAGTTCATGAAAGAACTCTTTTTTATTTGTACAGTTAATCACAGATATTGTCCATGAAAAACCTAATGTATTTTTATTCACAGTCAGAATCTCTTTAGCTCTTTGGGAAGAAACAGTTACACTAGTAACTTCCCCTGTCCTCTCACTTCAAACCATTATTGCCAACCCTGAAACCAAGCCTAAAGGGCTGACTATTGTGCACAATGATGAATATTGAGAGGGAATATTATTTTAGTTTAGATTTCTAGATTTTACCTTCACACATCTGATGAATTATTTCTCTATTCCAAGCCTCAGTCTCTCCATCTGTAAAATAAAGAAAATTATCTAGACCTGTTTTACAGTCCTGTTCAGCACTAATATGTTCTGCTTCCAAGAATAAAATTTTGGAAAATCTCTTTGTCTAAGTACAACAAATTGCCACCATGTACACCTCCACAGAGTTGACTTCTTTAAGCAAACTATCGAAGCAGATCCCTTCTGAGTAGCTTCAGGAGTTACGGGTAATTCCTGGCTTTGGGAAGAATCCCAATAAATCATCAGCAAAATTCCACATGCCATGGGGGAAAAAAGCAACTTCTTTTCTTCCTTCCTGGCCAGGGTTAGTGGAAGTGACTTTCTCCTTTCCGTGAGCATCTAACAGGAATGCTTTTGGATGGAGAATACCCCCGTCTGGGCCCTCATTCTTCACCGTTCCCTGGGACTCTTGCACCAGTGCCCTGCTGGTCCCCCTGACCCCTCTCCTCTAGGTAAATGCTCCCCGCAGACCAAGGTTCTGATCGTGACCTTCCCTTGGTCCACAGGGCTTCCCAGGGCCTCTCATCAGTCACCTAGAGCAGAAAAGTCCATACTGGACTCTGATATTAAAGGTCCCTGGTGACTTGGCCCTGACCTCTCTGGCCCGATGGTGCATTCCCCTCCCACAAACACCCTGTGCTCTAGCTCCGTGTTTCCCCTAGGGCCGCTGGATTCAGAGTCACCTGGAAGTGTTTCTGAATTCATGACTCTGCACCATGGCATTCTCACTATCAGAGTTCTAAATATCTTCAAGATCTTGCCTCTCCAAAGCTCTCTCTGTTGCTAGACACTACAATGTAGTTGCCCCAAAGTTCCCCATCACCTTTTCACAGATTCTGGGAAGTCTTATTTTAATTGTACTACTTTGAGCCTTAACCCCATTTTCCTGACACCTCCAAGGGAAGGAGTGGTGGTCAATGGGCCAGAGCTAGCAAGAGTTTGGTATTCTATCCCAAATTAATCAAGTTTCCGATGTCAAGCTGGAAAGTCTAATGCCAAGAAGATCAGCTAGCTGCAAAGGTCAGAAGTAGTATCATGTACAGATGATACAGCCTAGAGTCAGAAACCAGGCCAAAATGGGATTGGAAGAGGTACATGTTGGGAAGGAATGAGGAAAGTTACCAGCATTTGAAGCCAACAGTGTTTGGTTAAACTGGAGTCTCCTTTACCGGATCATGAGCTGTGTGACTCTGAACAAGTCTTCCCCCTACATGACATCTTTCAGTGGCTTCTTACTGCCTACAGAAAAGCCCAACATCCTCATCCTTGCTTATAATGAACTCCACAGCATGCTTGCTTCTCTGATCAGGCAGACAAGGGGAAGTAATGGCATCTAGGAGGGAGAGATGAGTGTTCTTTATTTTTCTCTCTGTTTCCTGATAGACAGTGATCAGTTTGAAGACGGCCTGGCCCCAGAACTCATAGCTCTATCAGTTTCCCCCAGAAAGTTCATCTAGCTTAGTGCTTGGGCAGAATTGGTACTCAAGAGACACTTGGGGAATGAATTTATGAATGCAAGAATGAGTAAATTAGATGAGATGATACTAAAGAATTCCAGACTAAAGCAGACGAGATGAGATGAGTTATTTCTGTAAATTTAGAAGAGCAGAAAGAGATGGAAAATAAGACTCTCAGCCTCCTTCCTCAGAGAGGTATGTGTCACCTCATAAATGTTCCTTCTGCCTGTGACACTATCTGTGAAGGTGGCTCAACCACTTCTGTTCATGTTCACCCCCACGTCCTCAAGATGACTCTCAAAGGGAGGTGAGGTCAAGAACACCTTTGCAGAGGAAAATATGCCCACAAATGTCTCACTGATGTGTCCCCTTCTTTCAGTAGTGTCTCCCATAGGTAGCTGGGATCATCATCCCAATGGCTGGTTCTTCCATTAATGATGGCTGTGTTGGCAACAGAAACTGAGTTTTGTTTTTTATATGGTGTTAGAACTATATTGCTAGCGGAGCTCCCCTTTGCCAAGAAAGATGTCACTGGAGCTCCATGCCAGGCTCGCCCTCTCCTCCCAAGAAGGAATTCAAGGATGTGACAAGTAGGTATAAGCAAATGAGAAAAATTTATTGAGGAAAGTGAAAGTACACGTTCCAAGAGGTCAGCACAAGGTGTGCTCAAGAGAGAGATGCATCACTCATGGTTTGGCACAAGGGCTTTTTATCAAATCAAAGGGAGGTGAGTTTGAAACGATGGCACATTGTGATTAGTGAGTAATCATTCAAATTGAGTAGCATAAGTAGGCTATTGCAATTGGCTGTCTATACATTCTTGTGATTGGTTAATAAGCATGCAACCCAAGGTTTGTAAGTAAGCTATTGCAATAGGCTGAATAAACATTTAAACCAAGGATTGTGAAGGGGTTATTTTGATTGGTCTATGCCACATGGTTACAATCTATCTTACTTTGTTCATCCTCCTTGAGTTTCAGGAGCCTGACTGCTCTCACCATATGACCCCCCTCCCTGCACCAAGTCCAAATGCATATCAGCCCAACAAGCTAATCTCTTACTTCCTGTGTCCTGAGAGCTGTGAAAATCCAACTGATATTGTGTCAAAGTCCTTCTTAAGTTCCACATTTTATAAAAAAGCAGGAGGTACCACAATGTCATCTAGAGAAGAAAAAAAGAACAACAAAAAAGAAAACATATTTGGCTATGGGGATGCTAGATTTTTCTAACTTGGGCCAGTACAAATTTTATGAGTGGATACAGTTTTATTATTGCTTCAAAATGGTGAATAGGTTCTTCCAGGGACTAACGGGTTCCCCTTAAGCAGATTTATAGTGTATAATCAAATAATTGAAAAATTACAGTATAACATATTGGTGGCATATTCAAATTCATTTGTTGCTGGAACTTAATAAGGTGTATATTAAATGTGAGTATGCCCTAGGGCACATAAAACATGAGTTAAGAAAAAGGAGCAGGATCAAATATGTTATACAAGTGTTCAAATTTCACTTAATTAATAAGGACTGTAAAGGCAAAAGCCAAAATCAAATCTCAAACGCTGCTTATTCCCTGGAGCCAGCAATTGATACACCTCCCTGACAGCCATTTATAAATCACACACTTGCTCCTACTGGGGCAAGACTCACATTCTGTTCTCAGAAAAATCTCAGAACCCAGCCTGTCTTCTTAGCTCCTGCATGAGGCCATTATGCAGACCAGAGTCCTGTTTTCAAGTTGAAGAAATGAACATTCCTGTCTGATCCTATGGTTTAACTATCTATGGAGCATTAGTTAGTATAAACTAGGTTTTGTTGTGAGAACAAATAAATACTCGTATTTTATTTCTTTTCCATTCATTCAAAGTGTAATGAAAATTTTTATTAGGGTGCCTCTTCTGAGTGGCTTGCCTCCAAAAGGTGACTCAGAAATTCTAAGATCCTACCAGTCCATGATGCAGCCATCTTAAATGCATGACTTCTGAAGTCACCATGTAGAGGATGGAAAACGTGGAGGACCGCACATCCAATTCTTACCCTTCTTGGCCTGGGAGTGACATATATCACTTTTGCTCACATTCCATTGGCAAAAACTAGTCATGTGACCCCATCTAGGGGTAAGGGGTGACTGGGAAATGTAGTCATTGGTTGGGAAGCTAACTCCCACTCTACCCTGTGGAATGAGAGCACAAATAGTCCCATAGCCATCTGTGCCTCAGGTTCCCAAATCTGTATTTTATTCAGTATTCATTCATTTATTCATTTAACAAGCATTTATTGAGGCCCTTACTATGTGCCAGCCTCTAAGCTAGACAATGGAAATTTAAAGGTGAATGAAACAGGGTTTCTACCCTCAAGGAGTACACAGCCTAATGGGGGACACAGTCAGACAAGTATACCCTATTCCCTTCCTACTGTCAAAAATCAGATGATGCCCAAATACCTAAGGACAGAGCCTTATCAATGACTGGCTTCGACAGTCTCATACAAATGTGCTCCTTTTTTCCTTCATGGGCAGGGGATCAAGTGCTTATCTTCTTGGCTGTTTCCTTACTGGATATTGTTCTATGAAGCAAGACCTTAAGATAACTAATTTAAAAAAGCAAACATGTATTACATCAGGCTTACATTACTCTTTGCTTAAAATCTTTCAAATGAGTTCCCATAACTCCGAATAAACAAGACTCGTTACTCTGGCCCATAAGGCCCTCCATGATCTGGCCTTTGCAAGCTGATATCCTGCCACTCTTAACATGTGCCAGCCTCACTAGCCTTGCTGCCCCTTAAATATGCCATGCTCGTTTTTGTCTCTGAATTTGCTCTCTCCTTTGCCTGGAATGCATTCTTCATTAATCTTTGCCCCTGGTGCTCAAATGTCGCCTCCTCAGAGAAGTCTTCCCTGACCACTCAGTCACTTCCAGTTATGTTGTCTTGCCTTCATACACTGCACAGCACTTACAATTATCTGAAATTATCTTGTTTGTTTATTTTTGTGTGTTTATGAGCTATGGTGGCTTGTTCATCTCTGGAATAGTGGGACATAATAGGTTCTCAGCATAGACTTGTTACATGAATGCATGTGTGCATGCACAAATAACTGGCAATGTCATTACTAAGTTCTTGTCACCACTCTTGTCACTAATGTCACTGATTTCATCAACTCTATTACCATCACTGACTGCCAGTGTCCCCACAGCTCTCTTCGTGTCTGCCCTAGGTAGATGGACAAGAAAAACTCAGAGCAGCACATCCTTCCATCTTAAAGTGGAATCACTTAGTGGTTACTTTGATAATAAGCATTGAAAATATGTGTGAGGTACAGGAACAAATGTGAAAAAGGCTTTACCAAAGCTGAAGGAGTTGTCACAATGTCCATGTACTTGGGTGCTTCTTACTTTACACACAGTTCTAACAAGCTAACAGGGCTTTCTAGATTTGTTTTTGGTTCCTTCTCCTCCCATCCCCTGAATATAGATTTTCTCCTAATAATCTTCTCTTTTCACTCTTCTCTCTTTGCACTCTTTTTCTTGACAATCTCACATGGTTTCAATTATCATCTCTGGTATTCACCCGTAAATCTTTTTGTTAGCCCCAGTATCTCTAAGGAACATCAACTGTCTAATGGGCAAGAATGCCACACAAGTAACCACTTCAAACTCTTAAACTTACCTTGAAACTCTTGCATCTCTTCTCTGTCATCCTCCCTGACATATCTCTATTTTTGTTATAGTCAAATCAGCCTCAATACCTCTATGTCAAATGCCATCTTTGACTACTCTCTATGCCTTGTTCCCTACATCCAAATGGTGAACACATCCTGTCAAGTCCACTTCTCTAATATCTCTCAAACCCATCCATATCCATCCTCTCCTCTTAATTCTTGGCACCATGGCCATTGTTCAGCCATTCACCTAAAATAATAATCTTGATTGACAAGCCCTTGCTCAAAATCTTCAATGGCTCTCTATTCCTTTGAAAAAAAGATAGTCTTAATTCTTCAGTCCGCCACTGAAGGCCTTCTATAGACCAACTTTCCTTTCCAGTATTATCTTCCATTTACTCTAACTAAAATGAATTCCTTTCATTTATCTCAATACACCCTGAAATTTATTGCCTCCATGCTTCCATTCAGTTTTTAAACCAAATATTTATTGAGCATCTATTCTGTGTTAGGCCTTGAGAGTTTACTTGTATTGCTCTTTCTGCCTGAAATGTCCTTCTCCTTATCTCCATATTTTCAACCCTGTCATTTTTCAAGACTTGCTCAAATGCCACCTCCTCCAAGAAGTCTTCTCTGATCCCCCAACTGTAAGTGATTTATCCCTTCTCAGGCACATTATCTGGACTGGTCTTATGGTGTCTGTCACTTTGTGAAAACTTTGGACCAGAAACACCTTGAGAATGGGACCCAATTCCATTCTGTGGTCTCTGCTTTGAACATATAGGGTATTCAATCAATGTTTATTAAACAAATAAATGAATGAATGAGGCTTGCTTCTCTGTTTTCCCATCTATGCCACATTAGAAGCAGCAACCTAAGAAGAACCAGAGAAGGGAGCTGGCAAATGAATAGACTGGTTAAGAGGAAAATTACAGAAAATCAACACAAAAGCTAAGAAACTAGTTTGTGACCATTATAAACATGGGGCAAATAAGTCCTGACAGCAGCCCTGTGTTACTGCCCAATGGACGAATGAACCTGGGGGCATTGCAGAAAGGTGGGACTTTGTCAAATTTGTAAGCTGTCTTGCAAGATTTCATAAAAATGATTAAAATTATTTTTAAAGCATTCTTGGGTTTAAAAGGTTTAAAATATTAAGTTATATGCCAAGTTCACATCTGAGAAATACCACGTTTCCAGCAATAATGGATAAATGAAACATTGCTCTGATAGATTAAACCATTTATTTTGTATATCTAATTTATCTCTCCATTCCCTTCTCTCTTCAGTGTGCTTTGCATAGTTAAGGAAAAAGAGAATGATGTTTTTTAATCCTTTAATTAAATATCAAACTGTTGCCCAGGTAACCACAGGACAGTGTCCTCAGCACATCTGTCAGAGCATCCATCAATCTTCCCCTTCTAAGCAGAAATGAATGTGATTACCTCTTGGAACAACATCAATTCCTAACTTCAGAAAGTTGTTCTAGTTTGATATTATTCATGAAGGGATGTGTGTTAGTTTGGAGCTGTTATGTACCCTGGAAAAGGCTATGTTCTTTTAATCCATTCCTGTGGGTGCAGCCCTATTATGGGTGGGACCTTTTGGTTAGGTTATTTCAATTGAGATGTGACCCAGCCATTCAAGGTGGGTCTTAATCCTTTACTTGAGTGCTCTATGAGAAGATAAAGGGCACAAAAAAAAGCCCACAGAGCTCAGAGAGAAACACCCAGAGACAGCTGACAGAGAAAAGCCCTGGAAGAATTAAGAGACAAGGACACACCCAGAGAAGCTGAGGAGAGGAGGCCACTGAAGCCAGAAGCTGAAAGCAATGGAACCCAGGAGAGAAGGACCAGCAGATGCTGCTGGCCATGTGCCTTCCCATGTGACAGAGGTGTCCCAGATGCTGGCGGCCTTTCTTCAGAGTCCAGATATCACCCTGGTGATGCTTTGAGTTGGACATTTTTGCAGCCTAAGAACTGTAAATTTTAAGTTAATAAATCCCCATTGTAAAAGCCAACCCATTTCTGGTATATTGCATTCCGGCAGCTTTAGTAAACTGAAATAGGATGTATTACTGGAAATGTGATAGATTTAAAAAATGATATACTGATTGTATTTTGATTACAGATCAGAAATCAGTACTTGAAAATGCTAACCTTTCTTCCTCTTTCTGGACCTCAGCTACACAGAATTGTATTATTGTGTTAATTATCAACCTCTATTCATGGCAAGTCATCATCATGAGAACATAACAAACAGATTATTTATTTATTTATGAATAAATAATAAACACCAGTGAACCCAACACCCAACCTAACAACTAGCTAAGAACTAAGAACTGCCAATAATTTACATCTACCTATGTGCTCCTCCCCCAACCCATCACCATACCTTCTCACTCTCCTATGAGAAAAAACTACTATCCTGAATTTTCTGTTTCTCATCCCCTTGCTTTGTAAATAGTTTAATACCATATATATGTATTCCTAAACAATATATTGTTTAGTTTTGTTTATTATGTTTAAAAAAGGATATCAATATCAAGTCGTGTTTTGGAACTTGCTTTTTATTACTCAGTTTTATGCTATATATATCCATGTTGTTTTCAGTAGCTATAGTTCATTATTTTTCACTGTTTAGAATATTTCAATGTATGAAAAATGATGAATCCTTTCTTCCCTTGGTGGGAATTTGGTTCCAGGTTTTTTTTATTTGTTTGTTTGCTCTTGGCTTTTACAAACAGTGCTGCTATGAAAATTTGTACACATGTATCTATGTGCATATCTGCAAGAATTTCTCTTCTGAGTCTGAGGTATGCAAATTTGCAATTTACCAGAAAATATCAAATTGTTTTCCAATGTTATTGTACCTATGCACACTCCCACCAGCAATTTATAAGAAATTCTGCTGATCTTAATATTAATGAAGTCAACTTTATTAATCTTTCCTTTCATGGTTAATGCTTTTTATGTCTTGTTTAAGAAATTCTTCCCTAACCTAAAGTCAGACAAACATTCACCTCTATTTTCTTCTAAAATTCTTAAAGTTTATTTTTGACATTGAAGTTCTGGATCCTTCTGGAGTTGATTTTTCTGTATGATGTGAGGTAGGGATCCAATTTTGTTTTCTTCCATATGGATAACTAAGTTTTTCAACTTCAGTTATTGACTAGTTTTTTCAGTGCCTTCATATGTATACATTGAATTTGTTCTTTTTTCCTTGAGTCTTTTAGAAAAGCTCCTCTCTAAGAAGTTCCCAACTAAGCTAAGGAAAGTAGGTTTTCCACACCTTGGATAGTTTAAGGAAAAGAACTGGTGGGAGTGGTGGTAGAAGTGTATAACCTCAAGACATTGGGCAGAACCCAAAGAAGGACCAGGAGATGGACCAGAAAAAGAAAGAATATGGAAATGTGGACACATGTGCATATTGGGGGCTCCTATCTAGAGCCACTTTTTCTACATATGCTTGTAGGTTTGGGGCTGGGGTGGTACCATGTGCTGCTTTAAGAGCACAGGCTTAGAAGTCAGACAGCCCTGGGTTCAAATCTCAGCTCTTCTATTTGCATGCTATGGAACCTTGGACAAGTTACTTAACCACTTTGAGCCTCAGTTTCCTTATATGAAAAATGACAATAAGGATATACTTAGCTCATAAAACCATGGTGAGAATTAAAATGAGAAGATGCATGAAAGGGACCTAGGTAAAGGAGAGCTGGGGTTGTTATTAAGGCCTTTAGTCCAGTGTAGCTGTCCCCACCACTTCTGCTCCTGTTTGCATGTGTGGTCATGGTGGTGGAAGAGCATCTCTGAATCCTCGGTGCCTAGCACAGTGCTTGACTGGAAGATACAAAATGTTAATGAGTGAGAAACTGAGGGACAGAATGCTGCTGTTGGGAGAGATTGCTATGCATTCCTTCAGGTTTTGCCAGGCCCAGTATTTATCTTTTATACTTTATTAAAGCTTCTAAATCACACAAACTTTTTAAGCAAGGGTGACTTTTCAATGGCTCCTGAGGCCAGTAGCCTGATTATTTCTCACTTTGGCATTATTCTGGTACTTTTCTCTTGTCCACCTTTTATCTTGACCTTTCTCTTTCTTTCTAGTTCTCAAGTACCTGATCACGCCAATCTCTCATTTTTTACAAGTTTTCTGAATTTATTTTTTTGTGTCTTGAGAAATAGAAATCTTGTGCTATAACTTTTTCTTTATGTCTTATGCTTTTGAGAATTGAATTGTGAACTTCTTATGTCTCTGAGAGCTCATTTCCCTGTCCATTGTACATGGGATTCTGTATATTGGTGCAGTATTCATACACATACATAAGGGCTTTGATCAAAGTGTGATTTTCCATGATCATTACAAACAGACTTTATTAAGCCATGTAGAAAGGGATGCTCTCTCCCATTGTTTTCAGGGTGCTACATTAAAACTCTTGGCTGCTTGATGTCATTCTCGATAGTGTTTTCATTTTTCTCCCTTGAATTTCCTTATGAATCATCCTCTCATAAGCGTGGGAGGCAAAGGGCCATGGGCTCTGTGGCCTTGACAATGTCTGCCCATATACTTTGCCAGAGGAGTCCTGCTGTTTTACATGTCATCCAGCTGAGAAATAAAGTCCTTACTCACTTATATACTTTCCAGAATTTATTACAGTGTTTTAAATTTTTGCTGCAAATCATATTAGTGGGTAATTATATCTTTTTACAAATTTAATTTGCATCTCTTGTAGGTACATGGGATTTGTAAATCATACTCATTTTTGTTGCTATAATGATATCAGTGACCAATTTGATGTCCTCAGGGAAAATAAAGGGCTGTTTTCTTCCTTTTAAAAGTATAAAAACACCTGTGCTGGTTTGAAGCTGTTATGTACGCCAGAAAAGGCCATGTTCTTTTAATCTATTCCTGTGGGTGGAGATCTACTGTAGGTGGAAACTTTTGGTTAGGTTGTTTAATTGATAATGACCCACCCCATTCAAGGTGGATCTTAATCCTTTACTGGAGTCCTTTATGAGGATAAAAGGCAGAAAAAGCCGAGAGAACTCAGAGAGAGAAACACCCAAAGACAGCTGACAGAGAAGAGCCTTGGAGATGCTAAGAAAGGACCCACAGAAGCTGAGAGAGGAGGCCACTGAAGCCAGAAGCAGAAAGCAACGAGACCTGGGAGAGAAGGACCAGCAGACGCCGGCCATGTGCCTTCCCATGTGACAGAGGGACCCCAGATGCCAGCAGCCTGTCTTCAGAGTCCAGGTATCATCCTGTTGATTCTTAATTGGGACATTTTCATGCAAATTTGTAAATGAATAAATCCCCATTGTAAAAACCAATCCATTTGTGGTGCATCATATTCTGGCAGCTTTAGCAAACCGAAACAACACTCTTTTAAACTCTGGGAGCATAGGAGTTAGATTTTGAAGGGGAAGCCTAGTTAGATGAGACGCACACAGGCATTCTCCCTCCTAGGGAGTGGGGTTGGGGTAGTAGGGTTCATTGAAAAGAGCACTGGATATCCTATGATCCAGCAATTGCACTCCTAAATATTTACCCAAAGGTGTTGAAAACTGATGTCCACACAAAAACTTGTACATGAATGCTTATAGCAGCTTTATTCATAATTGCCCAAAATTGGAAGCAACCAAGATGCTCTTCCATAGGCGAATGGATAAGCAACTGTTGCATATCCATACAATGGAATATTACTCAGCAATAAAATGAAATGAGCTATCAAGCTACAGAAAGACATGAAGGAGCCTTAAATGCATTTTGTTCTAAAAATAAAGTTTATTATTAAAAAAAGAAAGGGTTGGATTCAGAACCCAAAACCCTGGGTGCCAGTTTTTCCTCCACCCTCATGAGTGGTGTGACTTCACCTATCTGTGCTTCAGTTTTTGTCATCTGTAGAACAACAGGGATACAGATCTTTGCCCTGGCTGCCTCCTAGGGTCAGCATGTGCACCACACAATGTGAGTGGAAGCATCTTGTCACTATAAAGGATGTGCACACAGGAGCTGTCATTAGTGCCTTTGGGGCATGGCCAACACTACCAGCACATTTATCAACAAAGGCCCTCAGGGTAGTGGATGCCCAGGTTCTGCTCTATTAGGGTTCAACTGGGCCATAGTAAGGTGTGGTGAGAGCCCTTCCCATGTGGAGAACACTTTCACAGCTTCCAGAATATTTTCATTAACTATCATCTCACATAAGCCTCATACTTGGCCTATTTTATAGACTGAGTAAAATAGCTTAAATATCTTGGGCAAGGTCATCCAGTTAGTCAGTGACAGATATTATTATCTAAACTCTAAGATCTGGCTACAGTCTACTGCATGTCATTGACTCTTTGGGTGAATTGTTGGGTTCTTTCCAGTAATCTCCCTCCCCTCCCCTCACTGCCCCACCTTTGCTTTTGTCTCAAGGAGAGAGGAATGTCTGAACCATAAAGTGACATCTCTGATGAAAACTTTCCAGAAAAATCAGTGTTGTCTGATCTTTTCAATAGCTAGTTTCTCCAAGAATCCTAGCTCAGTACCATTGGGCAGACCATAACCCTCTCTCATATGCAGACCTCTGTGTGACCACTGAATACTTTTGCAATCCCCATGTAAGAAAATTGTTTTCAACATAGCGTGTGGCTAAGAAGAATCCAAATGAATATTTTAAGGGTATTAGAGGTGTAGTCATCTTGATCATTCCTTTTGCACATGCTTGTATTCAGTTGCATCGATACCCACAGTGTGTTCCTTCTGAGATTCTTGGCATCTGGTGAAGGACTCTTGACTAATAAGATAAAAGATACTCCACTAATGAAAAGGTTGATGCTTCCCCATGTCCAGTCTCTGCAGTGATGGTCTCTATTGAAGAACAGGTTCGGTGTTAATTTCTTGTTTCCTAGCTTCTCAAAACCATCTGTCATATATGGACTTCCAGTGCCTTTTCTCCCCACCCCCAAATTTTGTATTTGCTCTGCAAGGTGGGGTTGCAAATACAACTTGAAATTTGGGTGGTAAAAGCGAGACCTGGGGAGTTGTATGTCTTGAGCAGGTTGGTGGAGCATCTCGATGCTTGGAGAGTGAAAATTAATCAGAGTCACAGCCTCTCCGATCCCTCAGAACACGTCACACCCTTAAGATGCTGTATCATTAAGACCTTCAAGTCACTCATCACATTTTACTCAGGACATGATTTTGCCTTTTAAATTAGGCTACATGAGGTGTGGGGATGTGCCCTATTCCTTCCTGTGACTCCACGGAGCAGTCGTTGGCACCATTTTGCTTCTGTTGACTTTCCGCATTACTCCTGGTAAGTTTTCCCCAAGGAAGTTCCAAGCTGTGGAGAAGGCTCAAAATGAGCCTTCCAGGCACAAGGCTTTCCAGTTTTTAGCCTTGTGAGGGCAACTTAATCTCTTTTTTATGTCAAAGAAAAACTGTGGAATCAGAATATCAAAACCTCATTGACCCAAGAATCATAGTTTGGAAGGTCTGTTTCATTCAGCACAGGGAGTCAGAACCCAGATCCTTGCAAGGAAGACTTTGGTAGCAATCAGAGCACAGGGGGCTCTTCTAGGAATTGGTGAATTCTCGAGTATCTCTGGGGATGATTGAGTAAGGGCTGATGAAATCTCACGCGGAATGGTGTCAGAGGTTAGAGATTTGGACTTGATGGCCATTAAAGTCTCGAGTGGCCCTAAAATTCTAGAACTTTACACTTTTTTTCTAATGACAGATCTCTGCAGGAAAGTGAACCTGGCAAATGATTAGAGAATTTGTAGGGTAAAAACATTCTGTTATTGTTTTCAGATTAAATTCCCCTAATCTTATTTTTATCTGAATTAAATCTGGATGACTTGGTTTGCTGGGGTTAGCATAACAACATACCACAAACCAGTTGGCTTAAAATAACAGCAGTGTATTGTCTCATAGTTTTGGAGGCTAGAAGTCTGAAATCAAGGTGTCAGTCTATAGGGTTCTGGTGGTGGCTTACTGGCAATCCAAGGCATAATTAATTTCTGCCTTCATCACTTGGTTGTCTTCTCTCTGTCTGTTTCCTACTCTTTGTGTTCAAATTTCCTCTCATAAGAACACAGGTCAATTGGATTAGGACCCATTCTAATCCAATTTGGCCTCATCTTAACTAATAACATCTTTGAAGATCCTATTTCCAGATAGGATCACAATCATGGGGCTGGCTGTTAGCACTTGAATATCTTTTTGGAGGGTACAATTCAAACCATAACATTGGATAATTGTAATACTTTAGAAATGACCAGGATCTTAGCCTCAGAGAGTACCTTCGTGAGGTGATGTTCTATAGCCAAGTGTTCAGTGCTTGAAATCTAGATATCTCACTAACTTGTTTTTTCAGTCAATTTGGGCAAGTTCCACAATCCCTGTGGCAGGCATGGAGGTGCAACCCTTGGATCTGCCTTCAAGAAAAAACTTGCTTTCAGCTGCAAGGAGTGCACTGAGTGTAGGAAGTTGAGAGCCGAGGTCATGCGCTTCCTGGGCAACTCCCAGTCAGTGACTGCACATGGAGAGGATCCAAGGAATAGCCATTTCTGCTCAATGTGGGACTCCTTGCTGGGGTGGTCTTTGTTGATATTGCAGAAAGGAATGTGGACAGGAGGCAGAAGTGAACAGGGAGATATACAGACAGCAATGTCTTTTGCGCAATTCTGGTCATGTTTCTTGGACTCACTGGCTCTCTAAGTGTTAAAGCAGAAAGGTCCTTTTGGAAACTGTCTGATAGAAGACCTCACTCTATAGAGGAGGTAACTAACTAAGACCCAGAGATGAGAGCAGACTTACCAAAGGTCACAGAGCAAGTGGGCAGCAAAGGTAACATAAGAATCCTGGTCCCTTGATTCGGAGTTTGATCCTTTTCTACTGTAGCATTTTAAAAACTTCTGCCCAACGTGGTCCTACATTTGTGACAAGGAGCTCATCTTCTTAAGCTGAGTAGACATTTTTCTTGGAGGCTCTGAAACTTATGTCCAGAGTCAGCATATTTAATCTCTGTTAGATTTGGCACATCAATGCTCACTAAAGCTGAACTATGTTCACCATCCAACAACTTAGGAAGACATGTGCCAACCTTCAGTGTGTTCAGCTTCAAAATCTACACCACTGAGAATGTGGCATGAAACAAAGTATCAGGACTCTCACCTCCCTGACCCCTGCTTGCTGCCCTGGGTTTTCTATGGAGAGCCAACCTAATGCACCTCTTTATTTCTTCCCAGAGCTTCTTTCCTGTCTCATTGCTTCCTTTCCAAGACCAAGCAACAAGAAAGGATAGTGACTATGGAGAAAACCTAAGAACTCCTGCCTCTTGCTCTCTGGACCCTTGGTCAGTGCCAGTAGAACATAGTGGTTAAAAGCATAGGCTTTGGCGGGTATGAATCCCAGCTCTACCACTGAGTGCTTGCCAGTATTCAGACTGACTGTCAGCAATCTTCACCCACACGGCCTCTTCTGTCCTTCTTAGCTCTTAAGAAGGAGGAGGAGCCACACCCAACCAGAGAAAAAATTAGAGCCCTTGGATTTTCCAAGTCTCCTTTTTGTAATTCCTTCTAGATGCATCTCACTCCATTCTCCCAAGTTTTGGAGTTGGGTGGGTCAAATCTGTTACCCTCTCTACCCTAAGGCAAAATATTCCTTCATGTCCTCCCACTCTTTCTGTTACCTTCTGATGAGGAATTTGTATATACCTTGGGTCCATCTCTTCCTCAGTGTTGGTTCTGTCTGGCATCTTTCCTGCAGCTCCTCTTCCCATCGTGGGTCTCTTTGAGGAGGAGACTGAATGGGAGGACTCCCTCTCTGCTCTTTGGAGATCCTATTGGTGAGGCTATTCAGTACTCCCTCTAGGAAAACTCACCAGTCTCTCCTCAAACGCCTTATTTCAACCTCCAAGGGCTGGTGGGAAATGCCTACTGAAAAGGAGGTGGGAGCATGAGTCATGTGCCCTCCCTTTTTTCCACTGCTTTTTTAAAATTGTTTTATAAATGCAATTTTATTGAGATATATTCATACCCATTGTAATCCATCCAAAGTATACAATCAATGGCTCACAGTGTCTTCACGTAGTTGTGCATTCATCACCGCAATCAGTTTTAGAACATTTTCCTTACTCCAAAATAAAGAAAAAAATAAAAATAAAAAAGAACACCTGAAACATATTATCCCCCTTATCCCTCTCTATTATTTATATATATTTTTGGTATTTATTTTATTACTCATCTGTGCATACACTGGATCCAGGAAGTGTCAGCCATAAGGTTTTCACAATCACACCATCACACCTTAAGAGCTATATTGTTATACAACCATCATCAAGAATAAAGTCTACTGGATTACAGTTCAACAGATTTAAGTATTACCTTCTAGCTATTCTAATAAACCAGAAATTAAAAAGGGATATCTATATAATACATAAGAATAACTTCCAGGATGACCTCTCAATTCCATTTGAAAAGCTCTCAGCCACTGAAACTTTATTTTGTTTCATTTATCTTCCCCCTTTTGGCCCAAGAAGGCTTTTTCAATCCCACGATACCAGGGCCAAGCTCATCCCTGTGAGTCATGCCCCACCATTCCAGGGGAACTTACACCTCTGGGAGTCATGTCCCACATAGCGGGGAGGGCAGTGAGTTCATCTGTTGAATTGGCTTAGAGAGAGAGGCCACATCTGAGCAACAAAGAGGTTCTCTGGGGGTGACTCTCAGACACAATTATAAGTAGGCTTGGCCTCTCCTTCGCAGTAACAAGCTTCATAAGGGCAAGCCCCAAGATTGAGGGCTTGGCCTACTAAACTGATGGTCCTCAGTGCTTGACAGAATATCAGGAATTCCCCAGCTGGAGAAGTTCAATATTTCTACATTTTTCCCCAGTCCCACAAGAGGACTTTGCAAATACTTTTTCATTTTCTGCCCAAAATATTCTAGGATGTGTTCTTCCATTGCTTTTGAACTGCTCCTCTTCCCAGAGTTCCCCAAACCTCGTAATCCCCCAAATTGTGATGGGAGATATAGATATAGAATGTTCCCTTTATTCATTTGACGCTGCAGCCTAACTTGAGGCTAAGGCTAAAGAGTGGTTCAAAAACATCTTTTTGGTACTTGCAAGCTATTCTGATCCTGCAAGAAACACAAATCATAGAATAAAATTAATGTCCCATAATATAGTGTGATAAGGCAGTGACATGATGACACAATGTGATGAGAAAGAAAGGGCATGCGACTCCACAGTCAGCTGGGGCTCTCTTCCTCAATAGCTGGAGGACTGTTGGCAAACACCTTCCAACCTGTAGACTGATTTCCCGTGTACACAATAAGGAAATTGAGCAGGTTCTATGGCTCTATGGGTTCAATTTCCTAATTCTATACTTGTACTTTTCCAGCATCTAGCACAGGACTTGGCACATAGTAGGTGCTCATAAAATGTTGCCTAGCTTTGAAGGCCTTTCTAGTGCCAACATTCTGTGATACCTGATTCAAAGATGTCCCCAGGGACATGGAATAAGGACTGAGGAGTAGTTGATGGGTCTCCCAAGGGTCACTGCTCCATCCTTTGGGAGCACTTGTCTATTTCTTGGGATGAGGTAATAGGACTGTGAGATTGTTAGTAATACCTCTGCTACCACAGGCTTGTCTTACTCACCATCTTGCCTGATCCAGGTGTTCTTGTTTTAATGTATATGTAAGCATTTTGTGAATATTGCAAATGCATGGAAATTTGAATTTAGGGGATCAATTTGACACCCAGGGTGTATCCACTCTGAACATGTTCTGGTTGAAGCTTGGTTTCTAGATCCTTGTGGAAAAGCGTCCTTGCTTAATACTCTAGAAACTGGAAGATTTTCTGGTTGAACCAGGAGGCATTCTGAATAGCTCACTTGGAGACCTGTTTGAGGGCTGAAGAAACCATCCCAAGTGCCCATCAGTGATTCACAAAATGAGGCCACAGTTTCTAGTACATTTTTTCCAGTGTCTTGTTAGAAGTTATTACTTATAAAGTTACTGAATCTATTGAATACATAATCTTTAAAACATTTTTCTACATTAAAAATGTGTTTTCCTCCATCTTTGCAGATAAATTATCTCCTTCAGTCAGAAACACTTATCCATTTTTGTAGTGTTAGACAATGGGAAAATATGATAAAATATAAACATAATAAAATATGATATGATTCTAGAAACAGATTTTTCCCTTAACATAACTCTTTATGATATCAGATGTATCAATCAAAGAAATATTAATGAAAATGTTTTGTAAGCAAAATGAAATTTAACTTTGAGATGTTTTTACATGACTCAAGGATAATTGTTGCCAGTATTTTAAATTCAATCTCTACCCAAAGGCTTCCAATAGTCACAGAAAGTAATTAGTGATATTATTTCAGGAGAAGCATGAAAGTCAAAGCTATTAGGCAGCCCACACTTTGAAGGGGGAGGGGGCGATGCTATGGAATTGTCAGGAAGCCTCATTAAATTTAGAAACTTTTGCCAATTACCACGTGAAATGTGTTTCAAATGGTAGAAACTGCAGATGTCAGCTGGGTGACAAGTTAGTAGCTCTTGCCACATGCCATAGGTCTAGTTTTAAGGATGAAGGTACTACTCAGGAAGACAGACATAAACACATACTTTATGTTTAAATGACCATGAAGAAAGAAAGTCTGCAGATGCCAACTTTTTTTTTTCCACCTCAGAGTAATTACTTTCTTCAGGGACGGGCTCTTCTTCAAGGTGGGGCATTTGGTGCTCCAGGACAAAGGCACTGTGCTATTTCAGACATTTCTCAAGGAAAACAAATCAGAATCCTCACATGTAGATGATTCTGAATTCACAAAGCACACCCATGTATTTTTGTCTCACAGGATCCTCAGGCTGGCCTGGTGAGGGAGATAGGACCAGATTACTATCCTGATTTTTCATATAACTGAGAATCAGGGAGGTTAAGTGACTTGCCCAAGGCAAAACAATCAGTGGTGAAAGTTGAGATTGAAACCAGTTCTGATTTCAATCTTTCCTATTGCAATAGATTCATTTTCCTTATTTGATATGCTTCATCCTTGGCCTCAGACACAAAATACAGAGGCAAATTAAATGGGACCAATAGAATCAGAACCTCTGATTCTTATTTAAGAACAGCTATAAACTGTGCAGATGCTTTCTTCCTACAACGTTTGTTCAAAATTTCAAACTGGACATTTTCTTCCTAGGCCCTCATCTTAGCATGTAGTAATTTTTCTGGTTTTTAAGACTTCCTTTGCCAATGTCCAGAAAAATGATTAAAGCTCTGTATATTCTACTGATCCACTTATAACCTTGGTCGCTCCTGGGGTTGGTTGGACCCAGGGCTGGTTATTGGGTCAGACCTGCACAAATCCCAGGGAAGCAAACTCAACCTTCCCAGAGCCTCCAGAACAACCCCTGTCCCAAATTCCTGGAGTGTAGGCCAGGTAGACTCATGGAAAAGTCCAAAGGAAGGCAGAGAGTTCCCAGGATACCTTGTGTGATCCAAAGGGGAGAAGGCCAGTGATCACGGTTCTTCACCTGTGACTGGGTAGGTGTGGTCCTGCCATTTAGGCATTTAACAAGTCTGTGCTCTCAGCTTGACAATATCTATATATGGAAACAAAAATCAATCATTACAGGCCTCTTGGGGCTGTTTGCTAAGTAATGTGTCATAGCCGAAAGGGCAATCCAATTTGGCAGGCATGATGACGAAGTACAGTCATCTGAGTCATTCGTGTCGTGTGGTCAAGTGGATAATGGAAGAGTTGGTCAGGACCAAACTGTCGAAATAATTGACTGAAGAAGACAGATTTGGTGTGCTGTCTTTGGGGAAGGTGGAGAGGCAGAAGGAGGAGCGAGGGCTGGCAGACATGAGGAGAGCAGATTGGAAAGACCTTCCTAGCAACACGGCTGTGCACATGGCACAGGATGATGCTCAAAGACTGAGCTCCTCTGGCAAGGTCTCTGTGGAGGAGACTACTTCCTCAGTTGGGAGGCTGAGCTGAGCTGCTTTTTCTCAAGGATCCTAAGGTTGTTATGATCACTGGACCACCTAGCTTATCCTCTATCCCAGGAACTTCCCAGGAAAAGGCAAGGAACTGATTCCCAAAATGTTCTGTGTAAACAGGGCCTGAGTTTCTCCTTGGTCAGTGATGATGTATTTAAGTTGATGATTGTAAATTTCTTAAGGGGAGACCACATCTTTCCAAATGAGGGAAAAACACTAGGGCAACAGGGAGTATGATGAGCAAAGACTTAGAGGCAGGGAGCAGAGGCAAAGTAATGCCAAGTAACTCATCCATGAAGTGGAAAGAGGCTACCTGAATTTGTATCCCAGCTTGGCCACCTAGTAGCTTATCCTCTAACTGCTGCAGTTCCTCATCTGTAAACTTGGGGTAATAATGCTATCTCCCTTATGATATTGGTACAGAGACTAAATAAGTTACTATGCCTCAATCACCCAGAATACTTTCCATGTGCCTACTATTATTTTTTTGTCACACATACAGTAGTCAAAACCCATTCATACTTTTGCACTTATCACATACTTAGGTAATGAGTGTCCTGCCTTTCTTGCCCGTAGCTCGATGAAGCAGACAAAAATTGCAGCACTTTTCCTAATTAAGAGTATCAGAAACAGTGGAGCAGAAATCTGAGAGCATCAACTGAAGTTCTAGGGTCTGGAGGCAGGAGGTTCCTTGTGGAGTGGAAGGAAATGGAGACCCTAACCCAAAGTTGGTTAAGGGACAATTCTCTTCAATTCAACTACTGTTTCCCAAGGCACCCTCTATGACTGGCACCATGCTTGGTGATGGATCTCAGAGAGGAACACCCTGCTCTTGTCTTCACGGGCCTTGCAATTAATTCAGCTTCTCCCACTTCCACCTTCCCTGGTCTTCAGTCCCCTCAGTGTGTATTAAGCCCTCCACTTCAGCATCTCTTTCAGGCTTGCTCTCCTCCCTAACACCATCTAGTAAAAAAAAGAGTGTGCCGGTTTGAGTGTATTGTGTCCCCCAAATGCCATTATCTTTGTGGTTTTGTGTGGGGCAGACGTTTTTGGTGCTGGTTAGATTTGCTTGGAATGTGCCCCACCCAGCTGTGGGAGATGATTCTGATGAGATGTTCCCATGGAGGCGTGGCCCCGCCCATTCAGGGTGGGCCCTTATCAGTGGAGCTATATAAATGAGCTGACTCAGAGAGAGGAGACTAACTGAGTGCAGCTGGGAGTGATGTTTTGAAGAGGAGCAAGCTTGCTAGAGAGGAACGTCTTGGGAGAAAGCCATTTTGAAACCAGAACTTTGGAGCAGACGCCAGCTGCCTTCCTGGCTAGCAGAGGTTTTCCGGACGCCATTGGCCATCCTCCGGTGAAGGTACCCGATTGCTGAGGTGTTACCTTGGACGCTTTGTGGCCTTAAGACTGTAACTGTGTAGTGAAATAAACCCCCATTTTATAAAAGCCTATCCATCTCTGGTGTTTTGCATTCTGCAGCATTAGCAAACTAGGACAAAGAGTTAATCCAGTTCAGTGTTGGGAGGGAAGCAATGAAATTGAACAAATTCACCTTGAAGCTGGCACTAACAAGAAGGAAGCTCAACCCAGGCTGAGAGAGTATTAAGTCATTGTCATGCGAATTTTCACTGCAGCTGAGTAGGTCTCCAGCTCAGGCACAGGGCAAAGGTGGACCGGGAAGGCACCAAGATGATCATTTGTATGTCAAGGACTGGATCTGGGCTGACTCACCTATCATCCTCATCTTTCCTCTTGCAATATACATATATATACTCTCTGCCTTCCTCTGGACTTTTCCATGAGTTTTTCCACAAAAGAGTTTGCAAAGTTCTGGGAGCATGAAAAGGAAGCTGATTTCAATGAGGAAAGGTGATGACCTGCATTCACATACAGAACTCCCATGAAGACAAGAACCATGACCAATCTTGATCTCACTGACCCAATACCAGGCTGATGGGTCCAGCAGGTGACCCAACATCACTCAAGACCTGGAAAAAATGAAATTGGTGACATTCACATAGCATAAGTCCTATGATGTATTGCCCCCTGCATCCCCAGAATGCTCAGAGGGAAAAAAAAAAAGTCTTCTCCCAGAGGTGATGAAAAGTTTGATATGGCCAAGAAAGTTTCTGTTGAAATGAATTTACCATAACAAAAGTGATGAAATTAAAAGCTAGTCTCTAGGGTTTCTGTTTTCAAAATAAGCAAGTCTCTGGTTATTGTCATATATCAACACCATGCCATAGAGAGAGAGGAGGAAAGATTGTTCTGTAAAAGCTAAAGCAGACAGGCAGCAAGTTCCCTTTTAGCTAAACTTATTTAAAAACTCTCAAAAGAACAAATCTGAATTGATCATGGAATGATTGATCAATGATGACTAAGTGTGGCTCAACATCAATTAGTGTTGCATAGCAACTGAGACAGTTGTACAAAAGAATGAAAAATAAACCCTAAACCATCTTGTTCAGCAGTTTGTTAGCACAACTCCAACCTTGACTCTTTTGATTTGCTTGACTTGTATAGGCTCTTAATTATTTTTTTCTGGAGAGAAGATTTTTTGTTCTTAGAATAGGTGGAGGGTAATACACAGTGAGCAGTAAATGTGATTTCAAATTTAACTGGTAAGTTTTTAAAAACTCAGTTTTATTGAGATATATTCACATATCATACAATTATCCATGGTGTACAATCAACTGTTCACAGTACCATCATACAGTTGTGCATTCATCACCCCAATCTATTTTTGAACATTTCACTTACTCCAAAAATAAATAAATAAATAAAAGTAAAAAGGAGCATCCAAATCATTTCATCCCTCCCATCCCACTCTATTTTTCATTTAGTTTTTGTCCCCATTCTTCTACTCATCCATTCATACACTGGATAAAGGGAGTGCGATCAACAAGGTTTTCACAATCACATATCTGATAATTTTTTGAAAGAGAAATCTATATTGACTTTTAAAATCTAGAAAATTGATGAAGGCAAATGAATGATCCTCAGCTCCATTAGATGAAATCACTTTTTGTATTTCAAGTTGCTAAGACAGAATCTCAGAATCATACAGAGATCATGTTGGGGAGAGCCAATAAGATCATTTGAGTCAACAGAAAGAATGAAATCTTTAAAGCAAATGGCTTGTACGGAATTTCCCTGGTGGTTTAATAATGGAAGCAACATTAGATGAATGTCAAGTATGTGTTGGTAACAATATCTATACCAATCCCAGCATTTCTGGAGGTGGGTATGTGGGCTGGGGGACAGCTCTCTTGGTCCCACAATTTCTGAGCCTATCCCACACACTGCTCCTGCTCTGTGGTTTGCTCCCTACTGTTGACCTCTGATCATGTGCAGCACTCTTGCCATAGGGTATGGAGGTTGGAATGGAAGGGTTCATAGTAAATGTCTGCTTTGCAGGCTTCTCTTCCTCTACCCAACCCTGAAATGCCAACATTTCTCAGGGTTCTTCTGCCTTAGACCTCTTCTTTCCTCAGACCATACATTCCCCTGGGCAAGCTCAGTCATTTTTGTGACTTCAGTTAGTAACTGCACGTGTGACCTTGTATACCCAACTGCCTACTGATAATCTTTATCCAAATATCCTTCACACTCAGCATGTCTTTCCCTGAACCCCTTTTGTATTTCTGACCCTGGTTGATGGCATCTTTGTCTGCCAATCACCCAAGCCAGAGACCAGGAAGTCGTCCTGTACTCCTCCCTCTCTCTCAACCCCATATACAATCCATCATCAACTCTTATTGATTCCATCTTCTAAGCACCCCTCTAATCTGTCCATTTATCTCCTTCTCTGCTGCTGCCACCCTTAGTCCAATGCACCCTCTCTCCTGCCTGGACCTCTGCTTTCCCCTCACTCCCATACAATGCATTCTCCATACTGCAACCAGAATGATGCCACTAAACCAAACCAAACCAAACCAAACAAAAACAGAAACACTGTCTTGTTGTATTATACTGCTCTTTATAAGCATGCATTGCTTCTCCACTGCCTATAGGATCAAGTCTAGCCTTACCTCCCTCTACTGGGAGACTCCTTATTTCTGCAACAAGCAATCCTGGTTTCTTTTAGGCCTCTATGCCTTTGCACACACTACCTCCTCTGACCATATTCCCAGCATAACCTAGTAGTAGTGGAGATAACAGACTCTGGAATCACGTAGATCTAGGTTCGAATCCTGGCTCTGCCTTCTACCTGAACTAGCTGTGTAATTTAGTCAAGTTACCTAATCTCTTTGAACCCCAATTTTCCTGCTGGTTAACTGGAGATAACAAAAGCATCTAAAACACAGGAATAAATGAGATAGTGCCCGTGAAGCACTTGTTATTAGTTCCTGCTTGCTCTACTGGGTGAGTGCTCACCTCAGACCAGATCAAGCATCACCTCCTCTGTGAAGCTTTTCTTGATTCATGGAGTCAGAGTCACTTCTCCTTGCCTCTGTACTGCCCCAGGCACTTGGCCCATACAGAGTTTTTTTGCCATTTGCCGACTTGCATTCTATGTGCTTGTGCTCCTGTCCCCTCCCTAGCACCTGGCACAACACGCAGCACAGTGAGTGCTCCGTAAGCATTTGCTGAATTTTGAATGAGTGAGGCAGACTTCTGGAATGTTGGATTTGTCCTCCAGATTTGAAGGCATAATCTATCACAGGATCACCTCAGCTTTGAGGAGGAGGGGATTCTCTTAGCACTCAAGCATTCCTTCTGTATTTTTATTTATGAAATAGGACTCTGCCAAGTTTTTGTTTATATATAACTGACTTTTTCTCCCTCTCCCTCTCTGTCCTGTAAGGGAAGAGTTTCCAGTGATAATTCCAGCTAAACATCAGAGCTGTCAATGTTTGCCAACAGCCCCCTGCTCTGCCATAGACTGCATCTGGGGAAGGCAAGGCCAGAGCCATATTTACCCGAGATTGTCTTTCTTTTACTCTGTGACCATCATCTGTATTGAAGGAAGAAAACAAAGGCAGGGCACCAGTGTACCTTCTTGTGACTATTATTCTAGGCAGGTCCCTTGCCCTTTCTGGGTCCCAATTTCCTTATCTGTAAAATAAGGCCTCACTAGAAGATCTCAAGGGCCCCTCTCAGGGCTGAAGTTCTCTGGTGATAATAACCAACATTTGCCTGCTAGTTTGAAGAGATTATATGCTGATTTTATACACATTATTTTATTTTATAAAATAATACCTTTGAGGTAGGTATTATCATCCTTTTTTTCAAATTAAGAAACTGAAACTGGATGGGGTGGGTGAAATGATCAGTTCTTATTACTTGCACAGCAGTTGCCAGCTGCTCTGAATCCAAATTCCTTGCTCTACCCTGTTGTTATGAGATCTTGCATGTAGGCCAAGCTGAGGAACATGCCTCTTTGTCTCTATTACCATGTGTGTTCTCAGGGCTGCCATGGTGGCTAGCAGCATACAGGGCAGTGATGAAGACATTATATAAATAAAGGGGAGCATACATACTATCAGGGGCAATAGAAATTTTTCTTTAAATGATGAAATAAAATTGTATACTGGCACCCATTAGAATGGCTGCTATTTTTAAAAGAAGGGGGGGACTACAAGTATTGACAAGGATATAGAGAAAAAGAAACACCCTATTCACTGCTGGTGGGAATGTAAAATAGTGCAACTGCTGTGGAGGACGGTTATAGTGGAAGCTAAGTATAGAACGACCATATGACCCGGAAATCCTGTTACTAGGAATAAAGAATTGATAGCAGGGACTCAAACAGATATTTGCACAGTGATGTTCATAGTGGCATTAGTCACAATTGCCAAAAGATGAAAGCAACCCAAGTGCCCCTCAGCTGATGAATGGATAAAAAAATGTGGTATATACATACTATGGAATATTATTCAGCTGTAAAAAGGAATGAAGTCCTGATCTATGCAACAACATGGATGAACCTGGAGGACATCATGCTGAGTGAAGTAAGTCAGACACAAAAGGACAAATGTTGCATGATCTCCTTGATTTGAAGTAATTAGAATAAGCAAACTCATACAGTCAGAATTTCAAATGTAGGTTACCAGGGGGTGGCATGGGGATAGGGAATGGAAGCTAAGGCTTAAATTTTACAGGAATCCTATTTGGAACAATGGAAATGTTTGGTAGTGGATACTGGTGATGATAGCAAAACATTGTGAATGTAATTAACAGCACTGAAATATATATTTGAATGTGATTAAATGGAGAAATGTGAGGTTGTATATATGGTATCAGAATAAAAATTTTAAAAACATCCATGGAACTACACTATACAAACAATGGACCTTAAGTTAAACTATGGACTATAGTAAGTAGTGCAATTATAAAAATGTACTTTCATCAATTGTAACAAATATTCCACACCAATGCAAGGTGTTAATATTAGGATAGTGTATGGGAATCACATATTTTATGCATGATTGTTCTTTAAATCCACTACTTCTCTAATAAAGAAAAAAAATTGAATACTGGGATCTCCAGTTCAGCTCATAGAGACAGAAATTATTTTTACAGAATTGGGTCCCATCAATAAAATATTTCTGCAGACATCTTGGATTCATAGGTTTAATCACTTTCCCATATCCTGAAAAGTGGATCATACTAAACTTAACAAATACCACCTTTGAGTAAGGATCCAGGCTATACATTCTATTGACTCATACAATATTTTTTATCCAGAAGGTATCTTAGGGATCATTTAGTCCAATAACCTTATTTTACATACATGGGAACTGCAGTCCAGGGAAGTGAAGTGACTTGCCCAAGCCCATACAGAAAGTTAGCAGAGGAGTGAAATGAGGACCTAGCTATCCTGACTCCCAGTCCAAGTCTTTTTTAAAAATTTTACCTTGTATCATTTATTGATATCCAGATGCTAAGTGTGACAATGCCTCAGTGGAAGAAAAAGAAAAAAGAAAGATCCATCTATGTTCTGTTTAAAGCAAAAATTTGTGCTAAAACCAAAATGACTGTTGGACTGTAGCCATCCATCAGTTAAAATAATATGAAAATACCAGCACCTCCTTTCTCCCTCTCCACATGACACATGTACACACCCTGTTTGCCATGAAAAAATCAGATCTGTTAGTGATTGAAACCAGCCCTGGGTCTGCAACAGCCTTTCTGGGAACATATATACAAACTTTGGCAGGAGTTCAATCAGTGCAGCTCAAATACCCACACCCACATCAAATCCTGGGCAATATCAGTCTCCTGTCAACTGTGGACATTTTCTGGGAACTTGGGTTGGTTATGGCACCTTCTGGCCCTGAAAAACCACAGGCCAATCTAGGTGAATTCAATTATGCAAACGGGTGTAGTGGAATAGGCTTTAATATTCCATCATTTTATCATTCTTCATGAAAGTTGATTAAGTATCAAAAATGACCTCATTAGAAAAATTGTCCTATATTTTATATCTTTTCAAAAGCTGAAATTCAGACTTAGCAGATGAGTTGGTTTGTTTCCTGTATTTTATGACTTTCACCTACTTATGGCCATAATCTTCACTGACTTTTGAGTTTGAGTACTCTGAAAGGACTATTTCAAAAAGTAGGTAAAATTATGATAGATTCACTGTGCAATCACTGTTGTGATCCATATAGATACCTGAGGGGCCCAATGATTGAGGCAACAAGACTGGTTCCAGAGCCCACTTGCTGGTGGAGATAGATGGTTGGAGCTCCTGTTCCCATGCCAGGCTTGGCTCTCAATGGCTCAGGGACTGAGTACGGCTAAGCCTAAGAATGGAAGGTCTTCAGTTCTTGTGGCTGGGTGAGTTTGGCATCAGTTCTCAGTAAGGATGTGATGGAGAATTTGACAGAGTGGATGTGCCAGTTTGAATGTATTATGTCCCCCCAAATGCCATTATCTTTGATGCAATCTTGTGGGGCAGACATTTTAGTGTTGATTAGATTGGAATTCTTTGAGTGTTTCCATGGAGATGCGCCCCACCCAACTGTGGTGATGACTCTGATTGGATAATTTCCATGGAGGTGTTGGCCTGCCCATTCAGGGTGGGGCTGAATTAAATTACTGGAGCACTATATAAGATCAGACAGAAGGAACAAGCTGCTACAGCCAAGAGGGACACTTTGAAGAAAGCACAGTAGCTGCAGATGAGAGGGAGTTTGAAGACGGCCGTTGAAAGCAGACTCTTGCTCTGGAGAAGCTGAGAGAGGACAAATATCCCAAGTGCAACTAAGAGTGACATTTTTGAGGAACTGCAGCCTAAAGAGGAACGTCCTGGGAGAAAGTCATTTTGGAACCAGAACTTGGAGCAGACACCAGCCACGTGCCTTCCCAGCTAACAGAGGTTTTCTGGACACCATTGGCCATCCTCCAGTGAAGGTACCCGATTGCTGATGTGTTACCTTGGACACTTTATGGCCTTAGGACTGTAACTGTGTAACCAAATAAACCCCCTTTTATAAAAGCCAATCCGTCTCTGGTGTTTTGCATTCCAGCAGCATTAGCAAACTAGAACAGTGGAGAAGAAGGATGAGGACATAGAATTGCACAATCATGAAAGATCATACCATGAAATAGTAAAGGGATTCTTTGATCCAAAAAGGGAGTTGGGAATTGATGGACTTGAAGGTTATTCTATGCAATCCATCTTCAGGAAATAGCACTAGGACAAAGCAGAGAAACTTTGGGAAGTGTCTTGTAGACCAAGTTAGTGGTTACAATCAATCTTAAATTGCCTGAGGGAGGAAATAGTATTTCCCCCAAAAGAAGGGCATGAGAAAGTTTCCCAAACTCCTGCTCTTTTAGAGACTTTGGGGTCAACAGAAGTCTCTGAAATAGAAAGACAGCTTAAGTCCCAGGTACAAAGAAAGAACTTATTGAAAGGAATTCAAATGATAAAAGACCCAAGATGGAGCTCTTGGGACTAATGATTTCAAATACTAAAATTCAGAAATGTGTGAGTGCATCAGTAGTTAAGTGGCCAATAGGGCCAAGCATATTGCAAAGAAGAGTAAGTGGAAGCAGAAGGAGGGGAAGCAAAGCTGAACTACAATTTTATCTGTACTCAAATGGAAAATAATCAGTCTTGGTGTGAGGTTTTTTAAAGAAACCACAGTGCAATAGAACGGCAGGGCCAAGGAAGCAGGAATAAGCCTCACTTCTTTACCTCTCCCTCATGTCTTCATTCATACAATCTGGCTGCTACCTCTTATACTCCACTTCAATTGTCCTAGCAAATGTTACCATTTATTTATTCATTCATCCATCCATTCAACAAATATTTAGTTAGGACCCATTCAGTGCTTGACACTGAGCTGAGCACTTCAAATCCAGACAGGATTAGACAAGGTCCCTACACTCAAGGAGCTTCCAGTCCCACAGGGAGAGGAATTTATGTAATCAGGCAAGTGCTCTTGATTTATGGCAGGAGTTTTTGGGTGGCAGAAAGGGGGCACTAAGGAGAGAGTGGTCCATTCTACCTGAGATGGTCAGGGAAGATGACAATTTTTTCTATATTCTCCATCGAGGTAATACCCAGTAAGAATCTGAAGCCAGAAACCTAAATCCAACTCTTTCTAACCCCTTACATCCAACCTTTCACAAAATTCTGCCAATGCTACTTACTAAATATGTCTTGGATTTGTCCCCTGCTCTCCATCCTCCTCAGCACTTAGTCCCAGACTCATCATCTCTCTCAGATTGTTGCAACAGTTTCCTCAATGGGCTTCCATCATGTATTCTCCTGTGTATCCTCCACCCTACCACCAATTACCTGTCTAAACACCAGTCTGTTCCTGTTAATTGCATGCATTAAAATCTTAGGTGCCCCCCCTCGCCATTTTCCTCCAAGGTAAATTTCAAAGTTATTAGCCTGCTAGTCAAGTTTCTTCCTAATTTGATACCTACCACCTAAGTGTTCTAGCTTTAACTTCCATCACTCGTTTGTTCCCACCTCCACCCACTCCCTACACACCTTGCTCTGGTCCAGATGGCCAACTCCCCATTTCCTGAATGGCATTGACTCCAGGCACTTTCATGCTTCTGTGTCTTTGCTAATGCTGGATTCTCTGAATACAATGCCTTGATGCCACCCTTCCGGATCCACATCAAATACTTCCTTTTCGGTGTAATCTCTCCAACACCCTCACACACAAATAGTTGTTTTCTCGATTTTTTAATAACCTATTTCCCAACTGTTTCATAAAAATCTCTATCACATCATATTAGTTTACTTGTTTCCTTATAGGCTTCCCCTTCTACCAAGAGGGCTAATTAAAGGACTTAATTTATCTCTGTGTCTCCAGTGCCCAAAGTATTCATGTGGAATAAATGAATGCATGCATGATTGAATGATTTGACTGATGAGTTTAACCACTTTAATATTGGTCAACTAAGTAACTGTCTCTACATTCTCTCTTTTACCTTGATGGCTATTCCAGGGCTGTTTGGTTCTTTTGGGTTGTGAGTCTCCATGCTGTTGTGCTGTAGTATTGTCATTGTTATCCAAGTTATTAAGCTATCACCTTCACACTCTACCTTCTTTCTGATATCACAGAGGTGACTGGGAAGGTGGTCTGATGGAATTGGTCCAGAAAAAGCAGAGTATCAGCAGTGCCTCATCACCTAGGGCTAAGGCACTCTGCAGTCAAACTGACCCTCAGATCTGCTGCTTGGAATGATGAGTTTTTAATCCCTTGTCTCCTAGCATGTTGTCAGGAAGTTTTTGCAATTACATTCTTTCTTCTCTCTTATGAGTACCCCTTTTGATTTCTTCTTTAGCTCTCAGCACAGCCCAGGGAATACAAAATGTGTAGCACTTTGTCACAGTGTTTTCCCCCAGTCATCTCCCCTGACTTCTTGGTCAGCAGATGACTGCTGCTGGCCTATCTCATCTACCCAAAAATGGCAGCCCAGGTTTTACATAAAATTCATCTATAAAATATTTTCCTTAATTATAGCAGAACCTAAACTATCAGATTTCAACAGAGGTGCTCAGACCTAAAGGCTAAAACTTAGGGAATCTTCAGTGCTTTCCTTGGTTCACACTGGACTGGGGAGTCACTAGTCATTCTTTACTTAAATATGAAGTATTTCTAAAAATATAATTTGGCAAGTCATTTCTATAATTTATTTACATCATGTAATGAGCATCCATCATGTGCCAGGCACTGTTGTATGTTCCAAAGATAAGTGGAAGATGAGGAAGATCATGGTACCTAACTATGTGGAACTCACAGCTGGGGTGTGTATAATACAGGGCAGCTATGGAGGTGAGGAGGGAATGAGGACTCACACAAAGCAGAAGTAACCAGTCAAAGATATAAAATAATCACAATTTATTAATAAGTGCTATGAAAGGAGTGATCGAATTAAGATCTTCCAAGGAAAGCACATTTCAAGTCATACAAAATTCTCTTCCTGTAGGGGCCTTTCACTGAGTGAAAGGAGGAAAGGGGGAGTGAAGAAAGGAATAGAAAAAGACACTTGTAATTTTTAGTTATGACCAAATGAGTTCAGGTATTCCTTGAAGTTTCTTCCCAAAGAAGACAACGCTATTACCAGATCTCCTTGGTCCCCCACCTGCCCATTTATCTCCACTGCCAGGAGAACTGCTGGAAAGGTCACTCAGCTATTGAGTCTCTTGGGACTTTTTCTCTAGACTGCCCTGGTTACATACTCTCTGGATACAAGGCTCTGTTGCCCTGATGCCATTTCCTCTCAATTCCTCAGTCAGGTCTTTTAGCTGCAAGGGAAATGTTTTAATTTTGTTTATGACTTCTTAAGTGGTCAGTTTGGTGATGTATTATTAAACTAGTCATGCCCCCCATTTGAATATTTTGTTGTTTTCCCTTGAAGAATTATGATGAAGGATATAAGAGGAAGGGCAGTGTGTATAGTGAAATGAGCACAGGATTAGGAGTTGGGATACCCAGTTTCTGGTCCTGGTATGGTCATTAACTCACTCTGTGACCCAGGGAAGGCCATAGTACATCTCTAGGCCTTGGTATCTTCATCAGTATAATGGGAGTTTGTTTGATGACTTGGAAGGATGCTTATAGATGTGATGGACTAGGGTTTTGTGAATAATTTCATAGCCATGCATTGGATTAGTTTATTCGAATAAACTTTGTCTTGATTCTCCAGTTTTTACTTGTTCCCAATTTTTAATGGAAATTTCTGCTTAATGTTCTTGAAGAGACCTAGCATGGGCTGTATGTCAGGTAGTTATTGCTCTGTAACAAACACTGCCCAATTTAGTGGCTTAAAACATAATCATTTATTATTTGTCATGGATCTTGTGGTGACAACTAGGTGGTACTGCTGGTCTGAGCAGATCCTGGCTTATTTTGACTTGGCTTGTTCATACAACTCTGGTCATCTGATGGGTTGACTGAGGGCTGGCTGGTCTAGGATGACATCAACTGGGATGACTTGGCTTTGTTCCATGTGGTCTCTCATATCCCTCTAGCTCGCAAGCCAAGACATGCCCTCACTCTCTCACTCTCTCTTCAATAGTTAAACACCATAATATTTATTTATCATTTATTTGAAATATGTCTTTTTAAAATCTCTGCTATTTTATTCAGCTAGAGGCCCAAAGACTAGTATTTCTGCACCTTTTCTTTTGTTTTAAAATTTTTTTTGAAAAATAGTAATATAATTCACTTACCATAAAACTCATCCTTTTTAACGTGTACAATTTGGTGGGTTTTAGTATATTCACAAGATTGTACAGCCATCACCACAATTTTCATCACTCCCAAAAGAAACCCTATACCCGGTAGCAGTCACTCCCCAAATCCTCTCAATCCTCCCAGCTCCACGCAACAACAAATCTTTCTGTCTCTATAGATTTGCCTATTCTGCACATTTCATGTATTTTGTCCATGACTTCTTTCACTCAACATAATGTTTTTAAGGGTAATCTGTGTTGTATCATTATCAGAACTTCATTCCTTTTGATAGCTGAATAATATTCCATTGTATGGATAGACCACATTTTGTTTATCCATTCATCCATTGATGGAGACTTGGGTTGTTTCCACTTTGGGGCTATTATGAATGATGCTGCTATGAACATTTTGTATGGACATATGTAGCATGTTCTCTCGATGTGGCAAAAAATACAAGAATGAGCAAGTCCAATCATCCAAGAGGGCAAGCAGAAGTGTATATGTGCTTTTCAAGCCTTTGCTTGTGTTATGTTTGATCACATCCCATTGCTAAAACAAATCTTGTAGCTGAGCCCAGGAATTCCATCCTCATGCGGATTTGTGGCTGCACTACAGAAGCCTGTTTGTACCTAAGGGAGAAACAGCCTAGGAGTCAGCACCTCCTCCCCATTGACAACCACTACCGTATAGTTAGTCACCACTCCTGCTGGAAATGTGGCAGTCCCTCACATGTGGAGGGTGGAAAGAATATGAAAACCCTTAGGCTACATGCTCAGTAATGCCTGTTCAGAGCCAAAAGTCTTGAATCTATAAACAAAGATTAAAATACATTCTCCCAGACTTATCCACATCAAGTCTAGTCTGACATGCTCAAACACAGGTATTTTTTCCTGCCGTCCAACGCTGGTCCTAGAAAGCAGCTGCACTGTTCCGTAGTCTGAGGCTAGCTTGAACAACTTGGACTTATTCACAACCTATTTATTATGAAATAGTGAAATCCGTAGTTTCTGAATTTGGAAAGACAAAATACAACAAGGGTTATGCCCTGAGGAGGTAAGTAGCAAGAACAGCAACCATGGCCAGTTATTTTGGCTAATAATTTTCTTTCATGTAGAACTGATTTCTGGGTGTGCTCAACTTGGGCCTTTTACCATCAGAAGATGGGTAGATGTCTGGGTTCTTAGACCACTTGCATGCTTTTTTACTTCGGAAGCAAAGAAAGCATGTGTTTTTCTTCTTCTGGCTTCTGTATAATAAATTGCCAAACTAAAACTGGGCTGTTCAATAAATATTCCTTTTTATTACTGCAACTACCAGAGACCTAGGGCTTGGTTCCATAACTTATGATGGTGTTTGCTCAGTCACTCTCTGTTAAGAATTTCAAGATATGGAAAATTTGGGAAGGCTCTTATAGGTCTGATTTGAAAGCCAAATCCCAATTCTTTTCTCTCCACAGTGTCTCCCAAATTCATCACCCTCTCTCCTTTGCTCAGAAACCTCCCATGATTTTCCATTTCCTGCACAGTTAGGGCTAAATTCTTCTATTTGTCATTACCATATATCTTCCTAAATTATCTCCTACTACCCAACTTCCTCAACTCTTTCAAAAATAAATTATGAAACATTTCAAATGTACAGAACACTATGGAGAATAGTAGAAAATGTCCACATGCCCATCACTGGGCTTTTTCAGATCTTAACCTTTTGACATATTTGCTTCAGAACACTTTTCAAGACACAAGGTATTGAAAACCCAGTTGAAGCATTTGAGTGTCACCTCCTCAATCCAATTCCTTCTCTCCTCAGCGTTAACTACTATCTTGAATTTGGTGCTTATCATTCCTGTGCATATGCTTCCAAATTTACTCAAAATTTACATATCCATAAATAACATATAATATTGCTTGGTATGTTTTTAAACATCTTGTAAATAGCACCACACTCTAACCTTCTGCAATGGGCTTTCTTCCCTTTTGTGAATTTTCAGTTGACACAAGGAACTATAGTTCATTCATTTTTATTGCTGTATACAGTATTGGTTTATAAAGATATCTCAATTTGTTTATCTGTTGCCCTGTTTCCAAATTTTTGCTATTACAGAAAGCGTTCATGCTGGTTTGAATCTATTATGTGCCCCATAAAAAGCCATGTTCTTTTAACCCACTATTGTGAGTGGGACCTTTTGATTAGATTGTTTCCCTGGAGATGTGACCCACACATTCAAGGTGGGTCTTAATTAGTTCCCTGGAGTCCTCAAGAGAGAATAAAAGGCAGAGACATTTTGAAGAGAGCTCAGAGACACTTACAAACGCCCTGGGAGAAACAAGCAGAGAGCCAAGAGAAGCTAAGAGAGACAGAGGCCCAGAGACATTTTGGAGAAAGTCATTTTGGAACCAGAACCCAGGAGCAAAGGACCAGCAGGCACTAGCCACTTGCCTTCCCAGCTGACAGAGGTGTTCCAGATGCCACTGACCTTTCCTCAAACAAGTTATCTACCTCTTGATGCCTTAATTTGCACATTTTCATGGTCTTAGAACTGTAAATTTGCAACCTAATAAATCCCCATTGAAAAACCAACTCATTTCTGGGATTTTGCATTCTGGCAGCTTTAGCAAACTGGAACAGTGTTGCAATAAATATTCATGTACAAGTCTCTTTGTGCATTTTTCTAGGTTATCTCCTAAGACCCGGAATAACTATGTGCTCATTTCAGAGTTGCCAGATATTGCCATACTACTAACCCAGCTTATACAATGAGAGGTTTTGTTCCTCCACACCTTCAGAGCACTTAGTATTATTTGAATATGTGTCAATTATATGCATGTGAAATGGTATGTTATTGTTTTATTTTGCATTTCTTTGGTTACTAGTGAGGTTGAGCATGTTTTCATAGGTCTAGTGGCCATTAAATATGCCATTATTGGTAATTGCCTGTTAATATTCTTTTCCATTTTTGAGTTGTCCTTTTTTATTGATACTATGAGTTAGTTATTAATTCTGAATATTAATGTTTTCTAAGTTACATGCATTATACATATCTTCTTTTACTTGGTGGCTTGTCTTTTCACTCTGTTTATAGTGCCCTCTGTTGAATAAGCAGTTTACATTTTACTGTGGTAAATTTATCAATATTTTCCTTTATGTTGTGTGTTTTTTGTGACTTGGTTAAGGATTCCTTCCTTAATCGGAGGCCATAATAATATTGCTGTATATTTTGTCATTTAAAAAATTTTGAACGTTTTTAAGAGTTTAAAATTTTGCTTTTCACATTTAGGACTTTAGCCCATTTGGGATTTATTTTTTATATGGTTTAAGGTAGGGATATGTATATGTGTACATATATACACATTTATATATATATATTTGCTTTTCTTTGTGGATAACCAATTTTTCCAGTATCATTCATTGAATAATTTTTCCTTTTCTCCCTTATCTGTAGTGATATCTCTGTTGTATATCAAGTTTCTATATATGTGTGGGTCTGTGTCTGGGCTCATTATATACTGTTCCATTGATTTGATTGTCTATCCTTGTGCAATATCACATTGTCATAATTATTATAGTTTTATAATAAAACTTGATATCTAGTAAGAAAAGTTCCTTACCTTGTTTTTCAAAACCTTCAAGATGTCCCTGATTTTCTTTGGCCCTTTGCTTTTCTTTATGAATTTTCCAAATTAGCTAATCAAGTACTACAAAAACAATTGAGAATTGATGGAAAGTACATTGAATGTATAGATTATTCTGGAGCATTGCTGTCTTTATGATATTGTGTTTTTGCATCCATAGGCATAATATATCTTCCCCTTACTTAAGTCTCCTTTTATGTCTTTTTGACAATGTTTTATAATTTTATCTGTAAAGATGTTGCATACACTCATAGATTTATGCCTAAGCACCTTATAATTTCTCTTGCTATTGTAAATGGTATTTTTAAATTATATTTTCTAATTTTGTGTTGATGTCATTCACTTTTTAACCCATTATAAAGTTACTCTCACTAATAGCTCCCAACTAAAAATACAAGCCAAAAGGATGCATTTTGGGCCTCAATTTATGTGGCATTCTTGATCCTTCCTTTTTTCTTGAAACAACCCTCTCTTCCTTTGTTTCTATGAAACCACATTCCTGGTTTCCCTCGAGCTTTTTATCTGTCTGTATTATAGGTTCTTATTCCACTTCTTTCTAAATATATGTTTCCCACATTTCTGTTCTTGACTCTTTTTTTCCTGATCATGGAAGATCTGATCATCTCCCATGATGTCAACAACTCTATCTATGCAGTGAATCCATATAAAACTATTCTTTTCATGTTCCCAATCTCAGTGAATGATTCCACCATCCGCCCAGGTGCTGAAGCAAGAAACTTGGGAGTCATCCTTGGCTTCTCCCTCCCCATCACTTCATCACTTGCTCTGTGGACCTACTTCTACACAGCAGTCAGAGTGAGCTTTCCAACATCCAGTATAATATTACTTTCCCAATTCAAGCTCTTCAAAGTTCCCTGTAACCTCACTTTCAAGGCCTTTCATGCTCTAGCCCTGCTTATGTTAACATTGTCTTCCCCAACTAGACCATTGCCTGTCTTTCTAGCATGATCTCAGTATGGATCTGCTTCTCTTATATTTGCTATTATGGTTAATTTCACCCCCACATTAGTTATCTAAGTCAGAGACACAGGAGTGATCCTTGATTCCAACCTTTTTATCCATCCAATTTGGTCACCAAATCCTATGTATTCTTTATCTTTAAACATCTCTTAATTTGTCCCTCTCTTTCTATATACATTTCCAGTACCCTAATTCAGTGTGTCACTCTCCCCTTTGGGCCCTTGACTCCATGCTCACAGCAGACTACTTGCAGTCCCTGAAGGTGCTATGCCATTCTATGTCTCCATGTTGTTGTTGTTTTTAATGGGGGTAAAATTCACATAACATAAAATTAACTGCTAACAATTTTAAAGTGTACAATTCAGTGGCATTTAGTGCATTCACATTGCTGTGCAACCATCACCTCTATCTAGTTTGAAGACATTTTCATCACCCCAAAGGGAAACCCCATATCCATTCTGCAGTCATTCCCCATTCTCCCCTCCCCACTAGTCTGCTTTCTGTTTCTACAGATTTACCTATTCTGGATATTTCATATTAGTGGAATCATATAATCTGTGACCTTTTGAGTTTGGCTTCATTCATTTAACAATGTTTTAGAGGTTCATCCATGTTGTTGCATGTATCAGTACTTCATTACTTTTTATGACTGAATAATATTGCATTGTATGGATATACCACATTTTGTTTATCCATTCATCAGTTGATAGACATTTGCGTTGTTTCCATCTTTTAGCTATTGTGAATAGTGCTTCTATGAACATTTGTGTAGAAGTTTTTGTTGGAACATGTTTTCAAGTTTTTGCATGTATATACCCAAGAGTGGAATTGCTGCGTCATGAGGTAATTCTGTGCTTAGCTTTTCCTATGCTTAACTGCCAACCTGTTTTCCACAATGGCTGCACCATTTTACATTCCTAACAGCAATGTACAAGGGCTCCAATTTCTCCTCACCCTTACCAACACTCATTATTTTCATGTTTTTTTTTTTTTTTGTAGCCATCATAGTGGGTGTGAAGTGGAATCTCATTTTGGTTTTGATTTGCATTTTGCTAATGACTAATAATTTTGAGCATCATTTTATGTTCTTATTGGTCGTTTGTATATCTTCTTTGAAGAAATGTCTATTCAAGTCCTTTGCCCATTTGTTTGTATTTTTGTTGTTGAGTTGTAAGAGTTCTTTACATATTCTCAATACTAGATCCATGTCAGGTATATGCTTTGCCAGTATTTCCTCCCATTCTGTGGGCTGTCTTTTCACTTTCTTGCACAAAAGTTTTTAATTTTGATTAGTCCAATTTATCTATTTTTCCTTTTGTTGCTTGTACTTTTGGTGTCATATCTAAGAATCCATTGCCAAATCTAAAGTCATGATGATTTACTACTATGTTGTCACCTAGGAGTTCATAATTTTAGCCCTTACATTTTGGTCTTTAATCCACTTTGAGTTAATTTTTGAATATTGGTGTGAGGTGAGGAACCAACTTCATTCTTGTACATGTCTATATCCAGTTGTCCCAGCATCATTTGTTGAATTCCCATTGACTAGGCCTGGCACCCTTGTTGAAAATCAATTGACCACATGTATGGGTCTTCATGTTTTTGCACATAATTTGCCTTTCTTTTTTCCATAAAGCCCTTCTCTCTTCCCTCTCTACTTAGCTGCCTGCAAATGCTTCTTCAGCTTTCAAGGCTCAGATAAGCAACCCCTCATCCTCTAGGAAGATGGTCTTGACACCCTAAGATAAGCTAACCTCTCTCTGTACTTGTGTTCTATTAGACTGGGAACAACTTGAGGACAGAGACTGTGTCTTATTCATCTCTGCATCCTTAAAATCTTGCACAAGGCCTAGTACATAGTAGATACTCAAAAATGCCAGATGAAAGACTTAAATGATCTAATGTTTACCCTGTATACACTCTAATCTCTCCCAAACTGACTATTCGGCCTTCCCTGAATACAAGATGGACTTTCCTGCCTGAGTAATTCTATTGCCCACTTGCTTGCCTTATGCCATTGGCAGTGGCCCAGGAAGCTTAGATTATCATAATTTTACAACATTTTTAAAACAGGTTTTATTATGCCCACAGCAGAGACTTAGAAGGAGCAAAGTTGTAGTGTCTGCAAGTAGACCAGAGTGATATAAATGTTCCTTCTCATTGCTGTACCATCCCTGACTTTTTCATTCTTCGTTCATTCATCTGAGCATCCCCTCAACAGATATTTGAAGTAACTTCTGGGCAGAAGAAAATTATTTCCCAGTTTACTTGAGGCTCCCCTCATAGTAGACTGAAAGCCATGAAGATGGGATCCCAAACTGCTCAATCTGCTCAGAGATCCTGAGTTCATCTTCCTCGAGGTGGTTATAGATCAGGGCCAAGCAAAGTGGCAATTCACAGAGAGGTGCCTGGCATTAAGTTTCTTCCAAATTCCAGCTTCTAACCAAAAAACCTTGTGTCAAAGAGTCTTTGACGGAAAAAAAATCTTGGCTGAACTAGAAAGCAGTCAATGAAATGTAGAAAGGGCAAAAATCAAGAGTCAGAGAAGCCAGTCTATAGTCCCTGCTCTGCCAGTCACAGTCTTGTGATATCACTGAACTTCAGCTTTCCCAGCCACAATTTAGGGAAAACAGTAGGGGCCTACACAGCCTACTTCACAGGGCAACCTGCAGAAAAAGTGAGGGAAGAGATAGGAGCCTGTCTTGTTTTATCTGGGAACTGATCTTATTCTCTCTATCATAGACTGTAAGTTCCTTAATTTCAGTGACTATTATTTTCATTCATTCAGTCCATCAGTCAAGGAATCTTTATCAAGTGCTTACTGTGTGCCAGGCACTAAGATAGTTGTTGGGGGTACAACAGTGACCAAGATGGACAAAAATCTCTACATTCATGGATCCCATAATTTGAAAAGACAGACAGTAAAGAAGTAACTGTGAAGTATGATGAGAGTTGGGAAGAGGGAGCATAGAAGGAGCAGGAGATACAGTGGTGAAGAAAACTGTTCATCAGAGGGTAGGGTAGCCTTCTCTGAGATCATGCCTGCCAGAAAACCTTTATTTGTCCCCACCTGGTACTCCATATGAACTTAACATACACATGGCCATGATACCAAGAGCTTCCAACAGTCATCATGCCCTACAAACATAAACCACATCTTACTGTTCAATAGATATTTATGGAGTTCCCTTTTTGTACCATGCAGTGTTCCAGATGAATAAGACATGGTTTCTATCCCCACAGAGCTTACAGCCTTATGGATTCATTGTGGGTTCTTTTAAATAGTGGCCCTCAAGGGAAGTACAACCATGTACTAACAGGAGTAGTTGGTGGGACTACAGATTTTTTTGTGTGTGCTGTTTCTGGATTTTTTGAATGTTCTATAATGAGCATAGGTTACTTTTACAATGGAAGAAAGTAAACTTTAGTAAAATTAAAAAAAACAAAATAGCAAAAAGTGACCCATACGTTTTGCAGCTGTAAAACAAAACAGGCCATTCTTCAAATTGATATTAGAAGCTCAGTTTGCTGTTGAGCCTGAGCCAGTGCCATTCATATATTCACGGTTTTCAGTAGGTGGTTTTTAGTTACCATGGAAAATACAAGGCAATTAGAAGTACAACTTTGAAACTGTATGGAAATATGGACTCCTGTGAACGACTCATGAAAAGTCAAAGTTTAGAGAAATGGTATGACTAGCACCCAGCTATCAAATGTACAAGATAAATATTTTGTCTTTCCTCCTAATGAGAAAAGTATTAGAAGGAAGGTAATCATTGTAATTATTTTAGAAAGGGAGATAAGGGAGAATAAAAGAGAAAAGATGTAAAGAAATCATTGCATAGAAGCAAAGATTCCCAAAGGGAGAAGGAGCAGGGAAGGAAGGGAGGGAACTGATGGCCTAAGAGATGCTAACATTTCAAAATAGACACAAGAAACATTTGCAAATAGTCATGTTAGGTCCCTGGAGGATTGACAATGGTGCCAGGGAGGGTGTTTATTGTGAAAGGGAGCGAGTAAACGTGAATTAGTTAGCTTTAGAGTTTGGAAAGAAATCAAGAAAGATCAAGAACTTAAAGTAAAAGAGATGGGGGCTCCAAGGCCATCTGCTAAAGCTCTGAGGCACAGCAGAGAAAGGACATCGAGCCCTATGGTTGGCGCCTGGGAGACCGGCACTTACTTCCTGTTGAGTTGAAGGGTGAGAAGCACAAGACAGTGCAGGGCACGGGGAGCAGGTGGAGTACACAGTGGGATAAGGTCTAGGAGTTGCGAAGCATGCTCACATCCCCTAGATCAGTGGTCTGTTAGCCCTTCCTATCTATCCATGAGGCGGTTAGTACAGTATCTACTCCCATTACTACAGGTGGACAAACAGACTCAGAGAGGTGACACAGCTTCCCTACGATCATGCAGTGGCTAGGCTAGACTAAATTCCATCTTTTAGTGCAGTGCCCCTTCCCCTGAACCCCAATTTATCTCAAAAGGAATTGACCCTTAGAAGGGCTCTGCATGTACCCAGGTAAAACCACTCAGCCAAACTCACTCCACCCCTATTCCACCCTCACACACATACACACACACACACACACACACACACACACACACACACACTCCCCGGATCCGGGTGGGAACTTTCCTAGGCCCAGGATGGAACTAAGGTTCCAGTAAGGGTGGGTGTACCTCGGATAGAGAGCACAATGCCCCAGTGGAGTCTTCAGGAAGAGACAAAGCTACTCAGAGCTCTCCCTCTGAGGATGGATGGATACCAGTGGGCACAGCACTGTTTAGAACATTTGGGAACCTGAGCAACTCACCTGAGCAGAGGGGCCTGGGCAGGGTTTCCAAGTCTGTCCTGTGTGTTTCCTTAGAGGATGACAGCACTGATTGCAGAATTGAGGCTTTCACCAGTTCAGGAGGTGCAGGCCATAGAGATGTCACATCTGAGGGAACTGTGAGGAGAGGGGTCCAGAGCCAGTGACCATCCAGAGTCCATGGCTTTAGGACAATGAAGAGTCTGAACATATTGGACAAAGAGCTTTGGGAAAAGAAAGCAAATACTTTTCTTATCTCTGTTGAGGATGCATGAGAGCAATAGGCCTACCTCAATAAGTCTTACCTGTTTCACTTGTCCCCAGGGACACAGCTGAGTGGGTACCAGGGACTAGCACGAGATCCCTGCACTCTAATCCCAGCTCAGCCCCCTTCAGGCTTGGGTGACGTTGACCGTGACCAAATGCCTTCAAGCCTCCCTTTCCCCATCTTCCACATAGGGTAACTATGCCTACTTACTAATGAGTTACTAGAAGGAAATGAGAAAATGTGTTAAAGCTCTTTGGCCTGAGAAGCTGTTAGGGTGGGTGTGAGCTCCGTTTTACAGAAGAGGTAGCTTAAAGTCAAAGCCAGGCCCCTTGACTCCCAGCTGCATCCTGCATCGTCTAGAATGCTGGGACCACCTGGAGATTCCAAAGGATTTTGTTGTTGTTTTTCTTTTCCTTTTTCTTTTTTTGCTGTGATCAAGCCTTCCTTGGAACCACAGTGCATAAGTGCTATATGATAAAAATATATCCTGAACATCCACATCTCTTCTCACTTCCTCTCATCATATCACAACCTACTCAAAACCTTCAGTGCTAAGTCAATGCATGGAGAATAAGGGCCAAAGTTCTGTGTGCTGATACATACTTAGCCATCTCTTTTGCCTTTTGTGCATATGGCATGCCAGTCAAACCGAGTTTTTTTTTTTTTAATTCAGTTTTATTGAATTACATTCGCACACCATACAATCATCCATGGTATACAATCCACTGTCCACAGTATGATAACATAGTTATGCATTCATCACCACAATCTATCTCTGAACATTTTCCTTACATCAGAAAGAACCAGAATAAGAATAAAAAATAAAAGTGAAAAAAGAACACCCAAATCATCCCCCCATCCCACCCCATTTGTCCTTTAGTTTTTATCCCCATTTTTCTACTCATCCATCCATACACTGGATAAAGGGGGTGTGATCCACAAGGTCTTCACAATCACACTGTCACCCCTTGTAATCTACATTATTATATAATTGTCTTCAGGAGTCCAGACTGCTGGGTTGGAGTTTGGTAGTTTCAGGTATTTACTTCTAGCTATTCCAATACATTAAAGCCTAAGAGGTGTTGTCTATATAGTGCATAAGAATGTCCACCAGAGTGACCTCTCGACTCCATTTGGAATCTCTCAGCCACTGAAACTATTTTGTCTCATTTTGCATCCCCCTTTTGGTCAAGAAGATACTCAGTCCCACGATGCCGGGTCCACATTCATCCCCGGGAGTCATATCCTGCATTGCCAGGGAGATTTACACCCCTGGGGGTCGGGTCCCACGTAGGGGGGAGGGCAGCGAGTTCACCTGTCAAGGTGGCTCAGTTAGAGAGAGAGAGGGCCACATCTGAGCAACAAAGAGGTACTCAGGGGGAGACTCTTAGGCATCATTACATGCAAGTCAAACCGAGTTTTTCAGTCTCCTACCTGGAGGGTAAGTGTCTAGGCACCAGTACTTTGTGAGCAGAGATGGATCAACAAGGGTCACGAGGGGCCAAGCAGGATGAAGCGGAGCCAAGAGGGTTAGGGGTCTCTGCTTTCAGCATTCAGGCTGTATGCATTCATAGGATCCCCTGTTTTGGGTAGAGTCCACTGTCCTCAGCTGTTCCTGGTCTCCAGTCTGGAAACCCTCTGTTTAATTAGTCCTTTCCAGAAAATAACTTCTCCATGTCCCAAATCTGGAGATTCCTGGGCTACCCATTCTTAAATCTATTGAGAATTTGGTAATGTAGATTGGGTTGATTCCCAGCTTTCCCCACTGCCAGCCTGGATTCAACTCCCTTGGGTTTGCTAAGTCAGCTACCTCTGGTCCATCTCTCAGCTTCTTAAATGGTGCTGTGGTTGTCTCCTTTTCCATTTTTCTTGCCACTGTGAATTTATGCCTTTAAAAAATAACCCTTTACTGTCATTGTGGGAGGGAATGAAGTTAGATGCACATGATCATCACACTATCTTCTTTACCTGAAACTTGAGTTGAGTCTTAAACAACTAGTAGAAGCAAGCCAGGAGAAAGTAGGAGAAAAATATTTTGGATAGAGAAAGCAGCATTAGCAAAATCTTGGAGCTGTAAAGCAGTGTGGTGTGTGCAGGTTGTAGAGGGCCCATGCTTTTACCAGTGCCCCATCCTGGCCTGCCTTTGACAGGCTCAAAGTGGCTCATGAGGTGCTTGGGAAGCTGGGATGATGGCTGGTGGGGACCAGGCCTGTACCAAATAGCCAGTGCTGTCCCGGCGGCCAGGAACCACCAGTTACTGGGGCACTTGCGCTCCAGACACAGCAGTATTAGCTGGGCCATCAGCTCCCAGAGCTAGAGCTTTGGTCTGCTTTGATAGGCCTGGTTGAATTTAATGAAGCAATGAGGTGGTTCCTTCACATACTTGAGATTTGAATTTTAAAAGTTTCTCTCTTTTTGTAAGGGCCGTAGAAATGCTGTTTCCTTTATTTTATTTCTTAAAATTTATTTTTCAGAGCAGTTGTAGGTTTATGGGAAAATCATGCCAAAAGTACACAGTTCCTATATACTGTGTCCCCCTTCCCAAAGCTTTCCCCACTAATAACATTTTGCATTAGTAGGGTACATTTGTTACAATTGATGAACCAATATCATTATATTTATATTATAAATTAAAGTCCATAGTTTACATTAGGGTTCATTCCTTGTGTTGTACAGTTCTGTGGTTTTCATTTTTAAAATTATATTGTAATAACATCTAATGAAGTTGAGCATCTTTTCATGTGCTTATTGGCATTTGCATATCTTCTTTGGAGAAATTTCTATTCACGTTCTTTGCCCATTTTTTTTTATTAAATTCAGTTTTATTGAAATACATTCACACACCATACAATCATCCATGATATACAATCCACTGTCTACAGTATGATAACATAGTTATGCGTTCATCACCACAATCTATCTCTGAACATTTTCCTTACATCAGAAACAATCAGAACAAGAATAAAAAATAAAAGTGAAAAAAAAAACACCCAAATCATCCCCCCATCCCACCCCATTTGTCCTTTAGTTTTTATCCCCATTCCTCCACTCATCCATACACTAGATAAAGGGGGTGTGATCCACAAGGTCTTCACAATCACACTGTCACTCCTTGTAATCTACATTATTATATAATCGTCTTCAGGAGTCCAGACTGCTGGGTTGGAGTTTGGTAGCTTCAGGTATTTACTTCTAGCTATTCCAATACATTAAAGCCTAAGAGGTGTTATCTATATAGTGCATAAGAATGTCCACCAGAGTGACCTCTCGACTCCATTTGGAATCTCTCAGCCACTGAAACTATTTCGTCTCATTTTGCATCCCCCTTTTGGTCAAGAAGATACTCTCAGTCCCACGATGCCGGGTCCACATTCATCCCCGGGAGTCATATCCTGCGTTGCCAGGGAGATTTACACCCCTGGGAGTCGGGTCCCACGTAGGGGGGAGGGCAGCGAGTTCACCTGTCGAGATGGCTCAGTTAGAGAGAGAGAGGGCCACATCTGAGCAACAAAGAGGTACTCAGGGGGAGACACTTAGGCACCATTACATGCAAGTTTAGACTCTCCTTTGTGGTAATGAGCTTCATAAGGGCAAGTCCCATGCTTGAGGGCTCAGCACATCAAACCGCCAGTCCCAATGTTTGTGACAGCATACGCTAGGGGATCAGCATCTCAAAGTTTAGAGATAGGCCTTACAATTCAGGGATAGAGTTAACTGCTGTAAGAGCTTACAATCTAGGGACTATTACAATTATTGTGTCCACATTAGGCTATGTTCTAAGATTCAATTCTGAGTTTACACATTGCAGTTAGTCCATATTGGTGAGGCATCATCCCTCTCACCATGTTTTCTCCAACACTTTTACTCCTATATATATATTTTCCTACAATTTTATAGAGTTATATTCACATACCATACATTTATCCACAGTGTACAATCAGTTGTTCATGGTATCATCATAAAGTTGTACATTTATCACCACAATCAGCATTTGAGCATACTGATTACTACAAGAAAAATTGTTTTTTTTTTTTTTAGCAATAAGAAAAAATGATAAAAAGAAAAATAGCATGTCATACAAGACAATATACTACTAAGGACAGCAAATAACACCACTACCAAGAATCCCATATTACTCCCCTATGTCTCCTTCTCATATACATTTAGCATTGGCGTATTGCCTTTGTTACATTTAATGGAGGTATATTACAATGTTACTGTTGACCATAGACTCCAGTTTGCTTTGATTATATTTTTTCCTGAATACCATCCCTTTTTCAAATTTCTACATGGTTGACATTCATTTGCTTTCCCACATGCAAAAACATTTTTATATTTGTATATTTAGTAACAGTCATTGGCCACTCCAGTTTTTGCCACGTTATACAGTCCCAGTCTTTATCATCTGTTTTTATCTTTGCCCATTTTTTAAACAGTTTTATTCACACGCCATACAATCCATCCTAAGTGCACAATCAGTGGCTCTTGATATAGTCACATAGTTATGCATTCACCACTACAGTCAATATGAGAACATTCTCATTTCTTCCTAAGAAAAAAATCCTGTACCCTTTTCCCTCCTATTATTGACAACTAGCTTTGGTATAGTACATTTGTTACAATTAATGAAAGAATATTACAATGTTACTTTTAACTATAGACCTTAGTTTATACATTAATTATATGTTTCCCTTATAACACCCTATTATTAATACCTTGTAATACTGACATACAAGGTTTGTTCTAGTGAATGTAAGAACTTTCTTATATTTGTACAATTAGCCAGTGTCATTTTCCACTCTGGGTTTCATTAAGTTATACAGTCCCAGTTTTTATCCTCTAGCTTTCCATCTGGTGACATACATGACTCTAGCCTTCCTCTTTCAACCATAGTCTCACTCCCTTTGTCAATTACACTTATGGTATTGTGCTACCATCACACAGTATTGTGCTATCCATTTCCAAACCTTCACAATGAACCTTATTGAACATTCTGTACTCCTTAATCATCAATTACCCAGTATTCCGGTTTGCTAGAGCTGCCATTATGCAAATACCAGAAATGGATTGGCTTTTTTTAAAATTCATTTTTATTGAGATATATTCACATACCATGCAGTCATACAAAACAAACCATACATTCAATTGTTTACAGTACCATTATATAGTTCTACATTCATCATCAAAATTAATTTTTGACTTTTTCATTACCACACACAAAAATAATCAGAATAAAAATTAAAGTTAAAAAGAACAATTAAAGTTAAAAAGAACACTGGGTGCCTTTCTTTTTTCTTCCCCCATTTTTCTACTCATCCATCCATACACTGGACAAAGGGAAATGTGGTCCATACGGCTTTCCCAATCACATTGTCACCCGTCATAAGCTACATTTTTATACAACCATCTTCAAGATTCAAGGGTTCTGGGTTGTAGTTTGGTAGTTTCAGGTATTTACTGCTAGCTATTCCAATTCATTAGAACCTAAAAAGGGTTGTCTAAAGTGTGCGTAAGAGTGCCCACCAGAGTGACCTCTCGGCTCCTTTTGGAATCTCTCTGCTACTGAAGCTTATTTCATTTCCTTTCACGTCCCCCTTTTGGTCAAGAAGATGTTCTCCATCCCACGATGACGGGTCTACATTCCTCCCCGGGAGTCATATTCCACGTTGCCAGGGAGATTCACTCCCCTGGGTGTCTGATCCCACGTAGGGGGGAGGGCAGTGATTTCACCTTTCAAGTTGGCTTAGCTAGAGAGACAGGGCCACATCTGAGCAACAAAGAGGCATTCGGGAGGAGGCTCTTAGGCACAATTATAGGGAGGCCTAGCCTCTCCTTTGCAGCAACCGTCTTCCCAAGGGCAAGTTCTGTGGTAGAGGGCTCAACCCATCAAACCACCAGTCTCCTATGTCTGTGAGCACATTAGCAACCATCGAGGTGGGGAAGCCCAACACCCCTGCATTCTCCACCAGCTCCTCAAGGGAGCGCTGCATATTTTTTTTCAGTGTTTTTCTTTTTAATTAAGTTTTTTTTAAAATCAACTACATAAAAAAAATTTAAAAAAACATACAATAAAAAAACATTTCAAACAAACCATAACAAGGGAGTAAGAAAAAGACAACTATCCTAAGATAACTACTTTACTTCCAACATGTTCCTACTCTACCCCAAGAAAATAACCTAACATAGCAACATTTCTGTGAACTTGTTCCTACCAAACCCATCAGAAATTAACAGACCATAGTCATTCCTGGGCATCCCCAGAGCGTTAAATTTACCCACAATAGCTTATCTGTTCTTATTGGGTTATCATTCCCCCTTCTTTAATTGCTCTCTATCACTAGTTCCCCCACATTCTACATTATAAACCGTTTGTTTTACATTTTTCAATGTTCACATTAGTGGTAATATATAATTTCTCTTTTTGTGCCTGGCTTATTTCGCTCAGCATTATGTCCTCAAGGTTCATCCATGTTGTCATATGTTTCATGACATCGTTCCTTCTTACAGCTGCGCAGTATTCTATCGTGTGTATATACCACATTTTATTTATCCACTCATCTGTTGAAGGACATTTGAGTTGTTTCCATCTCTTGGCAATTGTGAATAATGCTGCTATGAACATTGGCGTGCAGATATCTGTTCGTGTCACTGCTTTCTGATCTTCTGGGTATATACCGAGAAGTGCAATCGCTGGATCGAAGGGTAACTCTATATCTAGTTTTCTAAGGAACTGCCAGACTGACTTCCAGAGTGGCTGTACCATTATACAGTCCCACCAACAACGAATAAGAGTTCCAATTTCTCCACATCCTCTCCAGCATTTGTAGTTTCCTGTTTGTTTAATGGCAGCCATTCTAATTGGTGTGAGATGGTAGCTCATTGTAGTCTTAATTTGCATCTCTCTAATAGCTAGTGAAGCTGAACATTTTTTCATGTGCTTCTTGGCCATTTGTATTTCCTCTTCAGAGAACTGTCTTTTCATATCTTTTGCCCATTTTATAATTGGGCTGTCTGTACTATTGTCATTGAGTTTTAGGATTTCTTTATATATGCAAGATATCAGTCTTTTGTCAGATACATGGTTTCCAAAAATTTTTTCCCATTGAGTTGGCTGCCTCTTCACCTTTTTGACAAATTCCTTTGAGGTACAGAAACTTCTAAGCTTGAGGATTTCCCATTTATCTATTTTTTCTTTTGTTGCTTGTGCTTTGGGTATAAAGTCTAGGAAGTGGCCACCTAATACAAGGTCTTGAAGATGTTTCCCTACATTATCTTCTAGGAGTTTTATGGTACTGTCTTTTATATTGAGATCTTTGATCCACTTTGAGTTAATTTTTGTGTAGGCTGTGAGGTAGTGGTCCTCTTTCATTCTTTTGGACATGGATATCCAACTCTCCCAGCCCCATTTGTTGAAAAGACTGTTAAGTCCCAGTTCAGTGGCTTTGGGGGCCTTATCAAAGATCAGTCGGTTGTAAATCTGGGGATCTAGCTCTGAATTCTCAATTCGATTCCATTGATTAATGTGCCTATTTTTTTGCCAGTACCATGCTGTTTTGACAACTGTGGCTTTATAATAAGCTTCAAAGTCAGGGAGTATAAGTCTTCCCTTCGTTTTCTTTTTTAGAGTGTTTTTGGCAATTCGAGGCATCTTCCCTTTCCAAATAAATTTGATTACTAGCTTTTCCAAGTCTGCAAAGTAGGTTGTTGGGATTGCATTGAATCTGTAGATGAGTTTGGGTAGAATTGACATCTTAATGACATTTAGCCTTCCTATCCATGAACATGGAATATTTTTCCATCTTTTAAGGTCCCCCTCTATTTCTTTTAGTAGAGTTATATAGTTTTCTTTGTATAGGTCTTTTATATCTTTGGTTAAGTTTATTCCTAGGTACTTGATTTTTTTAGTTGCTATTGAAAATGGCATTTTTTTCTTGAGTGCCTCTTCAATTTGTTCATTTCTATCATGTAGAAACATTACTGACTTATGTGCATTAATCTTGTATCCCGCTACTTTGCTAAATTTGTTTATTACCTCTAGTAGCTGTATTGACGATTTCTCGGGATTTTCCAGATCTAGGATCATATCATCTGCAAATAATGACAGTTTTGCTTCTTCCTTTCCAATTTGGATGCCTTTTATTTCTTTGTCTTGCCGGATTGCATTGGCTAGCACTTCTAGCACAATGTTGAATAACAGTGGTGATAGCGGGCATCCTTGTCTCATTCCCGATCTTAGAGGGAAGGCTTTCAGTCTCTCACCATTGAGTACTATGCTGTCTGTGGGTGTTTTATATATGCCCTTTATCATATTGAGGAAGTTTCCTTCAATTCCTACCTTTTGAAGTGTTTTTATCAAAAAGGGATGTTGGATTTTGTCAAATGCTTTTTCAGCATCTATTGAGATGATCATTTGATTTTTCTCTTTTGGTTTGTTAATGTGTTGTAATACACTGATTGATTTTCTTAACAGAGCCAGAGCTGGGATTAGGATGAGGCAAGTAATCAGGGTCATGCAATGCGTGGTTGGATCTTGTCTTTGTTCAAAGTGTTGGTATTTAGCTCATTATGAATTTTGTGCATTAATTCTGATTAGTCAAATGGTATTTATCCAAGGGCTGTGGGGTTTCATGTCTGGCCCTGCTTGGTTGAACCTAGCTGGAAGCTATTCTAGCCCAAAGTCTTCCACCCCTCGCCCTGAAGCCAGAGCATCTAGGTGGCCTGGGCCTTCCTCAGTTAAAACCATGGGTTTCCCCCAATCATCTGTAACTTAAAGGCACAAATTAATCCCTCCTCAGAAACAGCTAAGGGGAGCAGAGTATTGGATTATGAATCTTGCCTGCAAGTGGTACTCTTAATACCTAACAATCTTTCCTTTTTCCTTTGTTATAGCCAAGTCCCAGCTAAAATGAAAAATTGGGCTTTCAAACCACTAAATACAAAGATCAAAGTCTAATCTAATTATGACATACACATTAAATCCAACTGGAGAGATGGACAGATGGGGCAATTTGGGCAGAACGTCCATACAGATGTGGCCCCACCTATGCTTTCTGGGACAAACCAGTTTGGACTCAAAAGAAATCTTATCTCTATGTCAAAATTTCTTAATTTATAGTATTTGATCATTTTCTAAAGTGATTGGGACTCTTCAAATTCTGGTTTTAGCAATATAAACCTACTTTCTACTCCATAAAGCTCAATTTTCATTAACCCATATTGTGCCAAAAGGAGACTTTGGGGCTACAGTTAAATACAGGATTTTTACATCCCCTGTTTTGAGAACACAGGGATAATTGAGATTGGGGGCACTGAAGCATCCCATACAAAGAAGAGCTGAACTGGGTCTCCTAAGACATCTGGAGATATGCGCAGCTGCTTTCTCACCTCCAATGACTTCCTTAGTGCCATTCTAGTCTAACAAGTAAATGAACATTTTGGCCTAATGAACAGGGTTCTTATGGCACTGGAGAAACACAGCATGTGATTAAAATTACACTAGTGGAAATAAAATATGCCACTTGAGTCGTTGGCATTTCCCCCATAACCTCATTAAAGTCTTTGTACTTCCTCAGAATGGAGTTCTAACTCAAAACTGGATACAGCAACGTCAGGCACTGTAATGCCTTGGAATGGCTTCCAGTCAGGTCCAGCAGGGTTCACTCAAGCTTCAGGCCCCAGAGAAAAGGGACTGGACAAAATCTCATCCATGCATGGAGCCACCTTCCAGGGCTATCCCCAGAAAGAGTCAGGAAGACAGAGTATGGTACCCGGAGAACAGAAAGACATCCAGATCAGGGAGTCAGATCCCAAGTTGTGGTCATATTGCCAATTAGGCATGGCCTAGCCATGAGCCATTTAGGAACAGGCAATTTCAGAGTCTCAGAACAAAATGACCAGATTTTCCTCAACAGCTGTGTTTGAAGCTAAGATCTGGGGAAGGGTTGGTGGGGAGAGAAAGAGAATAGATGAGGATTTGAGATTTACTGCCTGAAGTAACTACCCTGGTCTGTAGAGGATATCAAAAGCAAAGTAAATTCCCAGTTAGCTAATAATATAGAGGGCTATCTAATCTTTTAGTTTGTGAATGGAATGAAAGAGTTTAGGAAAATGAAAGTATCATTCATTTTGGACTAGACAAATAAAATGCATCTGGTAACTTGTCAGCAGGAAGAAGGGGCTCAGCCCTCATATGAGCTTTGAAGGAAGGACTCAGGACATGGAGGTGAGCCTGGCAAGAGCAGGGCATGGCCTCTGTCTTAGAGGAACTGGGCTGCATCCCAAGACAGGGCCTCGGCCCTGGACACAAGATTCATTCATAACAACTAGGACATCAAAGGAGGCTTGCTCACCCCTGGTACCAGGCTTGAGGTTTGGGCATAAAGTAGGGGAAAGGGGTCTAGATTAGGAGCAAGGAAGACCTGGTGTTGCAGTTCAGCTTCTGCCATTCCTCCTGCCTCAGGGCACAGATGTGCCATTGCTTGGTGTGGGCTGTGACAGGTGTGTGTCCAGGTGGGCTACCCCTGGATTTTTAGTCTCCTTAAAGGTCACACATTCCTCTACATGGAAAATACCCTCCCAAAGTACTTGAGTCAAGGCAGTTGGTGGTGTGGCACCACCATACAGATCCCCGTAGAGCACTCCAAAGCCCTATGGAGAGCCAGTTGGACTGCTCGGTGGGCCAAGATGTGAGGAGAGACCAAGGGCCCAGGCATTCAAGAACAACTGGCCTTTAGGTGCAGATCAGTTGATTTGCCTTCTTTCCATTGATCTTTATTTCTGCATTCCTACAAATTAAGCAGTTGTGAGTTTATCTACCTTTAACCACCTTTCCAAGATTCAGCAGAACTTTCACTGGGGAATTAGTTGAAGGAGACCAACTGTGCTGTTTTCTATGTATTATGTCCCCCAGAAAAAGCCATATTCTTTAATGCAGTCTTGTGGGGGCAGATATATTAGTGTTGATTAGGTTGGAGCCTTCTGATTGAGTGTTTCCATGGAGAGGTGACTCAGTCAACTGTGAGTGAAACGTTTGATTGGGTAATTTTTATGGAGGTTTTACCCCACCCATTGAGAGTGGGTCTTAATTGGATCACTGGAGTCGTATAAAGGAGTTCGCAGACAGAAGGACCTCAGAGCAACTGAGAGTGACATTTTGGAGAGAGCTACAGCCATGAGAAACATTTTGAAGAAGGCACAGGAGCAGAGAGCTGCAGCCAAGAGACACGTTTTGAAGACAGCCAATGGAAGCTGACACTGACATTTTGGAGAAAGCCATTTTGAAACCAGAACTCTTGAGCAGATGCCAGCCACGTGCCTTCCCAGCTAACAGAGGTTTTCCAGATGCCGTTGGCCATCCTCCAGTGAAGGTACCCTTTGATGATGGACACTTCATGGCCTTAAGACTGTAACTGTGTAACCAAATAAACCCCCTTTATGAAACCCAGTCCATTTCTGGTATTCTGCATAATGGCAGCATTAGCAAACCGGAACACTAACCCACACAGATCTGTCCATATCCTTTATGGAGGGTCTCCTAGTTCTTCAGCCATTGTCATAGGGCCTGGCACAGAAAAAGCACCAATAAATGATTGTGGAGGAGGGAAGGAAGGAAGGAAGGAAGGAAGGAAAGGAAGAAGGAAGGCAAACAGGAAGCCAGGCAGTCTTTTCATCTGTCCCTCCAACACCTTCAACCCTTCAACCTCCCTGCTAGTGCAGGCCTCTGCTGGACCACATCTCTGAGTCTAATCAAGCTGCAACTGGACTGTTAGCTATAACTGATACTAATCATGATGGATGCTTTTCAAAATGGCTTTACAATTTTCTTCTAGAAGAAGAACTTGTTCATCCATTTGTCACTAAATGATTGTTTTATTGGGGAGGAGGGATTCAACTCTGCACCTCCATTTCTGTTCTTTCTAAATTAGGGGATCCATGAAGTGGAAAGAGCTTGGCTTCAGAGTTGGCAGACTTGGTTTTAGTCACTCTCAAGGTGAGTGAACTTAACTGAAATGCTTTCCCTCTCTGGGCTCCAGTTTCTTCAAATGTAAGATAGGTCTTTGAGAACCCTCCCACAACTGAGGCTCTTTATTTCTCTATTGATGAGAGAAAAAGGAGAGATTGAGTACAGATGGGACCAGCCACCCCAGACATGTGCATCTTTCTGGATCTAACTCCCAGAGAAGGTTTACAATTATTTGTCTAGTTTTCTGAACTTGATTAATCTCTTTTCAAATAAACAGATTTTTCCAAATCTGCAGGTATAAATCTACTCAATGCTGTGTGGAGGAAGAAACAATCTGATTGGCCTATGGGACTATACCTGACTGGTACTGGGGTAGCATTTGGCTGTGTTCAAGTGGTTAAAACTCAATTATTTTATCCCTGCAGCCATCCTGTGAAGCACAGCTTATTACTTAGGAAACTAAGGATCAGAGAGGTTGACTGACTGGTCTAAAGTCTACAGCTCATAAGAGATGGGCCTTAGTTGACACCCTAGGGTTCAGGCTTCTGGAAGCTCTTTCCACTCTCCAAATATGCTTTCAGTTTGGGGATATCCAGGACCGAGATGTGGATAAAATTTTTTTTTATACATAAGCTCAGAATTCATTCATATGTTCATTGATTCATTCATTTATCTGATATTTATTTAGCAAATATTAAATAGAGGCTTCTGCTGTGGTAGGTGCAGCACTAGGCTCTTCATGCTCTTCATTTGAAATGGGAGGCAATCAAGTAAGATGTCAAAGTCTTCTTTTTTCTTTCAGTCAGATTATCTGTGTTTGGATCTCAACTATTACTTCCTGGCTATGGGATCTTCAGCAGGTTACTTCTGTTTTTCATCTGTAAAATGAGGATAATATCAGTACATACCTCGAAGGGCATAGAGTTCTTGTGAGGATTAAACAAGTTCATTTTTGCAAAGTTCTTAGAGCAGTGTGTGACTCATAGTTTGTGCTATACAGATATTTGTGATGAGAAGGTGAGAAAGAAAACAGACATCCTCAGGAATATCTCAGAGGAAGTGGGAAGTGTAGCAAACTGGTGTAAGTAGACATAATTGGGCAGAGTTCATGGAAGCATCTGCAAGTATCCTATCCTCCACCCCCAGATTTTTGAGTCCCAGTAGAATTCTCAGTGCGGTTTCTTCTGCAAATTCATTACCACTGTGGAAAAGACACAACAGTACTGGATGGCCAGGAGTGAAACGATCAGGGATGGAGTCCTGGCTCCACTACTTTCTGGCTGTGTGATCTTTGGCAAATCTCTTCCACTCTCTGCAGCTCTGTGCCACATGTTTAGTAAGGGTTATGGCTTATGCTTAGCAATGACGCTGAGGATTTTCTTGGTGAAGATGTCTAAGTTATCTTTCGGGAGGAAGATATTTCCCATCCCAGCTCACTCCAGGGTTGCCTGCCATGTTATATGATCACCTGCTTCTCTGGATATGCACAGCCCTGCGTCAATATCATTCCTCAGGCATAGTCAAACTTTGTGTCACAGCTATCCCCTCTAGTAGCTGGAGAGTACCCTGATGGGAAGGGCTGAGTCTCATTCTTCTCTCTGTCCTCACCTTGTCCCAAAGTGCTTGAAAACTATTAGTTGCACAAATAAATGAATGAGCAAAATTGGAGTGTAGTGTACAATCCTCAACACCCTGCGTCTGCTTTCTGTGAGTGTCACCTGGAGGAGCCTGGGATTCTCTTCAGAGGTGGCTATGCCTCTGCTTTCACTCTTCCAGAGTCAGCAGTCCCTGTCTTGGGGCTTCACTACCTGATGGCAGTTCCTAAACCTCTGAACACACCAACCCCACAGAGAGTAGACTCAGCGTGTCTCCCTACCAAGACTCTGCAGCAGGGTCAGGAAGGTTGGTAGGCCAGTCAATGGATCCCTCAACTGGCTGCATGTCAGAACCACCAGGAGCATATGTTCAAATTACAGATAATGGAGCAAACCCAAGTCCTCTGGGTGAATCCTATCAGCTGGGTACTAGGTCATCAGCTGCCATTTGGGACTCACAGGACCATATAACTCCTAAAGTTTTAGCATCCAGGATGAAATCTTCTTGACCCCAGTTCTAGAACAGGGTAAAACAAACCCTCCCATTCTCTCTCACACCATTCCTTCAGAGTTCAGTGTTTGCCAAGGCATGGCAATTATGTTCTGTAGTTAGACATGAGGCTGGTCACTCTTTAGGGGAACCAGGTAAAACAAACTTGGGTTATTCCCAAATGTTACCTTTTATGTCATGTAACAGCTTTGGTCTTCATGCTGGAGGGTCTCAGGTTCAGACAGAGGGATAAGTCTTCTTACGTCTCCATGCAACATTTAATTGAAGTTTCCCAACAGAGGCATTATGTCCTGCTATGTACCATGGAGATATCTGCACTGGAAATTAATGGGAGGTTCAAGAAACTTGCTTATGACAAATGCCCCACCCTCATCCCCTCAGAGCTTTGTTACAGAATGTCTAAGATGGGTGTTTTCTGGGGGCAGGAAGTTGTGGGCAGAATTTGGGAGAAGAGGATTAAGATACCAGTCAAGAAGAGTAAGTTCAAATCTGAACAGTCATGACTCCTTAATGGAAGGTGGTCGGCGGCTCTGGCAGGGGAGAGCACTGAACCAGGAGGCAGCAGAGCTGTCCTGACCTTAGCTTGGAAACCATTTTGCTGTAAGGCTCTGGACCAGTTCTTTTATGTCACCCGCTCTTGATGGCCCTGTTTTGGTTCGTTAATGCTGCTGTTATGCAAAATACCAAAAATGGATTGGCCTTTATAAAGGGGGTTTATTTGGTTGCACAGTTAGAGTGTTGAGGCCATAAAGTATCCAAGACAACACATCGGTAATCGGGTACCTTCACTAGAGGATGGCCAATGGTGTCCGGAAAACCTCTGTTAGCTGGGAAGGCATGTGGCTGGCATCTGCTGATCCCAGGTTGTGTTTCAAAATGGTGTTCTCCAAAGTGTTGCTCTTGGGGTGTCTTGTCCTCTCTTAGCTGCAGCTGCCCTTCCAAAATGTCACTCTCAGCTGCTCTCCGAAATGTCACTCTCAGTTACTCTGAGGTCCTTCTGTCTGTGAACTCCTTTATACGACTCCAGTGATCCAATTAGCATCCACCGTGAATGGGCGAGATAACATCTCCATGGAAATTATCCAATCAAACATTTCACTCACAGTTGATTGAGTCATATCTCCATGGAAACACTCAATCAAAGAATTCCAATCTAATCAACACTAGTATGTCTGCCCCCACAAGATTGCATTAAAGAATGTGGCTTTTGGTGGGACATAATATATCCAAACTGGTGGAGGCCCCATATGTAAAATGGGGGAGTCAGATCTCTGAGCATCTTTCCAGCCCTTCCTGTCTCTTTGGCACAAAGTTTAAGGACAGTGTCAATGTGGTCATTGCAGTGTCTGGTCTAGCACATGTCCTCACTTCCTCTGCAGCCTCTGGCCCCGGATGTGACCTTACACATCACTTTCATAGGGACTGTACACATGCTTGGGTGAGGATCAGTGTTGGTGGCTCCTCTTGAGCCCTCAACTGAAAGCTCGAACAACAAAACGTGAACTCGAGCTCATGGATACTACCCACTGATGTTTCTCATATACAGAAAAGCACAGGCGGAAAGCATCTGTCTTCTGCCTCCCTCTCCCTTGTAAAACAAAGCAAAACAAACAAAAAAAACATGCCACTCCTCAAACCAAAAGCTATCCTCCAAGTTACTTCTTCTAGAAGGAGTACTTTTTCATTTTTCTGTTTTAGGCTGGGGATGGCGGTAGGAGTTAATGATATTCTGGGGAATGGAACAGTTTCAAAACAGCCTTCCTTGATGGGCAGTAACAGTTCAAAATGTGGGCAGCCCAAAGGGTCAAAAAATCAAGATTTGCTATGCACCAAGGGAGTCAGGCCCCCAGGACCTGACAGAAGACACAAGAGCTGGGGCCAGCCATTCATTAAAGAGCACCTGGGCCTGACCACCTCCAATTATTTGGTTTCCATTGGCAACCTGGAACCCAGTACTGTGGTGCTGTGGCCCAGCAGCCACTATGACCAGGTGGATTCCTGAAAATGGCTTGAAGACTGCTCCACTTAGAGGGGTGGGCAGCCAGTGTAAGGGACACTCGGGGCCATGTGGCTTGTGCACTTTTCTGTTTCCAAGGCCAGTCTGCTTTCTCCAAGTTTTCATCTCTCTGCTCTTTCTGCACTTGGCCTTAGACATGTGGGCAGCATGGAAAGCACAGAGACCTTGTCAGAGCATTTGCTTCACCTTTTTGATTCTGAAATCAGCACAGAACATGACAGCTCACGTGCTACCTTTCTCGTTAGCCATGAGTGGTTCTTCTAGGAGTGCCTATTTTATCATTAAATAAACATTTGGGCTGTGTTAAAATTGGCCCAAACTGCAGGAAGACTGCTCAGCTTGGAGAAATCCATTCATTGATCTATGGTTGACACCAAACCTGTATATTTATCCTCTTTTTTCTTCTAAGTAATGGGTTGAGGCTCACTGATTCAAGCTGACACCTTAGCAGGGAAGCAGGGCACATAGCAGGAGGAGAATGTGCTCAGTCAGGCCTGTTGAGACCTGTAAGGATGGAAAGATTCCAGACACTGCTCATACCTCAAAGAAGTGAACTTTGGCTATGAATTCATCACTTGGAGATCATATTTCTCACGTGCTTTACTCACAGGAGGAGGTGATTACAAGTGGAAATTAATTTCCAGCTAGCATTAACCATTTGCTTTTATATCATGGTTTAAATTTTAGTTTTTAGCCGGAGTCACCTTAACGCTAATTCCAGCAAGGTCCCGTAGTGAATGGACACTTTTGCCCCTTCAGGCACTCGACAGAGAGGCACTAAACGACACTGCCCTGGGTGAGCAGAGCGAGATTGGCTGGCTCCAAAGGTTTGAGAGCCAAAGCTGGCGTGTCTACAGTGAGAGTGATTCACAGCAGCGGAAATGCAGAAACCCAGGGGGCTCAGTTCATGGTGCTTTAACCTGAAACAACAAGGCAAGGTGCTCTCTCAAAGGTGGCTGCACTTTTTGGCTGTGTTGTTATTGATGACACATCATGTCCAAGTGGGGAAAGACCAGAGTTCCAGAGTTCTGTGCCCTTTGCCCTGGATGCACACCATTTGGAATAATATGGGGTGATCTACAGGCCACCCTCCTGGGATGGCGGGGTGGGGGTGGGGTGTTTGGCGGGGGTGGGAGGGAGCCAGACTGAAGCAAGTTCAAGAAAGTGTTACTGAGCACCTTGGAAAGAGCGAGAGGATTTGCAGGGAAGGCAAGCTGCATTTCTGCCCTTATGGAGCTCACAGTTTGGTGCATGAGTTAACCACAGTTAATGCTCAGGAAAGTGCTAGGAGCATTCAGAGGAGGGCAGGGGGCTGGGGGCCTGGCCTGCTTTGTGGAGAGGGGGCTTTGGTAATTGCTCTCTCCCCTGACCTCCCACAGCACATTGTTTACTCCCCTCTTAGAGCACTCAGCAGGCTGCAGCGAGATTGTTTGTATGCCCCTCCCTCCAATTAGACCCGAAGCCCTGATGGGGTAAGGAGCAGGCTTTGTTCCTCTCCCTATTCCCAGGGCCAGACACAGGCTTTGCACGGAGAAGGGCCTCTGGGAAGCTTTGCTGAACTGAACAGGCAAAGCAAAGCTTTTTCTGGAAGAGCAGCACTTTGGTTTGCTCGGTAAGGAGGGAGGGGATTCTTTCCAGTCAGAGAAGTGGGGGTTGGGACTGTCTGTTTGTGTCCCCATGTCATCTCCCCAACTGGCCTGGGGCTACTATCTCTGAATTCACTAACACCTAGCCAGGAGCTCTCCAAAATGGAGCCCCGAGCATGGCGATGCATTCTTGCAAATTCATAGAAACACTGAACAAAACACAACAAAAAAAGCTATTTTTAAGATGCAGCCATCACTGGTCCCTACTGGTCACACGGGAAAAAAATGTTTTTATAAAAATGTGACTTTATAACAGTGGGATGAGGCTGCTATCCCCTTAACCCAGGCATCAATCTTAGCATCCTGAATAGTGGGGCCACCAGACCTGATGTGCCTCTTAATGTGATCCACTATAAAATATTCCTGAAAAAATGTGAGCAGTGCACTTAGCCTAACTTTCAGTTTACAAAAAGCACAGGAGACAGATGATTGAGTTAAAGACTCACAAGGAAATAATCTGATAAATCCAGAATGTTGGATGATCAACAGTACAACTGACCTCATTTCTTCACAAAGTTGGTGTCATGGGGATGGTTCCAGATTAAAACAGAATAAAAAGACATAACAAAACATGCAGTGTGTAAATCTTGATTGGGTCCTGATTTTTTTAAAGCAGCTACAAAATGTAGTTTGGGAACAATTTATGAAATTTGAATATTATTTAATAATAGGTTGATTTTCTTAAGTATGATAATGATATTATGCTAATGTAGGAGAATATCCTTATTTCTAGGAGATGCAAAGTGAAGCATTTGGGGGCAAGATGCCATGATGTCTGAAACTTATTCTGAAATGGTTCAGAAAACCAATAGATGAGGCAAATGTGGCAAAATGTAAAAACAAAACAAAATGAAACTTAAATCTAGGGTATGGGTATTTGGGTATTTATTATAGTAGTCTCTCTGCTTTTCTGAAAAAAAAACACATGCAAATAAAACATATTGCCAGGCTTCTCCTCAGCCTCCCTCCTATTCAAGCCTTCTTCTCAGGACATTACTCCAAGCCTAGTGTAGGTCTTTGGCACCTCATGCTACACAGATAACAGAGCAGTCACAGTCTTCACAGAGCTCCATCTGTGCAATTTAGTGAAGGCACTGATGCAAGTGAGCTTTTCTCCCCCACCCCCCACCACACACACATATATGTGTGCACACACACATACACTAATCATGCCCACCTCCATCCCCACACTTTTTGCTCCTCATCTTTACCTCTCCACAAACTACACAAGCTCCCTGTTTCCCAAGTCCTTTCCTGGTGGCTCCTGTTCCAATCCTAGGTTTCCTGCTCTCCCCCTTGCCTCCAGTTTCTGATTCCTTTTGTATTTACAGGTTGATGAAGATTATTAACAACTGCCTGAGTTTCATTTCCTTATCAGCTAAAGGATGTGCCTTTGTGACAACAGACCACAGTGAATAAAAGTGAACCTACACTCGTTTCTTCAGATGTTTATTACGATATCCTGTTTGTCACCGTGTAGATGCTGCCAGGACATCCATTTCATTTGCAGTAGGTGATCTCTTTTCTAGGGGATTTGTGAGGAAGAGCAAGCACTACAGTCATTACCCACATTTCAACCAGCATTTATTAGTGCCTACCCACTCCCTTGCACCTTCAACACATGAAGGGCACAATGATAGCTTCTGTGGGAGCTACCAAGGGGAATCAGGTGGAGACACCAACAAACAATGTGCCATAAGTATCCAGAGAAAGCAGAGTATTCTTCCTACTGGGCAGGGGTTGGGGTGGGAAGATATGGCAAGTCCATAAGATATTTCCAATTTCTCCTTTGATCTTGAAATATATTTTCCATAATTCTGCAAAGACTTGAAGAAATGAAAGAAAGTACTTAATTTGAGAAAGCCTCTGTTCTTCACTTTATTTCCTGTTCATTCCAGCCTGCACACAGGAGTCAGCTAAACCATGGGAACTGAGGGAGAGGGACAGCCACCTTTTAATAGTAGCCCATAGTAGGGGGTGGGGTTGCTGGAGCCTGGAGGTGACTCTCAGAGTAGTTGGAGCCTTGTTACAGGTAGAATCTCTACAATGGGACTTTTCCTTATGTTACCCATCTGTTAAGTAGCACCTATTGATTTCTGGTTTCTTGTGACAGATGTCCACCCAGATTAGATGCAATAATAATACATTTAGCATGGCATGGTTGTTCGGAGCTGTATGTACCCCAGAAAGACATGCTTTTAAACCTAACCCATTCCTGTTGGTATGAGTCCATTGCAAGTAGGACTTACTGATGAGGTTACTTCAGTTAAGTTGTGACCCACCTCAATCAGAATGTGTCTTAAGCCTATTACTGGAGTCTTTAATAAAACAAAAGATAGAGAGAGAACCAGAGGGAGGAACCAGAAGCTGAACATCAGTGGAATCAGGGAGAATCCAGGAGAGGCTGTGTTGCCTTATGACAGAGTAACCCAGGACCAAGGATCACCAGCAGCCAGACCCAGAATTCTAGTCTTCAGGAACAAAGCATTGTCTTGACAACACTTTGATTTGGACTTTCTCTTAGCCTCAAAACCATGAGCAAATAAATTCTTATTGTTCATTTAACCTAACCCATTTCATGGTATTTGCTTGAGCAGCCCAGGAAACTAAAACACATGGCAAAAGGCAAATGTCATGATAAGTAGTAGTATGATGCAACTGTCAAGAGATCCAACTTTGGAGTCCCACAGACATAGGCTCAAATCCCAGCTCCATCTCTTCCTGGTTGTGTGACTTTGGGTAAGTTACTTAATCTCTCTGTGCCTGAAGTCTTTTGATTATGCTCTGCATGCTATTTATTTTTCCATTCTTTTATTTTCAACCTTTCTATAGCTTTAATTTTAAAGTACCTGTTGTGAGAAGAATTTTTTCCCTCAGTCTGACAATTTTTGTCTTTTAATTACAGTATTTAATCCATTTACATTTAAGGTAATTGCTGATAAATTTGGGTTTAAATCTTCCACATTACTATTTATTTTTTATTTGTCCCTCTTATTCTGAGTTCCTTTTACTCTCCTTTCTTTTTTCCCCCAAATTAGCATTTTTATTAAATCAAGTTAAAAATGTTAATTGTAGAGGAGCTAAGCAAGGTCCCAGCCAGAGTGCAGCTGGTGAGTGGACACTGAGCCCCCCACCATGGCCACTTCTGCCAGGTGGATATCAATGAGTTTGATGAGAACAAATTCATGGACGAGCAAGAGGAGATGGCGGGGGTGGCCCGGACCTGAGTGAAGTCGATGGGCTTCTGTGGCAAGGGGACATGCTTCTTGCAGAACTCCCCAGTCAAAACCAAGAATCAAGCTGTGAAGGAACAAGCCCAGATTGTGATGCTGAAAGTGCTCACAAACTTTAAGAGCAGCGAAATTGAGCAGGCTGTGCAGTCACTGGACAGAAATGACATTGACTTGTTAATGAAGTAGATTTATAAAGGGTTTGAGAAGCCCACAGAAAATAGCAGTGCAATGTTACTCCAGAGGCACAAAAAGGCATTAGCAGTAGGAGGACTAGGCTCCATTATAAGAGTTCTCAGGCAAGAAAGACTGTTTTTAAAAAAAGACTCATATTAGGTTAAGAAGATAAGAATTTTGGATGCACAGGCTAGCGAAGAAGGGACCTACAATGGACCATCTTCCTAGGACCTCCCAACTAAACTGTTTCAGGACATGGATCTGCTGACATGTATTTCACTTTCAAGGTGGAGGGAGAAATTGTCTTCCTTGTTTACCAGTCCTTTGCAGGAATCTGATAGCCTATGTCTTTGTCTATGACTACTGCAGAACTGACATTTTGACGGTCTGCCAGAGTGGCTGGTCAGCATACCTGGTACCTGTGTGCGCTGCCTGTTTAAAATGGCGGAGGGGTGATTTGGGCAGGTACAGATCCAAAGGCTATAGTAAAAGGGAGAGCTTGTTTTTTTGAGGTGAAAAAAAAACCCACAAAAAAACAAGGGTTTGTACAGACATCCCGTCCTCCCAGAGAAGACAAACTCTCTTGGGTTTATTGCATCAATAAAGCTCTTGACTTACTAGTTAAAAAAAAAGTTGATTGCAGAAAAGTGACCAAGGGTTATAACAAAACCAAAATACACCTTTTTAGACAATATATGTATATATTAGCAGCAAACTACTTCTGGATTTTCTTTTATGTTCTTTTTAGTTATTTATTTTAAAGAAAGCATAAACAACGTATATTAGTATGGAATGTCAGTGAATCCCATCTTCATGTTTTATTCTGGGATATAGGCCTGCTAGTACAAGATACTTTATGATTCTCATGAATGACTATTAAGAACAAACCCAGCTTTAACTAAAAAATAGTGAAATAGAATGGCTGGTCGGGCATTATCTTTGAAAATAACAAATGAACACCATATAAACAGACGTTATGTAAGGCTGTGTTTGTGGGTAGACACAATTTTTAAGGTTAGTAATAGCACCACCTAGGTGGTTAGTACTAGACCACCTAGTATTTGACTGTTTTTCTAAAAATTTGGTGACATAAAATTTTAATCAAATCAGATAAACACTTCAATCCCATATTGCTTTTCCATTTTCAAAATCCTTAATAGAAATTCTGTATACAACCTGGCAAACTGCATGCCTATAATCATGTATCTATACATACATATACATCTTCAGTTTTGAATGAATTTCTAAACTGAGTAATGAAGCCAAACCTCTCGCTTGAATGTATATAGAATATCATATCACCAACTGAAAATTTCTAATAAATATTTTATCTTAGCTAATCAGAAATATTGGCTATTGAAAAATTCTGAGACCAAAAGATGTCATCCAGTTTACTATATTTTGAACTTACAAATTAATCAAATGAGCAAAATTGAAATTACCAACTGCCCATCAAAGAAATAAATTTTTCTCTCCTATTTCCTATTAATACCAAAAAGAAAACATCTTTACAATGAGCTTTCACTTTTTAAAGAGTTAAATTTATTAAAGAAATCTCACTGGTCTTCAAAATTACTAGAAGTTCTATCAATACAATTTTCTTAAAGCTGAATTCTTCAGCTGGAATCTGCTTTATTGAAAAGTTTACTTTGGATTGTTCTATTTAACACTTCAAGGTTCCACTCTGGAACTCTGATAACTGGTTCAGATTTGTTAGGTTTATATCAATCACATCTTTCAGAAGTTGCTACTGTGTGTTACCTGTGTACAATAAAGTAAATGTAAGAAACTGTACCAAATTTCAAAAGCAACATAATAATGAAAAATTCAAGAATATGTAACATAAAAAAGATATGGTACAACGGGGATTCCCTTTACACTATTACATTGGTGAAATATAATCCTTTTTATACTTTTAAAGCTAATGTCATAACTTTCATTTTTAATTTATCAAGAGAATGAAGTAGTTAGATGGCTCATCTTTATTTTTCAATTAAAAAAGTGAAACAATAGACTGAATTACTTTTATTAATATATACATCTAGTTATTGAAATGATGACTTTAAGTAGTTCTCCTCTTAAAGTTGGCACTTGCAGGTACAAAGATGCAGAGATGTCTATAGACTTCAGATGTTTACTTGGAAAAATTCAACAGCAGTTTGATATTGGGTTTCCTCATCTAGCTGAAGTTTCACAAAGTCTCCATAATCAAACTGATGTTTCTGATTTGGATGAATAATGAAATTTCTAGTAATCTGGCTAGGATCTCCCCAAGGAAGAGACACACAAATAGGACATGTCACAGGCACTATCTGAAATAGGTGATTGCTGTTACAGTGATCCGTAAATGCTGTCTGGTAAAATTTGATTTTTGACACAAGGGACGCTTAAAGGTGAGATGCCCAGAACTTATATTCCCTTGATAATTTCTGTGTTATCAGATGTGGACGTTTCACTCCTATTAGTATTCCCTAGTCTCCTTTCTCGACTTTTTATTTTACTTTTGAAAATTGAAGTATGGCAGACATACATAAAAAACAATGGACCGTAAGTGTATAGCGCTCAATGAATTATCCTATATCCTTGGACAAAAGAAAATTACCAGCACACCAGAAGCTGTTCTTATGCCCCCTCCCAATCACTACCTCCTCTCTCCTTCCTCAAAGGAACCATTTTTCTATCTTCTAATATCATAGATTAGTTGTATCTACTTTTGAAACTTACATACATTGATTAATAGATAATGTAGTCTGCCTGGATTCTTTTGCTAAATATTTTGTTTGCGAGTTCACCCATGTTGTTGTGTGTAGCTACAGTTTTTTTTTTCATTAATGTATACACCATTAAGTTTTTGAAATTTTTCTCATCTTTAAAATCCCAAAGTCCGGGGAACACTGATCAATGCATCCTTGATATAGGAATACTTTTTCCCCTTAACTTTTTATTCTGATATAATTTCAAACTTACAGAAAAGTTGCAAGAATAATACAAAGGACTCCTGTATAACTTTTAGCCAAATTGATTGATAACATTTCAGCACATTTTTTATTCTCTCGCAGAAAATAGATCATTTGCATAATTACATTTCCCCTCTATATGCACATTCATTTACTACTCTTTCAGTGGTTACCATAGAGATTATATCCATGAGGCATCAAAAAATAAAATTATTTACTACTTGTACTACCTCAGAACACACTAATTTCATTTACCCATATCCCACCTTTTGTGCTACTGCTGTTGCATGTTTTAGCTATGCATATGTTTCAGATGCTGTAGGATTTTGCTATTATTGTTTTATAGAGTCAATTTTCATTTAGATTTATTCATATATTTACCTTTCCTGCTGCCCTTCATTCCTTTCCTGCATCTTCCATCTGTGATCAGTTTCCTTCAGCCTGAAGAATTCTCTTTAGCTTTTCCTATAGTACATTTTTGCTGGTGATAAATTTTCTGTTTTTATTTTTTTAATGTCTCTATTTTACCTTCATTTTTGAAGGACACTTTGGTTGGTATCAAATTCCAGGCTGACAATTATTTCCTTTCAGGGCTTTGAAGGTGTCATTCCCTTTTCTTCTGGTTTCCATTGTCCCTGTTGAGTAGTCATTTATCAGCTTTATTATATATGTCTTTGAAGGTGCTGTACCATTTTTTAACTGTTTTTGATATTTTACCTTGTCTTTTGTTTTCAGCAGTTTAATATGATGTGCCTAGGTGTGGTTTCTTTGTATTTTTCCTGGGGTCCATAGTGCTACTTAAATCTGTAACTAGATGCCTTTGTTCAGTTTTAGAATATTCTTCAAATATTTTTTCTGCTCCATTGTCTCCTCCCTCTCTGTCTGGAAATGTGTGTGTGTGTGTGTGTGTGTGTGTGTGTGTGTGTGTGTGTATGTAGATATATCTGACTGTATGTGTATATACATGTATGCATATAATTTTAGACATTTTCACCATATCCTGTATATCTTTGAATTTTTAATCCTTTTTTCTATCTATGCTTTAATATGGATTTTTTTCTTCTAACCTATTTTCCAGCTTACTGACCTTCCTTCAGTTATGTCAAATTTGCTGTCAGACTCATCTATTAACTTGTTAATTTTCAGTTATTGTATCTTTCAGTACTGGAATTTCCATTTAATTCTTCTATATGATTTGTAGTTGTCTGATGATAATCTCTATTTAGCCATGTAATTTGCTGATCATATTAATCATAGGTATTTTAAAGTCCATGTCTGATATCTCCAAAATCTATATCTTCTGTGGATCAGTTTCTAACAGTTATTTTTTCTTCTCTTGGATTTTGGTCATGTGATCTTATCTCCTGGAATGCTTGATAATTTTTTATTGAATGCCAGACGTTGTACATGCATATATAAAGAGATAATCTGTGGTTCTGAGTGATATTATCTTCCTGAAGAGAGACTTGACTTTGACTTCACAAGTGGTGTGGACAGGGACAGATCACCTAAGTTCAAGGAAGGATTGAGCCAATTCAAAGATGGCTTCACTCTTTGTGAGGATTGGTAGCTTTCTTGTTCATTCTTAATCCAAGTTGTAGCCTTTTGGGGATCTCAACTTAAAGACTTTCACCAGACCTCCTGTCCTTGGTGGCCCTTAACCTCTATTGTTCAATCCTCCAACCCCACAAGATTGGGGGAATCCTGCTCAGCTACTTAGCCACTGCTTGGAATTAGTAAATGCCTTGAGGGGAAAAGTGGTGTCAAATGTCAAGCTGTCCTCTTTGTGTCTCCTTTATCTCTGGCATATTGCTCTCTCAAGTCCTTGCTGCCTTGGTAGTTCCCCAGTGTCTTCAAACAATTTTTTTTCATATTTTATTCAACTTTTCTAGTTCTCAGAACAAAAGTTGGTCTGCGACAAGCTATTCTGGCATTATCAGAAGTTAATATCCTCCTATGTCTTTTGACTTGATCTTAGTAATCGTTGATAGTTTGGGGTACTACAACAACTGCTTGGCTCATGTATATATTTCCTGTCTCATATCTGGAATCAACCATTTTCCCAAGGAGCCATGGCTTATTTCAGTAGGAAATATTATTTAAATATTGCAAGCTGGGCATTAAGGAGTGTTCTTTCCTACTGGGTTGCATTGTTTCTTGACCTTTTCAGTGGCCAGAGCTAGGAAATATGCACCTTTTTGAAATAAAAAACTATGGAGTTTATGCTGATAATTTCAATCCATAGATTATAATGCATTTTACTTATCTTCTTTGATTTTTTTTTTTTTTTTATTTTACTATGTTTGTTAGATTTTCATTAATTTCTTTAAATGAGTGTAGAAATATTATCTAATACCACTTGTGTCATGGGGACTTTGATTGGGATTAAATTAAATATAAAAAAATGAATATGGGAAAATGAGTATATCTTTCTATATCACCATGCTTTTATTTCTAGAGATATTTCCTAATATAATGTTCAAACTGATAAAAGACTAAGAGAATTATCAAAGACCATTAAGTGTAATTTTATGTTGCCATTAAAATGTCTTGTGAACAGTTTAATAACATAGCAAATTGCTTATCATATTATGTGAAAGTAGAAGAATATAAAGTTATATTTTATAGAAGCCTATGACCAAATATTGTGAAATAAAAATGTGTTCAATCACACATAGTTATAAAGAAAAAAAACAAGGTACAACACACTCCAAAGTGAGATCAGTGCATTGTGAATTTTTTATATTTTAAAATTTTATGCATAGTCAAAATCAGAAGAATGAAATCTCAAAAAATTAAAAGAATATCTTAGCTAACTTTATATAAGGAATAAAATAGTTATTTCCATCAAAATCCATGAAATTTTATACCTTGCAGAAAAATATATATAGTATTCTTACCATAATCTTTTATTACTATTTTTTAGAGAAGTTGTAGGTTTACAGAAATATCATGTACAAAATATATAAAACACTTATATCACACTATTGTTAACAACTTGCATTAGTTTGGTACATTTGTTTTAATTCATGAAAGAACATTTTTAAAATTGTACTATTAACTTTAATCCATCATTTACAATACGGTTAATTGTGTTGTAACATCCTATGTTTTATCTTTAATTTTTATTCTAGATAAATAGGAGAAGAAAGAGAGAAAGAGGAAGAAGGAATAGTCAAAGAAATAGTGACAGAGAACTTCTTAGAGGGAAAGATTGCAATCTTTCATCATTAGGTAGGATGTTAGCTGTGGACTTTTCATATATGTCCTTCATCATGTTGAGAAAATTTCCTTCTATTCATAGTGTTCTAAGTGTTTTTGTCAAAAAGTGGTGCTGGATTTTGTCAAATGCCTCTTCTTCATCAATTGAGATGATGATGTGTCTTTATTTTCCATCTTCTGAGACTCCCATAATTAATGTAATCCCATGCCTGATGATGTCCCATAGCTGTCTTAAGCTATTTTCACTTTTAGTATTTATTTTTTATTTCTGCTTCTCAGCATGACTGATTTCAAGTGTCTTGTATTCAAGTTCACTGATTCTTTTTTCTGCCAGTTCCATTCTGCTCTTGATATGCTCCTGGGCATTTTTCATTTCATTTATTGTGTTATTCATCTCTAGTAGCTCTGTTTGTTTCCTTTTTAAAAATCTCTGTTTCTTAGACTCTCATATTGTATTTTCATTGCCTTCCTGATATCCTGTAGCTCTTTGTCTGTACTTTCCTTCATCTCCTTAAGCATTTTTAAGATCTTTTTTTTAAGTAGTTGTTTGGTTTGTCCACATTCTCATCTTCTTCATTGGTGTTTTCTGGATTTTTGTACTCTTCCTATAGATTGACCATGTTTCCTGTTTCTTGCTTTGTCTTATACATTTTTGCACACTGTTCATTTTAGCATTTTAAAAAATTTAACTCTGGATTTACTTCCTGGGATGTCTTTTTCTTGGTTTTTTAACCAGCTGGTGATAAGACAGAGATTTCTTGATGTTCATCCCTCTTAACAGGAAGATGTGCCTAAGCTGAATGCACTGTGCTGGGTTTTCTCTGTTTTACTGGGCCTCTCTCTTGACGTGGGCTTTTGCTAATTAGCTGTTTTGGAGTTCTCCAGTTTACAGGAGTTTGATGTCCCTTTTGTTTCCCAGGGAACAAACCTTCCTCTCTCATGTATCTGAAGTGGGCAGGCCTTTGCCTCAGATTTTCTGCCTGTATAGTTTTTACACCCCTTTTATTGTCCAGTGCTGTTTTTGCTTAGAAGGCAAATTCTGGGATGAGGGTTAGCACTTTCCCAATTCAATCTTTTCCAGCCAAAACACAGCCAGGGACTCACGGAGGGTATGCAGACCAGCTGAAAAGTGCCCTGTGGAGGGGGTCAGGAAGGGCACCAAAAATTTCAATGGCTCCCCAATGATGAGCTTTCTTGGCCTGCCCAGAAAATGCAGAACTTCAGCTAATTTTCCCCCACAGTCCTGAGGAAGCCCTACATCTTTAAATCTCCACCACCTCTGCTCCTGTCCAGGGAGGGTTGAAATAATGGCTGCTGCCACCTTTTTCCAGAGGAGGTTGAAACAACAGCTGCCCTCAGAGTGGGTCTCAGTGCTAAACTTCTGATTTTATAATTTATATCTTTTCTCTTATGCTAAAAATCTTGCTTCCTAATGACATTATTACTTATTTGCTTTATTCTAATATATATCTCATATTTGCTTTATTTTAATATATCTCTGTGTGTTAATATAACAATCATAATATAACTACTGACAAAAGACTGAATGCAATTTCATATTTCCTTCTGTTTCTTTGTCATCAGTATATATTCCACTGGGGATATGCAGTCAAAATACTGTGATTCAAAACTTCAAATTATTCTGCTCTGTATGATTATGCCATCAATTTGATATACAGGTAATTCATTTATTTGAATTTGTTTTCAACTTTAAGGTATTATTTTTTCCTTTTTAATTTTGCTTTTAAATTATATGAACTATTAAACAATTCTAAATCTAAAACTATAAAACAAGTTAGATTTAAAGAGATTTAGCTTCCATCCCTGTCTCCTCTTCTCATTCTTTCTTCACCTACAGGTTACCACTTTTTGTTAGTTTTTATTTAGAGTCCATGTGGACAGGACTTTGTGGTGATTGGATGTAGCAGCTGAGAGAGATGGGGGAGTTGAGGCTGACTCACATTTTCCAGTTTGAGCAACTGAAAAAGGGGGTTGGGGTGATACCACAAAGAAGAGAAGAAGAAGGAGCCCATTTTTTGAGGAAGGCTATAAGTTCCATTTGGACAAGTTAACTTTGAGGTGCCTGCATAATATCCCAGTGGCGATGGTGATACCTGCCATCTTTAGGCCTTTTATGTTCTGATTCTTTATACATCATCATTTACTGGGCTCCAAGTGCCATACATGCCTGTTTTAGCTACCATCTCAGGTAATCCTGCTATCTATCTGCATTCTAGATCTCTACACTTGGATGTCCAACAGGCATCACAAAGTTAATGCGACCAAAACCAAAGTTCTCATTCCCAAACATCTTACCAGAGGTGGGATAGCATGGTAGTTAAGGACACTGGTGCTCAAGAAGATTACCTGGGTTTCTGTCCAGTCTCTGCTAATGGACTGCAGGACCTTGGCAAATCTTAATTTCTCATCTGTAAAATGAGGATGATAATAATGGGACTTACCTTATTGCACTGGTACAAGAATTAAATCAGTTAAAGTACATAAAGTACTTAATGCCTGGCACAGAGGAAGCAGTATAATTTTTTTTCAATACCATCCCCAATCTGCTCTTCGCCAGATACTCCTTGGCCATCAGACCAAAACCTACATGCTAGCCTTCGTGTTTCTCTTTTCCTCATCCTACCAGTTTCATCCATCAAGATGTCCTAGTCTATCTAAAATCCAATCAGAGCCACCCCTCCCCTCTGAGCTGCCTTTGTCTCCTACCTGGAGGATGGCACCAGCCCCGTAGCTGCTCTCGCTCACCCACTCCTACCCTTCCCAACACATTCTCCATCCCTGAGCTACAGAACACTTTCCAAAGCACCGATAGCTCTCTTTCCTGCTGGGAGCCCTTGCCCTGCATCCAGCATCCAGCATGAGTCAACCTTCTTCCCCTGGCCTCCCTGCCACTCCTCACTGACACGCACTGGAGACTGCCAGCCACACCAAAACCTATGCCTGGATACACATGGATTCTCCCACGCTCCTGAGAGCATTCCAGGTCTTTCCATCTAGAAAGTTTTTCTCCAGATCTCAGCCTGGAGAACTCACAGCACAATAATGTTTTAAAATCCTCACATTTAGGACATTTTTATAGTTGTCCTGTGAGAAAAGACATCAGAGGGGGAAAAGAACTTGCTCAAATTCCTTCAGTGATTTTTCCCCCTTGTTCATTTAACAGACTTTTCTTGAGCTGTGTGCCAAGGCCTCTCCTTAGACCCTTAGAACATGGAGATGATTTTGCCTGAAGCTGCCTCCCCAGAAGGACATCCTGGTGAGAAAGACCTTGCAAAATAAGGAGAAACTGTGAAGATCTATGTATCGCCATTACAAGCATCTGCATGAGCATCTGCTGACCCACCGATTGGTGTCCCACCAATTCCATCCCTCTCTGATCCATGCCACCTCCCCCCCCAGCTGACTCCATCTTTGAGGTCAACATGTGGGTGAACTGGCCAGTGAACTATCTGTACTGCTGCCGCTGGGGTGATTTACAAAGAGCCTGGGCTGTTATGCCTTTGTGATAACCTTGCCCTCGGGGCCTCAGTCAGGCCTGTCCTTTTGACGAAACAGCCTGTGGTTCTCTGCCAAGGACAGCAGCTAAACCAAGCTGGTAGCCTTGGGGAGCAGTGGTCTCTCCCTGCATCCCATTGCCCAGGCTCCTGGAGCCCCGGCAGAAACCATGGTGCCCAAAGAGCCCCACAGTGTCTTCCCAAGCCTGCACCCTCCAGACGGCACGGAATGGCTCCACAGTACCTCCCAGAGGCTGCCAGTGCCAGACGGCGAGGAGAGATTTGGTCTCTGAATGTGGGCTCTGGGGAACTGCCCATGCTTTGGAGCCTTGGAAGCATGCTGGGCTGAGCTCTATGGAGAAGGTCACTTCGGGATGGATGGCTGTACATTCAGCCCCCTTGGAGCCTGTCTCCTGTAGCTGCCTCCCCGGCACACACACTGAGGGCTGCTGTGACACCGAAATCTCTGGAGAAACCCAGGGGTCGCTTCTAAACCTCTAGTCTTGACCAAATGGTAGAAGCAGGAGAGCATCAAACATATAATTAGCAGGAGTGACAGACCCATGTGCCAGAACTGTTCAGTAGATGAGCTAAAGAAACTGAAGCAGATGGATTAAAGAGTTTACTGTCACACTAGAGGAGGTAATATTTGTATAGGCTTGGAGTGAAAGGATATTCTAAATATAACACCAAATACAGAAAATACAAAGGAAAAAAGACTGATCAATTTGACTCCAGGTTAAAAAACTTCTGTACCTTAAAAAAAAAACACCATGGATGAAGTTACGAACCAAAATAACATACTTGAAAAAATACTTGCAACATATGGCAGGCAGTGATTAATATCCTTAATATAGTGAGAGTTTTTACATATAAATAGAATTTTTCCTGAGGAAGTAATGCTGGACAGATATGAAGATTTAACTCACCAGAGATGTTCATAGGAGTCCTGTTTTTAATAGGACAAAAAAGGAACCAATCGAAATATTTATACAGCCATTTAAAATAAGATAGATGCATTTTCACTGACTTACAAAATTGTTCATGATTATTGTTAGGTGAGAAAAGTAGGTTAGAAGAAATCATATGTGTAATAGAATCCCTTTTATGTAAATAAAAGTGATCTATTTAACAAAATGTTACTATTAATTGCCTCATGGCAAGAAGGAGAAGATAAGGGTTATATGTGATTTTTTTCTTTTGACTTATTTTTCTTGCCTTTGTTTCTCTTCTATATCCTTAGTTTTTTTTTAACTGTAAAAGTAATACAGACTTGTTGTAAAAAAAGTTCAAACCAGACAGAAGTGTACAGAGCATTCTCTCTCACAACCCATCCCCCAGAGAGGACCTCTGTGAGCAGCTTGGTGTATATCTTTTCCAGATGTTTGTATGCACATATAAACATATATATGTATATTTAACATAAATGGGGTCATACTATTTACACTGGGCTGTAACTTGCTTTTTTTCACTAAACAATATGTCATGGACATCATTCCATGTCCATACATATAGATCTGACCTATGCTTTAAAAAAAGTGTGTCTTTCAACAGCTGCATATCATTACCTTTATGGATAGGACCAAATCTTTATTTTATGAGGAATATGTACTACTTGTGTAATGGAAACAATAAAATATTTTCTTAAAAAGAAATGAGAAAAAAAAGAGGAGAAAGGAAGGGAGGGAGGGAGAGAGGGAGAGAATCCTGTCATTCCTTTTGCACTTTCACGAGGCTCTGGAGTCTCTCTACTTGGGACACATCTTTGATTCTAGAGAGCTGTCAGGCCTAATGAGGTCCAGGAAACAGGGCCACTTACTCTATGATTAAAGCAAAGAGGTCCAGGGAGTTGGGGGTTTCGGGTGGGCTTGTCCAGCCCAGTCCCCAGGCTTGGAGAGGAGGCCAGGGGTCAGAGCAACAGCTCTATTTGGGACTTGGGTGACATTTAGAGGAGCAAACAACAATAAGACACGAACCAAAAACATGACAATAATCACTGCAGCGAAACAAACCGCCATCTAATTTGCCTAGACTCAGGCCAAAACCTCCCCACAACCTTTCGCCCACACCCCAACCGCCTGCTCTGTGGGTCTGATCACCGGAAGCTTGCTTTAGATCGCCCGCCCAGTCTGCCTTCTTTTACAGTCCTTCCTTTCCTTCCCTTTCTCCCTTTGCTTTCTTTTCTTATTTACCAAGTCTTTATTTCAAGAATAAAGCTTACTTTTTTACATTATAAAGTGTACACATACTAATTGTTGAAGTTTGGACAGTAAACAGAAGAGGTGAAGGAAGAAAATGATACCGCAATGTCACCATCTTCCTGAGACAGAATTTCCCTACATCTCTCTGCAGCCTCTGCCTGGTATTTGTATTTTAGCAGTTTTTCAGTTTCTGGTCCCCTGAGCTTTTCCCTTGTTATTTTCCAGCAGGCCTAGGTATGTGTCTATGCATTTTCTATCTGTTTTCTCATGTCTGCTTCAGTAGCTGAGAGATTTCAATTACAGTTGAGAGTTTATTCTGGAGGTTATTCTTATGCATTATATAGATATCCCTTTGTAGTTTCTAGTGTATTAGACTAGCTAGAATGAAATACCTGAAATTGTTGAACTGCAATCCAGTAGCTTTGATCTTTGATAATGATTGTACAACTATATAGCTTTTATCGTGGGAACATATGATTGCAAAAACCTTGTGGCTCATACTCCCTTTATCCAGGGTATGGACAGATGAGTAGAAAAATGGGGACAAAAAGTAATATGGGAAATGGGATGTTTTGGATGGTCTTTGTTCTTTTTTCTTTTTTATTGTTTTTTCTTTTTTTATTTTTTGAGTAATGAAAATGTTCTGAAATTGGTTGTGGCAATGAATGTTCAACCATATGATGACACAGTGAGCCATTAGATTGTATACTTTAGATGGATTATTATGGTGTGTGAGTATACCTCAATAAAATTGCATTAGAAAAAAAGAAAGAGAGAGAGACAGAGAGAGATTGGAAGCTTGACCTGGGCCCCAAGGGTAACATTGAAGTATTGGAGTGTTTTCACTTTATCGCTCAAGTCCTGTTTATTTTTTGGACTTAGTTCAGTGGACACGAGCTACAGAAAGAGAAAAACTCCATGCGGAAGAGTTACAATTGCACCTAGACAGCTTTCCACATCAGCATCTCCAGTGAAGAGAGAGCTGGCCGCCATGACGGGTGCCCTTCTGGAATCACCTGCACTCACAATCAGTGGTGGCAGAGACCCCTGGGGGCAGCTTATCTGTGCAGGGGCTGAGGGGAGGGTGAGAGCGAGGGCGGGTCTAGCCAAACCAAGTCCAGAAAGTCAAGAAGGGGACTTGAGTATCTGGAGAGGCTGCTCACTGTGCACCAGGCCACTCCAAGCCATTCATCACAGCAGCCCATTTTACAGAGGGGGACAGCGAGCTAGTGGGGAGGTGAGGGGAGGGGCAAGGAGGGGCAGCAGCTGTGTATCAGGCACTGTGCCAGGCACCGGGGGAACAGAGTAGACACAACATTCAGCCTGAGACCAACCCTGTTCTCCAGGCAACATGGCTAACTCTGAGGCAAGGTACAAGGACATGTGAAGTGGTGGCCATGGGAATCCCTTCCTCCTCTGGGGATCAGGAAGGCCTCAAGGAGAAGGGGACTTTGCACAGGAAGTCCAAAGTGTGTCTGGGAACAGCATGGGGGCTAGGTGAAAAGCAGGCGGCTGGAAAAGAGAGGTAGAAAGGAGCAGGAAAGAGCCACTGAGGCCAGCCTGCAGAAGGCCTTGAAGGAAAGGCCTCATACTAGTTTATAAGGAATTTGTTTGGTGCTGTTTAACGAATATTATGCAATTACATGGGTGAAAAAGAGTAAGCTGTCATTATCACAGAAGATAAGGAAATATATCTTTTTCTCTTCACCAAATGTTGAAAATGGTTTAGATGTGAAATTTTAAATAGGGTAATACAGAGTTTCAAGCTTAGTAAAATAAAAATCGGATGTGCAGTAACAAGATGAAATAAGGAGCATCAAACATATAATTAGCAGGAGTGACATTTCTCATAAGAGATTTCTATGTACATCCACTGGGATAATACATAAAACTATTAGTTGCTGGAAAAGGAAACTGAGTCCTGGTAGGGGTAGGGGCTGGTGATAAGTGACTTGCCCAACGTTATTCAGAGTAGAGGGAAACCACCAGCCAGAGCCCGAGTCACAGGACTGTCACTCTAGGGCAAAATTTCAAATAAAGAATTATACAAACACCCATCACGTCCCTGGCCTCCTCTCTCTACTAGGCTGGGCCAGTATGGAAACGTTTCATGAGGGAAATGGGCAAGGAAAGGGGAAGATGGCCCAGGTTGGTGTGAAGAGCATGGGGTTGGGGAGCAGGCAAGACCTGGGTTCTAACCCAGGCTCAGCCTTGACTTGCTGTGTGGCCTTGAACAAGTGAATCTACCTCTCAGAGCTTCAGTTTCCCCATCTGTGAAAGCGACTCACCTCACGGGTTTGTGGAGAAGAATAAATGAGCTAGTGCCGGTAAAGGACTGAGCCCAGTGTGTGAATTTAGAGAGTATTTTTGCAGTGGTCCTCTGTCTTCTTTCCATCATTGCTCTCATTAATTTTAAGTAAGGCAACCATACATGCCCATTTGCTGGGGAAGGTCCAGTGTCAACAGTGGGCAGGGAGTGCACTCTGATGTCAGAGATCGGTGTTCAATATTTCTGAGAAACACCAGAGTAGAGTAGACCCAATTCATGGATGTAAATCCCATCCCAGAGTCTCGGCAAAACAGGAGCCCATGAAAGAAGCTGTCCTTTCTCCAGTGCCATTTGGGAATCTCAGGCTGAGTGGTCCTCAGACATCATCTATTACATCCCTCTTCTCATGCTCATGCCTTTCCACCGCACCCTTCGAACCACTGCTTGCACTCACCTCATGACAGGAAACTCACTACTTTTAAGTCACTGTGATCCTCATTTGCATGGCTCCAGAGGGCTGAACCGGGTAGACACAGACCAGGGTCAGAGTCCTAATATTGGACAATTCCCTTTTCCTTTCTGAACCTCACATTCCCCACTTGCCAAGAGAGGGAGTTTGAGATGTTATCTATGTATTCTTCTTGTTCCGGTATCTTTTTTTTTAATCTGTCAGTGTCCCCAACTCATGTCCCAGTTCTCTTTCCAAGGCCCAGCTCAATTTAGGGAGGGGGTTTCTTAACCAGGATCTATGGATTGATTCCTAGCAGATCCATGGATGGGCTTTCAAGGGGTCCCTGAAATCGTGTGTGCATGTGTGTGTGTCTGTGCACATGCACACACAATTCCCTTTTTCGATGCTTCCCTCCTTTGATGGGAAGGGCTCAGAGCTTTCTCCAGAAGATAAACTGCAGCTCCAGGTGCTCTCTGAATGCCTTCCTTCCATTGTGAAAAGTGTGCCAGGATATCTGGGGTACAGGAACAGTCGGGCCCTGTGGCCACTTCTGTCCTCAGGCCCGCTCAGGGGACCCATCATTCAGGTGGCCCTTGGGAGTGGTATGCCTTCCTGTTTTATAATAGCAAAGCCACTTTAATTACATGGGAAAGATGCCAGACATAATTCCCAGTAAAAGTAAAAGGACCCTTTGTGAAACTTTAGAAGGAGGCCTAGAAAGCAAGCTTGCACTTCTGGCTTCAGGATTTCACTCAAGAGAAATGTCTTCAAAGGAGGCCGCCCATAGTAACTTTTTAAGGAGGTGGCAGTTAAACTGTCACACGAAGGGACAAAATTGAAAGTCTGGCCCAAAGACAGCTTCATCAAATTAGACACAGTGCAGTCTAGTTGACTGGCTGTATGGCTGCTTCTGCTGAGTTCCTGACTTGCCACTCTGCACCGGGCACTGCCACGTCCATTATCTAATTTCCTCCTTGCGGCAGCCTAGGGAGAGAGCTCTCAGCACTGTGGAGGGAGCATCAGCTTGGGCAGATGGTACAGCACAGCAGGTGGAGGCGCTACCCTGCATCTGCAAATGGGGACAAAAGCCCTTCCCTAGTGGACCCCACAGGGCTGGTGTGAGGACAAAAAGACATTGCGTAAAGTCTCTAGGGCAGTCCACGTGCCGTGCGTGCTTGGCAGCGGGTTGGGAGGACCAAATGAGATCCAGTCTATGGTGCAGCACCTGGCAAGTAGGAGGAACTCAAGAAATGGTGGCTATCATCACCTCCACTAGACAGGTGAGGAGACCAGGACTCAGAGAGGGTAGAGCTGGGACTTGCCCCCCAGTGGATCCACTGGATCTCCCCACCCCGGCCTCCCCATAGCCCTTTGCCTGCAGAGGTGGCTCCATGGTAAGAGAGTAGCTGATGCTCGGGAGGGGTCATAGACAAGGAGCCAGATGTGTTCTGAACACAGGCAGTCCCCTAGGCCGGCCCCCCTGGAGAAGGCTTCCCCAAAGAGGAGTGCAGACCACAGTTGGCCTTGACTGGTGATCAGACTTAGAAAAGGACCAGAGGACCTTCCAGGCAGGGAGCAGGGAGTGTGAGGGTGAGGAGGCTAAGCGGACAGCTGGGCTCTACCCACCAGTGCTGGCCATGGCAAAAGGTTGGGTGGGAGATGCAAGCTGGATGGTGGAGCAATGAGTTCACAGCCAGAGAAATGTAGGGCAGAAATGAGAGCTGAATGCAACCTTCCTTTGGTTCTGAAAAAACACCTTTTTTCAATTAAATAAAAAAGAACCAATTGCAGATAATTGCAAATCCATGTGACTAGGTATTACAGTGCTTCTGAACCAGATAAACAGTTGGGGAGGGAGATTATACAGGCAAGTGCACCTTTTGTGTACAAAAATGTGGCTGTTTTTACACAATATTATTGAGTGGGGCTTTCATGTACTAATCACCCCTATTTTACAAAATAATTTCCCTTCCATTATGTCATTTGATCGTGACAGCAGACCCACGAGGGAGGATTACTCTCATCTTTAGAGATGAGCAAATTGCAGCTGTTACTGCCAAAGCAACATCCAAAGGAGAGTGTCTGCCTCTTGAGCTCCCACACTTCAGACCTGAGATGAGAGACTCACCCTTGGCACTTAGGAAAACTTGTGATCCAATGAGGGGCAGTGGGATCCAAGTGCTAAGAAGTAGCCATGGGTGGTGGGGAGCCAGAGGGCACTGGGCCCCCAGGCAAGCAGACCCCACTGACTGTCTGTCTCCCCCAGGGCAGACTCTGTGCTCAGCAGTTTATGAGCAGGAGGGCTTATCACTCTGATAGCAACTCATTTCCCAGATGAGAATGCAGAGGCACAGAGAAGTTAAGAATCTTGCCCAGAGTCACACAGCTAGCAAGTTGTGGAGTTGGGATTTGAACCCAGAGTCTCCTATCCTAATCCTTTTGTTCTGTTGCCTGCTGGCTAGACCTGTTTTGTTTTGATTAATTTCATAAAGAAGAAGGGAACTGCTTCTACTTTAATCCTTTCGGTTGAGATGGGCCATTATTGCCACCCGCCGACGGTAGGGAAATCGCTCCTTGAATCAGTCCAACATGAACTCTGCCAGTCGTTTCCTTGGAGAGGGTATCACAGGGATTGAAATAAGAGGACCCTAAGGGGGAGGCCAAAATGCAGAGAGGGAGTATTAGGACACCTGCGCAGCTGCCCCATCCGGGTCGTTTCTTCTTCCCAAACACCTGGTTCCCCTTACAGCCCAGGAAGGGTGTTGCGTTTCATTTATCGAGGACCGGTTCCTTGCAGAGAAGGCTTAGGGGTGGAGATTGTTGAATGAACGGATTTTGTCCACGTTTTTGTCGGGGCACCTCTCAAGACCCAAAAGGCTGGTTCCATCTTAAAAAGGCCTTTGGCGCTCCTTTCCTCGCGTTTGCGGCGTGGGAAGAAGCGAGAGGGGAGGGGGGCGGAGCCTGCAGAGGGGTCCCCCCACCGTCGCCGCCGGTTCCCGCGCCCAGGCGGGAGCTGACCCTGCAGGGGAGTCTCAACTTTCATCTGAGCCTGAGCTTCCGGCGGAGGCCTCGTCCCAGCTAGTCGGAAAGCAAGAGTGGGCTTCCCGGTGCTGGGGTGTGCCAGGCAGTATCAAGTCAGTTCCCCCTGGCCACGCCAATGTCGCCCGCCCCGAGGACAGGGACACGAGACAGGGGAAGACAGATCAGGGAGGGAAGAGGCCTCCTAAATGACTTTTCTGCTTGTAAAAGTCATGGGTCTACATTGCAGACAATTTGTAAAACAGCAGGAAAGGATAAAATATGAAAAAAAAAAAAAAAAAACTTCACTCATAACTCTCCTGACCAGTGTTAACCATTGTAAAGGTTTGGGTGAATGTGTTTGTAGTTATATGTAAATATACTTGGGCTTGTTCCAAATGGGGTCACACTGAATATCCAGTTTGGATTTAGTTGAGTTTACTTGTTTGTTTTCCTTTACATCATTATTGAGAATTTCCCAGTATCACCCCATACTCTTCAGAAACGTGGATTGAAGCAGGTCCATTATATGAATGTGCTAAATTAATGTAACTCTTCCCAAATTACTGAACATTTAGATTGTTGTCAATTTTCACTATTATAAATATCACTGTATTGAATGTCCTCGAACATAGTAATAGGTAATATTTAATGATTATTAAAATTCTAGGCCCTTTGCTAAAAACTTTATATGGATTGAAGACCACCACTCACTTAGGTGTACTGAACAAAGACACCAGCCAGGGAGAAAAGTGGGTGCATAAATCAACCCCATGCTCCACTCCCTGGGCAAAGCACCTTGACACAGGTCTACATCAGCCTGGAGGAAGAGGCACCTTTTTCTTTACACAAAGGCCCTGTCCATTTGCTAAGCCCTCGACCAGGGACGCTGCACCTGCCTGGAAACGGAGCAATGGATCAGCAGAATGAGGCACACTTTTCCCCTTTCCCCAAAGCATCAGACTGGTTAGGAGCAGCCCTAAGGGGACCGTGTCATCAATGGTCCTAACAACTTTAGGAGAAAGGCACTATTATCCCCATTTTACAGTTGAGGAAAGTGAGGCAGAATAGTGTGATGGCTTCCTTAGAACAAGCGTCTGAAGGAGAGTTGTTTGGTGCTCACGGCCAAACTGTCCTCCAAAACGTAGACATTTGCCCTCCCACCAGCAAGGTAAGAGAGAGATGTTTCCTGCTCCTTTGTCCACACGGTGAAGTAACATCCTTTTAAATATTTGGCCAACTTCTGATGGAAAATATCTCATTGTTCTAATTTCTTCCTTTGCTAGTGAGGCTGAACTTTTAAAAAATATTTACTTTTTATTGATGTTACTTCTTGTGTAATTATTCTGCTCAAGTCTTTTACTCACTTTCCTCTTGGGGTGCCAGTGTTTTTCTTATTGGCTTGTGATGATGTTTTATGTTAAGAGCATTATCCCTTGGTCTATAATGTTGGTTGCAAATGCTTACTCAGATTAGGTTTATTCCTGAATATTTTATATATTTGTGTGATTATGAATGGGAGCTTTTTTCATTATGTATTCAGACTAATTATTGCCAGAGTATAAGAAAACTTTGACTTTTTTTTATGTATTTAGTTTTTGACCAGCCAGTTTATTGAACTCTTACACTGTTTTCAGTGAACTCTTAGGAGCTTCCTGGCATCAAAAATTTAAAGTAAATAGGAACAAATCAAACACGAGATATGCAAGGATATTAAAGAAGGCCTAAATAAATTAAAAAATATTTCATGTTCATGGATCAGAAATCTCAACAGTGTAAAGGTATTGATTCTCCCCCACATGCATTGATTCAATGCATTTCTAATAAAAACCCTAACACATATTTTCATGGTAGTTGACAAGGAATAAAAAATGTATGTGGGAAAACAAATGGCTAAGAAGAGTCAAGACATTTCTGAAGAAACAGAACAAGGTAAGTGGCCCGGCCTCACCAGATATCAGAGCTGGCTTTGTAGATCAAGAGGTGGGGTAGAAGTGGGGGAGGGGAGGAAGAATGAACTATTTGCAAAATAGTAATGGTAATGGAACAACATTCATATTGAAAATGAAATTGCACCCCTAGTTCTCACCATGCACAAAAGTCAGTTCCATGTTAAAGATTTAAATCTGAGTTTCCAATACTGGACAAGATGGAGTAAATGCATTCCACCTTTTTCTTCCCATGAATTCCCTTGAAAACCCTGGACAAAATACATAAAGTAATCATCAGAAAACTTGGAAATGTGGAGAAAAAAGGGAAGAGTAACTAGGGACTTCAGGACTCAGGGAATGACCTAACGGTGAGTTCTCCTGTTTTTTTTTTGTTTTTTTTTTTTTTTTTTTTTTTTTTTGCCTTCTAGTCTAGGTACTAGAATAGCCCACAACTCAGAAATGCTAATGGGTGTAAAGATCCTAAGAAAAGTCTGCTGCCTCTAGCCAGTCCTCTCTAAGACTGGGAAGAGGGCAGTCCTGCAGGACAGAACCCTTTTGACTAAAGCTGCTTGTGCCAGTTTGTATATTTATGTCCCCCAGAAAAAGCCGTATTCTTTAATGCATTCTTGTGGGGGCAGACGTATTAGTGTGGATTGGGTTGGAACCCATTGGTTCAGTGTCAATGTGACCCACCCAACTGTAGGTGATACCTGTGATTGGATTATGTCCATGGAGGTGTGGCCCCACCCAATTAGCATGGGTCTTGATTGGTTACTGGAGCACTTTAAAAAGAGCCACACAGGCTCAGACACTTGCTGCAGCTAAGAGATACATTTTGAAGATAGCCGTTGGAAGCTGACACTGACATTTTGGAGAAAGCCATTTTGAAACCAGAACTTTGGAGCAGACGCCAGCCACGTGCCTTCTGAGCTAACAGAGGTTTTCCGGGCACCATTGGCCATCCTCCAGTGAAGGTACCCAATTGCTGATGTGTTACCTTGGACACTTTATGGCCTTAAGACTGTAACTGTGTAACCAAATAAACCCCTTTTATAAAAGCCAATCCATTTCTGGTGTTTTGCATTCTGGCAGCATTAGCAAACCGGAACACTGCTCCACTCCAGGGGACCAGAGGAGGCAGAGCCCTGTGGACTGTCCCTGCCCTACACTAATGAGGTGGTACCCATCCCCCTCCACACCGGGCTCCACCTCATTCAAAACTTAACTCAAAATGAACCATAGGTCCAAATATAAAACGTAAAACTATAAAACTTCTAGATGAAAACACAGGAGAAAATCTTCTGGTCTTAGGGTTAAGTGAAGAGTTCACAGACTTAACTCCAAAAGCATAACTACTTTAAAAAATTAATCAGTTGGACTTCCTCAAAATTTGCTCTGCAAATGACACTGTTAAAAGAATGAAAGCACAAGCCACAGACTGGGAGAAAATATTTGCAGATCACGTATCTAACAAAGGACTTGTATGCAGAATATATAAAGATCCCTCTAATTTCAGCAGCAAGAAAGCAATCCATTTAGAATTTGGGCAAAAGACTTAAACTGACACTTCATCAAAGAGGAAATACAGATGGCAAAGAAGCCCATGAAAAGATGCTCAACATCATATGTCATTAGTAAAATGCAAATTAAAACCACAGTGAGGTATTATTACACTTTCACCAGGATGGCTAGAATAAAAAAAATTGTTACAACGCTAAATGTTGGTAAGGATGCAGAGAAACTGGAACACTTATATATTGCTTTTATGAATGTAAAATGGAGCAGGCATTTTGAAAAATGTTTTGGCAGTTTCTTAGGTTTGGGAGTTTCTTATGAAGTTAAACATACGCTTAGCATATGACCCAGCAGTCCTATTCCTATGTATTTATCCTAGAGAAATGAAACCTTATGTTCACTATTAAACCTGTGCTTGAATGCTCATAGCAGCTTTATTTGTGATAGTTGAAAGCTGGAAGCTACTCAAAAGTCCCTCAATGGGTAAATGGATAAACAAAATGTGGTCCATCCGTACCATGGAATGCTACTCAGTAAGAAAAAGGAATACACTATTCGTAAATTCAACAATTTGGATGGATCTAAAGGGCATTATACTGCATGGGAAAAAAGCCACACTTAAAAGTTTACATACTGTATGCTTCCATTTGTATAACATTCTTGAAATTATAAAACTATAGGGATGGGAAACATGTCAATGGTTGCTAGGGGTTAGGGGTCACAGAGGGTAGCACAAGGGAATTTTTTGTGGTGATGGAACAGTTCTATATGCTGATTGGAATGGTGGCCACACAAATCTACAGATGGGATCAAAGTTTACAGAAATATACATTAAGAAAAGTGCAATGGAAAAACTGGTGAATTCTGAATAAGTTTGTAGTTTTGCTCATAGTAGCATACCAATGTCAATTTCCTGGTTTTGATACTTGTTCTGTGGTTACATAAGTGTTATTATTTGGAGAACCTGACTAAAGAGTACAGGGAACGCTCTGTACTATCCTTTCAATTTTTACAGGAGTATAACAATATTTCAAAATAAAAAATATAAAAACACTTCAACATGAAAGGGAAAGATACAGACAGATCTTTTAGAAGGAATTACAGGACCATAGCTTTATAATCTTGGGGTAGGGAAAGATTTCTTAAGTAAGATACAAAGAAGCCCAAACCATTAGGGAAAACAATGATAAATTTAAGTGTGTTCCCATTAAAAAACTTCTGTTCATCAAAATAATCCCATATGTTGTCTCCTAGGAGAGCAAATGGTATGGTGCCTTTTAAATAAAGATAATAAAACAAGCAAAACCAAAGAGTATCTTACCTAGGTATACATACATGTGTAATACATTATTTGTAAAAGGCAATGAAATGAGAAAAACAATACTGAGCAGTACAGCAAAGCAGTTAAGGAGCAGACAGCCTGGGCTCCAATTATGGCTGTCACCAAAAGCTCACATAGGCTTGCGCTTCAGTGGCTTTGTGTGTAAAATCTAGCGCACTCACAGGGTTATTTATCATGAGGCATAAATCAGTTACTACATGTAAAGTGCATAAAACAGTGCCAGGCACAAAATAGAGCCACAAAAGGATTAGCTTCTCTTATTTTGAGGGAGCAAATGGCAGAGGGATGGAATAGGTGATAAAGCCACAGGTGAATTTAAGCTACTAGCAATGCTCCAGTTCTTGGATTGGAGTGGGCTCCTGAGAGTTCATTATCTTATTAAAATAAAAAAATACAAGACGTTCCAGCATGGACCGGTGAGGAGGGAGAAAAATTAAAGAGAGTGAAAAGACAAGGCACACATTGGAGAAGATATAGGTTGCAATGCATACATTGCCAAATAACCAAAATCTAGAACATATAAAGAAGGTCTACAAACCAACAAGGAACAACTCAACAACAACAGCAACAACAAATGAGCAAAAGACATTACCAGGTATGTCATGGAGGCAGAAGCCCAAACAGTCCATAAACCTATGAGAAGATGTTAAACCTCGATAAATACAAATTTAAATCACAGTGAAATAGCCAAACCAACCAGAATGGCTATATATATATATGTATATCTCCAAGAGAAAATTGCACACATGCACCTAGAAATATGTACAGGTTCAAGAATATTCATAACCACATTATTTGTTATAGCAAATATCTGTCACCTGTAGAAAGCATTAATAAATAACATGTTCAAACAACTGAATTCTATAGAGCAGAGAAAATGAATGAAATAGTTACATGCAGCCTCATAGAGGAAGCTCAGGTGGTGAGCGTAAAAAAGCAAGTCAGAATAATACATGCAGTAGAACATAGAGTTCAAAAACAGACAAAACAAAGCAATGTATTTTTTAGAAAAACATACATGTGTTAAGTTTAAGGAAAATCAGGGATGATGAACAAAACCAATAGAATCATGATTAGTCCTGAAAGAGGAGGGAAAGGAACCAAGGGCAGCCTCTGGTCACCAGCCAGGTTATTGCACAGACTGTGAGAAAATGAATGTTCATCATCTTAAGCCACTAAACTTTGGGGGTAATTTTTATGTGACATTAGACAAAAAAATACAAATTCTCCTTCTAGGAATTGATCTAAAGAAATCAGACCTCTGTACAAAGTTGCATGCACATATATGTTCATCGTAGAGTTATTATAATAGTGAAAAAAGCAACCTAAATGTTTGACAATTATGATACAATTGTATAATGTAATATCAGGCAACTGTTAAAAATAACAGCATACCACAGACATTAACAGGATAATAAGGGACTATGAAGAAAACTATGCCCATAAATTTGAAAACTTAGATGAAATAGGCTTATTCCTTGAAAAAGACAAATTACCAACATACACTCAGGAAGAAATAGATAACAGGAATACTCCTACATCTATTACATGAATTGAATTCAAAGTTAAAAACCTTCCCATAAATTAAATTCCAGGCCCATGTGACTTCATGTGCAACATGTATCAAATATTTAGAAAATACATAATGGCAAGTCTACCAAAACTCTTCTAGAAAATCAAAGACAAGGGAATACTTCTCAAATCTTTTCATGATACCAGCATTATCCTGACACCAAAACCAGACAAAGACATTATAAGAAAAGAAAATGAAAAACCAATATCCCTCATGAACATAGAGCAAAAACCCTCAACAAAATATTAGCAAATTGATCAAGCAATGTATAAAAAGGATTATATACAATGAGCAAGAGGTATTTATTCTGGGAATGCAAAGGTGGTTCACCATTAAAAAATCAATTAATGTAATCCACTATATTTACAGTCTAAAGAAGAAAAACCACATTATCTCACATCCATTCATAATAAAACTCTAAGGGCAACTATTTAAAAAGAAATAGAAAAAAAATCATCTAACATTATAATTAATGGTGAAAGACTGAATGCTTTTCCCCTAATATTGGGAACAAAATAAGGATGTACACTCTCATCACTTCTATTAAATATCATACCAGAGGACTAAGTCAATGTAATGAGACAAGGAAAAGAAATAGAAGTCTTCAGAATGGAATGGAAGAAATAAACCTGTCTAGATTCACAGACAGCATGATTGTCTATGTAGGAAATCCCAAGGAATCTACAAAAAGCTACTAGAACAAGATACAAGGTCAAGATACAAAAAGTCAGCTGTATTTCTGTATATTAGCAAAAAATAATTACAAATTGATTTTTTAAAAAAAGTACTGCACCCCAAAATAGGAAATATATACGGACAATCTAACAAAATATGTGAAAGATCTGTATGCTGAAAACCAAAAGGAAAACATTGATGAGAGAAACCAAAAAAGACCCAAATTAATAGAGAAATATATTGTTTATGTATTGGAAAACAAAATATTGTGAAGATGTTGACTCTATGCAAACTGATCTATACCAATTCAATGTAATCTCAATCAAAATCTTAGCAGCTTATTTTTTTTTTGAAAGGGTCAGGTTGATTCTAAAATTTGTATGGACAAGCAAAGGACTTAGAATAGCCAAAGCAATTTTAAAAGAGCTACTGATTTTCTAGACTTACTATAAAGCTATGGTAATTAAGATGACATGGTATTGGTGGAATATCAGACATTTTATATATATATATATATCTCAATATCAATTGAACAGAATAGAGCCCAGAAATAAGTTTTATTTAACTAATTTTTAACAATATGCAAAGGCAATGCAATGGAGAAAGTATAGTCTTTTTTAACAAATGGTGCTGGAACAATTGGATATCTATATGTAAAGCAATGAACTTGGACCCATATCTTGCATCATTTACAAAAATTAACTCAAAGTTGTTCATTGACTTAAATGAAAAAGTTAAATTAGAATTTCTGGAAGCATGGGAGAAAAATCTTTGTGACATTGGTATAGGCAGAGTGTTTGGTAAGGACATACAAAGCACAACCCATAATGGAAAAAATTGATAAAATCAATAAATTGGACTTCATAATTAAAATTGTGTGCTCTTCAAGAGGTCTTGTTAAGTCAATGAAAACACAAGCCAGAGACAGGGAGAAAATATTTGTAAGGCCCATGTCTGATAAAGGACTGGTAATCTGTAAAGAACTAAGCTCATGTGGTAGACTGAAAAATGGTCCTCCAAAAGATATCTTAACCCCTGGATCCTGTGAATATTGCCTTATATGGCAAAAAGGGCCTTGTATGGCAAAAAGGAGGCAGAGGGAGATTTGAGTACAGAAGAGGAGAAGGCAATGCAAGGATAGAGGTAGAGGGCAGAGTGATATGACTTCAAGCCAAGGACCGCTGACAACCACTAGAAGTTGGAGGAGACAGGAAACATATTCTTCCTTGGAGACTCCAGAAGGAACCAGCCTTGCTGGCATCATGATTTTAGCCACATAAGACTCAGTTCAGACTTCTGTCCTCCAGAACTGTAAGAGAATAAATTTTTGTTGTTTTAAGTGAATAAATTTGTAGTAATTTGTCACAGCAGCAATAGGATACTAATGCAGCTCAGCAGTAAACAAACCATCTAATTAGAAAATGGGCAAACGACTTGCACTAACACTGCACTAAAGAGGAAATCTGGATGACAAATCAGCAACATAAAAAGATTCTCAATATCATTAGTCATTAGGAAAATGAAAATAAAAACTACAATGAGATACACCTATTAAAATGGCTAATTTTTTTAATGACATAGAAGCAACCAAAATTTTTAGACTTTGCTGATGGTAATGCAAAATGGTACAGTCACTTTGGAAACCAGTGTGGCAGTTTCTTATAAAGTTAAACACAATTACCCTACATCCTAGATGTCACTCCTAGGTATTTACCCAAGAAAAAGGAAGATGTGTTGAAAAACAAAAACCAAAAAAACCCTCTATGTGAATGTCTATGGTAGCTTTATTCATGATTACCAAAAGCTGGAATCAACACAAATGTCTCTCAGCTGGTGAATGATAAACAAATAGCTGTACATCCATACAAAGGACTGCTACTTGATAATAAGGAGAATAAATTAAATTATTGATATGCAATGATGTGGATGAATCTCAAAAAGCATGAACCTAAGTAAACTAAGCTAGACACAAAGATTGCATCCTGTGTGTCTCTGTATATATGACATTCTGGAAAAATTAAACTATTGGGGCAGAAATGAGATAATTGGTTGCCAGAGGCTGGGGGTGGGACAAGATGATAGTTACATGATTGTATAAGTTTGTCAAAATTCATAGAACTGTATGCCTAAAAAGGATAAATTCTGCTGTATGTATATTATACCGCAATAAGCAAAAAGATATATTTCAAATTGGTACTTTTGAACACTAAATTACAGTTACCTTTGCCTGGGACATGGGTTGGCTCATAGCTTCATTCAAGTTTGGCTTCCCTGTCCACCACACCTGAGGTAGCATCCCATTACTCTGTCACCTTACCCTGCTTTATTTTTTCTTCGTGGCAGTCATTGCTGCCCAACATTGTCTTCTATATGTATTATGTGTATTGCCTGTTTGTCCCACTAAAATGTGAAATGAGCTCCACGAGGGAAGAAACCTTGGTCTCTTTTGTGCACTGCTGTTTCCCAAGCACCGAGAACAATCTGTTCTCAATAAATAGAAGTACATGGTAGGTGATACGAGTGCATAGTAGGTGCTCAATAAATAGTTACTGAATAAATGGTTGAATACATCTGCCAGAGTGATCTTTCTAGAATTTGTCACTTCCTCAGCAGCTTTCATGATTCTGCAATTGCAGAGACGCTCCACAAGCTCGGGGGGGGGGGGGGGGGGTTGAGTCAGGGAGCACGGAGAACAAGGTGGGAATAGCAAAAGGGCCTGGGGTTGCCCTCAAAACATGCCTTCATCGAACAGGTCTTTCTGGAGTCAACCCACAAGTAACCCAGAAAGTATTCGAAATCCCCCACAGCAAAACCATCTGTACTTTATACATCATTAAAAAGTCAAGGCACTCCCAGTCTGTTCCATCGGCCTTCCCAGGTAAGAGGAAGCCCAGCTTAGGAAAAAATTGATGCGGTCCTGGAGCGGAAAGGCCAGAGCCAAGCTGCCTACTGCAGACACTCATTAGCTAAGATCGCCGAACAGCCCTGGCTGGCCCAGCTGCCTCGGTGCCAACTGCACGGGTCGGGGCTGCTCCGCAGAGGCCCAGCTGCTGCCAGACGTGGCCACAAGTGTTTACCCTACTGGGTTGGCAAAGGCCTCAGTTCCTCGTAGGCTCCTGCCCCTTCTGTAACTAAACAGTAAATAGATTCTCACACTCAAGGCACCTGGTCTCTGAGAGCTCTCTCTCGAAGGATCTCCTCATGCCCCTGCAGAATGCTCATGAGCACAAGCAACTTCTGGCACCTTGGTGAAAGTTGGGGAAACAGTGAGATGGCCAGCTCCAAGCTGCATGTCGGGGCAGATGCAGCCAGCACACAGGCCATCTCGGGAGACCCCTTGATGACCTTGTTTAAAATTGCAACCCCTCACCTTCCTACTCCCAATTTCCCTTACCTGCTGTATGTTCCCCCATATCATTTATCACCTCCAAACGTGATCTCCTTTTTGTTGTTGTTGTTGGTTGTCCATCTCCCTCCACTAGGATTTAAGCTCACTAGGGCAAAGATTTTTGTCAGTTTTGTTCACTGACGTTGGTATTCCCAGTGCCTAAAATAATAAGCCAATACTTACATAGAGCTCACTATGTGCCAAGCACTGTTTTAAGCACTTTGCACCAAATAAATCGTTTAATCCTCACAAGGTCCTATGAGCCTATGAGGAAGGTGCTCTTATAAGCCCACTGTACAGATAAAGAAATTGAGGCACAGAGTAGCTAAGTAATTTGCCCCAGGTCACATAGTTTATAAGTGACAGAACTGGGATTTGAACCCAGGCTTAGCCTTAAACACTAGGGTATACCACCGAAAACCAACAAACAAAAAAAACCCACACGAAACAGTACCTCATACATAGCAGGCCCTCAACAGATAATTACTAATTATCTGTTAATTAACTAAATGAATAGAACTGTGAAGTGCTCCCCCTGATGTGGGGAATGAGATCTGCAATTCCATCACAATTCTTGGTGACTCTCCGTAAGAGGCCCTGGAGCGATAAAAGCCAATGCGTTTTCTCATCAGCTCTTCCCTTCCTTCTTCTCTTCCTCCCCTCCCCAAACCTCCCTTCCCCTCCGTCCCTCCGTTCCTTTCTTCCTACCTGCTTGTCTTCTTTCCTCCCTCCCTCCTCTCTTTCCTCTGGGGCATTGGAGAAGAAGTGGCCTCTTGCGGTGTTGCTTTATGAAAATGCCGTAGCCAGGCCCATCTCCTGTCATTCTTTCCTCTAGGCATTTGACTGGGCTGCAAGTGCTCACCGAGCACCTATAACGCCAAGGACTAGAGGAAACACAAATATGCATGAAACAAGGGCTCTGGACTCAAGAAATAAACAATCTGAAGGCAGGTCTGGGTGGGGGAGAGAGTTACGGTGCATCGGATGCAAAGCAGAACTGCCATGAGAGCTGAAGAAGGGGGACATTGAGGGTGAGGGAGACAATCAAATAAGAAATCCTTCATGGATCTATTGAGGATGGGTGAACAGGACGTGCATTGCAGCTGAAGGGAAAAGCAGGGAGCCCTGAAGGCTGTTGGGACTGTAAATCTGGGGCAGCATGTTCCCAGAAAGGATGTTCCCCATGGAGGGTGAAGACTCAAGAGGCCTGCCCAGTATTCCCCGGCACCCTCCTCCACAGGGAAGATGTCTTTTCTTGAGTTTCCATGTGCCACCTGAGGGAGAGTGTCGTGAAGAATTTGGCCTTGCCCAAAGAGGCCTTTATCTTCAGCTCCTGAGCTTGAGCAAGCTTCTCTGGTTGACAATAAGTTGAAAACTGGAGAGCAACGTGACCTGACTCCACGGGGAGAGGACAGCAGAAGCTCTGCAATTGGAACTCTCCTGAACTTCATCTTATGTGCTTCTTCCCTGGACTGATTTTCATTTGTATCCTTTGCCTGTGATAAACTATAATTGTTGGTGTAATTGCTTTCCGTGAATTCCGTGAGTCATTCTAGTGAATTATCAAACATGAGGTGGTTTTGAGAAGCCCCTAATCTTGCAGTCTTTTCTTATACTCGTCCTTTCCTGCTTTCTTACTTTCTGTGTACATGGTCTCATTTCCAGCACCTGTCTCTATCGCTTTCTTACCCCCAGCCATCCCCAGGACTAATTCGGCTCCACTGCCACGCCTGGGGTTTCGCAGCCAGCTCTGCCATTGCCTCGCTTGACACACTGTCAGGCAGGTAGGCAGGCTGCAAGTCTCTGCTAGGCTCCTACTGTATGCCAGGCCCTGGGCCAGAGAAGCCAATCCCCCTTACCCTGGGGCTGGTGCCTCAGCTTCACCATCTGGGAAATGAAAGGGTTGGATTCTGTGATCTTGAACGGTCCTTCTAGCTGTAACATTCTAGGGGAGCACTGGTATGCCCTCCTTTTGAAGCTCTGAGTTCTGTAGGAAAATGATTACCATAAAAATGTTTCCAGGTTGGTGCACTGGCTTCTGTCAGGGCTTCACTGTTTGACAACTGCTCTGCAGACTTGAGTGATATTTACATGCAAAACCGTTTTATTGCGGGACGCCATCATTACCCTGGTGTCAGGGGCCAAGGATAACATCCCATTACAGGCCTTCCCTGTTACATGAAGAAAGAAAGATTCATTCACTCATTCAGCTAAGCCCAACTGTGTACACAAGTCTGTACTAGGTGCTATAAAAATATGCCTGATCTCAGCATGGGCTCAGAGAACACAAAGTCATCTGAGCTTTGGAGGAAGGAACTAGTCACTCTACTGCAATCCATCGTCCACCTCCACCCTGGGGCAAGAACCCCTCCTGAGCCATCCACTGCCCACTGAGGGAGCAGATGCCATTGGAAGACACTTCTGACAGTCTAATATGGATAAAGTCATTTCTTAGAATGACTGGAAACCTAATTCCTGGTGACTTCTGTCCTTGGCTCCTAGTTCCCTCTTTGTGCTCTCTACTAATTTCATCTCCCTTGCCAGTGAAAGCCCTCTAAACATCTGAAGACAGAGACCGTTCTCTTTCCAGCCTCCCTACTTCAGGCTAGATAGCCTGTTCCTGTGGCCATTCCCCAGGTGACGCTGTTTCTGTCTTCTCAGGTTCCCTTGCCAGAATAACCTGGTGTGACACCCACTGGCAACATCTATGTGTGAGGCTTGCTGCCCACCATCCCGAGGACTCACCATTCCCATTTCTTCGAAGCGATCTCCTGTATTTCATCCGGTAAATCTTTTTCTTGCAGCAGGTCACAAAGCTAGGAGGGGAATAAAGAAAACCCATAGCTGGAGTTGCAGTTGTAAAACTGCAAGAGATGCCTTGGTTCTGGTAAAATATAATAACTTGTGCTCTCAAAAAACAGACAATTCTCCAACTGACACCTTTTTCACATCCACTTCTGACACTCAATGGATGAGGAAGTGAAGAGGCTTGCTCCAGGTCATACAGAAGCCCTAGGCAGAGGCACACGTGAACCCAAATCTTTTCCCTTCCAGTTCAGTTCTCTTTCTCCTGTGGCATAGCTGTCTCTCCTGTAAACCTGATAATTGAAGGACTTTTTAGTTTATCAAGTGACTGCTAGACCCATTAGGTCATCAGATTCTCATAACAAAACAGTTCACAGATGAAAAGATAAACTAAAGTTCAGGAAGGAATATGGATCTGCTTGTCATCCCACAGCTAGGAAGTGGTGGAGGAACCAAACTCAAACCCTGGCCTTCAGGCTCCAAGTCCAACTCCTTTCACTGTAACCCAGCTGCTTTCCCCACTGGGTCCCATGCGTCTGCCTTGTGGACACCTAGGTGAGATGCAACAGTGATTGAAGTAGGGGCATGCATTTGGCTCCAAAAATCTTACCGCGAGCAGAACACAGAAGACTTGGCAGCTGCCCACATGGAGAAGATTTGGCTGAGAGGCTTTTGTTTCAGCTGTGAGTCATGGTCACCAAGAAGCTAACACAGTGTTGGGTAAGGTTAATAGAGGCCATCATCCTGAATGTGGGAGGGGATGGTTAGGCTGACCTCTGCCACCAACAGCCTACTCACGGAGGCAAGAAAACAAGCTGGCTATCTTGGGAGACACTGAGTACCTTTTTCCTGGAGGAGAGCAAAGAGAGGCTGGATGACCACTTGGCAGCTTGCAATTCTAGGAAGGATTTCTTTTGTGTTATCCATGAGCCTGCATTCCCAGAGGATAAAATTTGCTCTAATGTGTCTCATGGGCTCAGGGCCTTTTTGATAGAGGAAAAGAAGGAAATGTTGGCTCTCTGGGCCTGGCCCTGAGATACCTGGAAAGCCAGGTTGTAAGTGTCATAAGCCCAAATGAAGCAAGAGGCACCAAAGCGAAGATGATGCTCCCAAGGTGAACTGGGTAGTGGGTGGCCAGCAAACTGGAGCACAGGAGCCTTTCTTGGTGCAGAAGGTTCAAGCAGAAATCTTCTAACCTCTACTCACCTGCAGTCAGATCTCAGCCTGAACTGGAATTGGGGCACTGAACACACAACTCCCTCAAATCAGGATTTCCAAAAGAGCAGCTATTTTGTGGCCTCCTTGGTTGACAAAGGCCCCCGGATGGGCCTGTCCATGAACCCAGCTCCTCTCTCACCCCCTGCCTCTGACCTGAAGTACCAGCCTGTCCACCACAAGGTGGTGCTCAACATAGTTTCTAGATACCCTTAGGGCTTTACACAACCGGGCACTTGGGACATGGGGTGGGGGGAGGGTGACAATATGGCAATGCATGAAACCTGGCTCTCAGAGCCCATTTTCTGGGTGCACTAGGCCAGCTCTGAACTCAAAGGACTTTTGGGGAATTGCTTGGGAATGAATCTTGTAAACACTACTTCTTCTGGCTTCAATATTCTCACAACAGTGTTTAGGGAGGAGAGGAACTGAAATAGAGAGGGAGGAAGATCTAGAAGGGGGGGGAGCAAGAAAGGTGGTCTTAGCAGTATTCTAAGTTTAGTTTGAAGCCACAACTTTGACTGAGGGCACACATTCAAGGGTCTGTGCAGTGGACAGGACAGAGATGAAAAAGTCACCAGCCATGTCCTCCTCTCCACCACAAATTTAACAGTCTAAGTGGGGTAGGCTAGAAGTTCCAACAACTGTAATAGAAGGCAGAAGAGATTCTACACGACAATTAAGTCCAAAGTGTGCATGTGGGAGGGTGGGGTAGGATATGTATGGAATGTACAGGGAGGGGGAGGACTCTAGAGGGAGAGCACGTTGGAGAAGGGTAAGGACCTGACACACTCACAATCGTGCATACACGCACACACACATCCTGCCCCTCTTGGAAGGCGGCCTCTTCTTTCCGGGACAGGGGCGACAGGGGCCGCAGGGGCAGCAGGGGCGGCCTGGGAGAGCTCGGCCGGTGCGCTTTCTCCCTCTTTTATTATCCATATCACAACCCCCAGCTCCTCCGTATATTGCTTCTCCTGGATTTTAATTTCCCGCTGCTGCTGCTGCTGCGTTTCTTCCCTCCCTAGTGTTTCTAACTTTTCCACCCTGATCGTGCACTGCGATCCTGCAAGAACTTTTTGTCCCTTGGATTTCTCTCTCACTCATTCAGTCACTCACTCACTCATCGATTATGTATTTTACTGAGCGAACATTCGGAGTGCAGCTCGAGCTGGGAATGCCAGCCTGCGGGTACCCCGGGCTGGAGACCCAAATTCCACTCGGAAGCTTGCAGCAAGGGACACAGTCCTGGACACCTCCCCACGGGGCTGCGGGAGGGAGGGCGGGGCCGGAGGAGCGGGGAAAGAGGCTTCCCGCCTGGCCCCGCCCCTCCCACTTCGCCCCGCCCCTCCAGGCTCCGCCCCTATCCGTTAGCGGGAACGCTGTCCCAGCGCGGCACCGCTGGGTAGGATCTTTGGACCAATCAGAGCCACGTGAGCTGGAGGCAGGCCCCACCCCGTCCGCCTCCGGCCCGCCCATTGGCTTCGCGGGAAGCCCGCGTGGAAGCGAACTGTGAAGTCTCGCGCTCGCGGTGTTTCCCGAATCCCCGGGCTGCCGTTGCCTCTGCCCGGCCCGCTGCCTCAGCCCCGGTGCTCGCTTCTTCTGGGCTGGCTCTTGGTAGGGATGTGGCCCAGTCCCAGTAGCCGTCAGGGTGCCCTTGTCCAGTTCCCCTTCCCGTAACGTGGCAGGCCATCTGGAAAGCTCTGGGGCCAGGAACCACCTCCTTGGGGTTGGCCCCTGGAGCCCCGCCGCCCGTCGCCCCTCACTGGGCCTGGGTTCCTCTCACAGTGCCAAACCCCGGGTTGTGCCAGGGACCCTAGGCAGGCCCCACGCCACACTGGGCGGGCAGTAGTGCCCGCTTCACTGCTCCAAGTGCTACTTTCGCTTTGCCAGAAGGCCCGCGGCCAGGGGAGTGAGAAGAGTCCCCAGCAGTAGGTCCTGAGCAGTCCCTGACCCCACTAACAGGTCGCCTCACTGCTCTAAGATCCCAGCAGATAGAGTGATGGGTGGAAGGGGTGGCCTCCCGTAAATTTAAGGACAACGAACAGATTGAATCAGGAGAAAAGGGATACCGTGAGGCCTTCACCAAACCTCCATATTTCCCTCAGCTTCCACTTTTCCACCTGTGAAATGGGGTTGAAATGTAAAATTTAGGGATTTTATCCAGATTATTAGAGATAATTGTAGACAGACTTTTCTAGAGAAAGCACTGGGCACATGCTTCATGGCGGCAATGGTGGCCAGAGGCCAATGTGAGGGGAGGTGATGGAAAGAGTGTTTCCTTGAGCAAAACTTGCGATTCATTGCTCATGGGTTCCTGACAGAAATTTTTATTATAATAACCCCTAACCCAGACCCCCCTTTTTTTTTTTCTAGAAACGGAACTAACTTTTTTTCACCAGGGGAGCATATTTTATTAATCTGTATTTTTAGGAAAAAAAATAGACATCATGCCCCATGTTATAAAGCAGGCACAGTTACTGCCCCCCCCACCTTAAAAAAAAAAACAAACATGAGTTTTCTTAATGGTGTGGTGGAGCTTGTTTCTGTTTTCCTCATATCTTAGTTTTAAAAACACCATGTTTGTGCTCTGATAGGCTTCAGAAAGTTCCAGTTACTGTGTCAAGTATGGCGGTTCCCATCCAACCTCACCACCAGCCACCCAAAGGGATTGCAGGGAAGGGGGAGGGGGCTGTTGTTTTGTGGGTCAGTAAAGCAAATTGGGGGTTGTTGCCAACTTGATTTTGGCTGGATACTTTCCATGTCACCGGGTATATAGTACAGAAGTTGAAAATACAGTGGAAAAAGCACTAGCCTGAGAGGGAATATAAATTCTCTAATCCTACTCTGACCCAGGGAGTTTGGAGCATGTTCACTTCCCATCTTGAGCTCTCAGTTTTCTTAACTAAAAATGAAAGGATCAGACTGGGGCCCTTATAGCTAAAGAATCATTTTCTGATTCTCAGGGGAATAACCAAGGCACCATGATAGTTTCTTCCATAAAGACCTTGCCCCTAACATGCCATTCCATTCCCATGGCAACAGCTCTGGGCTCCACTTGCCTCTAATTCTTTAGCAATTGCTACAGGTAGGAGGTTTCAGGGCTTTGTTGAGGTTACAGAGTGGACTGCATTGGCTAATTCCTTTCCTTCTCTTACAGCTTCTGCATCTATTCTAAGAGTTCATCTATCTCCACCTCAGTGAGCTCTGGGTATTTGTTGGTAGAATATAGAAGGCAGAAAGTATAAGAGGTATGAGGGCTTAAGTTCATAAAAATCAAACACCAATATGTAAATGAGTTTCCACAGGCATTTTGTCCCAGTTCATATCTCACTTATTAATGGTTCCCATTTGAATTATCACACAACTGCCACACAGGCTGTTAATATGAGAGTGGAAAAAGTACTGGCCGGGAGTGAGTTATGGAGCGAGCCCCCACTAAATAGCTGTGTGACTTCCGGCAAGTCTCTTCTCTTCTCTGGGTCATGGTTTTCCTCATCTATACAAGGAGGAGTTTAGACTACATCAGTGGTTCCCAATCTTCACCACTGAGGATGCTTTTGTTCTTTTTCCTTTCATATTAGTTTCTTAAGGCTGCCATAACAAATTACCACCAAATGGGTGGCTTAAAACAACAAATTTTTTTTCTCACAGTTCCAAAATCAAGGTACAGCAGGATTGGTTCCTTGTGGAGGCTGTAAGGGACGATCTGTTCTATGCCTGTCTCCTAGCTTCTGCTGGTTTCCTGCAAGCCTGGGCATTCCTTGGCTTGTGGCAACATAATGCCAATCTCTGCCCCCAATGTTACACGGTGTTTTCACTATGTGAGCTCTGCATCCTACTCCCTGGGTTTCTGTGTTCAAAATTTCCTCTGCTTATGAGGACATCGGTCATGTTGGATTTAGGGTCCACTCTAATCCAGTATGACTTCATCTTGTTTTAAGTAATTACATCTGCAAAGACTCTATTTCCAAATAAGGTCACATTCTGAGGTGCTGGGTAGGCATGGATTGGCAGAGGGCGGGGGGTGGGGGTACTATTCAACCCAGTACACCTTTTGTGGACCCAATTACTTTATTTATTCAACAAATATTTATTGAGCATCTAGTAAATGCCAGGCTTTATTCTAGGCATTGGGGATACCTGAAGGAAGAAAACCAGACCCCTCCCCTTCTGGAGCTTACATTCTATGTTTTAAAAGATCATTCAACCAAGTATGCTTTGGTTTATTTTATTTAGTAATAACTTTTGTATTTTCTCATGAGATAACCAGTATTACTTAATTAATGTGATTAGTGCCAAAAATCAAAGAAAGGTGATGTTTTGGTAGCTTTTGCCACCTGTAAGGCAAGTCCACTCAGTTCTGTAGGTTTTTAAAACATTGAGAATTGTTCTCAGAACCCCAAATTCTACCTTTTTGAGTCCCTAAGGGTTTAAGGACTTAAGTGCAGGGTGATTAGCTAGAGCAGGGGTTGGCAAACTTTTCCTGTAAAGGACTAGGTAGTAAAATACTGTAGGCTTTGCTGATTATTCCTCTTTGTCACAACTACTCAGTGCTGCTGCTGTTGAAGTGGGAAAGCAGCCAAAGATGATACACAAATGAATGAGCGTAGTTCCAATCCAGTTTTATTTCTGGAGACTTGAAATTTGAATTTCATATACTTTTCACTTGTCACAAAATAGTCTTTCTTCTTTTGACTTTTTTTCAACCACTTCTTAGAACTGTGAAAGCCATTCTTAGCTCATGGTCTATACAAGAACGGGTGGCAGGCCACATGTATTTGGCCTGCTGGTCTCAGTTTGCCTGCCCCCAGATTATCTCTAGTTCTGCCCATGTTCTGACATTAGGTGGTTCTTATCCAATCACCTCCTTGTATAGATGAAGCCCAGAGAGGGCTTATTAAATTTGTACTAAAACCACCCAGGCTTCCTGCTGCCCATTCCACTGCCCTTTCCACGTTTAGTCATGACTTCACATGTGGTCTTTGCGTCCACGTAGTGCAGAAAATAGATGTGTGGTCAGAGGCCTTTCCCAGGCGTTGACCATGTAAGGGCCGGCCTCTTATTAGCAGCCAGTGGCAACCTAATTTTGTAAAGCCTGACCCTGGGCTTACACAGACTTTCGTTTATCCCTCTCTCGGGAGGCCCATCTGTCCTTACTATTTGAGTCCCTGTTGTCTCATTGGTGGCTTTCTGAGCAGCTGCAAAATATGTTTTTAACTTTAAGTGAAGTTGGGGTGACTGGCATCGGGCCTGGGACAGTCATTCTCAGCACGGGCCCTTTCAGCTCTGACATTCTCTAGTTTTGCGGACTAGGGTGAGTGTTAAAACTAACTGCTCCCAGCTTCCCACGGCGGACACTCATTAATGAGGCGTGCGCTCCGGGGCTGCTGGAATAATGTGCATTTCTTTTCTGTGTTGTTGTTGTCCTCGGAAACCGCTTAGTTGCCTAGCACCACAGCCGTCTGTCTGGCCGTCCTCCCTCGTGGTTCAGCTGCCCTGGTTGCTTCGCAGCCACAGGTGGCTCGCAGGGCGAGGCGGGGGGGGGGGGGGGGGGGGGGCGGCTGCATCGCCGGCCCCGAGAGGACCATGCTGCGCGGCAAGTCCCGGCTCAACGTGGAGTTGCTGGGCTACTCGCCGAGCCTACTCCTCGAACACAGGCGCAGACCACTCTCCGCTGCCCGCGGCCGGTAAGTCACGTGACGGCTTGCATGCGTCACCGCGCCGCGCCGCGCCTGCGCGCTGCGTCCCCGGCGCCCGCGGACACTTCCGGCCCGGCCGCCCTGACCCGCCGCCTGCCGCGCCCAGCCCAGCCCGCCGCCGCTGCCGCCGCCGCCGAGCGCCTGCTGCGGGCGCGGCGACGCCATGGAGCGTTTTGATAAGGCGGCGTTGAACGCACTGCAGCCGCCCGAGTTCAGGTAGTACGGAGCGGGCCGGGCGCGGGGCAAGAGGGCCGGCCCCGGGAGAGCGTTTGGCCTCGGGTGGGCGTGGGGCCTGCACCTTTGGGCCGGGCTGCGGGCGGGGGAGAGGAGAAGCACGTGGGGGCCGGTGGCGGAGCGAGGTTCGGGGTCATGGCGGGGGGAGGTAGGTCAGCGGGCCTTCAGCTCATACTTCCGTCCTAGCACTTCCTCTCTCTGGCGTCTGTCTGCCTTGCGATCTTGCTGCCTCCCTACTGCACGGTGAGCTTCCTGAGGGCAGGAACCCGGCCTTCTTCATCTCCGTGTCCCGTACAGGGCCTGCATCGTCGTGGCCTAATAAGTGTTTGCTGTGTGAACGAATGAATGGAGGGGGGCGGGGCAGAAATGGATTGGCTTTTATAAAAGGGGGTTTATTTGGTTTCACAGTTGCAGTCTTAAGGCCATAAAGTGTCCAAGGTAACACATCAGCAATCGGGTACCTTCAGTGGAGGATGGCCAGTGGTGTCCGGAAAACCTTTGTTAGCTGGGAAGGCACGTGGCTGGCATCTGCTCCAAAGTTCTGGTTTCAAAATGGCTTTCTCCCAGGACGTTCCTCTCTAGGCCACAGCTCTTCTTCAAAATGTCACTCTCAGTTGCTCTTGGGGCATTTGTCCTCTCTTAGCTTCTCTGGAGCAAAAGTCTGCTTTCAAAGGCCGTCTCCAAAATGTCTCGTCTCTGTAAGCTGAAGCTCCTCTCTCAGCTCCTGTGCTTTCTTCAAAGTGTCCCTCTTGGCGGTAGCTCCTCTTCAAAATGTCACTCACAGCTGCACTGAGTTCCTTCTGCCCGTCAGCTCATTTATATGGCTCCACTGATCAAGGCCCCTCAGTGGGTGGGCCAACACTCCTGGAAATTATCCAATTAGAGTCATCACCCACAGTTGGGTGGGGCACATCGCCACAGAAACACTCAAAGAATTACAGTCTAATTAACACTGATAGATTCACACACACAAGATTACATCAAAGATAATGGTGTTTGGGGGACATAATACATTCAAACTGGCACCTTCCACCCCCTGGACCCCAAAAGACACTGTTTTTCCATATACAAAATACATTCATCCCACAACAATATCACAGAAACTTAAATCATTTCAGTAACAATAGTTAAGTACAAGATTCCATCAAAATCAATTATAGGCACGGTCAGTCCTAAGGCATAATTTTCCTTTAGCTGTGGATCTGTGAACTTAGAACAAGTTTTGTGCTTCCAATATACAAAGGAGGGACATTCATAGGATAAACATTCCCACTGCCATAAGGATAAAGGGTAAGGAAAACAGGGTTAACAGGACCAAAACAGTTCCTAAAACCCGCAGGACAAACCATTAGATTTTGAAGTCCGAGAGTCATTAACAGAACAACGTTGCATCCTTGGGGCTTGAGAGAGCGGGAGTCTAACCCTTCCTAAGGGCCTTTGTGGCAGCCCTTTCCTCTCCAAATGCTTGGGTGAGTGCTCCAACATATCCACACATTGGGGAGACCACCTTCTTGGCCCCACCCTCTTCAAACATCAGGGCAGCACCCAGATTCCCTTCCATCTCTGGGGCACACGCTCAACCCCTTCAGAACAGTGTGGTGGCAGCCAGGCTCTCCCCAATTCCCTAGGAATGTGCTCCACCCTCTTTGGGGCTTGGGGTTGCAGAACATTTCCTGAGCATCGAGTAGGAAGGCCTGCCCTTGACCTCTGGGGCAAACTCACCCTTTCCATGCATGTGGGCTGCTCCGCTCTCCCAGCCCGAGACCTCTTGACTCCAGACCTCAACCTCCATGGCTCTGTCTTTGAAGAAATTTTTTCTTCAATTTGTTCCTTGTCTGTCTCCTCCAGTCCAGACCGGCAGCATCTCTGTCTATAAAGATCTCGCAAAAAATTCTGTTGGCTTAGCATGAAGCACACAGGGGTCAAAACCATCAGACAACAGGACTTTCCACAAATCCTTTCTGCTTAACTCCTTTTCCAATCTTGGCTTATACTGAAATGGTGGCTGGGTTCCATGTTTGGTTACATCCTCATGTTGGGCTGTAGCTTCTGGGATTCCACCCCCTGGAAGCCTGTAATTTTCCAAGCCATCAGCTTCTGGTATCTTTGAACCCAAGAGTTCAGTTCTAAGTTTCTCTCTCTCCACTCACATTTTACTATAAGCTGCAAGGAGAAGCCAGGGTATATCCTCCACACATTGTCTGGAGATCTCCTCAGCTAAGTATTCCAGATTGTTGCTTTCAAAATCTTCCTTCCATCTGACACCAGGACTCAATTTTGCTAAATTCTCTGCCACTTTAAAACAAGGATCTCCTTTCTTCCAGTTTGCAACAACACATTCATCATTTCTGTTCAAGGCCTCATCAGAAGTATCTTTAGAGTCCATGTTTCCATAAACAGTCTCTTCAAAGCAGTTTAGGCCTTTTCTATCAAGCTCCTCACAGTTCTTCCAGAATCTTCCCCTTATCCATTTAAAAAGCCATTCCAACATGTTTGGTATTTGCAAACTCAGCAGCAAAAGCACCCCACTTCTGGTACCAAAATCTGTTCTAGTTTGCTAATGCTGCCAGAATGCAAAACACCAGAAATGGATTGGCTTTTATAAAAGGGGGTTTGTTTGGTTTCACAGTTGCAGTCTTAAGGCCATAAGGTGTCCAAGGTAACACATTAGCAATCGGGTACCTTCACTGGAGGATGGCCAATGGCATCCGGAAAACCTCTGTTAGCGGGGAAGGCATGTGGCCAGCATCTGCTCCAAAGTTCTGGTTTCAAAATGGCTTTCTCCCAGGATGTTCCTCTCTAGGCTTCAGCTCCTCAAAAATGTCACTCTTAGTTACTCTTGGGGCATGTGTCCTCTCTTAGCTTCTCTGGAGCAAAAGTCTGCTTTCAAAGGCCATCTCCAAAATGTCTCTGTAAGCTGAAGCTCCTCTCTCAGTTCCAGTGCGTTCTTCAAAGTGTCCCTCTTGGCGGTAGCTCCTCTTCAAAATGTCACTCACAGCTGCACTGAGTTCCCTCTGCCCGTCAGCTCATTTATATGGCTCCACTGATCAAGGCCCCCCCCAATGGGCGGGCCAACACTCCTGGAAATTATCCAATTAGAGTCATCACCCACAGTTGGGTGGGGCGCATCGCCACAGAAGCACTCAAAGAATTACAATCTAATCAACACTGATAATGTCTGCCCACACAAGATCACATCAAAGATAATGGTGTTTGGGGGACACAGTATATTCAAACTGGCACAGAGTCCATAAAAGCAGTGGCCATATATTGACTGTTTTTGTATCTTTTGTAGAAATTCCACTGTAGACACTCATCACTCATTTTTCTTTATGCAGATTTACACAATAAATTCCTATAAAAGTTTAATACTAGGAAACAGTGTATTCTGAAAGTAAGAGAGCTTATTTTTAGGTAATGAGGGTTGTATAACTTAGTGATTAAAGTGGGGTATGTAAAAGATGGTCCACTGAAGTACTGAAAGAAAATGTTAGAACTTCTGTTTAAGTGTATTAACCTCATCCTTTTTAGTGTCTGTTTTTGTGTATATTTTATATTTTAAAGAATATATCAATTATTTATATTTAAAATTCAGTATACCGATATTGAGGTTTGTGCTCAAAAATTTTTTTTAACTGATTGGTTGCACTGTCAACAAAGCTTGGAGACCACTGATATAAACTTGAGATATTCTCTAATTTTCTGGGCTGCAAAAAACCTCCCAGTAATTGTATACCTAGTTCCAATAACTCCTTAGCCTGGATTTTCTAGGGGTACAGAGAAATGTGCAGGACTATCTAGCAAGCAAGCTGTCACATTAAATGCTGTAATAACAGGTATAAATTAAGTGCGTTTGGGTCCCAGAGAAGAGAAGTCATTCCAGCTGGCCTGTTGAGGAAAGGCACATGGAAGAGAGATTATTTTTCTGGGCATTGAAGGCTGGGCTGCCTCCTTCTTAAGGATATAAATAAAAATTGGTGCTTCCAGCTGAGGAAGGAGAATAAGTTCAAGTGTTGACTATGGGCATGAAATTAGAAGTGTGGCATTGTAGTCTGAGGCTGGTTAAATTTTTTTTTGAGAGAAGGACCTTAAACTAAATGATTAAAGCTATAGAGCTTACTGTTTTTAAAATGCAGGAGGCAAGCCACCCTGTATCCAGGATTGCTGGCTGCTTACAACAGCTTCACTTTCAGAAGTGTTCCTTTTTCTTATCAATGCATGGAACAACTGTTAACGTATATGTTTCCTTATTGAAGAGTCAGTAGAACAACACTAAGGACAATTTTGAGAATGGGAAAGATAACTTTATTTTTGTATATTATCTGTGAAGTCCCTTTCATGTGCACGCATTTTAACATAATTGGAAGAGTTTTTCTGTAAGGGCCAAATAGTAAATAGTTTAGGCTTTGTGGGCCATGTGGTCTGGCTACACAACTCTGCCTTTGTAGCTCAAAAGGAGCCATAGATGATACATAAAAGAATGGGGGTGGTTGTGTTCCAGTAAAGTTTTATTTACAGAAACAGGCAGTGGTCCACAAGCCTTAGTTTACAGACCCCTGACATATATTTTTCACATTAATATTTTCTGAATAATCATCATAATTATTTTTAACATCTCCATATAGTGATGTACATAATTTGTGAAGTTATTTTCCTATTATTGAACATTTTTATGTTACCTAGTTTTGCTTCTTTGCATGTACTATTATATTGATCTTTATGTTGCTAATTTTAAGTAATTTTGAAAGCTTCAGTCCATTCTTGAGAATAATTTGTTGTATGCAGAAACAAAACTTTCTATTGGCGTATTTCCTTGATTTTAGTCTGTGGAAAAATAGAATTCATTGGATAGAAAAAAATTTTACATCAGATTTTAAAGCATCCTTTTTGTTTTGTGAAGGCCACCTAAATTGTACTATCGCTGTTTACTGATGAAGAAATTTGAGTAAGTTTACTTTGGCTGCATCCAGATTGTCCTAGATTCTCATGTCTTTTTGTTGAGAATTTGTTGTGTATCCACCTGGCCTTTTTGATAGGATGCTCTGCAAAAGTTCATTAGTTGTTTTCTGGGTATCCTCTGCCTTGCTACCTTGTTTGTCAATCCTGTAATTAATAATTTGTACATTTGTATAGCACTTTGGAGATTATGACCCACTTTCACATTTACTCTCTTGCTGGATCTTAATGACAGTCTGGGGTTGGGGGTTAGGGGGATTTGATCACTTTGGACATCCTGCAGCTGGCTTTCTGCCAGTTCTGCGAGGCCCTGGCTCTGCTTTTCCTCCCGTAGCCACTGCTTTCAAGGCATGGCAGTGTTTCCCGTTTCTTGTCTGTGGGTATAAATAGGATTATGGACACAAGAATGCTTAGAAATGGCTGTGCAGGATGCTGATTTTCTTTTTGTTTACTTAATTCCAGAACTGAAAGTTCATTAGCATCTACCCTGAAGACGCTCCTGTTCTTCACTGCTTTAATGATCACTGTTCCTATTGGGTTATATTTCACGACTAAATCTTACGTATTTGAAGGTAATTCTAGACTTATAAGACATTTTCCCCCTCACTATATTTTGCTTAAGCTTCTGTGCTTTTGTGACCTCTTTAAATATGTAACCTGGGTATTCTTAATTTTGTTTCTTCTGGCTGTTTTGCTTTTCAAAATCATATTGCTCATAATTGAGTCTTACTTCATGAAATGGACTTTTTCATCACTCCCAGTTATTTCAGCTTGACATTTTACTTGGTTATAGTTTTCTGTGAAATAGCTTGCAACTGCTTTCTTTTGTTTTCCCTTTGAGAGCGGGGGTTGGCTGGTATGGGAGGAGGAATTTGGGGAATGTACCTTTGGTGGCAGACAGTGGAAGGAAAAGAAAATGAAGTCCTCTTTTTGATGATGAAATCCTTATATGAAGTTATAATTATGGTTTTCATTCAAAGTAAGATACTCAGATCTTTGAATGAATACTTAATCTATCACAGCTCACCAGTATTACTTTTTAATTGTCTGACTACGTAAGTAAATACGTAGCTAAGAAAAGTTAGTATGCTTTGATTTTTGTGTTTTGGTAAACCTTGGAATAAAATGGAAACTTTTTTTCTCTTGATAGGCGCCTTGGGGATGTCTAATAGGGACAGCTATTTTTATGCTGCTATTGTTGCAGTGGTTGCCGTCCACGTGGTGCTGGCCCTCTTTGTGTACGTGGCCTGGAATGAAGGCTCACGGCAGTGGCGGGAAGGCAAACAGGATTAAAGTGAATATTACCTTTTGATAACATTAAATTGCTTTTTGAAATGGTAAATGCTTCTGGGGGCACTGATAATTTGAATAAAAAATTGAAAGAACATGTTAAAATCAGTCTTATGGAGTCATGTTTGGTGCAAATGTTGAGCCTTCTAATGCAATGGTTTGTATAATCAATTTTAACTATAACAATCTCCTTTGCAAACAAGAACATGGAAAAGTTAAATTAGTTACCAACAAGTCTGTGAAATTAGTTACACAAAATTCTGGGAAGAATTTGATTATTTTTACAACAAAAACTGTTTTATAGCATTTTGTCTTAGAGTTGGTTTTGAGTGACACTCCTCTAGAGATATTGAAATCTACACAGTGAAGGAAGTCTAAGCTTCGTTTTGTGCTGGAACACTTTGCTTAACTATCATGATCACCAGATTTTTGGTTTTTATTTCCCATGGAAAGTTGCTTAAATTGTAGACACTGGGATTAATCTGAACGCCACCAACGAGTTTCACATGAAATGTGATTCCCTAATCAGTAGGAGTCTTTCATTACATTATTTAATGGGAAAGCTAAACTAAATTATCTACATTCATTTAAGAGGACTCGGTTTCCTTAAGGATACAGAGAGCAAAGCCAGGTGCTCACCACTCGGGCAGTCAGCCTGCTCCCCAAAGGCCCTACGCAGGCAAGCTTTGTGCTTTTCAGAGCAACTTGTTAATGATATGCTTTGCTCTGTCATTCATCAGTGACATTAGGCTGTAATTACAAGGTCTGCGTAAACTCTATTTAAAAATCTTAATTTTTCCTGTTTTTTTTTGTTGTAATATATGTGATAGGAATTTGCATTTAAATGTGAATTCATTTTTGCATAGTTAGGGAGTGTAAACAATCCTCAAAATAGATTATTTTCATCATTTGGGATTTCTGATGTAGTAGTCTTATTAATCAGAACTAAATTTTATCCCAGATAAGGTCCTTTCCAGGTGAAATAAAAAGCAAAAACCTGTGATTTTATTTTAGAATCCTTAGTATTTTTTCCAGCCATTTGTTCATATTGTGTGCAATCTAAAAACAACCCCCCAAAATGTTTGTTTTCTTTCCTATTACAAAACCATAATATATGTTCACTGTAAAAAAAATGGAAAAATACATATTAAAATATGAAGAAAGTTAAAGTTTCCCATAATTTTGCAGCCTAGAGGTAGAGAACCTCTATTTCATTTTATGTCCCATGCGCAGTTTTGAAGGCCGTTTAATTAACACTAACACTTTGGTTTAAGTTCAAATTCTGCCAACATTACCTATAGTTACTTGCAATTTTCAGAAATGCTAGTTCATTGTACACTAGCACTTCGGTTTAAGTTCAAATTCTGCCAGCTTTACCTGACAGCTATTTGCAATTTTCAGACAAGTGATTACTTTGACATTTTCTTAAGAAGCACTCTCTACCTTAATCTTGTAACTAGACATCTCATTATTCAAACTTCCTGTTATTAATAATCTTAGTACAGTGGCCCTTGCCTAAGTGTTTTCCATTACCCATTTATTTGTTCATCCTTATCATTTTTAAGATTGCAGAACTGGACTAACAGAAGGGAAAAATGATTAGGCATAAAAGCCAAGTAGGCATTTGTGTTTGTTTAATTGTTGAGAAAAATAAAAGATGAGTATGATTATTGTAGGAACATTTTTTATTCTTGCTTATTGTTAAATGTTATCTACAGTTTAAATGTCTCCTTAAAGCAGTTATTCTAAAAGTAAAGTGTTTTTTAAAAAGGCTGCAATTTTAATATAATGATGTTTGAATCTGGGTATTGTGTGGTAGATTTCTAAACGGTCCTCTGTTTAGATGCCTTGTCGTACTTAAAATTGTTGTCCATCTAATTTTTTTTTTTGTATAACACCAAGGTTTTTCTTATACATTTGGCATGTTATATTCTATTTGTAAAATACTGATGTCCAGTGTTGTAATATTTTGTTTGGTTTCAGACATTTGCTGAGTAGAAAATGCTGTAGGTATTTTTCTGCAAGTATTTAAACCAGGGATACATGCAAAAGCAGTTGTTATTTCCTCTTGGTAAAAAGTACCAAGTGTTTTAAAGTTAGAATCATATACTAGGGTAGATATTTAGAGTTATTACAAAATAGGCTTATTTTCAAACCAGTTAGTTTGCTGCTAGTCTTAATTATATTAAATAACGTGGTATTTGACAAATAGATTTATTTTTCAAGGTGTTTCACTGGTTTCCTCTTGCATGATGTACATATTTCATGATGTATAGAAAGGAAAGCTACAGTTTGAGCCCTTATCAGTGTTTTAAGTAAGGAATATATTCACTTTTATTTTCCAGCCGATTGTAAGGGATAACCTTAGTTAGGAAATGTAACCTGAAGTTTCAGTACATGCTACTGATTTAACACCATTTACTGTAACACACCACTTTCCTCACTTCCCATTTTGCCTGTCCAAAATGTAATCCTTCTTCCCCATTGTGCTGAAAAACAAAATGTCTACTGTGGAATGCATCTGATGTCATTAGCTCTTCAAATGGATGTCATTTTGTATGTAATAGTAGAATCCGGTTTTGAATGGTTTCTGATGAAATCTCAACCTCCCATTAATACCCGTTGTCAGGCCTCATGGGACTCTAACAGAAATACATAGTAATAATTGAAATAGAATGTTTTCATCATAAAAATCTCATCAGCCTTGCCGAAAGAAACAACTGATTGACTTCTTTCCCATTTATTTTCCAATTTCATATAAATTTTACATATACAGCTAGGTTACCCAAGGGGACCAGTAAAAACAGCTAAACAAACAAGGCATACCCAAAGAAAGATTAAAGCTGAAGGTACATGAAACAAAGGATTTAAATTATATTTTAAATTTATCTGCTGTGTATTTCCTGCCTACAGACAAGTTCATGTCTGTTGTTTTATTTATGCTCAAGTGCAGTTGTACACTGTTACCAGGCCTGTTTTGTAAATGTTTTAGCTATAGCAGAGAGTTATTTGCTGGTCTTAGGTCAGCAGCAGACGTCTCTGCTGTCGAGTCCTCTGTGTATTCCACAAAGTAGTACGACTGTATTCAGACTTGACTCTTCAATTCAAGATAAATTTACAAGAGCTGGGCTGAAGCAGCACATTAATAACTTGTCAAGATTTCTTTTTCCTTTTTGCAGGGGCAAAGGATCACCTTAAGAAATAAATTATTTTCAGAGACTTTGGGAATCTAATGCTAAATATTACATGTAATCTATGACTAGCTTATCTTTTATATAGTCATTAAAATGGTCCAGAATTCCTCTACTTAACATCACTTCTGGCCAACCTTTCCTTGCTGTTTTGATGCTGCGTGTACTTAATATCTGCGTTCCTTTTGAGATGTTCTATAAGTCATATTTGTCAGTTATACGGACTAGTCTTCCTTTTTCCCGAGTTCAGTGAAATCTCACTGAACAGTAATAATAGCAATAGCTAACAACATCTGCACAGCACCTTACAATTTGCAAAGAACGTTCACACATTCTCCTTTGAGTTTTGCCTAGTGAACCTGTTACGAGATGTTCTCTTGACATCGATGCTAAAAGTGTTAGAAACTAAATCACTAGAGTTGTTGACTATGCTGTAGTACTGAATAGCGCCCTGACTAGGAGAAGGATTTAGATGCGCCACGTTTGAAGCCATGTGTAATTATCAAAATGGGGGGCTTGAGTTCTTTAGCCACTTGAATCAGATTTACCTTTGTAAACAATGCTTTTCTAAACATTATCTGAATGGATTTTGTATTTGTTATGCTCTAGCCTGTAATTTGTATAAAATTGCCATCTGTTGTCATTAAAAAAGCGTTCATAATGCTACTTCAGTGTGTCCTGATTCAATTGACAGTAAGTTTATTAACATCTCTTGTTTGTTTGCTTGCTTCTGTTTATACTATGTAGATATCTACAGAACCGTCAAGTGTAAACTTTTATGCAGTAAATGTAAACTGGTTATACTCCGTCTCGGATGGGCCTGTCAGAATTGGTGTGAGAGTGGGGAATTGCATGTGCATTCTGAAAATAAAGCAGCTCCTTGCCCCGTGGCTTTTTAAAAAACATATTTGGTGGGTAATGGGCTTCCGATACCATTGAAGGTGTGAGACAGGTTGACAGATACTCGTGGCTAATTACTGAAGGATGGGGATAGACAATTTCTGGTGATATCCGGCATTGTCCCATCATGACTGAGGCGCGATGCCCTCACCGCCTGTTGATTTCGCTCACTCCAGCTCCTTTCTATGCTTCTAAGGCCTCCAGCTGTTCTTCTCAATAAATACTATCCATTTCCAAAAAAGGGTTGAAGCATCTTAATATAAAAATAAGTAGATACAGATCATAAGATATAAGGTCCAGGGACCTCAGGGACAGTTAATGACACTGCAGAAACCACAGTGCAGTGATTCTACAAGTTGGCTGGAATCATCTCACAGGGCTTACTCAAAGTAGAGATTGCCCAAACCTAACCCAGGCTTACTGAATTTGGAATCTGGGGTGGGGCCTGGAAATGGGCATTTGTAACAGGCAGTGCTCTGACATGTAGCCAGGTTTGAGAACTGCTGATAGAGACTTAGAATTTTGCCTCTACCGTGTAGGTTTTCAATCTTAGACTTGAAGATGTTTGCTTAAATTATCACACTTTAATACCAAAGGTAGAATCCTGCAAAAAAGGTGCAGTTTAAAATAAGTGAGACTGTTACTGTGTCCCTGACAGTCCATATTGACATTGCTTCACTGCTAATGAATTCTGTCAAATGAAAATTGTAGTTCAGGCAGTATCTAACTTAGAGAAAAAGTAAGGTATGTAAGGTATGCATAGAAATGGCCACTCCTGCTCCTGTGATGCTTTCCCCTTCCTTGGAATCCTCACTTATGTGGTCTCTGGAGAGAGAGAAAACTAGCATAGGAGTTCTCAGTGAATCTGGTTTCAAAAGGAAATATAGAGAAAACCATAACTGGTTTCCCTGGTATCTCTGCTCTATTAGTACGACTGCCCTTTGCTCTCACTGCTCACATCTTTCTACTCATTTCCTCTACATCCTGCTGTTTTGCCCATTAAAGATGTGTTTCGATTAGGTGTTCACACCCTAGCAACTCAGTCGATGTTCCCCTCCAGTTATCCATGTACTGAGGGATAAGGATATTATAAATTACACACTCCATATCTGTCCACTTCTCACTATTTCTTACCACCTGGGTCCAAGCCAGCTTCACTACTCACCTGGACTGCTGCGAAAGCCTCTAACTGGTCTCTGCTGCTATTCTGGTTCCTGTATAATCATTTCACCATGGAGCAGCTAGAAGTTTCCTTTAAAAATCTTAGATCAGGCATGTCATGCCTTGGCTCAAAATCTTCCGATAGCTCTCCCATCTCACTCAGAGTAAGATCCAGACTCTGTAGGTGGCCTGCAAGTTCGGCCACTTGCCTTCATTTCATTCAGCTTCTCAGAACCCTTGCTCAGCATTCACCAATCTGCTGGACTTCCTTCTGTTCCCCAAACCTCCCAGGCCTGCTCCCACCTCACAGCCTTTGTGTTAGCTTTTGCTTCTGCGTGGTATCCTTTTCCTACCAGATCTTCCCATGTCTGGCTGTTTCTCACCCTTCAGGTCTCAACTCATGTGTTGTTCAGAGAAGGCTCCCCTGACCCCCTGCATCATGACCACAACACAACACTGGGCGAATTCCTCTTGTTTATTTGTTTATTATTTATTTCCTTCCACTAAACAGTATGCACCTGGAGGGTAGGCACTTTGTCTTATTCACCACTGTGCCCCCAGTGCCTAGCACTTGTTTTAGAAAGGATGTTCTTGGCTGACTGCTAGTTACAGAAAATACACTTCAATCTGGCTTAAACAGTTGAAAAGGCTAGAGATGGGGCTAAGCCATAGGTACGGTTTTAAATAGAGTTCCTTTTCCATTTCTCAGTGATTCTGTCCGCATGCCCTTCCCAGTGCGTTGGCAACATCCTCGGGCTTCCCTCCCTCATGATGGCAAACTGGCTGTAACCATTCTGGGGCCACTGAACAAAATCCCTGGCCTTTACTCTGGACTCACATCATGTGCCTACCTGTGAAGCAATCACTTTGGCCAGGCAATGCCAAGGTTTAGTGGGTTTATTCCTGGACAACTGCCCGGCCCCAAACCAATCACTTTGGGATTATACTGATTAATTTTGACCAATCATTGTCCACCTCTGAGGGATGGATTTGATGCTAGTGAGGTCCCCAGAAATGTTCACTGCAGAGCTCAAACAGATATTTGTTGAATTAATAAGTCAATATACAATATATGCATAAATGTGTAGATATGGATGTAGAAATGGATGCAATTATGGGTATGGATAGATATAGATGTAGACATAGCTATGAATGGAGGGATGTGGAGCAGGCACTTTGCATCCTGGAGCGGATGTTGGGACAGGGCAGGGCCTAGGTCAGGGCCATGCTTCAGGGGATTTCACAGCTGCCCGAGGGATGGGCCTTGTACCGTGGTTTGTCAGCTCGGCCTCAGGAAGAAGGGAACAGTTGGAGAGTCTTCAGGTTCTTGCTCCCATCTGTATCTTGTGGCTCTCTGCTCTCAGGACTCTGCATTCTGCACTGAAACCCTAAAACACACCCCCTTTCTCAACAACATCCACTTTTCACCACTGCACCTGTGATTCTTTGGAAACACAGGTACGTGTGGGAGGTGTGCTTTATGTCTACATCTAAACAAACAAGCAGTGCAGCTGGATGTGCTCTTCCTGGCGAAAGTGCCCAGGGTTTTCCCATTTAACAAGGTTTCCCAAAGCATAGCAATTACTCACGAGGAGCTCTTTTGATTTGGTTTGTGCGAAGTTGCAATTATCAGCAACGTTATCGTGTTTAGCTCTGGCCTATTCATTTGAGTGTAAACAAAGAATTCAGTAGAAACAATCTGATTTTCTTGGATGCATAAATTGCAGACATGTATTTTAAAGAAAAATGTATGTCACATAGACTTTGTTGCTTTAGAAATATTCATAAAAGGAAATGAAAATGTTTGGCCTGTGAACAGTGAAGTCTGTTCACATTTGTATATTCCATTTCTTTCCTAAAAATCAGATGCACCACAGATTGGGAGTGCCGTGGCTTTTTCCTAGTATTTCTGTTGCTTCTAGTTAGAGACACAATCCTTGTCCTCTACCTTTTCCTCACTCCCTCCCCCACCTCACCTTGCACCAACTAGAAATAGATTACAAGTTGAGTGAGAAATGAATAGGAAGCTTGGTAAAATGGAACAAGCAAAAAAGCTAAACCAGTTATTTCAATTGACTGGGCAAAAGGGTCTGATGGGGGGTTGCCACCTGTGGTAGTCAAAATTCTAAGATGCCCCCAAGATTCCTGTTCCCTGGTGTCCATGCCTTGTATAATCCCCTACCCTTGAGTATGACCAGAATCTGTGAACAGGATGGGCTAGTCACTTCCTTGATTAGGTACATTATATATAGGTAGGCAGAATAATGGCCCTCCAAAGATGTCCACATCCTACTCCTTGGAATCTGAGAATATATGTTACATTAAATGGCAAAGAGGAATTAAGGGAGTAGATGAAATTAATTTTGCTAATCAGATGACCTTGAGATGGGATTATCCTGGATTATCTGGGTGGGCTCCATGTATCACAGGGGTCTTGTGGTAGGCTGAAAAAATGGCCTTCCAGAGATATATTTCACTTCCTAATCCCTGGAACCTCTGAAGATCACCTTATATGGCAAAATAAGGATTTTGAGAGGAGGAATTTATCCTGGATTATCCGGGTGGGCCCTAAGTGCACTCTCCTATATCTTTACAAGAGAGAGGAAAGTTTTGAGACCAACCCACATAGAGGGGAAGGTGATATGACCCTGGAGGCAGTAATTGGAATGATGTGGCCACAAGTCAAGGAATGCCTGGGGCCACCAGAAGCTGGAAGAGGCAAGGGACAGATTCTCCCTGCTGACATCTTCATTTAGGACTTTTGGCTTTCAAAACTGTAAGGGAGTAAATTTCTGTTGTTTAAGCCACCCAGTTTGTATTAATTTGTTATGGTAGCCCTAGAAAATTAATACAACCGGCTTGGCCTTCACCCCTAATTTCTGCTGGTCTTCAAGTCCCAAGCAGGCAAGCACCATGTCAGTTTTGCTCACCACTCTTGTATGCCCAGCAGTTGGTACAGAATAGGTGCCCCGTGAATGTGCTGAGGGAATGAATATCTGTTCATAATAGGTCCCTTTCTAGAATCCTTTCTCTTTGATTGGACATTAGTGTATACTCTCTGTCTCCTTGAGCCCCCAAAGCAGCTGCAGGGGGAGGCCTAGGGGGCAGGTGCAGCCCTGCCACGGGCTCACCCCATGCTAGTGGCAGAGTGACTTCCACACTAGGCCCTATCTCTACCCTCAACACAGTGTGTTCTCTCCAGAAGCACATTCTTCATATTTGATATCCTTGTAGTCCTTCATTATCTCAGAAGAAGGTGTAATTTTCATCTAGAAGATACATGTTCTCTCTGTTAATACAATGATTTTTAAAAGTTTAATTTTGTAGCTGTGTCACAATACTGAGGATGATTTTTATGTTATTATCTGCTTCATTTAGCTTTCATTATTACTACTAATAATGACTCTCCTCCTTATAATAACTTTCAGTTAATTTTGTGATAATCTCCAAGAGTTTATGACAGACCCTTGGGGTACGTGTTTCAGCAGGGCACCTCCAACCAGAAGCAACAGGCATTTGAATTGTCACATTGAACTGAAGGAGTAAGCTTCCTGAACCCTGATCACATGTTAAGGAACCTCTAATTATTTTAACAAAATAAGCATTGGTATGTAGAATATTTAATTATTTATATTATGCACTGTGGTTTTCAGAGCTTAATGAGGTCTTTTCTCTGTACTAAGTTATCAACACTTTGGGAATATAATGGTTATCTTTCAAGATCTAATGAACGTTTAGTGGATTTTCTAAGACTCTTATCAGACTGCACCATGTAAACTGGCCCAATAGGTTATGTTGTACTTCCTATTCTAAAATCTTTGAGTTTTAACAAGATCCTAAAGTATATAAATAAATATTGAAAACCTGACAACCTTTTTCAAATATATTTAAAAAGTCATCTTGGCTGCTCCTTCTCATTACCAGTAATACATGTTTTGTAAAATTTAATGTCTAAAACTAACTATATCAATATAATACACTACATAAATTGAGTGAAGGAAAAAAAACTATGATTATGTCAGATGCAGAAAAGGCACTCCACAAAACCCAGCATCCTTGCTTGATAAAAACACTCAGAAAAGTAGGAAGATAATGGAACTTTCTCGACATCATACAACTGCTAACATCATATTTAATGGTGAAAGACTGAAAGCTTTCCCACTAAGATCAGAAACAAGACAAGGATGCCCATCATTACCACTGCTATTCAATATAGTACTGGAAGTTCTTGACAGACTAATTAGGCCAGTAAAAGGAATAAAAGGTATCTGAATTGGAAAGGAAGAAGTACAACTATCTCTATTTATAGATGAGACAATCTTATATATAGAAAACCCAAGAAACCTATTAGAGCTAGTAAATTAATTCAGCAAAGTGGCAGGGTACAAGATGAACACACAGCAATTGAGTTCCTATACACTAGCAATGAACAATCTGAAGAGGAAATTAAGAAAACAATTCCATTTACAATAGCATCTAAAAGAATAAAATATCTAAGAATAAATTTAACTAAGAATAATAAAATATTTGTATACTGAAAACTATAAAACACTGCTGACAGAAATTAAAGAAGACCCAAATAAATGGTGAGACATCCCACGTTCATGGATTGGAAGAGTTAACATTGTTAATATGTAATTATTAACCAGAGCAATATACTATTACCCAGAGTAATATACAAATTCAGTGCAATCCCTATTAAAATTCCAGCAGCCTTTCTGCAGACATGGAAAAAACTGATCCTCAAATTTATATGGAACTGCAAGGGGCCCTGAATAGCCCATACAATCTTGAAAGAAAAGAACAGGATTGGAGGACTCATACCTCTCAATTTCAAATTGTATTACAAAGTGACAGTAATCAAAACAGCATGGTACTGGCACAAAGACAGGCAAATAGATCAGTGGAACAGAATTGAATGTCCAGAATTGGATCCATACATCTATGGCCAAGTGATTTTTGAAAAGAGTGCTAAGTAACCGCCATGGGAAAATAATAGTCTTTTCAACAAATGGTGTTGGGAAAACTGCTTCTCCATATTTAGAAGAATGAAGTTACACTCTTACCTCACACTATATATACAAAAATCAACTCAAAATGGATCAAGGGCCTAAAGATGAGAGCTAAAACTATAATGCTCTTAGAAGATAACATAGGGGGATATCTTCATGACCTGAGATTTGGCAATGGATTCTTAGATATATCAAAAGCACGAGCAACAAAAGAAACAATATATAACTTTGATTTCATAAAAATTAAAAACTTTTGTGCTTTAATGGAAATTATCAAGAAAGTGAAAAGACAACCTACAGAATAGGGTATATATTGGATGAGGGTTTAATAACCAGAACATATAAAGAACTCCTACAATTCAATCACAGAAAGACAAAAAACTCAATTTAAAAATGAGCAAAGGGCTGAGAGATTTCAAATGGGGCTGAGAGATTCCAAATGGGGTCAACAGGTCATTCTGGAGGGTATTCTTATGCATTATATGGATATCCCTTTTTAGTTCTTAGTGTATTGGAATAGCTAGAAGGAAACACCTGAAACTGTGGAAATGCAACCCAGTAGCCTTGATTCTTGAAGACGATTGTATAGCTATGTAGCTTACATGGTGCAACTGTGTGATTGTGAAAACCTTGTGGCTCACATTCCCTTCACTCGCGTATGGACAGATGAATAGAAAAATGGGAACAAAAAGTAAATGAATAATGAGGGCGGAAGGGATGTTTTGGCTGTTCTTTTTTACTTTTGTTTTTATTCTTAATTTTTTTGGAGTAATGAAAATGTTCAAAAACTGATTTTGGTGATGAATGCACAACTATATGATGGTACTGTGAACAATTGATTGTTCACTTGGCTGCTTGTATGGTATGTGAATATATCTCAATAAAACTGAACTGCAAAAACAAAACAAAAAAGATGGGCAAAGGACTTGAATAGACTTTTCTCCAAAGAAGATATACAAATGGCCAATAAACATTAGGGAAATGCAAATCACAACCACAAGGAGATACCACTTCACACCCACAGGATGGCTATTATTCAAAAAACAAAATAACAAGTGTCGGAGAGGATGCAGAGAAATTGGAACTCTCATATATTGTTTGTGGGAATGTAAAATGGTGTAGCCCTTTGTGGCAGTTACTCAAAAAGTTAAATATAGAATTACCATTTGACCTGGTAATCCCACTTCTAGGTATATACCCAAAGAGTGTGAAAACAGGGTTGCAAACAAATACTTGTACAACAGTGTTTATAGCAGCATTATTCACAATAGCTAAAAGCTAGAAACAACCCATGTGTCCATCAACAGATGAATGGGTAAACCAAATGTGGTACATACACACAATGGAATATTATTTGGCCATAAGAAAAAAAATGAAGTTACGAGGCATGCTGCAACAAGGAAGAACCTTGAAAACATTGATTTCACTGAAACAAGGAAGACAAAGTCAAATTTGTATGAGATCACTTATAAGAGATCACTAGAAATAGCAAATTTGCAGAGATAGAATGCAGATTAGAGGTTACCTGGGAATGCGGAAAGGGGAAAGAGGAAGTGTTTCTCTGTAAAAAATTTTTAAAAATTAAAAACTAAAACTAAACATATGCCTCAAGGATGCCCAATCCTTGGGAAGCGTGTTGGACAAGGAGACCGAAAACCCAAGTCTGAGCCCATCTTGCCACCAACTGTGTGATTTTTGGCAAGTCACTTCCCATACTGGGTCTCAGTTTCTTGTATAAGGTCAGAGGACTGGCTAAGATGATTCATAAAGTTCTTGTAGCTCTGGATTTCTGTTTTTTAAGACAGTAGAATGCTCACAGTTAATATACAGACATCTGAGCCTTTTGATTGCTTCCTGGCAAATTTGATGTTATCTTGAAAATTTTCCATTTTTCTTTTTCTTCATTCCATACTGAAATGAAGAGCTTTGAATGGGGCTGAAACCTAGCAACCAGCTAGCCTGGAATATCTCGTTGAATGTGTCGTCTGTAGAGTGTATCAGGGGAGAGTATATAGAGCAAAAATGGTAACCACGCTTCAGCATTCATTTCATTTGGTGACTCACCCACTCTGTCATCCAAAGATGGCATTGATCTAAATTGTGACCTTTTCTTCTATCTCATATCATTAGAATAATGCCAGTAAAAGGGCGGTGAGTGACTCACCACTGGAGCAGATTCTCCTTGAGAAAATTAGCAGAGCATTGTTATGGAAATCTTGGTCAAAGGGTCTTTTCATTAAATTCACCTAGTGAGTGAGCAGCAGCTTTTGCCCATCTCATTAAGTACCTCTTCTATAATATGTCCTGGGGCTTCAATCTAGTCCAGCCACATCACATGGTTGATTCTCGCCCATTCTGGCAGTACTTCAGGGTTTGGATACACAAAGTAATTTTCCACCCAGTCAGTTGTTAATCATCATTGCCTCGGTAATTTGAAGGGGACTTGGGGGGACTGTTTTGCATTCTGGAACCGTTTTTATATGTACGTTATGGATGCAGTCCCCCCCTTGCGACATATATTAATTGTGTGTCTGTGCCTATAGAAGTGGATACTCTGAGTGATCGGAGTGTTGAAATGAGAACTGCACAGGGAAGAAGTTTGGATCTTAAACATAAAGCCTAGTAATGAGGCACAGTTTGCTTATTATTTTGTCAAAACTCTGGTCTCATTAAATTATATGTCAAGGCAATCTTTAATAAGAAAAAAACTTTGTGTTTATTTCAATCAACACTTATCTAGCCTACCAAATTGTAGAGGGCACTGAGTGTAACTGTTTAAATTCCTTTTGTAAGATATTAACATAAAATTATGTGAACTTGAAAACTTGATAAATACCTCACTTAGCTGAAAGCAACCATCTCGAGATCATTTAATCTCTCTCTTCCTTGTACAGATGAGGCCCAGAGAGGGGAAGTCATGGAAAAGTGGGGACCACAACTCAGTTCTCCAACTCCCAGGCTAGCCCTCTTGACACCTCAGTAGCCCCTGGGCATCACAGAGTTCCCTGGGGATAATGTTGAGTGTGCAAGAGAGTGTTGAATGATATTCTCTTTTATCTGCTTAAGAAGTTTACAGTATGTTTAGAAGCATCCTATTCCAAATGGTCCAAGTGTATAAGCTCTGGGATTTGAGGGGGTAAATTAAGATATTTTAAAAATTCCCTTATATGGCACCTCTTGGTCTTCAATGCTGCCAGGTGAACAAGATACTTTTAGATTCATGTTGTGCTTGTAAATCAGCAAGATTGATTTCCACAAGAGAAATGAATTTAGTGTCATTGCTTCATGGAATGCCACACATCGACTTCAGCTTTGGCATAAAGTAATGAATCTTTTCCCCAAAATCAGCAGAAATAAAATCACTAATGTGTAATCATTGAAACAGACCCTTCTGTGACTTCTGAGAAGTCAGTTTTCACCTTTTAGAGGCAACTTTGACTCTTGGGTCCCTGGACTAGGCTACTGGCCATTCCTCTTTGTAAATCCATTTTCTGATAGATATGGCTTTTCTTCTCTCTAGAAGTTTGCAGGCTTTCACAAGAAGCCTGCCTGAACTAAAGGGAAATAACTTGGTTGATTATGTTTCAGAATAGCTTAAAATGAATTTTAAGAATTAGGGCAATTTGATAATTGGTTGAATCATCAAACCAAAGTAAAGTTTTGGGGAATATAAATAACAGTACTTCCTGGTTTCAAATGTCCATGGAGAGAAGTCGATTAGATTGGGTTCTGTCAGTCATATGCCATTCTGCATAATTTTTAACTTCTTTTATCTGGGGGCTGATGCTGTAACTTTCAGACTTTTTCATTCATCCAGATGTTAATTCATCAGAACCCAAGTAGCTCCCAGACTAGAGAGGGGCAATGGCAAATAGGTGGGGGCGCTCCCGTTTTAGTGGTGCTCGGTAGATTTCTGCGAGTGGAGATACACAGGAGTCCATTCTCCCCAGGTCGGGGAAGTTCAGTAAAGGCTTCCTAGGAGAGCTGACTCAGCTGTGGGGGGGAGGAAATGAGATTGACAGTGAGCATTGGGGTGTTGGGGTGGAGCTGGGAGGAGAGCATTTCAGGCACAGGGCAGAGTGAGAGGTGTGACATCAGGGTGAGAAAAGGTGAGAGAAACCTGTCTTGGCATGACATTGAGGACAGGGCAGGGCCGAAGGAAGGGCACTGGCAAGGCCCAAAGTTGGAGGGGAATTTAGTGTGGCCAGAGCAGAGCTGTAGAGCTGCAAGAGCAGAGAGGCCGATGGGCAGGGGATATCTGAAGCAAGCATGGTAAAATGTTAACATCTGTTAAATCTGGGCAGTGGGGACATAGGTGCCTGTTATATTATTTTCTGTACTTTTTGATGGGTTTGAAATATTTCATAATAATAATTTTAAGTGAAAAAAAGAAAAGAAAAAAGTTATCGTATTAGTATATTCTTGTCTGCAAGTGAGAGAATGCTTCTTCTGTAAAAAAAAAAAAGAGGTCTAAGGCTAGGGTTGCTGGGTTTTTTTTTTTTTTTTGCAGTTTTATTGAGATATATTCAGATACCATACAATCCATTCAAAGTATACAATGAGTGATTCAGAGTATCATCACATAGTGTACATTCATCACCACAATCAATTTTAGAACATTTTCATTACTCCAAAACCCCCCAAAACATCCCATACACCTTATCCCCACCCCACCCCCCCCATTATTGACCCTTAGCATTGGCATGGTACATTTGTTACTGTTGATGAAAGAATATTAAAATATTACTGTTAAGTGTACTCCATAGTTTGCATCATACATACATACCACATTTTGCTTATCCATTCATCAGTTGATGGACACTTGGGTTGCTTCCATCTTTTGGCAATTGTGAATAATGCTGATATGAACATCTGTGTGCAAATGTCTGTTCACACCCCTGTTTTCAGATCTTCTGGGTATAAACCGAATAGAGGGATTGCTGGATCATATAGCAGTTCTATACTTAGCTTCCCGAGGAACCTCCAAATGATCTTCCACAGCGGCTGCACCATCTTACATTCCCACCAGCAATGAATGAGTGTGCCTCTTTCTCCACATCCTCTCCAGCACTTGTAGCTTTCTGCTTTTTAATAATGGTCATTCTAGTAGGTGTGAAATGATAGCTCATTGTGGTTTTGATTTGTAGTTCCCTAATAGCCAGTGACGTTGAGCATCTTTTCATGTGCTTTTTAGCCACTTGTATTTCCTCTTTGGAAAAATGTCTATTCATGTCTTTTGCCCATTTTTTTAATTGTCTTTCTGTTGTTGAGTTGTAGGATTTCTTTACGTATTCTGGATATCAAACCCTTATCAGATATGTGGTTTCCAAATACTTTCTTCCATTGAATTGGCTGCCTTTTCCCCTTTGTGACCAAGTCCTTTGAAGCACAAAAGTATTCAATTTTGAGGAGGTTCCATTTATCTATTTTTTCTTTCATTGCTTGTTTAGGTGTAAGGTCTAAGAAACCACTGCTAATGGTAGGGATTTTTATTACCCCATATAAGAGGGGTTGGCAAACTGGCTAAATATGGCCATAAATAGGTGAAAAAAAATAAATAAGAATATCCTGTGATATATGAAAATTGTACAAAATTCCAATTTCAGTATCCACAAATAAAGTTTTATTGAAGCACAGTCACACCCATTTGTTTGAGTACTGTTTCTGGCTGCTTTCCTACTATCAGGGCAGAGCTGAGTAGTTGTGACAAAGATGGGCTGCAAAGCCTCAACTACTTACTGTCTGGCCCTTTAAGAAAAAGTTTGCTGACCCCTTCCCTGTGACAAAAAAAATTCCATAGGTAAGTATTTCCGCAGTTGGTTAATTCAATGGTGTGATGACGTTGGGGATCCAGGTAGGTTCTCTACAAGCCTCCTGGCCTGCCCCTCATGGTTGCGGGATGGCTGCCATAGCTCCAAGCGTTATGTATCACATGACAATGTTCAAAGGTTGAGGAGGGTCCTTGCCTCAGGTCTCTCAGTTTTTAACAGGGAGGATTCCTACTTATATCTCATTGGTCAGAAATGGGTCCCATCCCTTGGGGCTGGGGAGGGGGTTTCCTGAGTCAGGGGCAGGCTTCTGTTAGGAGGGAAGAAGGGAGAAAGTGGCAAATAGATAGACAACCAACAGTTCCTGCCCCAGGTACAAACTTAAAAAATCAGATCAGATTGGAGGGGGCAAGAGGGAGTGTGGATAGAGAAATGATGAAATGTTGGGGGCTCAGACTCGGAGTGTTGTACAAAGTGGAGGTGTTGGAATTCTGGGCATATTCTGAAGGACTGGAAGATGGACTGGATGTTGGAGGAAAGAGTGGAATCAAGCAGGACACTGAAGTTTCTGGCTTGAACAATTAGGTGGATACGGTTGTCATTCAAGGAGATGGGGCAGACAGTTGGGAAGAGCTGAGGAACAAGTGTTAATGTCTTCATCATTCGGCCATATTTTAAAATAAGAGATGGGAAAGTAAAAGAGAGACAGAAATGTTGTTTAAAAGTGGTATAACTCGGGGTATGACTTTTCCACCCTAAAAACAGTCACATAGGTGTCCAGCATTTTGCAGTTTACAAAGTGCTTTCATATCCACTGTTCCATTTGACCCTCAACTGTATGAAAAAGTTATGACGAGGCTCACTCCAATTTTAAAGATGAGAGAACTGGGGTGCAGAGGGGGGAAGTTCAAAGACTGGACTGGATCCTGTGTCGTCTTTTCCTGAGTTAGAATGAGACTGTTCCTACACAAGGGGTAAAACGATGACATGCTTGCTTTGGTTTGCCTTTGACGTACACCCAGCTAAGACCCCACTTGGATTTTTCCTTTTCAATATTGTTCCCAAACTTTATGTTATTTTACATTTTAAAATATCCCTTTCTATTTTTTTTACTATTTCCACACACACAAAAAACCAGACAGTAATTTGCGTTGTTCGCTCACTTTTAGACAATTACATATAACTGTTTTGATTCATCTTTAAAAGCTTATTTCTACAGCACATAACAAAATGAATTAAATTGCTTTTTGAATCAAGGCTGCTTTGTTTCCCACTGAAACAATGACTCATGAGGTCTGACTGTATCTCATTTATGTTCCTCCCCCAGCAGCTAATTTAGATGTGAGTTATACAGAAAGAAAAAGAAAAAAAAAAACAAATGAGGAGAACTATTCCTTGGTTTCCTGTTTGACAAGTGTGGAGATTATCAGAAAACTTCTACAGTAACTTCTACAACAGCTTCTGACACCAACTGAAAAGATGGCACAAACTTAGTTCAGTTCTGCCCACCACCGCCCCCCCCCACCCCAAGTCAGGCCAGACCCCACAGGTTTTGGGGCCCAGGCTACCCACACTTCTGACCAACTGGCTACAACCTCAGGGTTCTCCTGCCACCCCCTTTGATCATTAGAACAACTCGCAGAACCCACTGAAAGTGCTATACTTATGATTCTAGTTTTATGATCGTAAAAGCACACAAATAATTAGAAGCCAAAAGAAGAGATGCAGAGGGTGAGGTCTGGGAGGGTCTCAACAGCAAGCTTCCGTGTCCCATACCACGTGGAGTCAGAACGCGTCACTCTCCCGGCACAGCGATGTGTTCTCTCGCTCATGGAAGCTCAGCCTGGCTTCGAGTGTCTGAGTTTTTAATGGGGTCTCACTCCACAGGCTTGATAGGTGGAATGAATTCCCACGTGGTTAAACTCAACCTGCAGTTGCCTCCTCAGGAACTAGGGACAAAGACAAAGCAAGTTTTCTATTATATCACAAGTTATCCTGGATGTGAAGTTCAATGCCAAATGTTTGTGTTGACAGCAACATTGATAGCCAGCTTGAATTTGGCCCAACAGGAGACTGCACTTCTGCTCCAGCGATGGTCCTGACTGGCTTGGGAGGCAGGGAGCTCCCTGCTACAGGGGAGTGGTCATCTGACAAGGAAGGCTGCTTGTATAGAGGGGGAGAGGTGGGCCTCAAGGAGCTTCATTGAACAACGAATGGATCCTGGCATAATCAAGGAGTAGGAAGGAGCCCAGGCAGTGTGAGCCGTGGGAGAGTAGGGGAAGGTAAGGTCGGGGAGTAGAGTGTGGCAAGATGATGGGACATGCTGAGTAGAAGCACTGTATCTTGAATTAAATTATTGTTTTGATAATTATGGCTCATTTTTCTACTTCACTTTGCACTTTTTATTTTATAATTAGAAACTTGGGCAGTTGAAGCATAGCATGTAGCACATAACAGACACACAATGACTGTTTGTTGGATGCACTTGAACAGGGATTAGAGACACATGCACCACACAGGGAGGGAGTTTGGATTCCTTTACATGGCTTTAAAAAAAAATTAATAGATTTTACTTTTTAGGACAGGTTTAAGTTTGCAGAAAAATTGTGCAGAAAGTAGAGTCCCCAGAGTTTCCATATATATCCCCCAATTTCCCTATTATTAACATCTTGCATTAGTGTAATACCATTTGTTACAATTGATGAACTAATATTGATGCATTATTAATCACCGAAGTCTGTAGTTTACTTTAGGGTTCACTGTTTCTGTCCCGTAGTTCTATGGGTTTTGACAAATGTTTAATGTGCATATCCACCATTACGGACTCATACAGAATAGTTTCACTGCCCTAAACATCCCCTATGCTCCACCTCTTCATTCCCCCCAACCCCACATGGACTTCTGAAGATTGGCTTAGACATAGGGGAACCTGCAGCCTGCATTCTATGGGACCACTGAGGCTTAGCTACAAACGGGTGCTCTCTGAGTTAAGTGCTGCTTCTGCTGGCAGTGGGGGTGGGAAGTGTCTAAGCATCTTTTTTTTAAAATTTTTTATTAGAAGAATTGTGGATTTACAGAACAATCATGCATAAAATACAGGATTCCATTATACCACCTGCATTGGTGTGGAATATTTGTTACAATTGTGGATAACACTTTTTTTGTAATTCTACTATTTTTAACAGTAGTTACATTTGTTACAATTGATGAAACATTATTAAAGTAATGCTGTATCTATTGTCAATAGTTTACATAGAGGTATTTTTTCCCCATATTCCCAACCTATTATTTTTTTCATGCATGTCTTTATTTAATTACTAATTGTGCTAGTTTGGATATATTATGTCCCACCAAAAGCCATAGTCTTTACTGTAATCTTGTGGAGGCAGACGTATTAGTGTTGATTAGGTTAGAATATTTGATTAGGTTGTTTCCATGGAGATGTGACCCACTCAACTGTGAGTGACACCTTCGGTTAGGGTGTGACCTCTGATTGTTTCTATGGAGGTGTGGCCCTGCCCATTCAGCCTGGGCCTTGATTAATTCACTGGAGTCTTATAAAGGGGCTCACAAACAGAAGGTCCTCAGAGCTGCAGCTTAGAGAAACATTTTGAAGATGGCTGTTGAAAGCTGACACAGACATTTTGGAGGACGCCATTTTGAAACACAACCTGGGAGCAAGCAGATGCCAGCCATGTGCCTTCCCAGCTAACAGAGGTTTTCTGGATGCCAATGGCCTTTCTCCAGTCAAGGTACCCTATTGTTGATGCCTTACCTTGGGCACTTTATGGCCTTAAGACTGTAACTGTGTAGCCAAATAAACCCCCTTTATAAAAGCCAATCCATTTCTGGTGTTTTGCAAAACAGCAGCATTAGGAAACAGGAACACTAATCTACCCATACACTGGATAAAGGGAGTGTCAGTCACAAGGTTTTTACAATCACATGGTCACAAGATGAAAGCTATATGGTTATACAAGCATTATTAAAGATCAAAGCTACAGGATTACAGTTCAACAATTTCAGGTGTTTCCTTCTGGCTCTTCTGATACACTAGAAACTAAAAAGAAATATCTTCATAATGAGTCAGTAGTCACAGTCATTTGTTAAATCCTAACTTCTCAGTTACACCTCCTCCCTCTCATTTGATCTTTCTGTCAGTCTTCAGGGATATCTGGGCAGTGATCATTTTAACTTCTTTGTGCTGAAAAGGGGTGTCGATATTATGGGGTAGAAGAATGAAACTGGTTGATGTTCTTGGAAAGACTTATACCTCTGGGTTTCAGGGCTTATCTGGCATAGGAACCATCTGGAGGCTTTAAGTTTCTGAGAAAATGAACTTAGTAGGTATTCTGGTTTGCTAAAGCTGCTGGAATGCAAAATACCAGAAATGGGTTGGCTTTTACAATGGGGATTTATTAGTTCACAAATTTAGAGTTCTAAGGCCATGAAAATGTAACCAATTAAGGCATCAATAGGCCGATACCTTCTTTGAGGAAAGGCTGATGGCATCTGGGGTTCCTCTGTCACATGCGAAGGCACATGGTTGGAGTCTGCTGGGCCTCCCCAGGGTTAGCTTCTGGTTTCTGTGGCTTTCTCCAAAATGTCTCTGGGCTTCTGTCTTAGCTTCTCTCTCTCTCACCTCCTGTGCATCTGTGCTTGTTTCTCCCAGGGTGTTTCTCTCTAAACATCTGGGGGTCCTCTCTTAGCTTCTCTGGGACAAACTCTGGGCTTCATCTCTTAGCTTCTCTCCTGGTTCTGGTTTCAACCGCTGTCTCCAAGATGTCTCTGAGCATTTTCTCTCTATGCATCTCTGAGCTCTCTTCAAAATGTCTCTGCCTTTTATCCTCTCATAGAGGACACCAGTAAACTAATTAAGACCCACCTTGAATGGGTGGGGTCACATCTCCATGGAAACAACCTAATCAAAAGGTCCACCCACAATAGGTCTGCCCCTACAAGAGTGGGTTAAAAGAACATGGCTTTTGTGGGGTACATAACAGATTCAAACCAGAACAATAGGTAAAACTTTTATATCGTCTTAGAGCCCTGGGTATTCTTTAAGGTTTTCAGGAATACTGTTGGTTGGAGCTTGGTATACTGTGGCAATTTGCAATATCTGACTGAAATTTACAAGAGTAACCTCCAGAATAACCTCTTGACTCCATTTGAAATCTCTTGGCCACTAAAAATTTATTTTGTTTCATTTCTCTTCCTCCTTTTGGTCAAGAAGTCTTTCTCAATCCCATGATGCCAGAGCCAGGGTGTAAGTCTTCCTGCCATTTTCCAGGGAGATTTACACCCCTGGGAGTCATGTCTCACATAGGGGGGAGGGCAGTGAGTTTACCTGCAGAGTTGGCTTAGCGAGACAGGCCACATCTGTGCAACAAAAGAGGCCCTCTGGGGGTGACTCGGGACAATTAATAAGTAGGCTTAGCCTCTCCGTTGCAGCAACCAGTTTCATAAGGACAAGCTCAAGATTGAGGGCTTGGGTTATTAAATTGGGAGTTTCTAATTAAGCATCTTTTTTTGTTTTGTTTTTCCAGAAAGTCATCAAAGCAAGTATGCTGAAATCTGTTGCTATTTCCCTCCTAACTGCCCCATTTTTCCAGGACAAAGACTTCTTATTTGGGCTGCCCCCCACCCCCACTGGACCCTTCCTCAGATTGAGTTTTAATGCCAACAGCTGAAATGCAGCTGGTTCTTCTTTTTCTTGGTCTTTATTGTGACATGCTTTGCTCCTTCAGCTATACAAAGAGCTAGCAGTTTCCATGACAGAAAAGTGAAGGACGACCCAGAGAGAAGAGAGAGAGTGGTGGAGAAGTGGTTTATTAAGGGTGGGCACAGAGTCTACAATTTGTTTTATCAAACAACACTGGCTTTTATCTTCATATACAATAGGCATCAACAGACTCCTATTTTGAGCACTATTTCTCTTTCTTGATTTTCAGAAATACAAGGGTGGATAGTGTTCAGAGATTCAAGGTAGATGGTGATTTGGCTACACTTTCATATTTTTCCCTCTTCAAGAGGCATGTCTGATGGAAAAGCAGTAACATTAACCTGTAAGTTGCTTTGCATGCTGCAGGGGTGAATTCAAGGTGCCCTTATTTAGATTTTTATGCCTATGTGCTGATTAATGGTGCTTATTTTAAAATTGATTCTGATAAAGCACCCAAACCAAATGGAAATCCACAGCCGTTGTTAGCACAGACCACTTGATAGAAGCACGGATTTCACTCAAAGGCTACATCCTGCAGAAAATAACTGCAATTTAAAAATATGAGCCTCTAATAGAATCACCTTCGAGTCTACTCCCATTTCATTACCCTTCCAGCCGCAGCTGGAATGGTTTGACAACAACGTTATTAACTGTGGGCATGGGAACAGAGACATCCAAGGTAGAACTCTACCAGACCCAGGACCCTGATGGTGGAGCAGAAACCTTTTCCTTCCCATTTCTGTTGGTTGCTCTTCAAGCAAACTCTCCAAAGGGCTCAGCATTGCCTGTGTCCACAGAAAACATTTCTTCCCAAGACAGTATTCTGAGCTTTCCCCCCATCTACCTCTTCTGGCTCGCAGCCCTCACGCTTTGCTGGCACATGTTTTCTTCTTCATAGCTACTGAGTTCTGGTGGGCCTTGCACTGGTCTTCTTCACCAAGTGAACTTGAGAAGTGAATCTCTGCCACCCAAGGCCAAGTTGGGATACACACCTGCCACCAAATATTAGGGACAAGCAACACGAATCCCAGAATGACCTTCTCATCTTTCAAAGTCCAACTTTCTTTCTTACCAAGTACCTACAAAAAGTAAATAAAAGAATGATTCACAATACAACTACCCCCTCATTATTCCTTAATCTTTTATTAATCTTCTCATTATGAAATAGGGGCATATGCTAAAAAAAGAGATCATATTGTTTTTCTGCCTCAATAATAAACACCAGTAATTATCTGGTGGAACGCATACCCTTTCTCTCCAGAGGATGACTGTTTGATTCAGGACTGAACAATATGAGAAATTATGACATCACTGAATCCACTTTTAAAATTAATATAAAGTGCTTGTCATGAAAATATAGATCTCCCCAATGGGGAAAAATGTGAGTAACGTCAAATGAATCAGAAATACGAAAGTGTTAGGATGTCATTTACCTGAGCAGTTTGTTTTGGCTCTGTAAATCATAAAGACAAATTTTACTGTGCCACCAGCAACAAAACAAAACAAACCAACAAGCAAACGAAAAATAGTTGCCTCCCAAATCCTTGGTAGGTGGTCATATTTGCACCAACTTATTATTACAAATCTGCAGAGGATATCATAGAATCTTACAGCTCAATGAATCCAGACGTTTACTTATTTTTATTTTTTTTAGCAGACACTCTTTTTCTAACAAAACTTAATCTGGAGGGTCACTATGGGAAATCTTTGAAAACATGGCGGCACTGGCCTGTCCCTGCCAAATTCCTGACCAAGGAGGGCTTGGAAGCTCTGAGCTGGCCTGGGATGGGCTTGAGGTCTCCTAGTCAAACCCGAACCGAAGCAGAGCCAGTCTGTCTGGGTCAGGCCTGCGCCCCTCAGGCGGGACTCCTGAGCTGAACTGGGGACATCTCATTGCTTTCACCTTTTCTCATGGCCCCTTTGCTTGAGGAAAATGTGCCCAGGCACTGAAGGGATTGCTATCGTTAGCCAGCTCCACAATTCAGATTTTAAACTTCCCCACTCTGAGGTTAAGTGGACCAAATTAGAATTGAGTCTTAAATGTGAATAATCTGTGGTCCTTTTGTCCTTGACTAATTTAGTGAAATTTATTCCAGCAAGGAAGCTTCAAAGCTTGAAACATCTATCTTTATTAATAATAAATTTTCCATTTTTGTAATATAAGCATAATTCAAGACCCAATTAAAATGTCCTGAATTTTTTCTGTAAGGAAAAGGCATTTATAACTCAATTTTGCCATATGTTCTTGTCATCTTGATGAAAGCACTCACAACTCTTGGGCATTTCGCTGCTTTGGCCGAGCTGGGCAGATATGCATCAGGGACTGTGTATACAGCATTACCTGGTCTGTCTGCATTGGTGTGGTAAGGGAGCCAACTTGGACACTGGATCACTTGCTGTTTTTTGCACATTTCTGAGGTATTATTAATTGAATACTGTTGATCTCTGCTTCTACTCAAGTGCTTGGCATGTCACCATTTAATTGATAAAACCTGGGACAGAACTAAAGGAGATCAAAATAAAGCTCAGGTTAAATGTGTGGGTCAGTTTACTGTCTTGACACCAAGTAGTGAGATTAATAACACACCAACAGTTCACTTCTGTCCCTAAGAGAACCACTTAAAAGATGCTGTGCCGCTTTTGGGTTTTTTTTAAAAAGTTCTAGTCCCTCTCCAAACGCCAACCCACAGTTTCCCCACACTGCAGCGTGGCTGCTGGATATTCAGCAGGGTCACTCACTTGTTTCAGAACACAGACTCCCGGTTTCACCAAGTGCACGGTCCCTGTGGATTTAGCAGACCTTGTCCAACTGGTGCATTGCTGGAACTGGTGTTCTGGGTCACTTTCTGGCTTTTGTCTAGTATTTTTCACAGAACTGTTTTTTTTGCCCTGTCTCTCCTAGCTGCCATCTTAGATTCTCCACCCAAATAAATTATTCTAACTTCCCCAAGCCTTGGTTTCCTCATCTGTCAATTGGGGCTAAGAATGCTACTTTCTGTGGTAAGGATGACATGAGATGTGTATAAAATCCCTGCACTTAGGATGCACTGAATAAGTGTTGGTTATTTCCTTTCTCTTGGGTAGCCCCTGTACATGGTACCCAACATTCAGGATAAATCAATTATTGAGTATCTTTTCATCTGAACTCTCAGAAGCTGAGAAAGGAAGAATCAATGGGTCCTGGGTGCTGGGCTGGAATTGACAGAGGCAACTGCATGGCAGAGGTGAGAACTGATAAGGCTGAAATGGTCAGAAAAAACAAGGACCACACAATTATTTTTCACATGAGGGCCTACTTAGAAAACGGTAATATTTGCACAGCACGTTTGGTTGGGGTTAAATGCATGAGGGTATTCACAGCCTGAGGTGTCCTCACAGGCTAAGCCCCTGCCCAGCCAACTAAAGGACTGAAGGAATAAATTATCTCCCTAAGCCTGTGACTCCATTGTAGCCCACTGGTTGGGAAGCTCTGGTATAAAGAATGACCTACCCTGGCCCCATTAAATACTTTTTGGAACCAAGCAGAGTATGAATGAATAACACCTTGATCACCCAGTTCCCTACATCTGGCTTCGTAGCTGCCAAAGAGGGTGGTGCCAGGAACTGTTCCCAGGGAGCCACTGTGTGCACAGTGAGTAAAGGCCAAAGGACTTATCTTTGGTGCCCTCCCCTCTCTTTCCTGCCTTTTGTCGGAGAGCTCATTGAGCTGGCCTACCCTAAGCCACCAGCGTTCTTTGTACAGGGCCCATAATGCTTTGCATAGTAGCATTCAGTAAATAAATGTTGAATTGGATTGAATAGGTAAGGCTCCTGGCAAGGGGCTCTGTCCTCCATGTTTGGGCTTGTGCCCCACACAGATGCCACTTCTCAGTTCTCCTTTGTACTTTGTGCCAAGCCTTGCTCACTGGGCCAAAGGCTCACTTCCAACATAATGACTTTCCAATTACAGTTACACTTGACCCTCGTGGTCTCCCCAATGATAAACCACCTAATGGCTTAATTTCCAAAACTAGACCTTTCAAGAGAAGGAAACAAATTTGTCTGCAGACCTCAGAGCAAGAAAACTGCCTGAAGATTGAGCAAATAAGTTTGATCCTTCATTCTGGTTGGACACACTGTTGAGCCTCATCAACAACCAGGAATAGGAGGAAGTGGGAACCCTTGAGGAATATGCCAGGAGTCACTCTGTTGGGAAAGCTCCCTCCCACTGAGACGGCCCTTGGAAAAAGACCCTCCTCTTGCTGGCTTTGGCATGGTCTCTACCTGAGGTTCTGGCACTTCCTAAGAACTGGGCTGTGGCCTCAACTGAGCCATGGTCTTGTGAATTTGGACCAGTCCTTTGTGGGACTGGACAGTCTCTAGGGGCCCCTGCAAACCTGACAGTCCATGGGTCCAAGCCTCAAAATCTTTTCACAAGCAATATGCCCCGCAGTGTAGGAACTGTACTTTTCCGAGGCCTCCATCTCAGTGACCACTCCTGTCTCTTCTTAATGGGAAGGTTCCAGAAATGAAAAGAAGGAGAAGAGTGGTGATGAAGTGTTTCTTAGTCAAAGGGCTCTAAGTACTTTTCTTGGAACATGAACTGCATCAAGTGTCCTTACCTCAAGGATTCATCACTACATCACCAGGGCCTCCCTGGGAGAGGGTAATGTCTGATTTACAAAAACCCCTCTTAATGCATTCTTGTCCTTTACAAAGGGAAGTAAAATTCAGTAATGAGAAGGAGGGATATTCTAAGGAACTTAGAATGCTAAAGACAGTCATCTGAACCCTTAAAACTCCATAATCAGGATCACTTGGCTATTGCCAATGTTTCAGCAAGTCTATCAACAGCCTCTCACCTCCTCTCAGTTCATTATTGCATGCAGAGTGCCTATTATGGGAAACATGTACAGTCATCGGTAGCTTAGACATAAAAGTATGCTCTGTATAAAGTTTGTCAAAGCACCTCTACTTAGCTCATCACGATTTTTCAATGAGGACCAAGGAAATTGCTGTCTGATTATTGTCTCCAGCCCCATCAATTAGGAAGCCTTTTCCAACACAGTATCTAAAGGCTTGATCAAAATAAGTTTCTATCTAAAAAGATTGATCCTGAAAAATGAGATGAAGAGCTGTTCAAAGTGTAAATGGACTTTACGTCATGTCATCCAAGTGCAGTGTCTTCCTCACAAACACTTTTTGATTTAACTTCTCTCTGGCAAGTTCCACTGCCTGAATTTGTGCAAAATGAACAGCAGTTGCAGTAACAAAATGCCATATTAGAAGATAAGTCAAACACGGTGATTTTCTACTGGGAACTGAGTGTTTTTTCACAAAGGATTGTTTTTTCAAGGAACCATTTCAGAAAAGCAGCAAAGGGGAGCACTGAACAAGAAGTTACCCAATTCTATGTCTACTAAGTTGTTCTTCCCTCACTAGGTCAGTCCTCTTTTCTCTCTACACTCTTTCCATGGACATCTCCTCCACTCCTTAGTTACCATCTTTATGCTGGCAATGCCTTGACACATTTTTCCAGCCCAGATCTCTATGCTGAATTCGAGACCTGAAGAACCACCTGCCTCGTGGACACCCCTACTCTGTTGTCTCCCAAACTCTTCAACTTCAGCCTGTTTGGTCAAGTACAAAATGATAATCATCATCATCCTAACCCACCCAAATATGCTTCTCCTTTACCACCCAGCATCTCAGGGAATAACCACCCACTGATTTGCCAAACTCTACTACTCTTTTAATTCCCATCCTCAACTCATTCTCCTTCAACCCTGTATCAATAGCCAAATCTTATCCCAATCTTCTAAACCTCTTTCCAACCTTCCTACTCCTATCTTCTCTACTTCTTCAGTTATTCATGGTTATGCCCTGAGCAGGGACACCTGTCTAGAATTCAGATTTACTGTGGAAGATTCACATAAAAGCCCTATTCATAAGTGGGTCTCCCCAAATTTCTGTAAGTAGACATTCCCATAGAGCCTTTCCCAGCTGCAAATGTGAGTAATGGGTTTCCCCTTCTCAACGGGAGGTCTGAGCCAAAGGAAAGGGGATGTCCATTTCTGTGGCATGGACGCAGGATGAAGGGTGCTGTCACACTGGACCTCTCCACCCTCAAGTCCTGGAACTCCACCAACTACTCCCTTCCTGCTTAGAAGCATTTCCTATCTGCTATCTTGGAGAAAGGTGGGAGATAGGACTAGGACTGAGCCTAAATTAAGACACAAAGGGGTTTGTCTTTGGTGCCTCCTACCTTCCTTACTTTATTCTCTGCTGAAGTTTCCTAGACACTCAGTACCCTCATGCTCAACCTAGGTGCCCAGAGTCCTTGATTGCTGCCTGACCTACCTCCTAAAAGTGGTCCTGGATCCTAAATTAACTCCTTGACCTCCTCCATCATTCCCTTAGTGGGATGTTGAATGGCTTCAGCAATGGAAGTCAGCCATGTGATTGGTAAAGGAAGTCTGATTGCTTATTGCCTTGGTAGGGAATGGCTCTTATTTAAAGGAGAAAGGTGTCTATAGCTCAGCTCCTGCCACCTTTTCACCCTGTACTTCTGTCCCAGCCTTAGTCTCTGGAGTTTGAGCTGTACTAGAGAAATGCTTGTGATTGGTGATGATGGTGACTGCATAGATTGATTGTGTTCCCAGGGCTTTGTTTACCTGACCCCAGACAATACCAGTATGGAGGAGTTTGTCTCTGAAATGAGATCGAGGAGTTGGGCTGTCATCTGAGCTCTCTCCTGTTCAAGTCACAATGACAGTCAAGCATATTGGCAGATGTGCTGGTTGGGTAGAGAATAGGATGTGCTGTCTGTTCCCTCTCACTTGTCCCCAAACTCAGAGCTTCTGTTCAGCCCTTCTCTTTTCTATCCTACCTGATAATTTACCAGTTCTTTGGATTAATGTTTTATTATTAAATATGTCAGACATATAAATTGAGCAAAAATAATACAACCAATGCTATGTAGCAACCATCACCTTCGGTAATAAAACAGTACAGAAACAACTGAAGTCTCCTCTCCACCTCACCCTGATGGAAATTTAAAAACTCCTTAGATGATTTTAATATGTAGCCAATGTTGAAAACCACTGCATTTCTGGGTCATGAAATCGATTTCATTGATCATGCCAAAGATTTTTAAAAAAGGAATGGAGAAGAGTAGAAAATATCAGTGCTTTGCATATGAGATACAAATTCTGGCAGGAAGCTTTTGTTTCAATTATAAATATACATTGGGTTACAATGTAAAATGAATTTCATACCATGAGTCATGACCAAAAAAGTTTTCAAGTCATTGTTCTAACTTATAGATCTAAGAGAGAAATTATTGAAATATATTCATCTTTCTTTACTGTATGCTGCCAAATTGCTTGCTAAAGTTTTTGCACTAATTTGCACACTACCAGCAGTGTTTGAAAGGCGCAATTGTCCCACTTCCATGCCCCCACCTGGTATTGTCAGACATTTTAAAGTTTTCCAGTCTGATGGGTGTGAATGTTATTGTGGTTTTAGTAGGCAAGTTCTTCTCCATACCCTGTGGTTTGCTTTTTCATTTTTTCAAATGGTCTTTTGCTGCATGGTATTTTTATTTGAATGTAGTCCAATGTATCAATCTTTACTTTATAGTTTGTGCTCTGTGTGCCTTTCTTTAGAGAAATCTTTCCTTACCCTGAGGTCACAAAGGTTTTCTCCTCTATTTTCTTCTAAAAGCTTTAACATTGTGTTTCTCACATTTAGGTCTTTAATGCCTCCTTGAATTTTATTTTTTTAATGAGATAATTCTAGATTCACATGCAGTTGTAAGAAATAACACAGATCCCTTGTACGTTTTTCCCAGTTCCCCCAATGGTAACACTTTGCAAAATTATAGTATAATTTCACAACCAGGATATTGACATTTGTTTAACCATTCACCCATCAAGGAACATCTGGAATGTTTCCAGTTTGTGTTTGTTATGACTAAAGCTGCTATAAACATTTGTGTACAGTTTTTTTGTGTCAAAATAAGCTCTCATTTCTCTGGGATAAATGCCCAAGAGTACAATTGCTGGGCATCATGGTAGTTGCATGTTCAAACAAACATACAAACAAAAAGAAAACTGCTAAACCATTTTCCATAGTAGCTGCACCGTTTTACATTCCCACCAGCAATGAATGAGTGATCCAGTTTCTCTGCATCCTTGTCAGCATTTGGCGATGTTAGTATTTTTTACTTTAGCGTTCTGATAGGTATTTAGAAATATCTCATCATGGTTATAATTTGCATTCTTGAATGGGTAATGGTTCTGAGTATCTTTGCATGTGCTTATTTGTTTGAGAATGGATAGAGGTGAGGGTAGCTCATTATTGGGATTATAAGTAATAGTGCCATGTTGTAGGTGACTTTGGTTTAAAGGGGTTGTTTAGAGTCATGTATGTCACGGATTAACACTACTAATATAAATAAGTTTTTGCATGAATTGCTACAAATATATGGCACTTGTACAAAGAGTTAATAATAGAGTGGTATATGGGGAAAAATTATCTGTTGCAGGCAACTGACTATAGTTAACAGTAATACTTTAATATTCTTTCATCAACAGTTAACAGGTGTACCACACTAATACTAGGGATCAATACTGGGGGGGGGGTGGATAAGGGGTAAGGGGTGTTTTGGGTTTTCTTTTTTGAGTCTATCTTTTTCTTTTTGGAACAATAAAAATGGCCTAAAATTGAGTGTGATAATGATTTCACAACTAGGTGATGATACTGGGAGACATTGTATACTTTTGAATATATCTCAATAAAATGTGCAGATTCCAAAAAAGTAAAAGATCACAAAAAAATTGAGTTTTGAGAGCTCTTCATATACTCTAGATACAAATCCTTTGTCGAATATGTGGTTTGCAAATACTTTTTCCATTTTGCAGCTTTTTTTTCCAACCTCTTTAGATGGGCTTTTGCAGAGCAAAAGTTTTGCATTTTGATGGGTCCAATTTATTGATCTTTCCTTTTATGGATCATGCATTTGCTGTCAAAAACTCTTTGCCTAGTCCTAAATCCCAAATATTTTTACCTATTTTTTTCTGACAGTTTTATAGCTTTATGTTTTATATTGAAGTATGTGATCCATGTTGAGTTCATTATTTTGTCAACATATTGAACATCTATAGGTAAAACAAACAAACAAAAACCCTCCTTAGGCCAAGGAGGGTTTTTTGTTTTGTTTTGTTTTTGCTTTTTTTGTTTTACCTATAGATGTTCAATTTGTTGACAAAGCTATTCTTCCTCCATTGAATTGATTTTGCACCTTTTCCAAAAATTAGTTGGACTTATTTGTGTGAGCCTCCTTGAAATTTTTAAGCTATTCAGGGCTTAACTGGCTCCAGGCCCCAATATGCACTGGCTTAATTTCGTATGAGATATATAAAATGTGAATCTTCATTTTGTAATGATATCAACATCATAATTAACAAGAGTTTTGCAACAATACCTGCTTAAATGCTAATCATGCAGGATGAATTTAACTTGATTATTATAGTCTCTTACAACTCTTCATGGGCTAATTCTAACAATTAAGTTAGCCTGAAGCTGTAGAGAATTGTGAGATGAGTCAGAACTTAAATGTATAAAAATACAATTTTTGCTTTGAAAGACTAAGAGGGAAAACTTCAAAACTAGTAGATGGGGAGAGCAGGAGATTGGTACAAACCCAGCTCCCAATCATGGAAGTGTCAGAGGGGAAACAGCGGCTGGGGGCACTAGCTGTGTGGTTCTGCCAACAAATGAAACTAAAGGTCTCTTTCTATTCTATCTACTAGGTGGGTCTTTACTTAAATATAGTTATGTTGTCTTACACAACAGTTGCATCCTTGAAAAGTTGTGTGCGTGTGTGTGTGTCACCCTCTACTATGTAATGGACTAGAAAAAGTTCTCTCTAGACTAGTAAACAGCAGATCTGGCGTCTATTTCCAGTTGTGTCTCTAACTCACTGAGTGACCTTACACAGCCACTTAGCTCTCTGGACTTCTTTCAGCTCTATAAAATACAGTTTGATAGACCAAATATCTTTGGAGTGCTATCTCCGTGACGCGTCCTGTGAGGTCTACTGAAATGAGCAAAGCACAAATCCTGCTTTCAAGTTACTTTCTACCTTGTAGATTATCCTTGCAATTTCTAGAGCACTTGCTATACTAAGCACTTTACGTGTCTTATTTCCTGAAGCCTCACAGAACCTTGTGAGGTAGGAGCTGACATCATCCTCATTGTACAAATGTGGAAACTGAGGCTTTGAGAAGTGAAGTAATTTGCCTAAGGTCACATTGTGGTGGTGGGTAATCATGATGGAGGACAGACTTCAGGCCATCAGAAAAGTCCACTTTGGTCTGGGCTTATTCATAAGCTGTATCTTATTTGCTAATATTTTGTTAAGGATATTGTGACTATATTCATGAGGGATATTGCTCTGTAGTTTTGTTTTTCATTTTGTCTTTGTCTGGTTTTGGTATTACAGTAATTCTAGCTTCTTTTTTTATCTTTTTTGTTGGTATTCCCCAGGTGGAAACTAATGGGTACATAGCAGTTATATATGGGCATGTCCTTCTTGATCAGTTTGCATGTCCCTTTTAACTGGTCAGCGCACATGTATACAGGTATCAGTACAGAGCATCAAGACTTGAGAAGACTTGAGAAGAGAACCTGCTTCAGCATTAACCCTAGACTTTGATTCCACCTCATTCCAGCTATGTCACACTTGATCCAATATTTCCCAGGCTCACATCTCTTTGTAGGACCCCCTGCTGTTTTAAAAACTGTTTCTCTCTTCCACTGAAAGACTTTTGGGGCCCATCAAAGTGGGCACTGTCCCAGGCATTTTGGTCCCCTGAAGAGGGTAGAAAAATGAGACCGCTACCATTTCCCTAGAATCTCCCAAATTCAGGATTCAGTCGGTCCCCATGTCCCTTCTGTTCCCACCATCTCACTTGTTAGCCTTTCTTTCATTCTACATGTATATATCCTTCTGCTAGTGATATGACACTAATTTGAAATGAAAATTAAGATGACACTTTGTAAAAATGTGCTCACTGGACTTAACAGGGTAGATTTAGAATGCACTTCCCTTATCGAGAGAACCTATTAGACCATAAATTAGTTGCAAAAATTTATGTAATTGGCATCAAAGAAAACACAATATATTAGAAGATTAGATATTTTACAGTCTATATTCCCTCTTTATCACAATTTAACAAAACTAGATATGACTATATTATTTTATTACTTTGATATGTTAAATATTTGAAACTATAATACACCCTCCTTAAAATCCTGGGTCAAAAATGAAATCTGAATGAAAGTCATAAATTGTTGAGAAAACAGAAAGAGAATCCACTTTATGTCAAGACATAAAGCAGAGCAAGAGGTGGATCCAGGGTGAATGCCTTAGTTAATTCTCCTTCAAAAGTTTGGTAGAATTTTTCAGTGAAACTGTCTGGGTCTGGAGATCTCTTTTTTGGGTGTTTTAAAATTACTAATTGAATTTCTTTAGTAGTTACAGGGTTATTCAAGTGTTCTATCTCATATTGAGTGAGTTGTGGTAGTTTGTGCTTTTCAAGGAAGTGGTCCATTTTGTGAAGGTTATTAAACCTATGTGTGCAGAAATGTTCATAAGCATTCCCTTATTATTCTCTAGTTTCTGCAGAATCTGTTAGGATACCCCCTGTTTCGTTTCTGATGGTGGTCATTTTGCTTTCTCTCTTTGATGTCAGTCTTGCTAGAGCTTTGTCAGTTTTAATGATTTTTGTAAAGAACCAGTTCTTCTTTTTCATTGATTTTCTCTATTTTTCTGTTTTCAATTCCATTGATATCTGTTCTTATCTTTATTACATGCTTCCTTCTGCTTGCTTTGGATTTATTTTGCTCTTCTATTTTTTTAGGTTCTTGAGGTGGGAGTTTAGATTATTGATTGGAGACTTTTCGTTTTTTCTTGTGTATTTTCATTTTCATTTACTTCAATGTATTTTTTGTTTTCCCTTAAGACGTCTTTTGGCATATGGATTATTTAGAAGTGTGTTGTTTAGCTTCTGAGTATTTATTTATTTTCCTGTTATCTTTCTGTTAATGATACCTAGTTTGATTCCATTTTTGTCAGAAGACACTATATGATTTCAATTTTAAAAAATGTTGAGGTTTGTTTTATGGCCAACGATATGGTCTACCTTGGTATATATTCCATGTGCTCTTGAAATCAGATAACGACAGTCCTCCAACCTCTCTTTCTAAAAATTTTTTGTGTGGCTATTCTAGTTCCCTTGCCTGCTACATAAATTTTAGAATTGTTTTCTTTTAAAGCAGTTTTACTGAGATATATTCATATACCATACAATCCATCCAAAGTGTACAATCAATGGCTTTTAGTATAATCAAAGAGTTGTGGACTCATCACCACAATTTTAGAACATTTTCATTACTCCAAAAAGAGAAACCCAATACCATTTAGCAGTCACCTCTCAATCCCTCCATCCTTCTTTACTCCTACATAACCACTAATCTAATTCTGTCTCTATAGATTTATTTATATTTACATTTTATATAAATGGAATCATACCATATGTAGTACTTTGTGTCTGGTTTCTTTCTCTTTGTTTTTAAAATTATTATTATTTTTTAAATTAGAGAAGTTGTAGGTTTACAGAAAAGTCATGTAAAAATACAGTGTTCCCATACACCCCCTATTATTGACACTTTGCATTAGTGTGGTACCTTTGTCATAATTGATGAAAGAATATTGAAATAATGATATTAACTATAGTCTATAGTTTGCATTAGGTGTATTTTCCCCCATATTCCACCCTATTATTAACACCTTGCAATAGTGTCATACATTTGTTATAATTTGTGGAACATTCTTATGTTTGTACTCTTAATCACAGTCCATCATCCACAACAGGGTTCACTGTGTCATACAGTCCCATGTTTTAGCTTCTGACTTTCCTTCTAGTAATATACACTACTCAACACTTCTCCTTTCAACCACATTCACAAACGTAGTTCAGCACTATTAATTACACTCATGATAATGTGCTATCATCACCACCATCCATTTACAAACCTTTACAATCAATCTAAATAGAATTCTGCACAAATTAAGCATCAGCTGCCAATTCTCTACCCCCATTCTATCCCCTGGTAACCTATATTCTAGATTCTAAATCTATGAGTTTGTGTACTATAAATTAGTGCATATTAGTGATATCATACAATATTTGTCCCTTTGTGCCTGGCCTAGTTCACTCAGCATAATGTCCTCCAGGTTTATCCATGTTGTCACAAGCATCAGGACTTCATTCCTTTTTATGGCTGAATAATATTCCATTGTATGTATATAGCACATTTTCTTTATCCATTCATTGGTTGATGGTCACTTGGGTTGCTTCCATGTTTGGCAATTGTAAATAATGCTACTATAATCATTGGTGTCCAAATATCTGTTTGAGTCCCTGCTTTCAATTCTTTTGGGTATATACTTAGGGAGAGGGATTGTCGGGTTATATGGTAATTCTGGAGGGACTGCCAAACTGTCTTCTACAGTGGGTGCAATATTTTACATTCCCACCAGCAATGAGTGAGTGTTCCTATTTCTCCAGATCCTTTCCAACACTTGTAATTTACTGTTTTTTTTAAAAAAAATATTAGCCATTATGGTGGGTATGAAATGGTGTCTCATTGTGGTTTTGATTTGCTTTTCCCTAATAGCTAGTGATCTAAGCATCTTTTCATGTACCTTTTAGACATTTATCTATCCTCTTTGGAGAACTGTCTATTCAAGTCTTTTGACAATTTTATAACTCAGTCGTTATCTCTTTATTATTGAGTTGTAGGATTTCTTTATATATTCTGGATATTAAACCCTTACCAGATATGTGGCTTCCATATATTTTCTCCCATTGAGTAGGTTGTCTCTTCATTTTTGTGACAAAGTGCTTTGATGCACAGAAGTTTTTAATTTTGAGAAGGCACCATTTATCTATTTTTTTCTTTTGTTGCTTGTGCTTAGGGTGTAAAGTCTAAGAAACCATTGCCTAACACAAGATCCTGAAGATGCTTCCCTACATTTTCTTCAAGAAGTTTTATTCTACTGGTTTTTGTGTTTAGATCTTTGATTCATTTTGATTACTTTTTGTATGTGGTGTGAGATAGGGGTCCTCTTTCATTCTTTTGCATTTGGATATCCAGCTCTCCTAACACCATTTGTTGAAGAGGCTATTCTTTCCCAATTGTGTGGACTTGGCAGTCTTGTCAAAAATCAACTGGCCGTAGATGTGAGGGTCTATTTCTGAACTCTCAATTCAATTCCATTGGTCAATGTATCTATCCTAGTGCCAGTACCATGCTGTTTTGATTACTGAAGCTTTGTAATATGCTTTAAAGTCTGGAAATGTTAGTCCTACAACTTCATTCTTTTTTCAAGATGTTTTTGGCTATTTGGGGTCCCTTACCACTCCAAATAAATTTGATAATTTTCTTTTCCATTTTTTGCAAAGTAGGCTGTTGGAATTTTGATTGGGATTGCATTGAATCTGGAGATAAGTTTGGGTAGAATTGACATCTTAATAACATTTAGCCTTCCTATCCATGAACAAGGAACATTTTTCTATCTTTTTAGGTCCCTTTCTATTTCTTTTAGGAAAGTTATATAGTTATCTTTGTATAGGTCTTTTACATCTTTGGTTAAGTTTATTCCTAGGTACTTGATTTTTTTAGTTGCTATTGAAAATGGTATCTTTTTCTAGAGTGTCTTTTCACTTTGTTCATTTCTAGAATACAGAAACATTACTGACTTATGTGCATTAATCTTGTATCCCACTACTTTGCTAAATTTGTTTATTAGCTCTAGTAGCTGTATCATCGATTTCTTAGGGTTTTCCAGATCTAGGATCATATCATCTGCAAATAATGACAGTTTTGCTTCTTCCTTTCCAATTTGGATTCCTTTTATTTCTTTGTCTTGCCGGATTGCCCTGGCTGGCACTTCTAGCACAATGTTGAATAACAATGGTGATAGCGGGCATCCTTGTCTCATTCCTGATCTTAGAGGGAAGGCTTTCAGTCTCTCACCATTGAGTATGATGTTAGCTGTGGGTTTTTCATATATGCCCTTTATCAAGTTGAGGAAGTTTCCTTCCATTCCTATTTTTCTAAGTTTTTTTTTTTTTTTAAATCAAGAGAGGTTGCTGGATTTTGTCAAATGCCTTTTCTGCAGCGAGATGATCATGTGGTTTCTCCTCTTCATTTTGTTTATGTGATGTATTATATTAATTGATTTTCTTATGTTGAATTAGTCCTTTTATTCACTAAATCTCTGGGGAGGCTTTTTCAAGGGATGTTTACATCAACATGATAATGTCACTCTAAAATTGGTTTCTGATATCTACTAAAAAGCTTGCTTGGATTTTTATCATGGTAGCTTTGAATCTACTGATCAATTTCAGGAGATTTGACATCTTAATAATAGTAAGACTTTTGATCCATGAACATGATATATCTCTTCAAGTAGTTAGGACTTCTTTCATTTCTTTCACAATTGTGTTGTAAGTTTCTCCCTGTGCATATTTCTTTAGACTTATACATAAGTATTTAAACTTTTTGGTACTATTATAAATAAATGGTACTGAAAAATGTTCAAAATCCAATTGTTACTAGTGTATAGAAGTACAATTAATTTTATATATAGCTTTTTATCATCAACATTGCAAAACTTAGAAGTTCTAGGAGATTTTTTGGTAGATTCTTTGGCATTTTCTATGTAGTCAGGTATTCTGAAATAGAGAATACCTTCTTGGTCTGTATGACTTTATTTCTTTTTCTTGTTTTGTTTCACTGGTAGGACTTCTAGTATGATGTTGATTAGAAATGATGAGAGTAGACATATTTGCCTTGATCCTCATTTTAAGTGGCTAGCATTCAGTCTTTTCACCTATAATTATCATGTTGGCTATAGATTTTTTGCAGTTTTTGTTTATCAGGCTAATGAGGTTTCCTTATATTTCTAGTTTACATAGAATTTTTTATTGTAAATAGATACTAAATTTTATCTAATGCTTTTTGTGCATCTATGGAGATAATCATATGCTATTTTTCTTTAGTCTATTAATATGGTGAATTGCATTGATTGATTTTTGAATGTTGAACCAGCCTTGTAACTGTGTTAAACCCCACTTAATCATGTTGTACTATTCTTTTTATATATTGCTGGCTTCAATTTGTGGTTATTTTGTTAAGGGCTTTTTTGTTTCTTTTTATGAGGGATATTGGTCTGTCATTTTCTTGTGTTGTCTTTGTCTGGTATTGGTACAAGGGTAATGCTGACTTCATAAAATGAGTTGGGAAATGTTCTCTCTTCTTTTTGCTGAAGAAAGGTTGGATAGAATCAGAATTATTTATTCCTTAAATGTTTGATAAAATTCACTAGTGAGATGATATGGGTTTGGAGTATTCTTTATTGGAGAATTTTAAGCAGTAAATTCAATTTTTATATACAGATAGAACTATTCAAGGCACCTATTTCTTCCTTATTGGTTTTGGTAGTTTGAGTTTTCAAGAAATTGATAAGATTTTTTTTCTAGACAAATTTAGGCCTTTAATCAATAATAAAGAACAAGGCAAACAAAGATACATTTCCTGGTCTATACCAGCAGTGGGTCAAATCTGGACTCTGCCTTTTTTTTACATTATTCACATACCATAAAATTATCCAAAGATGCAAAGTCTACAATCATTTGCCCCCAGTACTATCATACAGCTGTGCATCCATCACCACAATTATTTTTTTCAATTTTTAGAACATTTTCATTACTCCAGAAAAGAAATAAAGACAACAAAAGGAAACTCAAATCCTCCAATAACCCTAACCATGGCCCTTCCATTACTGATTCATAGTATTGGTATAGTACATTTGTTATTGTTGATGAGAGAATGTTAAAAATACTACTAACTGTAGTACATAGTTTGCAATAGGTATATTTTGCCCTATCTACCCCTCTATTATTAACTTGTAGTTAGTGTCATACATTTTTTCTGGCTCATGAAAGAGATTTCTATTATTTGTAGAGTTAATCATGGATGTTGCCCACCACAAGGTTCACTGTTTTATACATTCCCATCTTTTAACCTCCAACTTTCCTTCTGGTGACATACGTGACTCTGAGCTTCCCCTTTCCACCTCATTCATGTACCATTCAGCACTGCTAGTTGTTCTCACAACATGCTACCATCACCTCTGTCCATTTCCAAACGTTTAAGTTCACCCTAGTTGAACATTCTGCTCATAATAAGCAACCGCTCCCCATTCTTTAGCCTCGTTCTATGTCCTGGTAACTTATATTTCATGTCTATGAGATTACATATTATAATTAGTTCATATCAGTGACACCCTGCAATATTTGTCCTCATTGTCTGTCTTATTTCACTCAATATAGTACCCTCAAGGTTTCTTCATCAACCCATTTTTTAAGGCGGTTTTGTTCACACACCATACATTCTGTCCTAAGTAAACAATTGATGGATCCCTGTATAATCACATATTTATGTATTCACCACCCTCACCACTATCTATACAAGGACATCTCCATTTCTTTCATAAAGAAGGAGGAAGAGTCAAAGAAGGTAGAGAGAAAAAAGAAAAAGAAAAAGAAAAAAGAAAGAAAAATAAAAACATGACAGCTAGGAAGCAACGAAGGGAAAGATATCATTAAAGTAAAGTAGAATAAAGAGTCAGACAACATCACCAATGCCAAGAAGTCCCATACCCCTCCCTTATGTCCCCCTCTTATATGCATTTAGCTTTGGTATATTGCCTTTGTTACATTAAAGGAAGCATAATACAGTGTTTCTGTTAATTATAGTCTCTAGTTTTCATCGATTGTATTCCTCTTTCAACCATATTCACAGTCATCTTTGCTCAGTGTACTTGCATTGCTGTGCTGCCATCACCCAAAATTGTGTTCCAAACCTCTCACTCCTGTCTTTTCCTATCTGTCTGTAGTGCTCCCCCTCTATCCCAGAGAGGTTCTCCGGCTCTCCAAGGTCATCATCACCAAAAGCCTCTGTCTGCTTGTTGGGGATTCATAGCTTGTATTGAGCAGTCCATGCTTGTTAATTAAAACCTCAAGTGGAGCTCAGCTGTGCTATATTCGCTTGCTGGGAGAGTGCTGCTCTCTGGCACCATGAGGCTTTGCAGTTCAGGCTGTGGGGGGAGGGGCTCCTGACTCGGGTCCGCAGTTTTTACTTACAGATTTTATGCTGTGATCTCAGGCATTCCTCCCAACCCAGGCTGGTGTATGATGTGTGGACAGTAATGATTGTTCCCCAGCAGTTATGCCAGATTATTTACTTGTTGTTCCTGGTTGTTTATTAGTTGTTCCAGGGGGACTTAATAACTTCCACTCCTCTCTATGCTGCCATCTTCTTCCCTTCTCACATAAGATTTTAAATTTATGGACATAGATTTATTTGTAGCAGTTCCCTTAGTATCTTTTTATTTCCTGTGTGATCTGTGGTGATGTTCCCTCTTTTATTACTGGTGTCAGTAATATGTGTCTTCTCTCTCTTTTCTGATCAGTTGTGCAAAGGTTTATCAATTTTATCGATCTTTTCAAAGAACCAGCTTTTGGTTTCATTGAATTTTTTCTATTATTTTTCTATTTTTATATTGGTTGATGTCTGCACTTATTATTATTTCTTTCCTTTTATTTGTTATAAATAGGGTTCAATTAGCTATTTTTACTCTATTCTTAAGGTGGAAGTGTAGATTACTGATTTGAATCCTTTCTTCTTTTCCAATATAAGCATTTAATTCTATAAACCTCCCTCTAAGCACTGCAATAGCTTCATTCCATAAATACTATGTTTTAAATTTCATTTTAATGTAGTTAACAATATTCTTTTAAATTCCTTAAGTCTTCTTCTTGGCCCATGGGTTATTTAGAAGTGTGTGGTTTGATTTCTAAATATTTGGAGATTTTCAAGGTATCTTTCTAAAATTCATTTCTAGTTTTATTCTAGAACATACTCTGTATGATTTCTATGCTTTTAAATTTGTTGAAGTTTTATACCCCCAAATATGGTCTATCTTGGCTAATGTTCCACAAGCACTTGAAAAATATGTCTATTCTGCTGTTGTTGGAAAGGATATTCTGTAAATGTCAATTAGGTCAGGTTGTTTGATAATGTTTTATAGGTCATATCTCTTTACTGATTTTCTGCTTACTTTTTATACCAAATACTCAGAGAGGAGTGTTGAAGTCTCAGTTATAATTGTGGATTTGCTATTTCTCCTTTTGGTTCTGTCAGTTTTTGTTTCATGTGTTTTGAAGATCTGCTGTTGAATGTATACATATTTAAGATTGTTATGTCTTCTTGTAGGATGGACTCCTTTATAAGTCTTTATACCGGATAGTATTCCTTGTTCTGAAATATTCTGTGGTAGGTGGAATAATGGCCCTCTGAAGATGTTCAGTCCTAATCCCAAAAACCTGATAATATGTTAGGTTACATTGCAAAGGAGAATTGGGGTTGCAGATGGAATTAAGTTTGCTAACCAGCTGACATTGAGATAGGGAGATTATCCTGCATTTTCTGGGTGGGGTCAATGTAATTACAAGGTCTTTATATTTGGAAGTGGGAGGAAGAATAGAAAGGACCAGGGAGATGACAGTTGGATAAGGACTTGGTCTGGCATTGCTGGCTTTGAAGTTAGAGTAAGTGGGCCACAAACCATGGAACATGGGAAGACTTTAGAAGCTGGAAAGGACAAGGAAATCAAATCTCCACAAGAGCCTCCAGAAAGGAGTACAACCCTGCTGACACTTTGATTTTAGCCCAGCAAGACCAATTTTGGGCTTCTGACCTCTGGAACTGTAATATAATAAATTCGTGTTCTTTCAAGCCAATAAATTTGTGGTCCTTTGGTATAGCAGCCACAGAAAACTAAAACAGCTGCTTTGTCTGATACTAATGTAGCCACTCCAGCTGTCTTTGTGTTAGTATTTGCAATCTTTTTCCATACCTCTACTCTTTTTTTTCGCAAAGGTCTTTTTTCTTTTGTACAAATGAGAAATCAGGTTCACATGATGGTTTACACATAGAGGTCATCTTTGGCTGTTCTTTATAATTCATGTTGAAGTTATGTACAGTTTTTAAAATTGAGTTATACTCCATATACCATTAAATTAAGCCATTTAAAGTCAACAAATAAATGGTTTTTAGTCTAATCACAAGGTTGTGCAGCCGTCACCACTACCTAATTCTGGAACATTTGTCATCACCCCCAAAAGAAATTCTGTACCCATTAGCAGTCACTCCCCATTCCTCTTTTCTATTAAATAGACATTGTTGATTCTTTTGCTGTACATGTTTGAGTTATTTTCTTACTGGTTGCCTAGGGCTTACAATTAACATCTCAATTTATCAGGATACAGTTCAGGTTAATACCAATTTAATTTCCATAGTATACAAAAATTTTGCTTCTCTGTAGCTCCATTCCTTTCCCCTCTTATATGCTTTTGTTGTCATATAAATTACTTATTTATATATTGTTTGACAATCAACACATATTTGTAATTATTGCTTTATGTGGTGTCTTTTAAATCAGATAGGAAAAAAGGATTACAAACAAAAAATACATGTACACTGTCTTTCATATTTCCCTTTGCATGTGCCTTTTCCAGTGCTTTCTGTGTCTTCACATGGAACCAGGTTACTGTCTAGTGTCCTTTCATTTCAGGCTGAAGGATTCCATTTAATATTTCTTGTAGGACAGGTCTGCAAGCACGGGCTTCTCTCAGTTTTTATTTATCTGGGAATGTCTTAATTTCTTCTTCATTTTTGAATGTCAGTTTTTCTGAATATAGAATAATTGTTTTATAGTCTTTTTTTCTCAGCACTTTGAACATGTCATCCTGCTGCCTTCTGGCCCCCATAGTTTCTTATGAGGAACTCGGCTGTTAATATTACTGAGTCACTTCTCTCTTATTGCTTTAAAGATCCTCTGTCTTTTGACAGTTGGACTAAGGTGTGTTTTTTTATGGATCTCTTTGATTGTATCTTACTTGGAGTTCATTGAGCTTCTTGGATATGTATATTACTTTTTTTTCTTCAAATTTGGGAGGATTTCAGACATCATTTCTGTTGGAAATAAAGCGGTACCTGTAAGGGAATAAACGCTCACTCGGTTCTGGAGGAGAAAAGAATTTATTTACGATCTTGCAAGATAGGGCGTCCAGCCAAACACGTGGTAGGCTGGCGCGCCAGAGGAAGAGAATGGCGATCTTTAAATCTCCTACTCCTAATTCGCAGGTCCCTCCCCTGTTTCCCCATTGACTGGGTACTACAGAGGTTACAGCCTATCCGAGAACACTAACTAATTCATCTTTTGAGATTTTAATTTGTACAGCCTATCCAAGAGAGCCAACTAGCTTATTATTGAGATTTTGAACTGATCAGCCTATCCGAGAGAGTTCATTTAGTTTAAAAAAAAATTTTTTTTTTGTTGGGAGTTCCCACCTCTGATTTTACCTCATATCTCTTTACATTCCAGTAACCATGGTTACTTTTCCATATAAGGAGCTGGCAGATTCTCTCTTTCTTCCCTTTACCACGGGGCTTGTTTAAACTGCTTTTGCCTCCATTTCCCTTATTCCATGCTGTCTCTATGTGAAAGCTAAACTTATCCCTTTCTACAATTTCTTCAAATATTCTTCCTGCTTTTTTCTCTTTCCTATTATGTGCATTTTGCTACAGTTAAGGTATCCCACAAGTCTCTGAGTCTCTGTTCTTATTTTTCATTTTTTGTTGCTTTTTGTTCTACAAACTTGGTAATCTTAATTGATCTGCCTTCAAGTTTGCTGATTCTTTCTTCTGCCTACTCCTATTTGCTCTTGTGTCCCTTCTAGTGAATTTTTCATTTCAGTCATTCAACTTTTCAACTCCAGAATTTCTATTTGATTCATATATATAAAATTTCTGTCTTTAATGATATTATCACTTTGGTGAAATGTCATTTTCATACTTTCCTTTAGTTCTTTAGACATGATTTCCTTTAGTTCTTTGAACATATTTAAATAGCTGATTTAGTCTTTTTCCAGTAAGACCAATGTCATTGTTAATTTTTAGTGTCTTCCATGAACTAATTTTATAACAGCTGTATTTTTTTTTCATATGTGGTTTTTGAAGTCTCTGTTCAGTTAGCTTAGTAGTAAGTTAATGGTTAGACAGATATTTCCTTAAATGCCTGAAACAAATAAGTTTCCCAGCCTTTGCCAAGGGCTATGTGCATGTGTTTGGGCATGCCTTTAACACTCAGGCAGGTAGTTGACAACTTTGCCTTAGCCTTCACTTCCTGATTGTGTGGAGCCTCAAGGTCATCCAGAGGAGAGAGATTATGGCCTCTTCAGGTCTCTCTTGAGCATGTGCACAGCCCTGGCTATTTGAATGGCTTTCTACATTCCCAGGAATTCATCAAAGCATTTCAAAGCCCCTATGGACATCTTATTACCCAGCTTTCCTTTTAAGCTTTCTGGTTAGTCTATTGTTTGTCCCAATTGTTATCCCCAGCCTCAGACAGCTGTGAAGTTAAGCTATTGCCTGGAATTGTTTTTGACAAACACTCCCTGGGGAAAGACTTTTCACACAATATAGGCTCCCAATCAAGTAAAAAGAAGAGAGCTTTTCAGTTGGGGCTTTTCATGAAACCACTGGACAGGTCAAATAATGATAATCCTCTGGGAATTAAGCTTTTAAAGAACTCCAGCCCTGTTCTCCTCTCTCTAGTGGCTGTCAAACTACTGGATTTCACTGCAAATGTGTACTGTTATTTTTTTCACAGCTTCTGCTGAGCCTGAGAGTGGAGGATGGGACTAGGCCTAGTTAAAATGCCACAAAGCTCAGTGTTTATTGAAATTCAGCAGTTTTTCTTGAATAAACACTCCCCAAATTGCTGCAAGCTTTGATTAATTTTCAGAGTTCTGAAAAAGTTGATTCTGACAATTTTTGTTGCTTTTATGGAGGAGAGAATATTTGTAAGTCCTTACTGTGGCACTTCATTGACATCACCCATCCCTTTACTTTTAATATACTTGAGCCTTTCTATTTAAAGTGGACTTTTTGTAGGCATCATGTAGTTTTCTTGCTTTATTATCCAATCTGAAGTCTCTATTAATATATGCATTTACATCATTTTCATTAGTACGATTTTTGCTATGTTTGCCTTCCATCTCTTCTTTGTTCCTTATTTTTCTCTTTTTCTGATCAGTGGTTTGATGATTCCATTTTATCTAAACCACTGACTTAACTTTTATTCCTCTTTAAAACTTATAATGGTTGCCCTAGAATTATAATATGCATCTTTAATTAATCAGAATCTACCTTCAATAATGTTATAGTATTTCATGTATAGCTTAAGAATCATACAAGAGTATATATCAAATTCCTCTCTCCTATCCTTAGTACTATTTTCTTTAAATCTTTAACTTTTACATATGCTATAAACACAATACTTTGCTACTAATTTTGTTTTAGATAATTATCTTTTAGAATGATTAAAAATGAGATAAGAATATGAATTTTATTTTACTTTGTTTATTCCATTTACAATGCTCTACTTTTCTTTGTGTTGATCCTAGTTTTTGCCAGGTGTAATATTCCTTCTGTCTGAATAACTTCCTTTAATATTTCTTGTAATATATGTTAGCTAGCGATTAATTCTCTTGTTGTTTGTTTAGCCTGAGAATGTCTCAATTGCTCCTTCTTTTAAAAGATATTTTCATTGGGTAAATGGTATAGAATTCTGGAGAATTCTGGGTTGAAACTTTTTCTTTTGAAATGTTAAACATATTACTCTTTTTTCTCCTGGCTTGCATATTTTCTGATAACTCTGCTGTAATTCTTATCTTTATTCCTTTATGTGATGTGTATTTTTACTCTAGATACCTTCAGGATTTTCTCTTTGTCTTTTCTTTTCAACAATTTGTGTGTGTGTTTGTGTGTGTGTGTGTGTGTGTGTGTATGTTTTTTGTTTGTTTTAGTTTTGTTTGGTGGTTGTTTTGTTTTTTGCAATTACTCTGATTAGTGTTTTCTGAGCTATTTGGATTTGGAGTTCTGGTTTGGTGTCTGTGATGTTGGGATCATGTGTCAACTTGGCCAGGTGATGGTGCCCAGGTGTCTGGTGAAGCAAGCACTGGCCTAACTTGTTAGTGCAAGGACATTCATGGCTGGTTAATAAACCAGAAGCCTGATTTATTAAATCACCAGTCAATTGATTGCATCTGTGGCTGATTACATCAATGAAGGGCATGTCTTCCACAGTGAGAGAATCCAGTCAGTTGGATTTACTCCAATCAGTTGAAGACTTTTAAAGGAGAGGAGAGAATTTTCACTTCTTCAACCAGCCAGCCTCTCCTGGGTAGTTCACTGAACACCTCCACTGGAGTTGCCAGCTCTCTGCCTGCCCAATGGAATTTGCACTCATGCATTCCCACAGTTGTGTGAGACACTTTTATAAAATCTCATATTTACAGATGTCTCCTATTGGTTCTGTTTCCTTAGAGAACCCTGACTAATACAGTGTCTGTCATTGATTTTGTACAATGGTTGGCCATTGTTTCTTCAAATATTTTTGTCTGCTGCCGGTCTCTATACCACTTCTTAGATTCCAATAACACATGTTACATCATTTGCTATTGTCTACAGCTCTTGGATGCTCTGCTTTTTTCCTACTATTTTTTCTCTTTGTGTTTCAGTTTGGTTAATTTCTATTGACCTGTCTTCAAGTTCAGTGATTCCTTACTTAGCCATGTTGACTATATTGTTGAGCGCACTGAAGGTACTGTTCATCTCTGTTATGTTTTTCATTTTTAGCAGTTGCACACGATTGTTTCTTACAATTTTTAACCATGCTAGATTTTAAGCTCTGTCAGGGAGGTAGGGAGTCAACAAATATGTTTGAACACCAACAAAATCTTTGGACCTTATCTACCTCATTCACAGACGTATCCCCAGCACCCAGCTTATTGCCTCATAGGTACACAATGAATAATTATTGACTTGAATGGGGTAGAAAGTTGAGCTTTTCTTACTACCCCACTGAGCCTGGAGAAAAATGGGTACAATACGAAGGAGTTTGACTTTTTTTGGAATGGGGAAGGTAGAATAGGCTAGGATGTCTTAACCTATCTGTGGTGAAGGGCCAATATTTTAAAATTTCCAACTTTTTGTAGATTAATTATTATCTAAAATGCAATGATTATAAATCACTAGGAAATGAAATAAGACATGCTAATACAAGCTCATATTTTAAATAATTGTTTTCAAACAGATATAAAAATGTTCTGTCAAATTGCTATAAATGTTTATAAATGCTTATTCTCAATTCCTATAATTACCTTGTCACAATGGAAGCAAACATTTTATGTACTGGCACTGGTCTCTGAACCACTGATCTGGGTAATCTCTGGGGTCTACAGTATGGATTTCCTGCTCAAAAGCATTGCAGAACACTTGAGTCAGGCAGCTGGGGACAGACCAAACCAAGAGCATTCTGTGGGGCTCAGATTGCTAAAATTCTGAAGTGCTAGGAATTCACCTAGAAAGCAGTACTCTTGAAAAGAAATCTTACCATTTCCAAATGAACCAACATGCTATATATTACTCACTGGGATATCTGTGAGAGAATCAAAACTCACCTGGGTGTTTTAGCTACAGCACACGTATGTATGACATACATTTATTTTTGCTTATAATAGTATGTTAGAGGACACACTGGTTTGTATTATGAGAAATGTACTACATAGAACTTAAGTTCAAATTAGCAGCCTCTATTCCAGAGCAAATTCACCCCCTAAAATGTCTTGACATCACCTGTTATACATTTCCTTTAAGTATCACACTTCAAAATCATTCCAGATTGTGTTACTCTTTTCCTTGAATAAATTTCCCCTCTTTCCTCCTTTGTATTCCATTCTGGTTGACAGATAACATGCTTGCAGCATAGTGTCAGTGTGACTTCTAGCACTAGATGCAAACACAGACACCAAAAAGCCTTTGTAAATACATTGTATTTCTAGAGAGAAGTATTTAATAAAAAGAAAAGACACATGTTTTTACTCCCAGTTGGCTTCAGCAGAGGCAGATGCTGCCCATTGGTTGGGTGATGAATCCAAATAGCAGCAATCTGTTGATCATTTTCAACAAATTTTGGCCTTTTTCAATGCTTTTATTTTGCATCTTAGAACCAAAAATACTTTGTCTCTTCACTTCTGAGCTGTGGCTGTGTAAAATGAGAAAAGCTATTTGTAAAATAGGAAATGAGATTTCCCTAATGGGAGGAAGTGTGATTGGCATCTACAGTGCTGATTTAAGAAACATGTCAGTGAACAATAAGGCAAAACTCTGATCCAACTCTTCTGTGAGATCTTCCTGAGGGCTGATGGCTTCCAGGAGCATCCAGGATAAGCCAGAGCTGTTTATTCTTTCAAGCAACATCTGTGTGTCTTCAGGCATCAGGATATGGATTAATGTGTGGGCAGGGGGTGAAGCCCATGGGTGAAGAGAGAAAGAGAGAAGTCTTGGAGATATGTCCTCAAAGCAGTAAGAATGCACAACTTTAGGAAGACCAACTCTGCCAATTTTCATCCCAACACTTTTTCAAAGTTCATAGTGCCATATTCTTTTGCTTATTTTTAAAGGACATTAATTCTCTTACCCACCCAAATCTCAAAAAACTGTAAAAGTCCAAGTTCAGTTTACCTGCCACTTCCATGCATTACAGAGGGTAAAATGATGTGTTTCACCACTCAAGTTTGAAAAGTTGAAGTGCAGAGTTATGTTTTCTATGTCCCAGAGAGGGCTAGCAGCTGGTAGGCAAAATTAAAAGTAAGAGAAGAAACGTCTTCATGGAGTTGTGCACTTGTGACCCATGGAAAGTTCCTTATTTATACCAGGCCTCAGCTCTGTGATTGTTTGTTTGCTTCCTGTTTTACTTTCCTTAGGGTGAAGGCTTTGTAAAGTTTTACTGTTGATGTGGTTTGATGCTATACAGAAGAGTGAAGACTGGGCCAGGACTTAATTTTTGGATATTTGGTGATGGCTGGGGAACAATAGCAACCCTCAGTTTCTCTATGGAAAGATGTCCTTGGTTCTACCTTAAGGCATACAGAAGATGCCAGGCCTCCACCCCTTATTGGGCCTCAGTCTGTGACAGGTAACATGTTAGGTGCTGTGGAATAGCAGTGATCAAGACATATGTGCCCCTGGCCTTCAGTGAGCTTCCAGTCTGGTTTCAGGGGGTAGAGGAGTAGAGAGAAGGAATCGTGCTTAATCAAATAATAACACCAATAAAAACCTTACTGCAGTCAATGGACTAAACTCTGGACTTTTTCAAAGATTCATTTGCTCATTCATTGTTTTCATTTAAAAAGTCATCCAGTGTCAACCCTGTGGCAGACATTGGGCATAGAGGGTGATCAAAGTAGATGAAGCCTTGACTCTCAGGGGGAGACAATCAGTAAAAAGAACAGTGACAGGGGAACTAGGAGGGACAAACAAAGGATTGGTGTTCCATTCACTAGGGGGAATAGGGAGGTGGGGGTGGGCACTGAAGACCTCCGTGAGGATGAGCCATCTGATCGAGGACCTAATGGATAAGTAGGAAGGGTATTCTAGGTAGAGGGGGTAAGGAGCACAAAGGCCTTCTTCCAACATTCAGCCTCATTATGGGTGATCTGGTTTCATAGGACATCAGCCTACCATGGTGGGAAGAGCCCTCAGAAACTGCATTTCAGAGACAAACTCAATCCATGAGGTGCATAGTGCATGAAGTGTTTGGAGAACAGGAATTCTAATCTAGTCTGACTGCTTCATGGACTGTTGGGACCAGAAAGAAGGAATGTGTGTGTGTGTATGTGTGTGTGTGTGTGTGTTTTCCATCTTCTGTCTTAGGGAGTGGGCTGGATATTGACTTTGGAAAGGCAAATTGGGGAAGGCTCATGAAGCCTTGAGTACCAAGTTAAGTTTGGACTTTATCCTGCAGGTTGTGTGCTGATGGTGGGATAAAGCAGATTTTTGTTTTAGAAAGATCAGCCTGGCTGTGGAGTGAGAACAGATAGGACAGCTGGCTTAAACTTTTTCTCTTCTACTACAATGTAAGTTCCATGGGAGGAGGGGCTGTGTATGTTTTGCTTACCACTGAATCCTCAGCACAGTGCCTGTCACATAGTAGAGCCTCAATAAATACTGGTTGAATGAATGAGGTTGCTTCAGTGTCCAGACAAGAGATGGTGCAGGACTGAACTATGCAGTGACCAGTTTCACATGATATTGAGGAGATAAGATCAATGGGACCAGGCAATCAAAACGTATGTAAACTGGTCAGTGTTAGGCCCCCCTGATCAAGATGGTGAAGTAAGAATCTTCAGGGCTCCATCCTCCCACAGAAGATTTGAATAACCAGCAAGAATGAGCAGAAACATCTTTCTCAAAGCTCCAGAAAACAGTTGAAGGGCTGCAGTAACAGAGCAAGTGCTGAATCAAGACAAAGGCTACCTACAAGTGATAGAATGTTATGGTGCACTAGATGGCCCCTTCCCCATCCCTCACCAGCTCTGCACAAAGCCAGCTCATGCTCCCACTGTGGATCCCTGGTTTTGATTATGGAGGGAGCAGAGTACCCTTCGTGCATGTACTGGGAACATGTATGTCTGGCCCAACCTATTTGATGTTAGCTGAGGGACTCGTCATCCCAGAACTTGCCTTGGATATAGAAAACAGCAACCTGAGCTCTCCTAAAGAACACTGTGGGAAAGCAGTCAAGTTGTGCTGCCTGGAGCAAGGGATTGCTGGCTGTAGGACATACAGTATTGTGAAGAAACTGCTTCCTGGGGAAGAGGGAACATTCATATCTGTGTAAATGGAGAATTCTTAGGGCCAAAAGCACATGCCCATGACAAGACACATAGGCAGAAAACATCAGGGAGGCCCCCATGCTCTCTCCTGGAGCTAGTCTCCAAACTCATGTATGGATAAGTCCTGAAGAGAGCACTAGTATAGGTCAATCTGTGGAGACTAGTTGTTTCTTTTTTTCCTTCTTTTTTTATTATTTTTTGTTAACTCCTGGCATTCAAGGAAAACTCTATCATAACACTAGCTGGATTGAAGGAACAGATGCCTCAGAGTCTAAATTCCAGTGATAACACATTAAAATATCAAAATGTCCACATTTCAACAAAAGATTACAAAGCATATAAAGAGTGGGAAGCAATGGTTAAGGCAAAGGAGAAGATTAAAATATTAGAAACCATTAATGAGGAGAACCAGACCTTGGACATGGAAGACAAAAACTTTTTAAAAGTTTTCCTAAATATGTTCAAAGAACTAAAGGAAAACATGGACAAAGAACTAAAGGAAATCAGGAAAACGATAGATGAACACAAAGAAAATATCAACAGAGACATGGACTTTATGAAAAGGAATCAAACAGAGCTGAAGTCCACATAACAGAAATTTAAAATCCCTGGAGGGTTTCAATAGCAGATTGGAGCTAGCAGAAGAAACAATTAGTGAACTTGAAGATAAGATAATTGAAATCATCCAGTCTGAGAAGCAGAAAGAAAAAAGAATGAAAAAAAGTGAACAGATATAAGGAAACTGTGGGACCCCACCAAGCATGTCAAGCCTGTATTGTATTATGTTATTGTATTATGGGAGCCCCAGAAGGAGGATAAGGAAAGAAAGGAGCAGAGAGAATATTCAAAGAAATAGTAGCTGAAAACTTCCCAAATTTAATGAAAAACAAGAATATATACATCCCAGATGGACAACAAACTCCAAACAGAATAATTCAGAATAGACCCATAGTATGCCATGTTATGATTAGACTGTGAATGCCAAAGATAGAATTCTGAAAGCTGCCAGAGAGAAGCAACATGTCACATACAAGGGAACCTCAATAAGATTAAATGCCAATTTCTCATCAGAAACCATAGAGAGAAGAAGGTAGTGGGAAAACATTTAAAGTGCTTAAAGCAAAAAAAAAAAAAAAAAAAAAAAAAATTGCCAACCAAAAATTCTATATCTGGCAAAACTGTCTTTCAGAAATGAGAGAGGGATTAAGACATTCCCAGATAAACAAAAACTGAGGAACTTCATCACCACTAGACAGGTCTTACAAAAAATGTTAAAGGGACTTTTGCAATTTGAAAGGAAAGGACACTAGGCAATTGACTAAAGCCACATGAAGAAATAGACATCTGGAAAAAAATGTTAAAAAAATCTTACTGCAAAGAAATCTCTAGGCCATCTGGCTTCACTGGTGACTTTAGGCAAAAAATAAATAAATAAAAATAAAGAGCTGGTAAAGATAATGACATGGGTAAACATAAATACCAGTATTACTGCATTTTTTATTTGTAACTCCACTTTTTACTTCCTACAGGATCTAAAAGGCAAATGAATAAAATGCATTGGTAAACCAATGGTTTGGAAACTCATAATGTATAAATATGAAATTTGTGAGAATAGCTACATAAAAGTGGGAAGTTGTAGGGGTATAGGAATATAGTTTATGTATGCTATTGAAGTTAACTTGGTATCTAAGCAAAAGAGATTGTTATAGATTTAGGATGTTAAATTTAATCCCCATGGTAAGTACAAAGAAAATATCCAGGAATATTCAAACTCACAGAGACAGAAAGTAGAGTACAGGTTACCAGAAGTGGGGGCAGGGGCAATGGGGAATTAATGCAAAATGAGTGTAGCATTTCTGGTTGTGTGAAGGGAAGGTGATTGTTATGGGAGGTGATGAGGGTATTACAACACTGTGGATGTGATTAATCCCATTGAATGGTATGCTTGGGAATTGTTGGGATGTGAATGTTTATGTTGTATAGGCTTCCACAATTAAAAATAAAGAAAGATAAACTAAAGAAATAATGACAATTAAATACAACACATGATACTAGAAGGGATCTAAGAATGAAGGAGAAAAGATTCAAAAAGACATTACTGGGACATAAGAAAAACTTGGAACATAGGCTGTAAGCTTTATATCCATTTTAAGTTTCTTCAACTTGATAACTGCACTTTAGTTGATTACATAAATGAATATCCTTGTTCATATAAAATGTATATGGATGTATTATGTGTTCAAGGATTATGATGTGTGCAACCTGCTCTCAAATGTTCAGAAAATGAATAGATAGTGTGCTGGTTTGAAGCTTTTATAACCCCCAGAAAATGCCATGTTCTTTTAGTCCATCCTGTGGGTGCAGACCTGTTGTGGGTGGGACCTTTTGATTAGGTTATTTCAATTTGAGATGTGACCCACCCCATTCAGGGTGGGTCTTAATCCTTTTTACTGGAGTCCTTTGTGAGAGGATAAAAGACAGAAAAACCCAGAGAGCTCAGAGAGAAACACCCAGAGAATTTTGGAGAGAGCTTAGAGAGATCAAAAGCTAAGAGAATGAAATTAAGAGAAACTCATGGAGATGCTAAGATAGGACCCACAGAAGCTCCAAGAGGAAGCTGCTGGAACCAGGAGCTGACAGCAATGAAATGCAGGAGTGAAGGACCAGCAGATGCTGGCCATGTGCCTTCCCATGTGACAGAGGAACCCTGAATGCTAGCGGCCTTTCTTCAGAGAAGGTATCCTCCTGTTGATGACTTAATTTGGACATTTTCATGGCCTTAGACCTATAAGTTTTAAGCTAATAAATTCCTATTGCAAAAGCTAACCCATTTCTGGTATCCCATTTCTGGTATATTGCATTCCAGCAGCTTTAGCAAGCCAAGACAGATAGAAAGATAGATAGATTAGATTAGATTAGATAGATAGATAGACAAGTAGATATACAGATGATAGAATGATATGGCAAAGGTGGAAAAATGTTAAAATTAGTGTATCTGGGTGTTTGGGGGGATATGTTGGAGTTCTCTTTATGGGGTTTGTGTTATTTTTGCAAGTGTCCTGTAAGTTTGAAATTATTTCAAAGCAAAACATTTAAAAATGTACATAAACTACTTAGCACTGGACCTTGCACAAGGTAGACATTCAACATTCAATAAGTGTTAGCTTTTATTAGCTGTGAATCAGTGGTGCAATCTAGACTTCCTTCTAGGTTTCTGGCTTGGGTGTTGGCACATAGCATTCTCCAATAGTCCACTGAGATAGAAAGAAGTGGGTGTGGGAGTGGTACATGTGGAAATGAGGTATATTATTTTCCTAGTTGCTAAAACAAATACCATACAATGGGCTGGCTTAACAACAGGAATTTATTGGCTCCCGGTTTCAGAGGCTAGAGGGGTTGCTTTTTCTTGCTGGCTGGCAATCTTTGGGGTTCCTTGGCTTTTCCATGGCCATGCACATGGCAGCTTTTCTTAGCTTCTCCTTTCTCTTCTGGGTTCCGTTGACTTCCAGCTTCTGGCTACTTCTCATGGCTCTCTCTTTCCTTGTCCAATTTCCTATGCTTATAAGGACTTCATCCATATTGGATTAAGGCCCACTCTCATTCAATTTGGGCACACTTTACTAATAACGTCTTCAGAGGTCCTATTTACAAATGGGTTCACAGCCACAGGACCAGGCATTGGGACCTGAACGTGCCTTTGTGGGGGAGATAATGAATTTAGTCAGACAATGAATTTGAGGATTATTGCCGATGGTGATTCAGGAGGCCCTCTAGACAATTCTTAGGTATCTGATACTATTAGCAGCAACTTTTCCTTAAGATAACCAAGGCCCACACAAGAGAACAAATGCAAGGGCCACTCTCATCCTGAAGTCTTGGATCTGATTTGGTACCTGGGCAAAATGTGGCTCTTTAGAGCAGATGGTCAATAAAGGTTGACATGCCCTTCATAGGGCTACTGTACCAGTTTCTTGCTGAGATTTTGGGGAGTTTGAGACCATACACTAAAAGAATTCTTCCTACGGTAATTTACTCATGAGTCTTCCAGTGAAAAAGAATGAGTCACACAACAAAGATGATCTTGTCAACAAAGCCAACTCTCCTGTTAGTAGTTCCTTGTGCTTTTGTGAGAAAGGATGACATTTTAAGAATTTCCCAGGCACTGGAACCCAGGACTGAAGAGACCACTTTGGGCAAGAGATGAGGGAACCTGGCTCTGAAGGAGGATGACCCAGGACTGATACTGTCACCCTCCTCTCCGTGGGAGATTGATTTTGTTTTCTACCTACCCAGCAAGTTTCCACCGTTTTCCACTGAGCAATTAACAGTGCGGAGAACTGGCCCTTCCAGAGGCCATTGAGGTTGGCTGGGCTTGTGGGCACCCTCTTCTGGCTCTTGGCACACAAGATAAGTGCATCATTTGTGATCATGACCAAACCAAATCCTGTATGTGATGTTAGGTTTATGTGTCATCTTGGCCAGGTGATGGTGTCCAGGTGTCTGGTCAAGCAAGCACTGGCCTAACCGTTACTGCAAGGACATTTGTGGCTGGTTAATAAATCAGAAGGCTGGTTTATTAAAAAATCAGTCAATTGACTGCACCTGTGACTGACTACATCAATGAAGGGCATGTCTTCTGAAATGAGAGAATTCAATCAGCTGGATTTAATCCCATCAGTTGAAGACTTTTAAGCGAGACAGATAGAGGACCTTCACTTCTTCTTCAGCTAACCAGCAAAGCATTTCCTGAGGAGTTCATCAAGCATCTTCATCAGAGTTGCCAGTTTGCTGCCTGCCCTATGGAATTTGGACTCGTGCATCCCCACAGTTGCGTGAGACACTTTTATAAAATCTTATATTTACAGATATCTCTTGTTGATTCTGTTTCCCTAGAGAACCCTAACTAATACAGCTTGATACCAGGAGTGGTTCTTAAGAAACAGAATCTTGAAATGGGCTTCTACAATTGGTTTTCTACTCTGATTAGATTCAAAGGCACTATTGACTCCATTTCCAATAATCAAGATGGCACTGACAGCCCATGGCTTGAGTTGGCAATGGAGATACACAAAACAGCACCATTTCATTCCCCTAATCATACTCTTGTATGAAGCAAGGCTCTGGGTGACAGTGTTTTTGACACCTTAACAGAGTTTTACAGACTTGAGAGGTATAATAATGTTGGCTGGTTGCTTAGATATGCTGGATCAAGTTATAAGAGAGGATGAGCTAAAGGCTTCAAATTTGAAATTAAGCACCCTATGACAGATGTAAAGGTTTCTATGTGTGCCCTGAAAGAAAATCTTATTTCCTGTGGCCTCAGACTTGAGATTTCTGAAAACCAGACACAGAGTCTCATTGTGTGAGTAGCAGATTCGGAACATAAACATAAACTTAAATCAAGTGTTCACTGCAGTTATTTGCTCCTGTCTGTGGGTTCTTCTAGGAAGATTCCATTGTCTTCCTTTTAGAAAAACACTCAGAAGGGAAAATTTAGAGTGTGACTGGTACCTCCCCTGGCTAGCTGGTCATACTGAATTCTGTGGAGGAATCCTTGTATCTGGTGATATCTTAGCTCTTTTTCTCAAGTAACTCATCAGGTAAAATTCACATTGAACACATTACAGTTTTTAAGGCAGTTTGATGTCCACTATCATTAAAACTGCCCAACAATCCAGTGAAGGTCACACAGGACAGGAATTGTCACCCCACTTTACAGATGAGGAAGCTGAAGCTCAGAGATGTGAAACAACTTGCCCAAGGTCACAAAGTTCAGAAGTGTCTGGACTGGGACCTGAATGTAGATTGTTTGCTCCACAGGTCAATGTCTCTTTTATTTCCTCACACTAGAAGGTATTACTAGCCTGTAAGGGATCCTGTGTAGCCAGCTGGCAAGTGGCATTCATAAGAGTCATGTTGGAGAGGGTTGGCAGCTGAATTGGTCTTGATGTTTTGCTTTGCTATGTTGTAACTTCTTTCATGTAGTTTTGGATCAGGCTGCTTTGGTTTTCAATTCTTCAAATGGTTATCTTCTGTCAAATATTTGTGCCTTCCACAGATCAGCTAATCTACAAGTGTGCTCTCTAGTCTTGGAAAATCAAATCAGAGTACATTAATTTCCACTAGGAATACCTGCCTTCTTTTATATCTAGAACATAGATCTGCTTTCCTTTTCTTTTGGAGACTCCAATTGCACATAAATTAGGCCACTTGAAGTTTCCCCACAGCTCACTGATGCTCTCCTTTCTTCTTTGAGTCATTTTTCTCTATGTGTTTCAGTTTTGGATAGTATCTATTGCCATGTCTTTGAATATTTTCTTCTGCAATGTCTACCCTGCCCTTAACATCCAGTATATTTTTATTGCTGACATTGTAGTTTTCATTTCTTGATATCCAGTTTAGGTCTTTTTTTATATCTACTATGTCACTACTTAATAGTTCACTCTTTTCTCCAACTTTTTAAACACATAGAATACAGCTATAATAACTGTTTTAATGTCTTTGTCTGATAATACTAACATCAGTGTCAATTCTGGGTCAAATATGATTCATTAATTTTTCTCCTCTTTATGGGTCATATTTTCCTGCTTCTTTGCATGTTTAGTTGAATCCCATACATTGTGCATTTTACCTTGTGGTGTGCTGGATATTTTTGCATTCCTATAAATCTTCTTTAACTTTTTTCTTGGATACAATTAGGTTACTTGGAATAGTTTGATCCTTTCAGATCTTGTTTTAAGATTTTTAGGTGGGACCAGAGAAGCATTTGTTCTAGGGATAATTATTCCCTACCACTGAAGCAAGACCCTTCTGAATACTCTACCCTATGCCTTGTGAATCATGAGGTTTCCAAGTTAGCTGATGGGAACAGGCTCTTTTTCATTCCTGTGTGAACTCCAAGTACTGATTCCTTGAGTTCTTTGGCAGGTTCTTTCTCTGGTCTTGGGTAGTTATATTACATGCATATGCTTATCAGTACTCTGCTAAATACTCAAAAGGGACCCTCTGAAAATGTTCAAAATTCTTTCTGTGCAGTTCTCTCCTCTCTAGTACTCCATCCTGCCAACTTTAGCTGCCTTGATCCCCCAAGACTCTCAGCATCCTTCCTCATTTTTCAGGAAACACAAAACACTTGTGGTGTAATGGAAAGAGAACTGGATTGGCTGTCAAGAACCCGGTTTCTAGGATCTGCCATACCATTGCCTCACTGTGTGACCTTGATCAAGCTTCTGCCCCTTTCTGAAACTTTGTATCCCTCTGTCTGCATTACAAAAGGATTGCCTTAGATGACACTTCAGCTCTAAAAGACGAACAATTTATATGAGTCCTGTGCTTTACAATATACAAAGAACTTTCATATATATTTTCTAATTTGTTCCTCCTTCAGATATCCCTGGTGGTAGCCAGGCCAAGATTCATTATGGTATTTCATAGTTGAGGAAACTGAGTCTCAAAAATGTGGTATCACAAGGCTAATAGACAATAGTATTGGGACTCAAATTCTGGCTTCATGTCACTAAATCCAATTCTATTTTCACTCCATACACTAAATTCTATGATCATAGGGTTCCATTCATTCACTCAAACAATAATAATTGATCAAGTATTATGGGTTGCAGGATCTGTGCTTTTGGGGTACCAGGAAATTTTTTAAATGTCCCAATATTGACCAAAAAGCAGTACCAACCACACAAGTCAATTTTTCTTGAAAAGGACACTTTTGTATTAACAGGCAGATAGTCATGAGGATTCACCTGGTGTGGTGGACAGCCCTCATATTTTGCCATTTCAAATAAGATATCAGGTGGATTCACCCAACCCAAATGGTTATTTGGTTATTTTAGAGTTCTGGGCTTGCTGTCTCAGTACGGTATTTCTCCTGCCCCTTTGGAAGCTCTGCACATGCTGAACATTTTTTCTCTTGTGTAATTACAATTTAGAAAACATTTGGGGTCGCAGTCCAAAAGGTCATTGGCACCAAAGAGATCAGAACATTTCCTCACTTACTTCCACATTTACCCTATATAAGCTCCCACTTCCCCACCCCACCCCCCTCAGTGGAGCTCCTTTCCACATGCAGATTGGATGCCACCTGATTCATGAATGGTAAACTCTTCAAATAAACTTCCATAATTAATATCTTGTCTAATATATTTTTTAACATCAGGATAGGCCTCACTGAGAAAGTGACATTTAAGCAAATACTTGAAAGAAATGAGGGAGTTAGCCTTATGGAATTCTGAGGGAAGAATGTTCTAGGAAGAGTAAATGGTCAGTAATTAGGACCCTTACAAGACATTTTAAGAGTGACATTTAAGCAAATACTTGAAAGAAATGAGGGAGTTAGCCTTATGGAATTCTGAGGGAAGAATGTTCTAGGAAGAGTAAATGGTCAGTAATTAGGACCCTTACAAGACATTTTAAGAGTGACATGATCAAACTTAACATGTTAGAAGGATTTCTTTGGCTGCTGTGTTGAGAAAGGTGACATGTTTGACACCAATGTTTTTGGCCCAACTGGAAGCATAGAATTGCCATTCAACGAGAAAGGGGATGCCATGGGCAGGTTGGAGGAAAAGATCAGGAATTGAGTTTTGGATATGTTGCATTTGATAGAGATATTTGATCTCCAAGTGGAGATGTCAAGTCAGCAATTGGATATTTAAGTACTCAGTTCAGAAAATAAAACTTGGCTGCAGATTGCTAGGAATTATTCGTGTGTAGATGATATTTAAAGCCACAAAACTGGGTGAGATTACTAAGGAAGTGAATGTGGAGAAGAGATTCAAGGAAGGACTGGGCCTTGGGGCACCCCAATATTAAAACAAAGAAGAACCAACGAAGACTGAGGAGAATGAGGAGTAACCAATTCAGTAAGCAAAAGCCAGGAAAGTTTAGGGTCCTGGAAGCCAAGTGAAGAAAGTGTATAATGGAAGATATGATAAACTGTGTTAAACGCTGCTGGTAGGTCAAGTAAGATGAGGATTGAAAACTGACAATTGGATTTAGCAATACGGAAGTCACTGGTTACCTTCACAAAAGAAGTTTCTGTGGATGGGAATGGAAAGAGGAAACCTTAGTAGAGTGGGTTCAAGAGAGAATATAGTGAGAGGAATTGGAGAAATGGGAGGATTGGAAAGTGAACATTGAAGGTTATAGACTCCAACTGTAGGGGAAGTAAGGTCAAGAGAAAGTGTTTCTTTTTTAAATATGGGGGAGATAGCAGCATGTTTGTATGTTAATGAGAATCATCAAATAGAGAGGAAAAATTGATGATGCAGGAAAGAAGAGAATTACTACAGCAATGTCCTTGAGTGAGTGAAAGTGGTTGCAATAAATCAACATTACAGAGAATCTTTAGGGAGGCTCTTTAAACATTACATAAGAAATGTTTCTTTCTTTTTTGGGTTCCCTCAGTTGAAAGTAAGCTCTTTCCCTCCTCTGAGTTCCTGCAACCTTTTACTCCCTTCTAGGGATGCTTAACACACTCTCCTTGTATTGCAGTTAGCTATGCCCATTTCTTCTCTCCATAACTATATAGTAAGTTCCTTTAATTTAAGGCCTGTGCTTGATTTCTCTCTATATCTATCACCAATCCCAGTATTTAGCACAGTGCTCTGCAAATAGTAGACACTTAGGAAACGTCTGACAAGAATGTCATTAAAAATCTGCTTCAAGGAGATGGGTAGACCATAGGGGATTGGTCAGCTTAATCAAACAGGTAAGACACTTTCTTTCAGGGATAATGGTTGTGGAATGACAGGGTAAGTGGAGTATATGTTTACAATGATGAAGACATGAGGACATTTATAGTCCAAGAAGGAACTGTTAGAAGCGAGATAATGCTGTTATAAGATTGGAGGATTGAGACAATAAGCATCATAAGCTTTGGACAGAAGAAGGTACTCTGACCCCAGAGACAGGAAAGAGAATGAAGGATAGATTAGAGCACTGAGAGTTCTGGGTGAAGGAGAGGGAAGCCCAAAGAAAGTTGGCTTTGATCTTTCCCAGAAAAGGGGCTGGGTTATCTGTTAAAAGTGGGATAGAAAGGAAAAGGATCAGTGGCTTAAGGAGAATAAAGAATATTAGTAAGAAATTCTACAGGGAATGGGTTAGGGAATCACATAGGGATAACCAGAAGTATTGTCAAATAGCAGGGCATCGAAAAGTGGACAGACCACAGGTGGTAGAATCCATTGGTTTGGGAGGCCAAAGAAGATGCAGGGAAAAAAAAAACATGATTGGGCTATGTTGGTACTGTGGTTGGTACTGTGGAAGAAAAAGGGATGAGAAAATCTATGGTACTATTACGATGGTGTGCCGGTTTGAATGTATTGTGTCCCCCAAATGCCATTATCTTTGTGGTCTTGTGGGACAGACATTTTGGTGTTGGTTGGATTTGCTTGGACTGTGCCCCACCCAGCTGTGGGAGATGATTCTGATGAGATGTTCCCATGGAGGCGTGGCCCCGCCCATTCGGGGTGGGCCTTGATCAGTGGAGCCATATAAATGAGCTGACTCAAAGAGAGTGAAGTGAGTGCAGCTGTGAGTGGCGTTTTGAGGAGGAGCAAGCTTGCTGGAGAGGACCGTCCTGGGAGAAAGCCATTTTGAGGCCGGAGCTTTGGAGCAGACGCCAGCTGCCTTCCTAGCTAGCAGAGGTTTTCCGGACGCCATTGGCCATCCTCCGGTGAAGGTACCCGATTGCTGAGGTGTTACCTTGGACGTTTTGTGGCCTTAAGACTGTAACTGTGTAGCAAAATAAACCCCTGTTTTATAAAAGCCTATCCATTTCTGGTGTTTTGCATTCTGCAGCATTAGCAAACTAGAACAGATGGCTAGTGTGGGGTTGCGCTGAATCATCTGAGCCAGTGTGGAAAAACAAGGAGGGATTGAGATACCACAGGCTACATCAAGAGAAAGAAGAGTATGTGTTATACCTCCCCATTCTGGTCACTAGATTTCGCTTATTGCCAGAGCTTTCAGAGATCTTTTTTGCATACTGACTTGTCATTCAACATTTCCTCTGCTTCTATGTCTTCTGTGAACTTGATAAGCATGTCCTCTGCATATTCTCTGCATACCCTTCAAGAATCTACCTTTTCTTTTATCATCCAACCCATGTTTCTCCACCTTGTCCATCAAGAACAGGAAAAAAGGACCCTTATTAAATGCCTTGCTGCTGTCCAGACAAATTCTGCTTCCAACATTCTGCAAACCTTCCCGTCTGCTTATCCTGTTCAAAAATAAAACAAGCATGGTCTGGTATGACCTGCTTTTTGCAAACTTTTGCTGGCCCCTAGAGATCATTGTTAACTTCTCCAGGTGCTCACAATCCACCATTGAACAAAATGTTCTAGAACATCCCCCAGGTTCAATGTCAAATGCACTGATCCAAAAGTTACAGCATTCACATTTTTCTCCCTTTAGTCAATCTGGTCAAGATTTGGGTGACTCCAGTTTTTGGCTCCCTTCCTGTCTGCCATGATTCCTCAGAGCATACTGTCTGTGCTTTAGTGATCTCATCTACTCATTGTCTTAGTACTCTGGAGCAATCTGAGATGTAATTCATTTGGGCCAGGAGACAAATTAATTAGACAGCCATTCTGTGTTCTCTCTCTTGTGAAGCTTGAGCTACCCCCACCCCCTACCCCCTTCCCGACTGTTGGATCTTCCTTTTCCTGGTCAATGTTCCCTTGTCCAGTCTGCTCTGGTCAGCAGACCTGTTGCTTCCTCATCTTCCTTCTTCCAGCCATAATTGAAAAGTCTTTTTGATTGTGTGGCATTTGGAGCATCCTCAGCTCTTTTTGGACTTTTAGTCTTTTTTACTTTAGGCTTCCCTGATGCTTCTGATGCACATTAAATTTGAGCACCATTGGGTTAAGGGATCAAAATAAATTCACTTTCATACTGCCTTCTATCTCCTATTCCACCTCATCTTTTACCCTAGACCCCCATGCATAATTACCTCCACTCATTCACTTTTTCATTCAGTTTTCACTACTTGGCAACTATTTATCAAATACCTTCTCTGTGCCAAGTCTTGTGCATGGACAAGACAGAGCTAATCCCTGACTTCAATGAACTGACTTTCTAGTAAGGAGATAGAAAATAAACAGGTAAACAAATAAAAAAGCAAGGTATCATTCTGAGCATAGCAGGAAACCATTGGAGGACTTGCGCATGATGTGTATTTTAAAATTAATTTTGTTTTATTTTTAAATGATCTCAAACTTATAGAAAGGTTGCAAGTACAGTACAAGGAGCTTATTTTTTTCCTGAACCATTTGAGAGAAAGTTGCCCATCACCCCCAAATACCTTAGAAAGCAATTCCTACAAAAGGACATTCTCCTACAAATTCACAATGCAAACATCAGAATAAGGAAGTTAATTTATTATACTACTACCATCTAATCCTCAGACACCATTCTAGTATCACCATTTGTCACAATAATGTCCTTTACAGAAAAAAGATCCAGATGAGAATCACATGTTGCATTTAGTTGTCATGTCCCTTTAGTCTCCTTCAATCTGAAATACTTCATCAGTCTTCTTTTGATGCTGCATTCTTCTATTTTCATCCTATCAATTGGTGTACAATTTTGATTTGTCCGTAACTGATGATGTTCATTTTGATCATTTGATTAGGCTGGTATCTGCCAGGCTTTTCCACTGTAAAGCTATTTTTCTTCCCTTTGAAATAAAAAAAAAATACTTTGTGAGGAGCTATTTTAAGACAACATAAATATCCCATTACTCATCACCTTTCACTTCATGTATTTATATCATGGATTCTTATAATTCATTACTACCAATATTCTTTTTTGATTCTTAAATTGTCCCAGATTTAGCCAGTGGCAACCCCTTCAATTTGGCTTCTGTGACCTTTTGACAAATCTTCATCATTCTTTGAACCCTTCTGTGGTAGGCAGAATTCTAAGGTGTCACCAAGACTCCTGCTCCTAGTGTACACATCTTGTATAATCCTCTCCCTTAGTGTTGGCAGGACCTGTGAATGTGACGGACATCACTCCTGTGATTAGGTTATATTTTATGGCAAAGGTAAAGGGATTTGCATATGTAATTACATTTCCTACTCAGTTGACTTTAAGGGAGATTATGCTGGGTTGGCCTGACCTAATCAGGTAACCCCTTAAAAGCAAGACATAGTCTTTCCTGAAGAGAGAGCTATTCTCCACCTAGCCTTGAAGAATTAAGTGTCCATGTTTTGAGAGGCCCTATGGAAGGGGCCACATGGCAAGGACCTAAGGGCAGCCTCTAGAAGCTGAGAGTGGCTCCTTACCAACAGTTAGCAAGAAAATGGGAGGGGGGCATCAATCATACAGCCACAAGGAACAAATTCTGCCAACAACCTGAAAGAACTTGGAAATGGAGTTTTCCCCAGGTGAGCCACAGCTTTGTGAGACTCTGAACAAAGGATCCAGCTAAGCTGTACCCAGGCTTCTGGCCCATAAGAGATAATATAAATGTGTTTTTTTTTAAATCGCTAAGTTTGTGATACTTTGTTACACAGAAATAAAAAGCCTAATAAAACTTTCTTACTTTGGGGCACAATGAGATATTCCAAGTCATATCCTGCTTTCCCTGCTCCAGCTCTAGAATCAGCTATTCCTCCAAGGAGCTCTGGTTCTTTTAAGTGAAGAATGGCATTTAGAAATCAAAACCTGAGTGTTAGGCATGCTTATTGCTCTTGAGGTGTTGCTGTTCCCAAGCCCTCTCAGTACACAATTCTAGGAAATGATGAACAACATGAAGTGAACAAATATAAGAATCAGTGGTGTCCTGGAAGGAGAAGAGAAGGGTAGAGGGCTAGGGATGGTGTTTCAATACATAGTTGAGGAAAACTTCCCAAACCTTCTAAATGACATAAATATTCAAATCAAACATGCCCAACAAACTCCAAACAGAATAAATCCAAATAAACCTACTCTGAGACATATACTGATTAGATTGTCAAATGCTGAAGAGGAGAAACTTCTGAAAGCAGCAAGAGAGAGCGATTCACCACATACAAGGGAAACAGCGGAAGACTAAGTACTGACTACTCAGTGGGCGCCATGGAGGTGAGAAGGCAGTGGTATGACATATTTAAAATTCTGAGAGAGAAAAATTGCCAGCCAAGAATTCTTTATCCAGCAAAGCACTTCTTCAAAATTGAGGGAGAATTTAAAATTTTCACAAACAAACAAATGCTGAGAGAATTTGTTAACAAGATACCTGCCTGCAATAAATACTAAAGGGAGGGCTACCTGCTGAGAAAAAAAAGAAAGGAGAGAGAGGTCTGGAGAAGAGCACAGAACAGAAGAGTATTAAGTAAGGGTAACTTAAAGGAAAAAAAGAGCAGAAAAAAAATAATAGATCTAACATCTAAAAACCAAAGGTTAAGATTGCTGATTCAAGAATGCCCTTCACAGTAATAAATTTGAATGTGAATGGATTAAACTCTCCAATTAAAAATTACAGACTGGTAGAATGGATTAAAAGTATGACCCATCAATATGCTGTTTACAACAGGCTCATCTTAGGCCCTAAGATACAAAGAGACTGAAAGTGAAAGGATGGAAAAAAAAATTCTACACAAACTGTAACCAAAAGAAAGCTGGGGTGGCTATTCTACCGGACAAAATAGACTTTAAATGCAAAGATGTCATAAGAGACAAAGAAGGACACTATATATTAATAAAAGTGATAATTCACCAAAAGAAATAACAATTATAAATGTTTATGCACCCAATCAAGGAGCTCCAAAATACATGAGACAAATATTGGCTAAACTGAAGGGAGCAATAGACACATCTACAATAATAGTGGGAGACTTCAATACACCACTCTCTTGATAGATAGAAAAACTAGACAGAAGACCAATAAGGAAATTGAGAACTTAAACAATATGAAAAATGAATTAGACTTAAAAGACTAACTACATCATTACATCCCAAAGTACCAGGACATACATTCTTCTCTAGTGCCCATGGAACATTTTCCAGGATAGATCATATGCTGGGGCACAAAACAAGTCTTAATAAATTTAAAAAGATTGAACTTATTCAAAACACATTCTCTGACCACAATGGAATGCAACTAGAAATCAACAATCACCAAAGAACCAGATCTTTCACAAATATATGGAAGTTAAATCACACGCTCCTAAACAACCAGTGGGTCAAAGAAGAAATTGCAGGGGAAATTGGTAAATATCTAGAGACGAATGAGAATGAGAACACAACATATCAAAACCTGTAGGATGCAACGAAGGCAAGTGCTGAGGGGGAAATTTTTAGTTCTAAATGCATATATCAAAAAGCAAGAAAGAGCTAAAAACAATGACATAATTGAACAACTGAAGAGGCTAGAGAATGATCAGCAAACTAACCCTAAAGCAAGTAGGTAAAAAGAAATAGCAAAGATTAAAGCAGAAGTAAATGATCTGGAGAACAAAAAAGCAATAGAGAGAATAAATAAAACCAAACATTGGTTCTTTGAGAAGATCAACAAGATTGACAGCCCCTTAGCTAGACTGACAAAGTCAAAAAGAGAGAAGACTCAAATAAACAGAATCAGAAATGAGAAGGGGATAATTACTACAGATCCTGAAGAAATAAAACAAATCATGAGAAGATACTATGAACAACTGTATGCCAACAAGCGAGATGATTTAGACGAAATGGACAATTTCCTGGAAACACATGAACAGCCTAGACTGACCCAAGAAGAAATAGAAGACCTCAACAAACCAATCACAAGGATCAATGTCATAAAAATATACCTACAAATATATCAAAAGTATATTTGATCAAAAATATCAAAGTCATCAAAAATCTACCTACAAATAAAAGCCCAGGGCTAGATGGCTTCACAGAGGAATTTTACCTAACTTTCCAACAAGAATTGACACCATTCCTGCTCAAACTCTTTCAAAAAATTGAAGAAAAAGGAACACTACCTAACTCATTTTTTGAAGCCCATATCACTCTATTTCCAAATCCAGATAACACGCTACAAGGTAGGAAAACTACAGGCCAATCTCCCTAATGAATATAGAAGCAAAAATTCTCAACAAAATACTTGCAAATCGAATCCAAAGACACATTAAAAGAATCATACACCACAACCAAGTGGGGTTCATTCCTGGCATGCAAGGGTGGTTCAACATAAGAAAACCAATGTCCTACAACACATTAACAAATCAAAAGGGAAAAATCAAATGATCATCTCAATAGATGCTGAAAAAGCATTTGACAAAATCCAACATCCCTTTTTGATAAAAACTCTTCAAAAGGTAGGAATTGAAGGAAACTTCCTCAATATGATAAAGGGCATATATGAACAACCCACAGCCAGCATAGTGCTCAATGGTGAGAGATGAAAGCCTTCCCTCTAAGATCAGGAATGAGACAAGGATGCCCACTGTCACCACTATTATTCAACATTTTGCTAGAAGTTCTAGCCAGAGCAATCTGGCAAGACAAAGAAATAAAAGGCATCCAAATTGGAACAGAAGTAAAACTGCCATTATTTGCAGATGATACAATCATGTATTTGGAAAATCCTGAGAAACTGATGACAAAGCTACTTGAGCTAATAAACGAATTCAACAAGATGGCAGGATAAAAGATTAATGCACAAAAGTCATTAATGTTCCTATAAACTAGAAATGACCTAACTGAAGAAACACTCAAGAAAAGGATTCCATTCTCAATAGCAACTAAAAAAAATCAAGTACCTAGGAATAAACTTAACCAAGGATGTAAAATACCTCTACACAAAAAATTACATAACTTTACTAAAAGAAATAAAAGAGACCTAAATAGGTGGAAAGATATTCTGTGTTTGTGAATAGGAAGGCTAAATATCTTTAAGATGCCGATACTACCCAAACTGATCTACAGACTCAAAGCAATTCCAATCAAAATTCCAAAAACCTACTTTGTTGGTTGAAAAAAAGCTAGTTATCAAATTTATTTGGAAGGTAAAGGGGACTCAAATTGCTAAAACCATTCTGAAAAAGAAAAACAAAGTGGGAAGACTTCCTGACTTTGACTTTCCTGACTTTGACTTTCCTGACTTTGAAATCTACTATAAAGCCCCAGTAGTCAAAACAGCATGTAATTGGCACATAGAGAGACATATTGATCAACGGAATTGAATCAAGAGTTCAGAAATAGACCCCCAGATCTAGGTCGACTGATTTTTGATAAGGCCCCTGTGCCAGTTTGGATGTATTTTGTCCTCCAAAATGCCATTATCTTTGATGCAATCTTGTGGGGGCAGAGGTAATAGAATTGATTAGGTTGGTACCTATTGATTGAGTGTTTCCATGGAGATGTGACTCAATCAACTGTGGACAAGACTTTGATTGGATAATTTCCATGGAGGTGTTTCCCCACCCATTCAGGGTGGTCTGAATTAAATCATTGGAGCCATACAAATTAGCTGACAAACAGAAGGAACTCAGTGCAGCTGTGAGTGACATTTTGCAGAGTAACTGAGAGTGACATTTTGGAAGAGCTGCAGCTAAGAGAGGACAAAATGCCCCAAGAGCAACATTTGGAGAATGCCATTTTGAAATGCAACCTGGGAGCAAGCAGATGCCAGCCACATGCCTTCTCAGCTAACAGAGGTTTTCTGGATGCCAGTGGTCTTTCTCCAGTGAAGGTACCTGTTGTTGATGTCTTACTTTGGACACCTTATGGCCTTAAGACTGTAACTTTGTAACCAAATAAACCCCCTTTATAAAAGCCAATCCATTTCTGGTATTTTGCAAAATGGCAGCATTAGCAAACCAGAACAGCCCCCAAATCCACTGAACTGGGACACAACAGTCTCTTCAACAAATGGGGTGGGGAGAACTGGATAGCCATATCCAAAAGAATGAAAGAGGACCCCTACCTCATACACTATACAAAAATTAACTCAAAGTGGATCAAAGACTTCAATATAAGAGACATTGCCATAAAACTCCTAGAAGATAATGAAGGGAAATAGCTTCAAGACCTAGTATTTGGAGGTAGCACTTTACACCCAAAGCACAAGCAATGAAAGAAAAAATAGATAAATGGGAACTTCTCAAAAGCAAAAGCTTCTGTACCTCAAAGGAATTTGTCCAAAAGGTGAAGAGGCAGCCAAAGCAATGGGAGAAAATATTTGGAAACAATGTATCTGATAAGAGACTGATATCTGGCACATACAAAGAAAACCTACAACTCAAATACAGTAGTACTAACAGCCCAATTATAAAATGGGCAAGAAATATGAAAAGGCATTTCTCCAAAGAGGAAATACAAACAGCTAAAAAAACCACATGAAAAAATGTTCATCATCACTATCTATTAGGGAAATGCAAATCCAGATCACAATGAGCTATCATCTCACACCAAGAAGAAGGGCTGCCATCAAACAAACAGTAAGCTACAAACGCTGGACAGGATGTGGAGAAATTGGAACTCTTACTCCTTACTGGTGGGAATGTATAATGGTGCAGCTGCTGTGGAAGACAGTTTGGCAGTTCCTCAGAAAGCTAGATATCAAGTTACCCTATGATCCGGCAATTTCATGTCTCAGTCTATCCCCAAAAGATCTGAGAGCAGTGACACGAACAGATATTTGCACACCGATGTTCAAAGCAGCATTGTTCACAATTGCCAAGAGATGGAAACAATTCAAGTGCCCTTCAACAGATGAGTGGATAAACAAAATGTGATATATATATGTATATAATGAACTATACAGCAGTAAGAAGGAAGGAGATCTTGAAAGATATGACAATCTGGATGGACCTTGAAGATATAATACTGAGTATAATAAGCCAGACACAAAAGGAGAGATATTGTATGTAACCACTAATGTGAACTCCCTGAACAATGTAAAATCAGTGTCTTATAATATAGAATAAAGGGGACCTAGAAATAGACAGAAGCTAGTGAAGGGGGAATGATAATCTAATATACAGATAAGATAATGAGGTTGAAGTTGAAGGTATGGAAATGGACAGGTGTGATTATGGTTCGTTAATGGGATTTAAGTATCAGTGCCGCATTGATGGCAAACATGTTTGAAAGTGGTTGTTTAAAGGCATGTAACCCACAGAGTAGCACTAGAAACATAAACAAGTGTTAGCATGAAATACTTCTAAGTTATGACACTGGTACAAAGAGTTAACAACAGAGTGCTATATGGGAAAAGCTACATATTGCATATTATAGACTATATTTAATAGGAATGCCTTACCATACTACACTAATACTAGGGATGAATAATTAGAGGCTGATAAGAGCTTTGGAGTGTTATGATAATTTTGTTATGAAAATTGTTTAAAATTTAGGGTGATGAATGTAAAACTAAGTAAACATAATGTGTGAAACTGTTTATCTTGGGAGAGAATATATGTTATGTGAAATTAGGAGTCCACCACTTAATAAATCAGGCCCTTGATCTTGAGACTTGCTCTTGTGAAACTTATGGCTCTAAAAGGGAGGCTAAGTCTTCCTATAATTATGCCTAAGAGGCACCTTTTGTTGCTCAGATGTGGCCTTTCTCTCTCTAAGCCCAACTCTGCAAATAAATTCATTAACCTCCCCCATACATGGGACATGACTCCCAGGGGAATGAGTCTCCCTGGCGATGTGGGACATGACTCTCAGGAATGAGCGTGGCCCTGCCAGTGAGGGACTGAAAAAGCCTACTTGACCAAAAGTGGAAAAAGAAAGGTAACAAGCTGAGGTTACAGTGGTTAAGAGATTTCAGATAGTGTTGAGAGGCTCTTCTGGAGGTTACTCTTTTGCAAGCTCCAGCTAGATATCCCAAATGGTCACAGTATGCCATGCCCTTACCAAAAGTATCCCCAAATACCTAGGTCCCTACCTGAAATTCTATAAAATATTCACTTGCTAAGTTTTATCTCTCAGAAACTTAATTCTACCAGAGTGTTCCTATGCCAGACAAGTCCTAAAACCCAGAGGCAAGAGCCTCTTCAAGAACAACAATCAGATGCAGCCCCTTTCCCCATAATGTCAACACCCCCTTTCAATATGAACAAGTTAGGGTGGTCACTGCATAGACACCCCTGAACATCGAGAAAGTGATTAAATGAGAGGAAGAGGTAGCAACAGACAAGATAGGATTTAACAAAGGTTATGAATACTGAAACTTTATATAAATAAATATATATATATATATATATATATATATATATATATATTTAGATGCTAGGGTATTAGAATAGCTAGAAGGAAATAACTGAAATGGTGGAACTGTGTTCTATAACATTCTTTGAAATTTGCTCTATAGCTATTCATTGAATTGTGCTTTTAAAGTTTTCACCTTTGTGTATATACCCTATATTTCACAATAAGGAAAGAACTGAAACTGTGGAACTGTAACCCATAACAGTTTTTGAAATTACCTATACAATTGCTTGTTGAGCTGTACTTTGAAAGTTAACACCTTTTTGTATATATATTTTACAATAATAGAAATAACTGAAATTGTGGAACTGTAACCCATAACATTCTTTGAAATTTGCTATCTACTTGTTAAATAATACTTTGAAGGTTATCACTGTTATGTTACATATGTTAAAGTACACAATAAAAAATGTGTAATCAAAAATAAAAAAGGAATGAACTATTGATACACACAACCACACTGATAAATCTCAAATGCATTATGCAAACTGAAAGAAGCCAGACTCAAATGGCTACACACTGTATGATTCCTTTTACATAATATTCTGCAAAAAGTAAAATTATAAGGGACAGGGATGGTTGAAGGGGTTGATTACAAAGGAACACGAGATAATTTGGGTCACTGGAGGTAGAAATGTTCCACATCTTGATTGTAGTGTTGGTTTTACAACTCTATGTGTTTGTCAAACCTCATGAAACTATACACTAAAAAGGGTGAGTTTTATTGTATATAAATTATGCTTCAATAAAACTGAGTTAAAATATTATCTAGCCCATTCTTCACATTGCTGTGGTGGAATACATATTAGCTAAATGAAATAAATGAACCAGTGAACATGAGGCAGTGTTTGCCATAGAGAAGAGCAATTGTCTTTTGTGAAATCAAGTTTTTGTTCCTAGATCTATTTTGATTCCAAGTGCTAGCACCTGAATGTGGTGACCAGTCTTGGTCACTACTTTCAAATGTAACAATGTATGAGCATCAGACTCTGGTGGTATTTGTGAGGAAAGAGCATGTGGATTGAAGCAGTCACACACTCTTTGTTCCGTCCTGCTGTGGGATTTGTAGCCTTGAGCTGTGATCCAATGGGAAATGTCAAATGTAAACTTTAGAAGGATTTTTTTTTGAAATGTTTACTAACATGGACAATACTCTGATGAAATTGATTATAAAACAAAACTGTGTTTCTCAACCTTTCTTTTTTCATTATAGCATCTCTGAAGGAGCCTCTTTAGACCTTTTTTCTTTCCTTAATTTCTCCCCATGATTTTTGCTTATGTTCAAAGGTTTTTTTTTTTTTAAATCTCAGGGTTTTTGTTTAGAGAGCAGCTGTATACAATTGCACCTCCCAGCCTCAGCCCTCCAGATTCTATCTTTTCACATTCTGAAATCAGTCATTGTTAGTTCAGAGCCACCATAAGGAAGCACTTGCCTTGGCCTCTGCTCTCCTGCTCTGTCTTGGTTTTGCAAAGTTCTTAAACACAAGAATTATCATGCCTTGTCAGACACAGACGAAGTTTCTACATCTGCCCCAGGTCCTTGGAGTTCCCAGTTCTCATTATTAACTTTGATAGAAGTTTCCGGTGAGGTCTAGCTAGACAATAGTCTGTAAGCCATTGCCTTAGATGGACTACACTATCATAAATTAGCCTTGGACTGCGAACTTCCTGTATCTTATCTCAATGCCACAGGACCATTGAAACTTGTGCCTTTAATTAGCCAGTCACATGACTTTGCTGCATACGAGTCCTACCAAATCCAGTCAATCAAAGTTTATGGGCTTGTTTCCAGTCAGTCCCCAGCCTCATCTGACCATTGTTGTGCTGTCGCTTCCCCCTGGAATGCTCCCTCCCTCCCAGCCCTCCAAGCTCTGCCTGTTGAAATTCTCCCATTCTTCAAGGCCAAGCTCTCATTGCCTCTCCTCTGGGAGGCCCTCCCAAGACTCTGTCCTGGCACATTCCCTCCCTCCCTTGACCCTTCTGAGTGATACATATATCCCCGTTGTTGGAGCCCTCACCCCAGTGTTTGGAGATAGCAAGGCCTCTGCATAAGCCCTTGAAAAGGGTGGGACTTCACTCTCTTAAGCCCTGAGGATAAAACATCATTCTATAAATGACTCTCAGACTTTGCAATCTAATGGAGTTTGCCCTGTCGGGTTTTTGGAACTGTTTTGGTCCCTTAAACCCTGTTTTCCTTTCAGTTTCTCCTTATGGCAATGGGAATGTTTACCCTATGATTGTCCCTCCTTTGTATATTGGGAGCACATTAACTTGTTCTAAGTTTCACAGGTACAGAGCCAGAGGGGAATTTTGCCCCAGCACAGACCATGCCCATAACTGATTGTGATGAGACTTTGCACTTAATATTGTTACTCAAATGATTTAAGCCTCTGTGATATTGCGCGATGAATGAATGTATTTTGCATATGGAAAGAACATGCCTTTTTGGGGTCCATAAGGTGGGTGTGGTAGCTTGAAGCTATTATGTTCCCCCAAAAAGGTCATGTTCTTTTAGTCCATTCCTGTGGGTGCAGACCTGTTGGAGGTGGGACCTTTTGATTAGGTTGTTTCAATTAAGATGTGACCCAGCCCATTCAAGGTGGCTCTTAATCCTTTACTGGAGTCCTTTATGAGAGGATAAAGGACACAGAAAAAGCCCAGAGAGCTCAGAGAGAAACACCAGGAGAATTTTAGAGGAAAAGTCACAGATGGAGAAGCCAGAAGCTGAAGCAATGAAACCTGGGAAAGAAGGACAAGCAGGTGTCACCATGTGCCTTCCTGCGTGACAGACGAGTCACCCATAATTATTCTTCAGAGAAGGTATCATCCATGTGATGCCTTGATTTGGACATTTTCACAGTCTCAGAACTGCAAATTTGTAAGCTAACAAATCCCCATTGTGGAAGCCAACCCATTTCTGGTATATTGCATTCCAGCAGCTTTAGCAAACCAGAACACCTGTCTCAATAGTCTTTCTAGACCATAAGTGATGGGAGGATAGAGACAGGGTCTTACTCTTCCTTGTATCTATCTATCCCTAACCTTCTCCCACCCTCCACCGTCCACCTTCCTCCCACCCCCACACCTCATCTCTGTGTCTCTGCCACAATACCCCCCTCAAAATGGGCAATCAGAAAGTGTTGGCTCACATGGGAAGCTTGAAATGTCAGGATGAGTAAATGACTGAAATTCTGTCTCTACGTTAGCCCAGGGAAATGAGACAGGTGTTGAATGTATGCCACGCAACCTTCCAATATCTACGATTGTTTCTAAGTGTTTGGAATATCAATATATAAAGCTCAGTCATAATTAAGACTTCAAAACTCTATAGATTTCTTCTACCTCCACAAAGAAAAAGAAACACTTCAGCAAAGAAAAATGAACATCTACTTGAATTTGAGGAACTTGTGTATTCTGATTGTTTAAGGAAAACTTTACAGCAGAAAGTAACTGAAAAATATTTAATTCAAAGACTTCATTTGATTACCGGTGAGACGCACAATTCCCTGTGTAAATGGCAGCAAAGCCTGGATTGTCAATTAGAGAAAGGAATATGAATCTGAAAGGTGAATTCATACCTTATCTGATTTAAAATCTGAATTATTTACTATTGAGGTTTATATGAGATTAGATCACTCTGCTTAAACACTAAATCAAACTTAACAGGAGGAGATATTGCAAATAAACAATGTTCTCTCAAACGGTGTTTTTGATACTTTCATTAAATAGGAAATCAAGTTGAGCTTTTTATTGCAGACATTGAAAGCTCTATAAATTTTAATGAGACATGCACTGGAATTCAAGCTCCCTTAATAAGAGAAGATGCTACTTACAGAGTTCTGGATGCAGCATGGCTTTCAAAGCACTGGGTTAGCACCCATGAAGTTCTGGTTTCCAGCCCCAGCTTTGCTACTGATTCAGACAAATTGCTTCTCCTTCCTGGCCTTGGTTTCCACATCTAGAGATAATTGAATTATGTTTTTCTTTTCTTTCAATGAGTCTTAGGCAGTGAAGTAATGATAATTAAATTGCAGTTTTCCCACAGTTTTATGTTATTATTTATTATTCAGTTTATTGTGACCACCCCCTATAGTTTCTAAGAACACTAACAACTTAAAAGATTGACATGGCATCAAAATTTTTTAAATGTCTCTGGCATTTCCTTTCTCTGAATGCATTAACCCCACCATTGCAATTAATCAACGTTAAAATCAAACAAGAAAATTTCAATCTTCTCTCAGTTTCCTCAGCTGGATTTGTTACTATGGAGAAGCAGCATTAAACATATTTTATTAAAGCAGCATCCCTTAGCTTAACTTCCTCATTTTCATTTGTACCTAGAACCCACCATTTAATGCATGCCTCTGCTGTGTTGTATTAGTGAGGAGCCAAAAAGGTGCAGGCATCAAAGCATACTGGGAAATTGGATCACCAGCACTCAGAATCTGGCCAATAACATTTATGCCTCATCCCAGCCATGAATGCCTGTAGACATCTGTCCATGGGTATTTTGGTTTGCTAAAGCTGCTGGAATGCAATATACCAGAAATGAGTTGGCTTTTACAATGGGGATTTATTAGCTTACAAATTTACAGTTCTAAAGCCATGAAAATGTCCCAATTAAGGCATCAACAGGGCAATACCTGAACTCTGGCTGCTGGCATGTGGGACACTTCTGTCACATGGGAAGGCACATGGCCAACGTCTACTTGTCCTTCCTTCCCGGGTTTCATTGCTTTCAGCTTCTGGTTTCAGTGGTTTCCTCTCTGAGCATCTGTGGGTGTGTCTTTATCTCTTAGCTTCTTGGGGGCTTTTCTCTGTAAGCGTCTCTTAATTTCATCTCTATTAAAGGACTCAAGTAAGTGGATTAAGACCCACCTCGAATGGGGTGGGTCACATCCCAAATGAAATAACCTAAAATCAAAAGGTCTACCCACAATAGGTCTGCATCCACAGGAATGGATTAAAAGAACATGGCCTTTTCTGGGGTACATAATAGCTCCAAACTAACACAGCAGGCCTTGACACAACATATGGTGTTCTCATGTCTTAGGACCTGGTCAAGAGTGGCCTGGGACTAGGAACAACATCTTGGTTTGGGCACAAAGACAAGTCATCCAGATATCAGGGAGAATTACCAACCTGTATCCAGAAGTTTTGGCTCCATGTACCAGGGCCTTGTGAAAGTGGAGTTTATTCAACTTAAAGGCCCTATTCTTTTTGCTCTGCATTAAAGGACTCTCCAGAGATAGCTTCCTTCTGTGGGACTCAGGTGTTGAGCTCACTGATCTCCGAGGTCCCATCCAGCTGAGGATCTCAGGATATATGACCCATGGAATCAGAAATCTCACATCTGATGTGTTAGCCATGTTGTTCAAAGACATATTTCTTCATCTCTTCCCCTAAGCATCTGCATTATTACATTTACAAGATTTCAGTGTGATTCTCACTTGCTTCAAGAAGGGAGGTGGAGACAAAATGATTTTCTTTTTAAAACCTGGGTAGTGCTCTGCAAAGTAGTTAAGTTTGGATGGACGATATTAGCAATTTTGACTGCAAAAATAAGCAGTGACATTTTCTTATTTCCTGAAATTATATTGACTTTGGTGATGATGGATTAATATTTTCTTTGGAGTTACATTTTTGCAGTTTAGACTTATAGCTGGATTTTCCCCTAATATCTTTTTAAAAATCAGTGCTATACTTTGAAGACCTGTTAAAATTACAGAGAAAATGAGGGAATATTTTCTACCTTCTCCAATTAAATAATATTTTCATGATAAGGAAAGTTAGTGTCCAGTATAGACACACTAAAAATGTTGACAGTCCTTTTGCACTAGCCACTTCAGAAACCAGCACTAAAGTTATTTTTGTCAGTACAGCTGAAATTGCTTAGTGAAGTATTGGTCTGATTGTTCCTTTTATGAAATAAAATCTGAAATGTTATCTAATTTTCTGTCAGAAAGTCACTCAATCTTTGTTTTGATTTGAACTTCATAACCTACTTTAGTAGGTGCATAATAAGTGTTTCTTAAGTCTATTAATTATGGAATCTTCTCACAATAAGGATTTGCTGTAGGATTCTTTCTAATAATATACTTCCCTGTAACATTTAAAATCTAATCCAGTTTAACAAAAATGTGTATTAAACCATTGTCTTCAACATGTCTCATATAAAAAGAGGTGCACCTAAAACGTATGACAGCTTGAGCCCATTCTTGGAATGAGGAGGTTGCTTCCTTAGGTCACTGTTCTATCCAAGAACTGCTGTAATGCCTTGTTACTTATCACTTCAGTTTCCAGCTCCCATCCTTCCTGGCATTTGAGCCCCTCAATCAACTGATCTTCCCTGCCTTTTGAAAGCTCTAGAAACTCTCTGGTTCAGATTACCTTAGAGATTATCTATAGCAACTTTCCATGTATTGCCTGAATCTTCTCTCCAACATCCCCGGCAAATGTCAGGCAGCTTCTACTTATGAGGTATAGGGGAACGAATGGGTTTGGGCTTTGCTGTCAAACAGACCAAAGGTTGACTCATGGACAGGTTATTTCGGCTGACTGAGCTTCAGTAAAACAGGAGTAATAAAACCTGTCTTCCGGGGTTGCCATGTTGATTGAATGCTATGACACATGTGAAAACAGCAAGCACAAGTAAGACTTAACTCTAGGTAAATAATCAGGGTCTCAGTGCCAGTGCTGAATTCTGTTATACCTGGGGAACCATTTTCCTCTCCTCCCAGTTAAAGCCACTGGTCCCCAGATGTTGGGAGCCACCCTGTTACTTAGAAGGCTGGAGCAGCCTCAGGTCAGGATCTCAACGTGCTCAACTGCTAGTAGGCCTAGCTGCTGGTCTTGACTTGATCTTGTGGGATCTGGTCCTTTGTCTTCACAACTTATATGGCATTTCAGTGCCTCCCTTCCAGGGTTTACCTTGCTCTTGTCCAACCCCTACCCCATCCTGGGGCTCAGTGGCTGGCTACCTGCCTCCTACTACCCTACTGCCCTCTCACCAATTTCTCACTGGCCTATCTCTTCCTCTCCTGTCTGCCCTCAGATGCCAGGGGCAAAATGCCTCACCAGCTCCCTATACACTCATATATTCATTAGCCCTCTGTGGTGGCTCTCTACTGCTACCCACCTCCCATTCAAAATCAGTCATCCCTTGGTTACAAAACATCAGAGCAAAGCTCCTCATCTCCCTCCCTTGTTCTAATCCAATTGCCTCCCTTAACTTGTAAGTAATGTTGCTGCAACAATTCTTGGGGGGATTAAGTTTATGAAATGCATTCATGTCTTTGAGGGATAAAAGAGAAACTGGCTAAATTAATCATAAAATGAGAATTTTTTCCACCAAGGCTGAAAAATATCTGATTTCTCTTTTGTTTGATCTAAAATTCAGTGTACATTCACACATATGATAAAGACCTACTGTGTGGGTATTGCTAGAAAGTCAATGAGCATAGATTCTCTCTTCCAAGACCTCATGTCTGAAAATACTCAGAATTCAGGAGTGGGGAGTCACATCAACACATGGGGTTCAGGAAAGGTTTTATTTTTTGTGGACTTTGGCCCTAACTGTGCATTACAATCTGGTGGGCAGCTTTTGAAAGACTGCAATCCTCCTGCATTGGAATCAATACAGGTCCATGGTTTCCATATATTTTAAAGCTCCTCAGCTTAAGGAGGTAGACAGCCATGGCTGCAAGCACTGGTCTGTACTTGAAAGGGGGCAGCATGTTTTTTACAGTGGTCACTTCCAAAGTGCATCCTACACAAGCAAAACCTTGTTTTCTACCTTCTATCTCAAAGTAGGAAATGGGAATGTCAAAATGAATCAGGCTGATTTCTAGAAAAATCAGGCAATCTAATTATCTAATGCCTTCACCATGCTGCTGGAATCTGGTCCTCCAGTTATGGTTGGGGAACAGCTAACCAGGTTTTAGGGAAAGGGCAAATATGCTTTGTATACATGTCAGGGAGGGAAAAAGTATTCTGATGCATGGAATAAATATTGTTTGGGGGGTCAGTGGAGAGGTGAGGGCACAAAGCAGAGATAATGAAAGGGTAATGGAAGACTCTTAACTTCATACAGACCTAGGCTAAAATCCAGGTTCCTACCTCTTACTGCTGTGTGACTTTGGCAAGTCTCTTAAGCTTTCTGAGCCCTGGTTTCCTTATCCTTCAAGTTAAGGTAAGAAAAAGTAATAGGCCTATCTTACGGGAGGAGGTATGTGATCATACATGTCACACACCTGATCAGTGCTGAGCACACAGTCAGAGCTCAGGAAGTGGTGGCTTTTATACGCAAAGGCAAGGTGGGCTCAGGAACAGAGAAGAAACAGAGAAGAAAGGAAGATTTAATTCAAGTTCTCTCTGAACATTTTGAATTTCATAATAACTCACAAAGCTGGAAGCAGGGGATCTGGGCAGCGCATTTAACCTCTCTTAACTCAATTTCCTCATCTGCTAAATGGGATTCTTTTTTTAAATTAAGATATAATTCACATACCATAAAATTCACCCTTTTAAAATGGACAATTCAGTGTTTTTAGTATATTCAGTTGTGCAACGATCACCACAATCAATTTTAGAGCAATTTCATCACCCCCAAAAGAAACCCCATACCCATTAGCAGTCACTCCCAATTCCTATCCCCCCACCCCAGGCAGACACTAATCTACTGTCAGTCTCTACAGATTTGCCTATTTGGACATTTCATTTAACAGAATTATATATAAATGCAATCATACAATATGTGACCTTGTGTGACTGGCATCTTTTATTTAGCATCATGTTTTCAAGGTTAATCCATGTTGCAGCGTGTATCAGAACTTCACTGCTATTTATGGCTAAAAATTATTTCATGGTACAGATATGCCACATTTGTTTATCTCTTCATCATTTGGGTTGTCTCCACTTTGGGGCTATTATGAGTAACTCTGCTATCAATATTCATGTACGAATTTTTGCATGGACATATGTTTGCAATTCTTTTGTTATAGACCCAGGTCATATTGTAACTCTATGTTTAACTTTTTGTGGAACTACCACACTGTTTTCCAAAGCAGCTGCAACATTTTACATTCCCACCAGCAATACATGAGAGCTCCAATTCTCCACACCATCACCAACACTTGTTATTGTCAGTCATTTTGACTGGGGATTCTAATTCCTGTCTTGTTGAGAGAATTATAAGAATATGATTATAAGGAAGATCTTAGAAAACTATGAAATGTTCATAAAATATAAAGTAGTTTAAGAAATAACTGAATTCACAGCCTGGTTTATCATGAATGTTGGAGTAGGGTTTTGGAATTTCTTTAGTGAGTAGTAGGGAACTATGGCAGGTTTTAGAGAGAGGAAGTATTTTTAGGAAGTTTCATTTGGCACTGCTGTAAAAAAACCTCTATAGCTATTTCATAACTAAAATAGCTTAGCTCAGATGTTTGGACAGGTTAGGATAATTGGTGAGATTATCAAAATTATGACATGCTTAGAATTAGAGCATAAAAAAAGTGGCTCACATTTTCCACTGTTGTTAACAAGTGAACACTAGTCAAAATCACTAAAACCTTGGCCCTGTAATGAATTTTATGCTACAGGCCCTGCCAAATAAGTCACTGGCATATGAGAAGTCTCAGACTCCTTTTTCACACTGAGTACATTGCCAGCATTGACCAAGGGTAGAGAACCTTTGCTGCACCATAAAGAACATGGACTTCAGAGCTGGATGTCCTCCACTCCTAAAATCTGTTTGAGCTTCAGAAAGTCACTTACCCCCTTGGTGTCCTCATAAGTTTGTTATGAGGCTTAAATGCAATAATGCCTGTGAGAGCACCTAGCTCTGTGCTGGATAAAAAGTGCTCAAGAAAAGGAAATTTTCTCTTATCATCTGTCTTAGTTTCCAGGGCTGCTAACAAATACCAAAGGCTGGTTGGCTTAAACCACAGGAATTTATCATCTCACAGTTTGGGAGGCTAGAAGTCCAAAATCAAGAAGTCAGCAGGGCCATGCTTTCTCTGAAGTGTATCGCATTCTGGTGCCAAAGGTTATAATTTATTATTATTATTTTCATGACTTATCAACAAGATTGTTGAGGTATAAATGACATGCAGTAAACTGCACATATTAAAAATGTACAATTTGATAAATTTTGAAACCAACATCACAATCAAGATAGTGAACATTCTCATCACCCCCAAAACTTTCCTTGTGCTCTTCTCAGGTAACCATTTAGCTGCTTTCTGTTGCTATAGATTAGTTCACATTTTCTAGAATATTACATAAATGGAAACATACAGTATATACTTTTGAGAGGGTGTCTGGCATTTTGTACTCAGCATAATTATTTTAAGATTTATCCACACTGAATGTATCACTACTTTATTTCTTTTTATTGTTTTTTTTTTTATTGCTGAGTAGTATTGTATGCCAATTGTAGGCTATACAACAATTTTTTTTACCCAGCCATCTGTTATTGGACATATGTAAGATTTTTAGCATCGGGCTATTATGAAGAAAGCTGCTGTGAACATTTGTGTACAAGTCCTTATGTGGACATATGCTTTCATTTCTCCTGGGTAAAATACTTAGAATGGAATGGCTATGTCATACTGGAGATGTATGTTCTTAACTTTTTAAGAAACTGCAAAATTGTTCTCCAAACTGCTTGTACCATTTTACATTCCCACCAACAGTGTGTGAGTTCTAGTTCCTCCACATCCTTGCCATCACATGGTATGGCCAGTCTTTTTTATGTGAGCCATTCTAATGACAGTGATGTGGCATGTCATTTTGGATTTAAATTTTCATTTCCCTGATGACTAATGATTTTGAGCATCTTTTCATATGCTTATTAGCCATTCATATATCTTATTTGGTGGAGTGTCTATTCAAATAATTTGCCCAATTTTTTTTACTGGCCTGTTTGTTTTCTTATGATTGAGTTTTGAGAGCTCTTCATATTGTATTCAAAAGTCCTTTATCATATATAGGCTTTTCAAATATTTTCTCCCTGTCTGTTGCTTGTCTTTTAATTCCCTTAACAGTGTCTTTCAAAGAACAGAGGTTTTTTTAAACTTTAATGAAGTCCAATTTACCAATTTGTTCTTTTATAGATTGTGTTTTTGGAATCATATCTAAAATATCTTTGCCTAACCTTAGATCACAGTGCTTTCACCTATATTTTCTTCTAGAAGATTTCTAGTTTCAGGTTTTACGTTTGTCCATATATGTGTAACTTTATTTCTGGACTCCTTATTTTGTTCCATTGATCTATCTGTCTAGCTTTATGTCAATACCACATTGCTTTGATTATTTTAGCTTTGTAACAAATCAAAATCAGACAGTGTTCATCCTGAAACTTTATTTTCCAAAGTTGTTTTGGTTTCTTGAACTTTCGTTTACATTTTATAATCAGGTTGCCATTTTCTACCAAAACATCTTCTGGAATATTGATTAGGATTGTGTTGAATCTGTAGACCACTTCGGGAAGATTTGACATCTTAACAATATTAAGTCTTCTGATCCATGAGCAAGGGGATAGCTTTCCCATTTATTTAAGCCTTCCTTGATTTCTCTCAGCAATGCTTTATAGTTTTCAGTGCACAGGCCCCTTACATATTTTGTTAGCGTTTTTCTCTAAGTGTATCATATTTTTGGTTGCTATTGTAAATTTTTTAAAATTTCAATTGATTGTTTGTTAATACCATCTAGAAATAAAGTAGATTTTTGTATATTGATCTTGTATTCTGCAATATTGCTAAACTCATTTATTAGTTTTAGTAGCATGTCATCTTTGAATAAAGGCAATTTTACTTCTTTTATTCCCATCTGGATGCCTTTTATTTCTTTTTCTTGCTTAATTGTCCCAGCCAGAACCTCTAGTACAGTGTTGAATAGAAGTGGTGAGAGCAGAAGTTCTTGTTCCTGATCTTAGGTGGAAAGCATTCAGTTTTTCACCATTAGGTATGATATTAGCTGTGGGGTTTTTTTCATTGCATATATCAGGTTGAGGAACTTCCCTTCTATTTTTAGGTTGTTGAATATTTTTATGATGAAATGGTGATGGATTTTGTCAAATCCCTTTTCTGAATCGAGATGGTCATGTGGTTTTTTTTCTTTAATCTGTTCATGTGAGGTATTACATAAATTGGTTTTTGGATATTAAACCAGTCTTGCATTCCTGGGATAAATTCCACTTGGTAATGGGCTAGAATCCTTTTTATATGTTGCTGCATTTTATTCACTGGTCTTTTGTTGAGGATTTTTACATCTATATTAATAAGGACTATTGGTTTTCTTTTCTTGGATTGTCTTTGTCTGGTTTTAGTATCAGGGTAATATTGGGCCTCAGAGAATTAATTGGGAAGTGTTCCCTCCTCTTCTAATTTTTGGAAGAATTTTTAAAGGATTAGTGTTAATTTTTCTTTAAACATTTAGTAGAATTGACCAGTGAAGCCGACTGGGCCTGAATTTTTCTTTCCAGAAATGTTTCTAACTACAAGTTAAATTTCACTAATGGATATAGGGATATTTGGATCATCTATTTCTTCTTGAGTGAACTTTGATAGTTTGTGTCTTTCAGGTAGCTTGTCCATTTCGTCTAAGTTGACAAATTTTTTGACAAATAGGTTGTTCATATTTTCTCATTATCATTTTAATACCTGTAAAATCTATAGTGATGCCAACTTTCTCATTCTTGACACTAATTTGTTTTTTTTTCTTCTTTTTTCTGATCAGTCTGGCTAGAGGTTTATCAATTTTATTTTTCTTCTCAAAGAATCACCTTTGAGGTTCATTGATTTTCTCTATTGTTTTTCTGTTTTCTCTTTCACTGATATTGTTTTGATTTTTATTATTTTCTTTCTTCTACTGTCTTTGGTTTATTGTGTTCTTACTTTTCTAGAATGTTAAGGTAGAAGCTGAGGTCATTGGTATGAGACATTTCATTTTTTCAGAGGTAGGCACTTAGCCATATACATTTCCCCATAAGTACTTAATTAGTGGCTTCACATAAGTTCTGACATACTGTGTTTTCATTTTCATTGTATTTAAAATGCATTCTAATTCCCCTTAGTTTTTCTTCTTTGTTCTATGAGTTATTTAGAAGTGTATTAAATAATTTACAAATATTTGGGAATTTTCAGTCATATTTCTCTTAGTGATTTCAAATTTTAATTCCATTGTGGTCAGAGAACAAACTTTGCATGGCTTGAATCATTTTGAATTCATTGAAACTTGATTTATGACCCAGAGTATTATCTATCTTGGTAATTGTCCTATGTGCACTTGAAAAGAATGTGAGCTCTGTTATTGAGAGTAGTCTGTGAATGTCAATTAGGTCAATTGTGAATTTGTCTATTTCTCCTTGCAGTTCTATCAGTTTTTGTTTCAAGTAGTTTGAAGCTCTGCTATTAGAAGCATAAACATTAAGGAATATTCTTGATTAATTGATTACTTTATCCTGTGAAATGACTTCCTTATCCCTGGCAATATGCTTTGCTCTGAAATCTACTTCTATATTAACATAGCCACTCTGCTCTGTGGCTAACCCCACCATCCTTTTCCCCCAAGGACAAAAAAACTGAATGAGAGACCCTCTACCTAGGGAAGTAAATGGGCTTGAGTTGATTGCAAAGTTTCTCTTCCAAGAAGCTGGAAGCTTGTTATAGCTGTTCATTAAAAAAAAGAGAGAGAGAGATGGATGTGGGGCAACATGGCCACATAGGAAGGTGTGGAATTTAGTTAGTCCTCTAGAGCAATTAGTAAATAGCCAGGAACAACTAGTATATAGTCTGGAACAACTGTCGGAGGACATTCGTGATGAGACACACATTGTACACCAGTCTGTTTCTATGGAGATGTGATCCACCCAGCTGTGGGTGAGACCTTTTGATTAGATTATTTCCATGGAGGTGTGGCCCCACCCACTCAGGGTGGGTCTAAATTAGTTCACTGGAGTCCTTAAGAGAGCTCAGGGGCCAACAGAGACAGACACTTGGAGATGCAGACAGAAAGACATTTGGAGATTCTAAGCTAAGAGATGAAGCCCAGAGTTTGCCCCAGAGAAGCTAAGAGAGGACCCCCCAGATGCTTAGAGAGAAATGCCCTGGGAAAACAAGCAAGGATGCACAGGAGCTGAGAGAGAGAAGCTAAAAGGGACAGAAGCCCACAGACATTTTGGAGAAAGCCATTTTGAAACCAGAATCCGGGAGCAGAGGACCAGCAGACACCAGCCACGTGCCTTCCCAGCTGACAGAGGTGTTCTGGATGCCATCAGCCTTTCTTCAGCGAAGGTATCCTCTTGTTGATGCCTTCTTTGGACACTTTTATGGCATGAGAATTGTAAGTTTGTGACCTAATAAATCCCCTGTATAAAAGCCAATTCATTTCTGGTGTTTTGCATAATGGCAGTTTTAGCAAACTGGAACAGTTTCCATTTTTTAAGTTTTATGTAATTGGAATCATACACTATGCACAGTTTTTGGTGTGGCTTCTTTTACTCAGCATAATTACATTTGGATTTATCAACTTTGTGTGTATCAGTAGTTCATTATTATGCCTGAGTAATAGTCCATATATGGATATACCACACTATCTTTATCCCAATACAAATGTTGATGGAAATTTGGGTTGTTTCCAGTTTGGGGCTATTATAAATAAAGCTGCTATAAACATTCATGTACAAGTCTTTGTATGGACAAAGGCTTTCATTTTCTTGGGATATTACCTAGGAGTGGAATGTCTGAGTAATATGGTAGGTGTATGTTTATTTTTTTAAACAAAACGGCCCAAATGCCCAACTACCAGCAGTGTATGAGAGTTCCATACACTATCCACATCCTCACCAACCTTTGGTATAGTTAGATTTTCCAATTTTAGCCATTCTGATACATGTGTAGTGGTATATCATTGTGGTTTTGATTTGCATTTCCCTAATCACTAATAATCTTAAGCACCTATTAATGTAATTATCTGCCACCTGTATGTTTTTTTAGAAGAAATGTCTGTTAATTTCTCTTTCCCTTTTATTCATGGGTTGTTTAATGCCTTATTACTGAGTTTTGAGAGTTCTTTATTTATTCTTAGTGTAAGACTGTGGCTCACCTTTGAATCCTCTTGATATTACTTTGAGATGATACTTGATTACTTGTATCTTTAGTTGCCTGGCAGAAGCACACATAGATCTTCTCTGAAGATTTTGCCATCAACTGGAAATTATGAAAAATAGCCCAATGAAAATTCTAAAGCTGAGAAGTGCAATTATTGAGAGTAAAAAAATGGATAAGTAAAACAGCAGATTCACATCAAGATGAAAAATACAGAAGATAGAATAAGAGACACAGAGGATAAAGTGAGAAAGTCTAAGATAGTTAATTGGATCTCAGGAGGAGATGAGAGAATGGAGAAGAACCAATATTTACAAAGATAATGGCTCACAGTTTTTTTACATTAACAATTGAGATTAAGTCTTGGATTCAAGAAGCCCTGGGAACACAATCAGGATAAAAAGAAAGAAATCTATCCTAGGCCTATCATAGTCAAACTGTTGCAGACCAAAGCCAAAGAGAAAATCTTAAAGGTGGCTGCAGTAATAAATGACCACAAACTCCGTGGCTTAAAACAACATAAATTTATTCTCTCACAGTTTTGGAGGACAAAAGTCTAAAACCAGTATCACTGGGCCAAAGTCAAGGTGTCAGCAAGGCTACAGAATCCATTCCTTGCCTCCTCCAGGTTCTAGTAGCTTCTGGCATTCTTTGGCTTCTGGCTGTATCACTCCAATTTCTGCCTCTGTTGTCACATGGCCATCTTCTCTTCTACCTTTGTCAAATCTCACTCTGCTTCTCTCTTATTTAGCACCCACCTGGATGATCCAGGGTAATCTCTCCATAGCAATACCCTTAATTTAATCACATCTGCAAAGCACCTTTTTTTTTTTTTGCCATATAAAGGAACATTCACAAGTTCCAGGAATAAGGACATGGATATCTTTTGGGGTTCATTATTCAGCCTTCATGGATGAGGGGTGCCATTATTCAACACTTCAAAAAGCATCAGTTACTGAGAGCTGAATGTTCATAAGAACTGATGAAAGCCAGAATACAAGGACTGGTATGATGCATACAAAGTGCAGAAGAAAAATAGCCGCCAATTTAGAATTCTATACCCAGAGAAAATACAGTTCAAGAATGAAGGTAAAATAAAGACATTCTCAGAAAAACAAAAATTGAGCAAATTCATCAGCATCAGAACTACCCTACAGGAAATACTAGAATATCTTTTCTAGCAGAAGGAAAATGATCACAATTGGAAGCTAAAGATGCAGGAAGTATCAAAGAGCAAATGTATAGGTAAATTTAAATGAATATTGACTGTATAAATTAATAACAAGTCTTTGTGGATGTACATATATGTGGATATATGCATGTAGGTGTGTTTGTGTATATGTACATATAATTAAAATTAAAATAAACCTCAAATTGAATGGAGGTAGGAAGGGTTAAATGGAGTTAAAGTATTCCGAGGCCCTTGCATTATCAGGGAAGGGGATATAAGTACTAATTTCTGCAAGACTTTGATAAGTCAAGCAGGTATGGTGGAATATTTTGGGTAACCATAAAAACAAAGCTAAAAGTATGCAGAATTTCCAAATTAATTGAGGGAAAAATGGAAAAAAAATCAATCCAAAAAGAAGGAAAGAAAAACAAGATAGAATGGGCAAGGCAACAATAAAGCAAAAAGATGGTAGATTTAAAGCCAAATATTTCAGTAATTAAATTATCTGTAAACAAACTAAACACTTAAATAAAAAGATCAACTATTAAACATACACACACAACTATATGCTCTTTACAAGAGCCATATTTAACATATAAGGATACAAGAAAGTTGAAAGTAAAAGAATGAGAAAAATATATCCTAAAAACACAAATCAAAAGGAAGTCATGAAAGGGGTTGTTTAAAGGCATGTTTCCCACAGATCAGCACCACAAATATAGATAGGCGCTTGCATGATATACTTCTAAGGTATGACATTGGCACAGAGAGTTGACAACAGAAATGTACATGGGAAAAATCTATACATTGTGTACCATGGACTATAATTAATAGGAATACCATACTCTATAAAAGTTTCACTCAAGTTTATTTGTCAGAAGCTTAAATCCTTCAGAGTGCTGCCCCTATGCCAGCTAAGTTCTGAAACCCAGAGGCAATAGCCTCTTCAAGAACACCAACTAGATGTTGCTCAAAAAGTTGATACCCCTTTTCAACATGTACAGGTTAGGGTGGTCACTGTCTAGACATCCCTGAAGATTGGGAAAGTGATTAAACTAGAGGAAGGGGTAGCAACAGACAACATGGAATTTAACAAAGGATTATGAATACTGAATCTCTATATAATTTTCTTTTTCTCAGTTGCTAAGGTATTAGAATAGCTGGAAGGAAAGGATTAAAACAGTGGCACTGTAACACATAGCATCCTTTGAAATTTGTTCTTTAGGTACTTGTTAAATTGTAATTTGAAAGCTATACCTTTTTGTGTATATGCTGTATTTCACAATAAGGAAATAACTGAAACTATGGTACTATAACTCATAACAACTTTGGAAATTTCCCATATATCTACTTGTTAAAGCATACTTTGAAAGATATTATCTTTTTGTATATATGTTATATTTCATAATAAGGAAATAACTGAAACTGTGGAATTGTAACCTATAATATTCTTTGAAATTTGCTCACTAACTACTTGCTAAATAGCACTTGGAAAGTTATCACTTTTATATATATATATATATGATATATTCTACAACAAAAAATATGATTAAAAAGGAAGTCAGTGTACCTATATTAACCTCAAAGTAGTCTTCATGTTAAAAGGCATTATTAGAAATAAAGAGACAATTATTAATGCTAATAGGTTCAATACATGAAGAAACTATGACTTTTCAAAATCTGTATGTGTCTAATAACATAAAATATATAAACACATAAAGTAAAAATCAGTAAAACTAAAAATAGAGGTAGACAAATTCACAATCATAGTGGGAGATTTTTCCATGCCTTTCTCAATATCTGATAGATAAACCAGGCAAAAAAAAATTAGTATGGATATAGATTTGACCAACACAAATAGCAAACTTGATTTAATGGCTGTCTATAGAATACTGCAATCAACAAGTGCAGAATTTGCTTTATTTTCAAGTGCACATGGAACACTTACCAAAGTTGTTCATATGCTGGCTCATATGGCAAATTTTATCATATGTCAAAGGATGTAAATTGTTTGTTTCTAAAGCTGCCAGAATGCAATATACCAGCAATGGACTGGCTTTTACAATGAGGGTTTATTATTAGTCCACAGATTTACAGTTCTAAGACCATGAAAATATCCCAATTAAGGCATCAAGAGGTAGATACCTTCTCTGAGGAAAGCCTGATGGCATCTGGGCTTCCTCTGTCACATGGGAAGGCACAAGGCTGGCTCTGCTGAACCTTCTCTCCCAGGTTTAGCTTCTGGTTTCAGTGACTTCCTCCAAAATGTCTCTGGGCTTCTGTCTTAGCTTCTTTCTCTCACCTCCTGTGCATCCTTGCTTGTTTCTCCCGGGGCGTATCTCTCTAAGCATCTGGGGATCCTTTCTGAGCTTCTCCGGGGCAAACTCTGGATTTTATCTCTTAGCTTTTCTCCTGGTTCTGGTTTAAATGGCTTTCTCCAAAATGTCTCTGGGCTTCTGTCTCTCTCAGCTTCTCTGAGCTCTCTCTTTCCATGAGCTCTCTTAAAGGGCTCCAGTAAAGTATTAAGACCCACCCTGAATGGACAGTCACATCTCCAAGGAAACAACCTAATCAAAAAGTCCCATCCACAATAGGTCTTCCCCCGCAGGATTGGATTAAAAAAACATGGCTTTTGTGGGGGTACATAATAGAGTCAAACCAGCACATAGATTATACAGAGTATGTTTTCTGATTACAAAGGATTTACCCTAGAAATAGTAACAGAAAGAGAGGAAAATACCCATGTGTTTGGAAAGTAAGAAACACATTTCTAAATAACTCATAGTGATAACTGGATAAGTAGAAAATAGTCAATATAATTCTTTAGCTGGAAAATGCTTAGTATAGTCTTCAACAGCCAATAGAGAAAAAAAAACTGTTTATTAAGATCACTTCACTCAAGCAGCCTTGAATTATTCTAAGCATAAAAAACCCATAAAAGCCCATAAAAGCTGTTGGTCTAATCTCAACAACAAAAATAACTTATTCTCTGTTCCCAGGAACTTTCCCAGCATTGTCTGCAGAAGGATAAGAGGGATGTAACCATACGGCCTCATAAGCAGTACCTTCTTGAAAAACAAGCCTGAATGAGGGGAGGACTTCAAGATAACAGGAGATGTGACCAAGCAGCTTTCTCTCTTCTATTTTTTTTCCCTTCTGCTTTCCTCTGGATTCTGGCCATTTCTTTGTCTTTTTGGGGTTATAAAAGCCCAAACAACTTCTCACTTTGAACTGGTCCTGGAATTTTTTTTTCCTCCAGTTCCTTGTTGATGCATCTTCAAGAAACTCACCTTCTCACCAAAGCAAAGAAAACTTGTTTCTCTGTTTGATGCAGGATCAGGCAGGCCTTACTATTTAGAACCATGTTTTCTAATGGTATCAATAGATCAAAAAACAAATAATAATGGAAATTAGAAAATATTTTGAATGGAATGACAATGAAAACATTACATATAAAAACCTGTGAGATGTGGACAAAGTCATTTGTAAAGGGAAAATTCACTGTTTTTGATGCATATATTAGAAATGAAGGAAAGCTGAAAATGAGCAGAGCATCCAGTTCAAGGAATTTGAGAAGAGAAAATTAAACCAATAATAAAAAGAAGGATGGAAATAACAATGATAGGAACAGAAATTAATGCTCTAGAAAACAAGCATACAATAGAGAGGCGCAACAAAGCCAACAGTTGTTTCTTTGAAAAGATTAATAAAGTTGATAAAACCCTAGTGAGGCATATCAAGAAAAAATGAGAGAAGGAACAAATAACTGACATAATGAATGAAAAGGGGGACAATTAAAAGATCAGGGACAATATTAAGAATAACTTTTTGCTAGCAGGTTTTAAATTAGATAAAATTGTCAAATTCCTAGGTGAATATAGCTCATCAAAATTGGCATTAGAAGAAATTTTAAAGTATCAATAGTAGGTAACTATTGAAGAAATTGAACCAGTTAATTCAAAACTTTCCCATAAACAGCTCCAGACCCAGCCAACTTCACCGGCAAATGGTACCAAATATTTAAGGAAGAAATAACCCCAATTTTACACAAAATCTTCCAAAAAAGGAAAAAAGGGCCCCCCTCCTGTTGCCAGTCCTTTGCCTGTCTGTGTCACATGTGTTCCCTGCCTTGGAATCCTCTGTATCGCAGGGCCGTCTCTTTCCCAGGTTACCTTGCCAGCTGGCTTTCCCATAGGTTCAGGTAGGAGAGGCACGGGCTGTTTCTTCCTCTCTCTCTGCCATGAGCAGCATGACCAGCAGTTGCTGCATTTACTCCTTGGTCCCAGGTCCACCTGGGCTGCCTCTGCTGTGGTTCTTGATGGACTTGGGTCTCACTTCTCCATAGTCCCTCCTGACCTAGACGTGGTAGAGATTTCCTACTCTTGCGAGTCACCGACTTGCCTCACTGGCCGCTGTTTGGCTTCTCAGTTCATCCATCACTTGTGTAACAGTTTTCTGTACTCAACCCCCCTTTCTGTTTCCCAGACTGGGCCCTGGGCCGATACAGTTCTCAGTATGAAGAGTGCTCCCAGGAAACAGACCCGCACAGCGGGATTCTGGAAGTGGGCTGCTCACCTATTTTTGCCTGACTGCAGAGGACCTTCTTAGAGGAGGAAAATCGAATACTAGTCATCGATAATAAAATTGTCTTCTATATTTCTAGGGATGAAGTGCCAGTTTTGAGAAAGTCTTTGGAAAAAGCAGGTAGCTTTGGCACTTGATCAGTATGGGAGTAATAATGGCTATAAGTCTGTGACACAGGTTCTTTCTTTTATTGTCCCTCTGAAGGAAGAAATATATTCTTGCCCCCTACTTCTTCCTTCATAGCATAATATACCCAACATACAATGGTGGATGATGGTAGAGCTTTTTCAACATTTTATTATGAAAAACTTTAACTATACAGAAAAGTTGAAAGAATTGCATAGTGAATATACATATACCCACTATTTAGATTCTACAATAAATATTTTGCTTTAAGTGTGTTATCACATATCAGTTCAACTGTCCATCCCTCTATCCATCCATCAATCTTATTTTTGAAGCATTTCAGACATCATTATACCATACCCATACACACTTCATTATGTATGCCATTAACTAAAGTTCAAAATTTGTTTACAGTGCCTATTTTTTAAAACTTCATTTTTATTCAGATATAGTCACATACCATACAATCATCCAAAGTGCACAATCAATTGTTCACAGTACCATTATACACTTGTGCATTCATCACCCCAATCTATTTTTTGAACATTTTCCTCATACCAGAGAAAGTGAAAAAAAAAATAAAAAGTAAAAGTAAAAAAGAACACCCAAATCATCCCCTCCCCTACCCTATTTTTCATTTAGTTTTTTGTCGCCATTTTTCTACTCATCCATCCATACACTGGATAAAAGGACTGTGATCCACAAGGCTTTCACAATCACACTGTCACCCCTTGTAAGCTACATTGCTATACAATTGTATTCAAGAGTCTAGGCTACTGGATTGCAGTTTGATAGTTTCAGGTATTTATTCCAGCTATTTCACTGCACTAAAACCTAAAAAGGGTTATCTTTATAGTGCATAAGAGTGCCCACCAGAGTAACCTCTCAACTCCATTTGGGATCTCTCAGCCAGGGAAACTTTGCTTTGTTTCATATCACATCCCCCTTTTGGTCAAGAAGATGTTCTCAATCCCACGGTGTCAGGTCTAGATCCATCCCCAGGAGTCATATCCCATATTGCCAGGGATTTACACCCCTGGGATTAGAGCCCACAGAGGGGGGAGGGTGGTGAGTTCACGTGCTGAGTTGGCTTAGCTAGAGAGAGAAGGGCACATCTGAGCAAAAAGAGGCACTCAGGGGGAGACTCTTAGGCAGAATTATAAGCAGGGTTAGCCTCTCCTTTGCAGTAAGGAGCCTCATAAGGGCAAGTCCTGTTATAGAGGGCTCATACAGTGCCTATTTTTAAAGTAAAATTTATATACATTGAAATGCACAGATCTCAAATGACCCATTTAATGAGTTTCAACCAAACCATATAATGTGTAAATCAAATCCCAATCAAGATATAAAACATTACTATCACTCTGGAATCTTCCCTCAGGCCCTTTACTAGTCAATCCCCACTTTTACCCACCTTCCTCTTAAAAAACAGCCACTTCTCTGATTTTTCCACCAAGAATTAGTTTTGCTTGTTCTAGAACATCATATAAATGGAATCATGCAGTATGCACTCAGTAGTGGTTTAGAGCTGCATGTTCCCCAGAAAAACATGTTCTTAAAATTAACGTTAATCCATTCCTGTGGGTGTGGACCTGTTGTAAGTAGGACCTTTTGATGAGGTTACTTCGGTTAAGGTGTGGCCCACCTCAGGATGGGTCTTAATCCTATTATTGGAGTCCTTTACAAGCAGAATGAAATTCAGATGCAGAGAGAAAGCCACAGAGGAACAAGCCAGAAGATGAACATCAACAGAACCAGGAAGAGAAGGGAGAGACCAGGAGAGACTGCCTTGTGCCTTGTCATGTGACAAGCTAAGGACCAAGGATCACCAGCAGCCAGCCCCGGAATGCCACAGTCTTCAGGGAGAAAGCATTGCCTTGATGATGCCTTGATTTGGACTTTCTCTTAGCCTCAAAACCATAAGAAAATAAATTCCCGTTGTTTAAACCAAACCATTGTATGATATTTGCTTGAGCAACCCAGGACTAAAGCAAACCCTTTCTATGTTAAGCTTCTTTCCTCATCATACTGTTTTTGAGATACATCCGTGTTGTATGCACCAGCAGCCTGTTCCTTTTTTTTTATGATTTAACAAGTAGTTATATAGATAATTTCAAAGAATGTTATGGGTTACAGTTCAAGTTTCAATTATTTCCTTATTGCAAAATATAATGTATATACAGAAAGGTGATAAATTTCAAAGCACAATTTAATGAGTAGCTATAGAGCAGATTTCAAAGAATGTTAGGGGTTATAGTTCCAGCATTTCAGTTATTTCCTTCTAGCTATTCTAATACCCTAGCAACTAAAAAATAAATATTTGTATAGAGATTCAGTATTCATAATCCTTTGTTGAATCCTACCTTGTCTGTTGTAATCCTTCCTCTCATTTAATCACTTTCTCAATCTACAGGGATGTCTAGGCAGTGACCACCCTAACTTGTTCATATTGAAAGGGGGTGTTGACAGCATGTGGAAGGGGGCTGCATCTGATTGTTGTTCTTGAAGAGGCTGTTGCTTCTGCATTTTAGGACTTGTCTGGCATAGAACACTCTTGTGCATTTAAGTTTCTGGGAGATAAATTTAGTGAGTGAAACTTTTATAGACTCTTAGACAGGGATCTAGGTATTTGGGGACTACTCTTGGTTAGGACTTGGCATACTGTGGCCATTTGGGATATCTAGCTGGAGCTTGCATAAGAGTAACTTCCAGGATAGCATCTAGACTCTATTTGAAATTTCATAGCCACTGTAACCACATTTTGTTAACTTTTCTTTTCCCCCTTTTGGTAAGAAAGCATTTTCAGTCCCTTAGTGCCAGGGCCAGGCTTATTCCTGGAAGTCATGTCCCACATCACCAGGGAGATTCACTCCCCTGGGAGTCATGTCCCACCTGGGGGGGGGGTAATGAATTTATTTGCAGAGTTGGGCTTAGAGATAGGCCACATCTTAACAACAAAAGAGGTTCCCTGGAGGTGCCTCTTATGCATAATTATAGGTAGGTTTAGCATCCCTTTTATAGCCCTAAGTTTCACAAGAGCAAGCCTCAAGATCCAGGGCTTGACTTCTTAAATAGGGCATTCCTAGTTTCACATAGCATATATTTTGTCCACAATAAACAATCAGTTTCTCAGATTATCTTTACTTAGTTGTACAATCATTGTAACTCTCAATTTTAAACAATTATCATAGCTCAAAACATCCTAGAGCTCTTATCAGCCACTAATTACTCATCACTAGTATTAGTGTAGTAATGGTAAGATATTCCTATTAAATATAGTCTATAATATGCAATAGGTAGTTTTTCCTATATATCAACCTGTTGTTAACTCTTTGTACCAGTGTCATACCTTAGAAGTATATCATGCAAGCACTTATTTATATTTGTGGTGCTAATCTGTGGGATACATACTTTTAAACAATCACTTTCAAAAATATTTGCCTTCAATGTGGCACTGATACTTATAATTCCATTAAGGAACAATCATCACCCCTGTTCATTCCTATACCTTTAAGTTCACCCTCATTATTTTGTCTCTACATATTAGGTTATCATCCCTCCACTAACTTCTGTCTATCTCTAGGTCTATGTTATAAGACACTGATTTTACATTGTTCACAGAGCTCATATTAGTGATAACATACAATATCTCTCCTTTTGTGTCTGGCTTACTTCACTCAGCATTCTGTTTTAAAGGTTCATACATGTTGTCATATGTTTCAGGACTTTGTTCCTTCTTACTGCTGCATAGTATTCCATCATGTATATATACCACATTTTGTTTATCCATTCGTCTGCTGAAGGACACTTGGATTGTTTCCATCTCTTGGCAATTGTGAACAATGCCACTATGAACATTGGTGGGAAAATGTCTGTTAGCGTCACTGCTTTCAGATATTCTGGGTTTTATCCCAGATCGTAGGGTAACTCAATATCTAGTTTTCTGAGGAACCACCAAACTGTCTTCCACAGCAGCTATACCATTATACATTCCCACCAGCAACAAAAAAGAGTTCCAACTTCTCCACATCCTCTCCAGCATTTGTAGTTTCCTGTTTGTTTAATGGCAGTCATTCTTATTGGTGTGAGTTGGTATCTCATTGTGGTTTTGATTTGCATTTCTCTAATTGATAGTGAAGATGAACATTTTTCATGTGTTTTTTACCCATTTGTATTTCCTCTTCAGAAAAATGTCTTTCATATCTTTTGCCCGTTTTATAATTGGGCTGTTTGTACTATTGTCATTCAGTTGTAGGATTTCTTTATATATGCTGGATATCAGTCTCTTTTCAGATATATGGTTTCCAAATATTTTTTCCCATTGAGTTGGCTGCCTAGTTACCCTTTTGACAAAGTCCTTTGAGGTACAGAAGCTTTTTATTTTGAGGAGTTCTCATTTATCTATTTTTTTTTTCTTCATTGCTTGTGCTTTGGGTGTATGGTCTAAGAAGCGACCGCCTAATACTAGGCCTTGAAGATATTTCCCTACATTATCCTCTAGGAGATATATGGCACTGTCTCTTATATTGAGGTCTTTGATTGACTTTGAGTTAATTTTTGTATAGGGTGTGAAGTTGGGGTCCTCTTTCATTCTTTTGGGTATGAATATCCAGTTCTCCCAGCCCCATTTGTTGAAGAGACTGTTCTGCCTCAGTTCAGTGGATTTGGGGGCCTTATCAAAAATCAGTCAACAGTAGATCTGGGAGTCTATTTCTGAACTCTCAATTCAATTCCATTGATCAATATGTCTATCTTTTTACCAGTACCATGCTATTTTGAACACTGTGGCTTTATAGTATTCTTTAAAGTTAGGAAGTGTAAGTCCTTCCACTTTGTTCATTGTTCTAGGCATATACCCAATTTTTATGTGTACATATGTTCACCCAAATATAGGTACAGAAATGCTGATAGTGGCATCATTTAAAAGCTGCAAATTGGAAATAAGCTACATGCCCATTGTCCTAGTTTGCTAATGCTGCAGAATGCAAAACACCAGAGATGGATTGGCTTTTATAAAACGGGAATTTATTTCGCTACACAGTTACAGTCTTAAGGCCACAAAGCATCCAAGGTAACACCTCAGCAATTGGGTACCTTCACCGGAGGACGGCCAGTGGTCGTCTGCTCCAAAGCTCCGGCCTCAAAACGGCTTTCTCCCAGGACGTTCCTTTCTAGCAAGCTTGCTTCTCTTCAAAACATCACTCCCAGCTGCACTCTCTTTTCTCTCTGAGTCAGCTCATTTATATAGCTCCAGGGATCAAGGCCCACCCGAATGGGTGGGGCCAAGCCTCCATGGGAACATCTCATCAAAATTATCTCCCACAGGTGGGTGGGGCACACTCCAAGCAAATCTAACCAGCACCAAAACTTCTGCCCCACACAAGACCACAAAGATAATGGCATTTGGGGGACACAATACACTCAAACTGGCACATTCCACCCCCTGGACCCCAAAATGACATTATCTTTCCAAATACAAAATACATTCATTTCATCACAATATCACAAAAACTTAAATCATTTCACTAACAAAAGTTAAGTACAAAATCCCATCAAAATCAGTTTAGGCTTGGTCAGTCCTAAGGCATAATTCCCCTCTAGCTGTGGATCTGTGAACCTAGAACAAGTTATGTGCTTCCAATATACAAAGGAGAGACATTCATAGGATGAACATTTCCATTGCCATAAGGAGAAACAGTAAGGAAAACAGGGTTAACAGGAGCAAAACAGTTCCTAAAACCTGCAGGACAAACTCCATTAGATTTCAAAGTCTGAGAGTCATTTACAGAACGACGTTGCATCCTTGGGGCTTGAGAGAGCGGGAGCCTAACCCTTCCTAAGGGCCTTTTCGGCAGCCCTTTCCTCTCCAAACACTTAGGTGAGTGCTCCAATATATCCACACATTGGGGAGACCACCTTCTCGGCCCCACCCTCCTCAAACATCGGGGCAGCTCCCGGATTCCCTTCCATCTCCGGGGCACACGCTCAACCCCTTCAGAACAGCGTGGTGGCAGCCAGGCTCTCCCCAATTCCCTGGGAATGTGCTCCACCCTCTTTGGGGCTTGGGGTGGCAGGACATTTCCTGAGCAATGAGGCAGAAGGCCCGCCCTCGACCTCCAGGGCAAACTCACCCTTTCCATGCATGTGGGCTGCTCCGCTCTCCCAGCCCGAGACCTCCTGACTCCAGACCTCAACCTCCATGGCTCTGTCTTTGAAGAGATTTTTCCTTTAATTTTTCCCTTGTCTGTCTCCTCCAGTCCAGACCGGCAATGGCTCTGTCTATGAAGATCTCGCAAAAATTCTGTTGGCTTTGCATGAAGCATGCAGGGGTCAAAGCCATCAGACAATAGGATTTTCCACAAATCCTTTCTGCTTAACTCCTTTTCCAATCTTGGCTTGTACTGAAATGGCGGCTGGGTTCCATGTTTGGTTCCATCCTCACGTTGGGCTGTAGCTTCTGGGATTCCACCCCCTGGAAGCCTGTAATTTTCCAAGCCATCAGTTTCTGGTTTCTTGGAACCCAAGAGTTCAGTTCTAAGTTTATCTCTCTCTGCTCGCATTTTACTATAAGCTGCAAGGAGAAGCCAGGATATATCCTCCACAGGTAGTCTGGAGATCTCCTCAGCTAAGTATTCCAGTTTGTCACTTTTAAATTCTTCCTTCCATCTGATACCAGGACTCAATTTTGCCAAATTCTCTGCCAGTTTAAAACAAGGATCGCCTATTCTTCCAGTTTACAACAACACATTCACCATTTCTGTTCAAGGCCTCATCAGAAGTATCTTTAGAGTCCATATTTCCACAAACAGTCTCTTTAAAGCAGTTTTGGCCTTTTCTATCAAGCTCCTCACAACTCTTCCAGAAATTCCCCCTTATCCATTTAAAAAGCTGTTCCAACATGTTTGGTATTTGCAAACTCAGCAGCAAAAGCACCCCACTTGTCTGGTACCAAAATCTGTCCTAGTTTGCTAATGCTGCAGAATGCAAAACACCAGAGATGGATTGGCTTTTATAAAACGGGAATTTATTTCGCTACACAGTTACAGTCTTAAGGCCACAAAGCATCCAAGGTAACACCTCAGCAATTGGGTACCTTCACCGGAGGACGGCCAGTGGTCGTCTGCTCCAAAGCTCCGGCCTCAAAACGGCTTTCTCCCAGGACGTTCCTTTCTAGCAAGCTTGCTTCTCTTCAAAACATCACTCCCAGCTGCACTCTCTTTTCTCTCTGAGTCAGCTCATTTATATAGCTCCAGGGATCAAGGCCCACCCGAATGGGTGGGGCCAAGCCTCCATGGGAACATCTCATCAAAATTATCTCCCACAGGTGGGTGGGGCACACTCCAAGCAAATCTAACCAGCACCAAAACTTCTGCCCCACACAAGACCACAAAGATAATGGCATTTGGGGGACACAATACACTCAAACTGGCACACCCATCATCAGTAGACTGCATGAATTCTCTGAGGTATAGTCATACACTGGAGTACCGTACATCAATGAAAATAAACTAGAGCTACATGACCAAGATAGATGAATCTCACAAATGCAATGTGGAATGAAAGCAGCCAGACCGAAGGCGGTGGCTCACCTTTGGGCCCAACCAGAGGCTTAGAGCGCAGAGCTGCCAACCTATGGCTCCAAGGACCTGAGTTGTTGACCCTCAACTTATCACCAAGGCAGGGGCCCCTAGGGAGCTGTTACAGAGGCTTTGACGGGCCACCCCTCCCCCACCCAGCATGCGAATCGTTTGTCTCTCAGGCCTCCATCCGCTGTCCCCGTGTCCCCCAATACCTCCCCCCCCCAGGCCCAGCCCCTCAGACCCCATCTCCCTGCCTGCTCTCTCGCCAGGGATCACACAGGGGAGGTAGTGGGTGGGGATGTCTCTAAAGGCCAAATCTCACACTCTCCGACGTGAGGGCCCAGCAGGGTGGCGGGAGCAGCTGGGGGCATCCTGGAAGGGGTGACCAAGATCTGCATCATGATGGCTCCTCCCACTAATGGAGGCTTCACTGCCACCAGGGCTTTGCAGGGAACCCAGGGAAGCCCTTTAGTGCCCTCACAGCTTCTCTGAGGAAAGGCCGATGGCATCTGGGGGTCCTCTCTCATATGGGAAGGCATGTGGCTGGCTCTGCTGAACCTTCTTTCCTGGGGTTTGCTTCTGGTTCCAGTGGCTTTCCCAAAATGTCTCTGGGCTTCTGTCTCAGCTCCTGTGGGTCCTTCTTGCTTCTCCCGGGCATTTCCGTCTCTCTTGAAGAGCTCCAGTAAAGGATTAAGACCCACCTTGAGGGGGCTGGGTCACATCTCCATGGAAACAATCTAATCCAAAGGTCCCACCCACAATAAGTCTGCCCCCACAAGACTGGATTAAAAGAGCGTGGCTTTTCTGGGGTATATAACAAATGCAATCCAGCACAAGTGCTATACCTGTCAAAGAAACTGATGTCATAGTTAAAAGATTTCTGTAAAAGAAATCCCTGTACCTAGATGTTTCACTGGAGATTTCTCCCACACTCAAAAAAGAATTAACAACAATTCTACACAGTCTCTTCTAGAAAATGAAGAAGAGGAAATATTTCCCAATTCATTTTATGAGGTTAGTCGTACCCTTATATTAAAACCAGGCAAAGACAGTTCAAAAAAATTGAAACTACAGACCAATATTCTTCATGAACATAGATGCAAAAATCTCCAACAAAATATTGGCAAATATAATCCAGCAATACATAAAAAGAATAATACACTGCGACCAATTGGAGTTGCTCTGGGGGAATGCAAGGCCAGTTCATTATTTGATAATCAATCAATGTAATTCACCACATTAACAGACTAAAAATTTTATGATCACCTCAACTGAAGCAGAAAAAGCATGCACCCAATACACAACATCCATTTATAATAAAATCTCTCAGAAAATGAGAAATAGAGAGGAACTTAACCTGATAAAGAGCATCTACAAAAAAACTTACAGGTAATATAAAACTTTATGGTGAAAGGCTGAATGCCTTCCATCTAAGATCAGGAACAGGGCAAGGACGTCTACTCACCACTCATATTCAGCATGGTTGTGGAATACTTATCAGTGGAATAAAGCAAGAAAATGGAAATAAGAGGTATGCACATTGGAACGTGATATATATATATAATGTCCTCTTTCTTAGAATACATGATTATTTATGTAGAAAACCACAGGGAAACAACAAAAAACGTCTAGAACTATTAAGTGAGATTAGCAAGTTCCCAGGATAAAAGCGAACACACAAAAGTTAATTGTATTTCCATATACCTACAGTAAAATAGTTGGAACCAAAAATTTAAAAATACTGTTTTTCATAGCTCCTAAAAACAAAATTTGTAGGTATAAATCTAACAAAACAAATCCAGGATTTGTATGCTGAAAACTACAAAACGCTGATGAAAGAAATCATAGAAGACCTAAATAAAGGGAGCGACATACTGTGTTCATGGACTGGAAGACTCAACCAAGTGACATGTCAGTTCTCACCAAGTGATGTACACACACAAAATGCCAATCAAAACCCCAGCAGGAATTTGTGTAGATACAGACAAGTGATTCACAAAATTTATGGATGAGCCAAGGAACTGGAATAGCTAAAACAATTTTTGAAAATGTAGGAAGAATCATACTACCCAATTTTAAGATTTTCTATTAGGTTGCAGTAATCAAAAAGTGTGGTACTGGCTAAGGGATAAAGATAAAGGTCAATGGAACCAAATACAGAGTCCACTAACAGACCCACACAAGTATGGTCCATGGAGTGTTTACAAAAGCCTAAGACAATTCAACTGAGAAATGTTGGTCTTTCCAATAAATGGTACTGAAACAATTAGACATTCATATGTAAAAAATGAACCTCTACCTAAACCTCACACATTATGCAGAACTTAATTCAAAATGTAGCATAGATCTAAATGTCTAAATGAAAAACTATAAAACTTTTAGAAGAAAGCAGGAGAGAATCTTCATGATCTGGAAATAGGCAAAGAGGTCTTAAACATGACACCAAAAGCATGATTCATAAAAGAAAGATGACAAATTGAACTTCCTCAAAATTCAAAACATTTGCTCTGAGAAAGACAGAATAAAAAGTCAAGCTTCACAGACCTGGTTAAGACTAGGGCAAACCAGGCCAAAGGGTAAAGGTCGAAACTGACTGTGTTTTAAAACTTTAACTTCCATGTGAGACCAAGGGAAGAGATGTCTATTTGGTGCAGGATCTATATTTTCTAAACAGTATAACTCTACAGTCGGTTTGTTCAAACACCACAATTACATAGAACTTTGAATAGGAAGTGAGATATGGTAGGCTAGTATAGGTTAGAGTGAAATAGTGACACATCCCAAAGTAATTTGAGCAGAGGATAAGACTATATTTACAGGGCCCCCTGAGGATCTGGGGGAAGGTGTGGATGTGTTGGACATCCTCACCTGGACTGGTGTTGATGTTGTCACAAACATTAGGACTGGTGGTTTGATGTGCTGAGCCCTCTATCATGGGACTTGCCCTTATGAAGCTCGTTACTGCAAAGGAGAAGCTAAATTTGCATATAATTGTGACTAAGAGTCTCCCCCTGAGTACCTCTTTTTGCTAAGATGTCGCCTTCTCTCTCTAAGCCAACTCAGCCGGTGAACTCACCACCCTCCGCCCTATGTGGGACCTGACTCCCAGGGGTGTAAATCTCCCTGGCAATACAGGATATGACTCCTGGGGATGAATCTGGACCCAGCATTGTGGGATTGAGAACATCTTCTTGACCAAAAGGGGGATGCAAAATGAAACGAAATAAAGTTTCAGTGGCTGAGAGATTTCAAATGGAGTCGAGAGGTCACTCTGGTGGACATTCTTATGCACTATATAGATAACACCTCTTGGGTTTTAATGTATTGGAATAGCTAGAAGTAAATACCTGAAATGACCAAACTCCAACCCAGCAGTCTGGACCCCTGAAGACAATTATATAATAATGCAGATTACAAGGGGTGACAGTGTGATTGTGAAGACCTTGTGGATCACACCCCCTTTATCTAGTGTATGGATAAGTAGAAAAATGGGGATAAAAACTAAAGGACAAATGGGGTGGGATGGGGGGATGATTTGGGTGTTCTTTTTTCACTTTTATTTTTTATTCTTGTTCTGGTTCTTTCTGATGTAATGAAAATGTTCAGAGATAGATTGTGGTGATGAACACATAACTATGTTATCATACTGTGGACAGTGGATTGTATACCATGGATGATAGTATGGTGTGTGAATGTATTTCAATAAAACTGAATGTAATAAAAAAAAAACCCATAGAACTGTACAACACAAATAAAGCTTTATATAACTATGTGAATATACAGTCATAAAAGCACCATTTGTTGAAATAACTATTCTTTCCTCCTTTGAATTGCCTTGGCACCCTTGTGAAAAATCAACTGTCTATAGATATATGGATTTATTTCTGGATTTTCAATGCTATTCTGTTGATCTATCTGTCTATCGGTATGGCATTACAGCACTGTTTTGATTACTGATAAAGGCAGTTATATAAGACTGGAAAATAGAAATCTGAGGCTATCTACATGGACATTGGGAAAGGAGGTGGAAGGGAATATTGCCTGGTAGTAGCTAAGAAGCGAATGCTGTTCCAGATGAATAAAAGACGTTTGATGGAAGGAAGGGGGATGATTCACATCTCACAGAAACTTAAGTATGGCCACATTATCTTGGAGGGATTTCAGGTAACAGTACAAAATACTAGGTTATGGTGGAGGGTGAGAGAGAACAGAAGAAACCACGGAATGGCCATGAGGAAAGTATCTGGGGAAACCCCTCTCCCTGCCATGCGCACAGATGATGAGAAGGCTGGCAGGTCACTTTGGGAAAGCTCATTAGAGGGAGGTCAAGGAAAGATCCACTTTCTCTGTCCAGGCCATCTTGGTCTCCTGAGCACCCCCACCCCCCAGGGCGTGTCAGGAGTGGGGCTTTGTGATGTGTGAGCCACCCTGAGCCCCCATTGGCTGGGGGAGGGGCCTAAGTGACCAAACAAAGCTGAGGGGTGTGGTCCCTCATGTCCTGGGGAGGGTATAAATAGCGGGTTTAGGAGCCCTGCTGCAGACCTCCCGGACGCTTCAAAGGTTTCGCAATGGCCAAGGTTAGAACACAATCCAAAGCTGGCAGAGGGATGAAGCAACCTGGTAGAGGGAGGAAGCAACCCGGCAGAGGGATGGAACATCCCACCCTTTGCACTCAACAACCAGCTCCAAGGAGAAGACAGATTAGAAGCAATAAACGGATTTGCCATCAATGCAGAGCAAGAAGGAGCCAGGTGAGACCACCTCATACAAACTCTTGCTCTTATTCCCCATTGACTCCCCCTTCCCACAAGGCTCCTACCTTATCCCTTCCTGACACACCCCCCCTCCTCAGCCTGCGCTCTGTCACATGAAGCCCCCTTCACATCCAGTCCCCATTCTCTTCCTCCAACTCAATACCTTTCTGGGATCTTCCTGTTTCCCTCCCAGGTGAAGATGCAGAGAAAACTTAAAACATCAAGGAGAATGGGCTTCGGTGCCAGGACATTGTCATGCAAACTGAAATGATTGAACAAGACTAAAGATTCTACCACAAGCCGAGACAAGAAACCAGAATCAATGTCAAGTTGAAGAACTGAAGAATATCACCACCGCAAGAGACAACACTGTTAAAATAGAACGAGGCTTGGGGACACGGTACTTCCTGATGTATGTGTTTTTTGTTCAAGATTTCTGATCATGGGGAGGGACGGAAGGAAAGGAAGAGGCACGCGTGTGAGAAGAGAGAAAGGTGGGGTCCTTGAGAACTGGGAGCCAGACTGGTAGGTTCAGAGTTAGCCAGACACTGGGGATAAGGACTGGGTCAGAAAGGATCACTGACCACACATTTCTAGACTAAGAATTTAACCCATGGGCCAGGAGGAAGATGGGCTCTGTGTTTCTGTGTGTGTGTGGTGGGAGGTGACATCAGGGTTTAGGTGGCCAGAACCCAGATAGGGAGATGTGTGAAATATGGGGGGTGGTAGGGTCATCCCAACCCATCCAAAATAAGGCAGAGAAGTAACTTCCAGGCAGCCCACCTCATGGTAGTGTCTGCTTTCCCACACATACACACACACTCGACGCAGTAAGCATGTAAAGGACCCCAAACTCCCCTACTAAAAGTTACAACAGCACTCCCAAGGCCTAAAGTAATGGTGTTTTTTTAAAATTCAATTTTATTCAGCTATATTCACATACCATGCAGTCATACAAAGCGCACATTCAGTTGTTCACAGTACCATTATATAGTTGTGCATTCATCACCAAAATCAATCCCTGACACCTTCATTACCACACACAAATAATAAGAATAAAAATTAAAGTAAAAATAACACTGGGTGCCTTTGTTTGTTTGTTTTGTTTTCCTTCTCCCATTTTTCTACTCGTCCATCCATAAACTAGACAAAGGGGAATGTGGTCCATATGGCTTTCCCAATCACACTGTCACCCCTTGTGATGGTTGGGTTCATGTGTCAACTTGGCTAGGTGGCCTAGCTGTCTGGTCAAGCCGGCACTGGCCTGACGATTGCTGTGAGGCTATTTGAGGCTGGTTAATAAACCAACGGGCTGGTTTGTCGGATCATCAGTCAATTGACTGCAGCTGACTGATGACTCATCAAGAGGCGTGCTTCCACAGTGAGAGAATGCAATTGGCTGGATTTGGTCCGGGTGATCAGTTGAAGGCTTATAAGCCGGACGGTTAGAGAAACCTTCACTTCTCCTTCCAAGCAAAGTGAACAACCAGGTGCACTGCTCGAAGTTCTGCCCACTGGGAGGATTTCCCCTCACCACTGTCCTTCAGGGATATCCCAGAAAGGGGCTGCAGTGCTACAGCTGTCCACTTTCGGGTGGTACCTGCATATCGTGCAGAACCATCTGTAAACCAGGCCTGAGTCTTCTCTTCCTCAGTCAACTGACTGTAAGGAACTCCCCAAGATGCCATAGCTGTGGACTGGGTAAAAGAAGGTAAGGTGGAAGGAGTGGGGGCCATGGGCATTTGGGCCACTTCCTCATGTAACTTACTTGTACCTTCAGGACCTGCTCGAGCTCTATCTCGTATATACCATTTCCATTTTATGATGGAGTGCTGCTGTGCACGCCCAACTTTATGGCTTGGTGGGTCAGACAACACCCAGCTCATGATAGGTAACTCAGGTCTCATGGTAACTTGGTGGCCCATGGTTAAGCGTTCTGTCTCTACTAAGACCCAGTAGCAGGCCAACAGTTGTTTCTCAAATGGAGAGTAGTTATCTGCAGAGGATGGTAAAGCTTTACTCCAAAATCCTAAGGGCCTGCGTTGTGATTCTCCTATAGGAGCCTGCCAAAGGCTCCAAACAGCATCTCTATTTGCCACTGACACTTCCAGCACCATTGGGTCAGCTGGATCATATGGTCCAAGCGGCAGAGCAGCTTGCACAGCAGCCTGGACCTGTTGCAGAGCCTCATCTTGCTCCGGTCCCCACTCAAAACTAGAAGCTTTTCTAGTCACTCGGTAAATGGGCCGGAGTAGCACACCTAAATGAGGAATATGTTGTCTCCAAAACCCAAAGAGGCCAACTAAGCGTTGTGCCTCTTTTTTGGTTGTAGGAGGGGCCAGATGCAGCGGCTTATCCTTCACCTTAGAAGGAATATCTCGACAGGCCCCACACCACTGGACACCTAGAAATTTTACTGAGGTGGAAGGCCCCTGTATTTTTGTTGGATTTATCTCCCATCCTCTGCCACGCAAATACCTTACCAACAAATCTAGAGTAGTTGCTACTTCTTGCTCACTAGGTCCAATCAACATGATATCATCAATATAATGGACCAGTGTGATGTCTTGTGGGAGGGAGAAATGATCAAGTTCCCTGCGGACAATATTATGACATAGGGCTGGAGAGTTGATATAACCCTGAGGTAGCACAGTGAATGTAAACTGCTGGCCTTGCCAGCTAAATGCAAACTGTTTCTGGTGGTCCTTGCTGACAGCAATTGAGAAAAAAGCATTTGCCAGATCAATAGCTGCATACCAGGTACCAGGAGATGTGTTGATTTGCTCAAGCAATGATACCACATCTGGGACAGCAGCTGCAATTGGAGTCACCACCTGGTTAAGCTTACGATAATCCACAGTCATCCTCCAAGACCCATCTGTTTTCTGCACAGGCCAAATAGGAGAGTTGAATGGGGATGTGGTGGGAATCACCACCCCTGCATCCTTCAAGTCCTTAAGAGTGGCATTAATCTCTGCAATCCCTCCAGGAATCCAGTATTGCTTCTGGTTCACTACTTTGCTAGGCAGGGGCAGCTCTAGTGGCTTCCACTTGGCCTTTCCCACCATAATAGCCCTCACTCCAGGAGTCAGGGCACCAATGTGAGGATTCTGCCAGTTGCTGAGTATGTCTATTCCAATTATGCATTCCGGCACTGGGGAAATAACCACAGAATGGGTCCGGGGACCCACTGGACCCACTGTGAGATGGACCTGGGCTAAAACTCCATCAATCATCTGACCTCCATAAGCCCCAACTCTGACTGGTGGACCAGAGTGACATTTTGGGTCTCCGGGAATTAATGTCACTTCTGACCCAGCGTCTAATAATCCATGAAACATCTGATCATTTCCTTTTCCCCAATGCACAGTCACCCTGGTAAAAGGCCGTAGGTCCCCCTGGGGAAGGCTGGGAGATAAATCCAACAAAAATACAGGGGCCTTCCACCTCAGTAAAATTTCTAGGTGTCCAGTGGTGTGGGGCCTGTCGAGATAGTCCTTCTAAGGTGAAGGATAAGCTGCTTAGAACTGGCCAGAGGTGCGTCTGTATACTGATTCCTGGGCTGTTGCTAATGGTTTGGCTGGATGGTCAGGGACTTGGAAGGAACATGATTGGAAGATTGGTGACAAAGAAGTCTGGGGAAGGGGTATGTGGATAGACCTTTCTGAGTGGGCAAACAACATGAAGATATTTGTGTCCCATGTGAATGCTCACCAGAGGGTGACTTCAGCAGAAGAAGGTTTTAATAACCAAGTGGATAAAATGACCCATTTGGTGGATACCAATCAGCCTCTTTCCCCAGCAACTCCTGTCATTGCCCAATGGGCTCATGAACAAAGTGGTCATGGTGGTAGGGATGGAGGTTATGCATGGGCTCAGCAACATGGACTTCCACTCACCAAGGCTGACCTGGCCACAGCCACTGCTGAGTGTCCAATTTGCCAGCAGCAGAGACCCACACTCAGTCCCCGATATGGCACCATTCCTCGGGGTGATCAGCCTGCTACCTGGTGGCAGGTTGATTACATCGGACCACTTCCATCATGGAAGGGGCAGCGATTTGCTCTTACTGGAATAGACACATACTCCGGATATGGGTTTGCCTTCCCTGCACGACATGCTTCTGCCAAAACTACGATACGTGGACTTACAGAATGCCTCATCCACCGTCATGGTATTCCACACAGCATTGCTTCGGACCAAGGAACCCACTTCACAGCAAATGAAGTGAGGGGATGGGCACATGCTCATGGAATTCTGTGGTCTTACCATGTTCCCCATCATCCAGAAGCAGCTGGGTTGATAGAACGGTGGAATGGCCTATTGAAGTCTCAATTACGGCGCCAACTAGGTGGCAATACCTTGCAGGGCTGGGGCAGTGTTCTCCAGGAGGCTGTGTATGCTCTGAATCAGCGTCCACTCTATGGTGCTGTTTCTCCCATAGCCAGGATTCATGGGTCCAGGAATCAAGGGGTGGAAACAGGAGTAGCACCACTCACTATCACTCCTAGTGATCCACTAGGGAAATTTTTGCTTCCTGTCCCTGCAAGTTTAAGCTCTGCTGGTCTACAAGTCTTGGTTCCAAAAGGAGGAGTGCTTCCACCAGGAAACACAACAATAATCCCATTGAACTGGAAGTTAAGGCTGCCACCTGGCCACTTTGGGCTTCTTATGCCTCTGAATCAACAGGCAAGTAAGGGGATTACTGTACTGGCTGGGGTGATTGATCCTGACTATCAAGGGGAAATAGCACTGCAACTACACAATGGAAGTAAAGAAGAGTTTTCCTGGCATACAGGAGATCCCCTGGGGCGTCTCTTAGTACTACCATGCCCCGTGATTCAAGTCAATGGAAAACTGCAACAACCCAATCCAGGCAGGACTACCAATGGCCAAGAAACTTCAGGAATGAAGGTTTGGGTCACCCCACCAGGCAAAGAACCACGGCCAGCTGAAGTGCTTGCTGAGGGTAAAGGGAACATGGAATGGGTAGTGGAAGAAGGTCGTGATAAATATGAACTACGGCCACGTGACCAGTTACAGAAACGAGGACTATGATGATATGAATATTTCCTCCTCGTTTTGTTATGATTATGTTTGTGTGTGAAGAAAATATTTTTGCTTTCTTCTCTGTCTTATCCCCTTATCATATGGCATAAGCTGTAACGTTCATTTTGAAGATATGGTTTTAGGTGATGTGTACAACTGCCAAGTTGACAAGGGGTGGACTGTGATGGTTGGGTTCATGTGTCAACTTGGCTAGGTGGCCTAGCTGTCTGGTCAAGCGGGCACTGGCCTGACGATTGCTGTGAGGATATTTGAGGCTGGTTAATAAACCAACGGGCTGGTTTGTCGGATCATCAGTCAATTGCCTGCAGCTGACTGATGACTCATCAAGGGGCGTGCCTTCCACAGTGAGAGAATGCAATTGGCTGGATTTGGTCCGGGTGATCAGTTGGAGGCTTATAAGCCGGACGGTTAGAGAACCTTCACTTCTTCTTCGGCTGCTCAGTGAAGCTTTTCCTGGGGAGCTCGTCGAAGTTGCCAGTTCGTTTCCTGAGGAGTTCGTCAAAGTTGTCGGTTCGTTTCCCGAGGAGTTCGTTGGACGTCTTCCTTGGAGTTGACAGCTTGTTGACGGCTCTGCAGAATTTGGACTCGTGCGCTCCCGCAGTTGCGTGAGTCACTTTTACAATTTGATAATAAGAGACATCTCTCATTGATTCTGTTTCCAAGGAGAGCCCTAACTAATACACCCCTCATAAGCTACATTTTTATACAATCGTCTTCAAGATTCACAGGTTGTGGGTTGTAGTTTGACAGTTTCAGGTATTTACTGCTAGCTATTCCAATACATTAGAACCTAAAAAGGGTTGTCTATATTGTGCTTAACAGTGCCCACCAGAGTGACCTCTCAGCTCCTTTTGGAATCTCTCTGCCACTGAAGCTTATTTCACATCCCCCTTTTGGTCAAGAAGATGTTCTCCATCTCACGATGCCGGGTCCAGATTCCTCCCCAGGAGTCATATTCCATGTTGCCAGGGAGATTTACTCCCCTGGGTGTCAGATCCCACTATAGCGGGGAGGGCAGTGATTTCACCTGCCAAGTTGGCTTAGCTAGAGAGAGAGGGCCACATCTGAGCAACAAAGAGGCACGTAATGGTGTTCTGATGCCACCATTATTTTAGGCCATTTGTTGCTATGAAAACTTGGGGTGAAGAGTGACATCAACACAATGGCTTGAGTAGGCAGCTTCAAACTGACCCACCACAGAAACACTGAATGAACAATGAGAAATGTCAGAAACAACTTGTCAGAATTCTCAATGTTTCGGTTTGCTAAAGGTACCAGAATGCAATATACCAGAAATGGATATATTAATATATATTATATATAAAATTAATATATATATTAATATATTCTCTATATAATAAATCTCAGTGGGGATTTGTGAGGTTGCAAATTTACAGTTCCAAGGCCATGAAAATGTTCATATTAAAGCATCAAGAGGAAGATGCCTTCTGTGAAGAAAAGTTGATGGCCTCCGGGGTTCCCCTGTCACACGGGAAGGCAGAAGGTGACATCTGCTGGTCCCTCTCTTCTGGTTCTGGTTTCAAAACGGCTGTCTCCAAATGTCTCTGGGCATTTCTCTCTCAGCTTCTCTGGGTCCTTTCTTCACATCTCTGGGGAAAACTCTGGATTTCATCTCATAGCTTCTCCGAGCTCTCTGTCTCCTCTTTTATCCTCTCCTAGAGGACTCCAGCAAGGGGATTATGATGCACCCTGAGTGGGCTGGAAACAACCTTATCAAAAGGTCCCACCAACAAGAGGTCTGCCCCCACAGGAAGTAGGCTTTTCTGGGGTACATAACAGCTCCAAACCAGCACACTCAGAAACAGGCAACGGTTCACAGCAACCAGGTGAAAACTAAATCAAGAAAAAAGCAACTGAGAAAGAGTAGAAATGCTTAGTGTGTTTGTGCTGGCCCTTGCCCACCCCTTTCCCCAACCGGCAGAGGAATTGAAGATGGCAGCCCATGTTCCAGGGTGGGACCCTGGTCCCTAGTTCCAGGGGGAGCAGAGCAGACCTTATCAAAAATTATTGTGTCTGTGCCTTCTAACCTGTCTGGGGCTACCTGAGGGACAAGGTGCTAGTCTATTCCCCTGAATCAGAACTCACTCAGGGTGGAAAAGTGGTGGGCATTGCTCACAAGCATGTAAGGCAGCTGAAAACCATGGAGGCCAGAAGGCAGTGGGATGATGTATTCAAGGAGAGGAAAGAAAAAATGTAAATCAAGGATTCTATATCCAGCAAAACTGAATGAGAAATTAATAAGACTTGACCAGATAAACAAAAACTGAGAGGCTGTGCTACTAGCAGACCTTCCCTTCAAGAATGCTAAAGGAAGTCCTTCAGACTTAAATGAAAAGACACCAGAATATAGTTCAAAATCACATGAACAAATAAAGAATACTGGTAAAGATAGTTACATAGGTTAATAGAAAAGGCAGTATAGGTATATTTTTTGCTTGTAATTCCTGTTTTTTCCTATTTGATTTAAACACAACTGTATAATGCTATAATTATAAAACTAAGTTGATGGGTACACAATATATAGATATATAGATATGATTTTTGCCTTTAACAGTGTAAGAGGGGACAAAGAACTAAACAGGAGCAAAGATTATATACAGTATTGAAATTAAGATGGAATTAATCAGAACCATATTTTTTTATAAATTAAAATGTTAATGGAAATCCCTAGGGAAACCGCTAATAACTCAAAAATATATTGTAAAAGAAATGACATAATTCAAATTGTGCACTATAACATATCAATTTAACACAAAAGAAGGCAGTAATGGAGGAATTGATATAAGATGTATAGAAAACAAATAGCAAAATGGCAGACATAAATCCTTCCTCATCAGTAAATGCACTAATGAAAATGCTTTAGACACTGCAGTTAAAAGGCAGAGATTGATGGAATGGATTAAAAAATCTAGTCATAAGATTTGTACAAGAGACACACTTTAAAAGGATGGAAAAATATATGTCTGAAAGAGGACAAGCTGATCCAAAATTCACACTGAATCACAAGGGACACAGAATAATACAAACAATTCTGAAAGAGAACAAAATTGGAGGACACACATATCCCAATTTAAAAATGACTACAAAGGTACAACACGGTTCTGGCATAAAGATAAACATATAGACCAAAGGAATTGAATTAAGAGTCCATACACAATCCCATACATCACTGATCAACTGCTTTTTACAACGGTGCCAATACCATTCAATGGGGAAAGAATAGTCTTTTCAACGAATGGTGCTGGGACAACTGCATAGCCACATACAAAAGAAGGAATTTGGACCCCTATCTCATACCATGTACAAATATTAAATCAAAATAGATAAAAAGCTAAATATGAGAACTAAAATTACAAAACTCTTGGAAGAAAACATAGGTGTAAATACTTGTGACCTTGTACTAGGCAATGATTTCTTAGACATGACACCAAAAATACTAGCAACCAAAGAAAAAGTGGTAAATTGTACTTGACCATAATTAAAAACGTTGGTGCATCAAATGGCACAAGCAAGAATGTGAAGTCATCCCACAGTTGGGGAGGAAATATTTTCATATCATATATCCAATAAGGATCTAGTATTCTGAACATATAAAAAAAAACTGTCAACTCAACATTGAATGACAAATAAGCCAATTAAAAATGGGCCAAGAATTAGAATAAGCATTTCTTCAAGAATATTTACAGATGACCAGTATGCACATAGAAGGACGCTCAATATCTGTCTTAGTTTCCAAGCTGTAGGACAAACACCACACAGGGGGTTGGCTTACCAACAGGAACTGATTGCCTCATGGTTTCAGAGGCTGCGAGGCTTGCTTCCTCCTGGGTTTGGTAGCATTCTGGCTGGCCGCAGTCCTTCCATTTCCCGTCACATGGCGATGTCTTCTCCTTTCTTTTCTGGGTTCTGCTGACTTCTGGTTTCTGGCTCCTCCCTGTGCCTTTCTCTTTCAGGCAAATCTCTTTTTACTGCGTTTTGCTTTATTGCTGCTGGACAGATACAGTGTCGCCAGTCTGGGACTCCTCCCCCTCCCGACCTGAGGCCACACCCCTCACACTACAGCTCCTCTTCCCTCAGAATCCCCTCCCCAGGGAGAAGTCAGAAAGTGCCACATCTGCCCCCATACGCTTGGTCTCCCAGGGCTGACAGCAGGGTTGGGGGGAGGGGTGGGGCTGGATCCTGGGGTCCCTCTGTTCTGGGTGGGTGGTCCCTCAGTGCTCACTCAGGGTGCCCACCCTGACTCCTCCCTGTCCCCTCCCTCTGAGACCTGAGTCTCCCCTCAGGTCAAGCCCTCTCCCCTGAACCCTGAGACTGGGGTGGGAGTGGGGTCTCCAGGGCTGACAGCAGGGGAGCTGGATCCTGGGGTCCCTCTGTTCTGGGTGGGTGACCCCTCAGTCCTCACTCAGGGTCCCCCCCCAACTCCTCCCTGTCCCCTCCCTCTGAGATCTGAGTCTCCCCTCAGGTCAAGCCCTCACCCCTGAGCCCCTGAGACTGGGGTGGGGATGGGGTCTCCCAGGGCCGACAGACAGCAAGGGCGGAAGTGGATTCTGAGGGTCCCTCTTTTCTGGGGTAGGTAGACTTCGCAGTGCTCACTCATGAGGGTCCTCAGCTTGGCTCCTGGCTCCTTGATGTCGTGCTCTGTAGGAGATGCGCCGACTGCTACCTCTATGCATTTGCCAAACAGGATCCCTTGCAGAGTATGGTTTTGGTCCCATGGTAGGTGTTAGAAGAGGAGTTTCAGTGCCTATGACAGGTGGGGGAATGTAAGGCGGGGGACTTTTGTTCTAAGAATTTATTTTCTCTGTGGAAGAGGCTGAGCATTGTGATTTTAGCAGGCCTGCTCTTTTGTGGTTATCCAACATTGTCATCCACAGTGGTACAGTTTAGTGAATTCTATTTTTTTAATCCTCATTTTAAATAAGAAACATACTTTACATCTGTACAAAGTGTATATGTTGAATGATTATATATGTGTGCTTATATACTATATTATATATATGTATAATTTTATGAAAGGATACCTACCCTTGTTACATACAATTCACTGTGATACTGGCTATTTTACTTGTAGTCCATTCTTTGTATTCTAACAATATCATTTTTTAAAGGCCAGAACTCATCCACTGAAGTTATTTCAGGTGGTTATTAGCGCAGACTCTGCCCTCACAACCTCAATCAACCCATCTTTCCTGTTGTCCTGGTATTACCCCATGACTACTGGCATCTGGGTTCCCCCCACACACTCTCCACACCCCAAACACAGGAACCAATTCAACAGTCTTCAGTCTCAGCAGGGGGTTCTCATGGTTTGTTGTTTAGATTTTGTTTTTGTTTTGTTTTTTTTCATTCTCCCTTACATAGTTTTCCAGGGTTGATTTTGGGAGCTGAAGCCAGCAGCCCAAGCTTAATTGCCATCTTGGTAGCTATCGGTAAGACACTAAATCTGTAAATAATTTGACAGTTGGCATCTTTACAATATTCTGTTAGTCATCGATGAATATGGTACACTGCTCTATTTATTTGGAATTTCTTTTATCTGAATCTAACAGGAAACTTTTACAGTTGCCTCCAGAAACATCGGTACATTTTTGATAGGCTTCTTCTTAGGCAATTTGGGGAATTTGTTGCTTGTGTGCATGGGATATTTTCTATTACATGTTCTAATTGGTTAGTGCTTTTGGTGGCAAGGCTTTTAATTTTGCTCTCGCTATCTTCATACAACATTTTTCTGAAGTCACTTATTCATTTGACTATTCTGTTTGCTTATCCCTTGAATTTTCTTGGTAGATGATCACATTGTCACCAAATATATCTTTCTTTTCATTATTCATATCTCTTATTTATTTTGATGTCCATAGCTCTGGCTTTGTGTTCCAATGCAGTTTTGACAGTAGAGGAGAATAGCATACATTTTTGTCCTGTCCCTGACTCTAGTGGGAATTCTTCTAACATTTCACATTTAAGTATGTTTGCTAAAACTTCAGAAAATTGAAAAGTTTTTAGCATGAACTTCTGTTGAATTCCTTTCAGAGGCTGTTTATGTACCCATTGACATAATCAAATATTTTTTCTCCTCTAACTTGTAAGCGAGAAATTATAATTGAAAGTAATTTTCTATTGTTAAATCATATTTTCATTCCTTGGGCACAAAGTGTGGGTTCATTTAATTCATTGCTATGTTTAATATGTTATTAAATTATTAAGGATATTTGCTATTATGTGAGTGAGCTTGGCCTAAGTGTTCTTTTCGTGGAGCTTTGCTGAATTGTTCTTTTAATTGGGTGTCCTCATCTGATCTTTGAATCAAGAAGAGCTAGACTGGAAAAATGAACAGAATAACTGCCCATCTTTTTTTATTCTTTGGAAGAGTTTACATAAGATGGCAATTTATTTTCTACCATTTCATAGTATTGACTTCCAAAATTGCCTTGTCCTGGAACATTTGGGGATAACTTGGTCTTTGAATACAGTTTCAGTTTGTATTGTTTGATTAGAGTTTTCTATTTCTTTATGAACCAATTTGAGCATTTATTGTTTCTAAAAGGTGGTAAATTTCTCTTAGGATTTAGAATTTAATGGCATTATATTTATAATAAAAATTTTTCATTAGAAAAATTCTCAAACATATACAGTAGTAGAGAGAATAGTGTAATGAATGTGAAATACCTGACACTCAGCATCAACAATCATCAGTACATGGCAATTTGGTTCCAATTATGTCTCCACTCACCCCCCCATCTCTGCCACTGGAGTAATGGGAAGCAAATTCTAGAAATTATACAATTTCATCTCTAGGTATTTCAATATGCATTTCCAAAATATAAGGACAGAAACCCAATACAATTATTATTTCTAAAAAATTTAAGTGTCATTAATATCAAATGTCCAGTTATTTTTCATATTTACCTGATGATCTTATACTTTCTAAAAATTTTAATTCTGTGTACAATTATGGTCTACATTATGATTGTTATGTTCCTTAAGTCTTTTTAAATCTATAGGTTTCCCCTCACATCTCTTCTTTTTCCTTGCTTTTTTTTGGGGGGGGGGAGGTTGGGAAAAAAGGTCTTTTGTTCTATCTGGCATCCCATAGTGTAGATTTTGCTGAATGACACTGTGGTGTCCTATAGCATATTCTTCACCCCATATATTTCTTTAAATTGGTCCTTAGAGGTAGAAGCTAGATTAGATTAGGTTACTTATTTTTCTTGTTTTGTTTGCTTTTAGATAAATGGATAAATCTCACCAAGGATGACTTCAGTTTACAGTGGCCACTTCAGGGAATATTTGAGCTAACTAAAATAGTACATTTGAGAGGTAAACTTGAGAAGAGACGTTCCCAGACTCCACAGATGGAGTGGGGGCATTTTATATTGGTGTTCAGACGATTCTCAAAGGCAAAATGACTGTAAAACAGCCTGTTAAAAATATTCCTTAAAGCACACAAATGAGCAGCTAAAAATATCTTGTTACTAGTCCTACTGCTCCTCCTTATAGTCCCTCAGATCTCTTTTATCAACTCCCCTTTCTATGTGATCCCCCAAAGCCTGTAGGCCAGTTGTCACCCAAAAAAATAGACCATTTCCGGAGCCCAGCATACCAGCCACCACTGAGTTTAAATTCTGGACCAGGGCTGAACATTTATAAAATTAAAGATTTCCCGGGCCCCAAGAAAGTTAAGACTAAATTCATAGAAGAAATTAAAATCCTGATTGGAGCATATGACCTAGGGCTCCCAGACTTATATCAGCTAGTCCACATATTAATAAGTCCATCAGAAGCTTTAAAAAGAATGGAATTGGCTCACTTAACTGTGGGAATTAGCAAGTATGAATTCTGTAGTACAGGCCACAAGCTGGGGACTCCAATAAAGTTTCTGATGAATTTCCCAGAGGAACCTGGCTGGCTGAGGTAGAGATGGAAATTCTCCCTTCAGACTGCTGAAATCATCACTTCTGTTTTTAAAGCCTTCAACCTGATTGGATAAGACATCTCTCATTGTTGAAGGAATCTCCTTTGTTGATTTAGATGTAATCAGCCATAGATGCAACCAATTTACTGATGATTTAAGTCTACAAATATCCTCAAAGTTACAATCAGGCCAGTGCTTGCTTGACCAAACAACTGGACACCATAACTCTGCCAAGTTGATACAGTTTTACCATCCACTTTCCCCAACAGCCTCAAAACAATTCAGAGTTTTCCCCAACTTGTAACCAAAAGACAACTTAGAGGATCTGGGGACTTGCTGGCTATTGCCACCAGTGGGTCCGAAATTTCTCTCAATTGGCTGCTCCTTTCTATGAATTAACTAAAACCTCAGCAACCAAACTCTTACAATGGGAAGAATGACATGAATTGGCTTCTATCCAGTTAAAAGAAGGCTTAATACAACTTGCAATCTTAGGTTTGCCTAACTACAGTCTACTGTTTTTCACTATTTGGGTATTCTCATTCAAAAACTTGGTGGTCAACAGAGACCCATAGCTGACTACAGTCTTCATTTGGATTCAGTAACAAAAGTAGTCCTGGCTTGTTTAAGGACAGTAGTTACTACTATCAAATTAGTTGAAGCCTCAGCTGACTTAGTCCAAGGTCACACCTTGCAATTAGAGGTATCACGTGCAGCCCACCAGCTTTTAATTTTGGGGAAAACTCATCACATATCAGCTAGCAGATTGATTTCTTATGAAATTTCATTGCTATCCCCTTTATGTTTTTTTTTTTAAATTGCATGCCTGCCCTTTTTTTGAGCTGCAATTTCTAATTTATTAGACACCCCCTTTTTTGTCTTCTTTTTAATTCAGTTTTATTGAGATATATTCACATACCATACAATCATCCACAGTGTACAATCAGTTATTCACAGTACCATTGTATAGTTGTGCTTTATCACCACAATCAATTGTTGGACATTTTCATTATTCCAAAAAAAAAATTAAAAAAAATAAGAATAAAAATAAAAGTAAAAAAGGACACCTAAAACATCCCATCCACCTCATCCCACCCTATTTTTAAATTAATTTCTGTCCCTATTTTTCTACTCATCTGTCCATACACTGGATAAAGGGAGTGTGAACCACAGTGTTTTCACATTCACACAGTCACACCATGTAATATACATAGTTATACAGTCATCTTCAAGAATCAAGGCTACTGGGTTTCAGTCCAGCAGTGTGAAGTATTTCCTTATAGCTATTCCAATACTCCAAAAATTACAAAGAGATATCTATATGGCACATGAGAATACCCTCCAGAATAACCTCTCAACTCCATTCGAAATCTCTCAGCCACTGAAACTTTATTTTGTTTCATTTTGCTTCCTCCTTTTGGTCAAGAAGACTTTCTCAATCCCGTGATGCTGGGTCCAATCTCATCCCGGGGAGTCATGTCCTGTATTGCCAGGGAGATTTACCGTCCTGGGGGTCATGTCTCAGGTAGGGCGGAGGGCAGTGATTTTACCTGCTGAGTGGGCTTAGGGAGAGAGAGGCCACATCTGAGCAACAAATGAGGTTCTCTGGGGAGACGCTTAGCCACAATTATAAATAGGCTTAGCCTTGCCTTTGCATAGCAAGCTTTGTAAGGGCAAGCCTCAAAATAGAGGGCTCTGCCCAGTAAATTGGTAGTCCCCAATGCTTGTGAGAATATCAGTAATTCTCCAGGTGGGGAAGTTTAATGTTTCAACATTTTTCCCCAGTTCCTCGCGGGGCCCTGAAAATATATTTTTATACCCTGCCCAAATTACTTTGGGATGTATCGAGGTTTCACATTAACCTGTACAATGCTACCAGATCTTACTTCCTATTTAGTGTTCCATGTAATTATGGTGTTTGAATAAACTGACCATACAAGTTAAATTAAATAGTGTGCTGCAGAAAATATAGATTTTGCACCAAATAAACATCTCTTCCTTTGGTCTAACACAGAAGTTGAGGTTTTAAAACACAGTCAGTATCATCCTTTTCCCTTTAGTCTGGTTTACCTTAATTCTAATCAAGTCCATTTCATTCATATCTCTAATTGAAGTCTGATCTCTTTTACAGTTTCTTTAACATTTGCTGTATGGGGTAATGCTGACATTCATAGCTGCTGAACTCTAGCTCTGAGTCTCAGGTGTTACACAGAGACCCAAAGTTCCAGACACCGACCAGTTTATACAAAAAAGCTCAGATCTCAGAATTTAGAGATAACCATTACAGCTCAGGAATAGATGTGACTGCTGTAAGAGCTTACAGTCCAGGGACCTTTACAATAAGCATTCCCCTGATAACCTGTGCTCTAAGGTTCAATTCTGAGTTTTCACATTATAGTTAGTCCATATTAGTGAGGTGTTATAATGTTTGCCTTTTTGTTTCTGGTGCATTTCACTCAAAATGCTGTCCTCAAAATCCATTCACCTAGTTGCCTGTCTCACAACTTCATTCCTTTTTGCAGTTTCTCAATATTCCATTGTATGCATACACTACAGTTAGCCATTCTCTTCATCAGTCGATGTACCTTTAGGCCACCTCCATCCATTGCAAATCATGAATACTGCCACCATAAACACCAGTGTGCAAATGTCCATTCATGTCCCTGCTCTCAGTTCTTCCAAGTATATACACAATAATGAGGCTGCAGGACCTTATGGCACCCACATACTTAGCTTCTTGTGGAACCACCACACTGTCCTATAGCTAGGCTGCACCATTTTAGTTCCCCACCAACAGTTAATAGGTACATCCCTCTCTCCATATTTTTTCCAGTACTTGTATCCCTCTGTTTATTTCCCCCCCTGCAATCTTATAGAGATATATAGAGAGATATATTATATACCATGCAATCATCCATGGTGTACAATCAATTGTTCACAGTATCATCATATAGTCGTGCATTCATCACCACAATCAGCACTTGAACATATTCCAAAAAATTTTTTTAAAAGAATAATTAAAAGTTAAAAAATACAATTCAATACAATACAATAATAAGGTCAGACAACACCACCACCAAGAATCACATACCCCTCCCTTCTATCCCCCTCTCACAGACATTTAGCTTTGGTATATTGCATTTGTTACATTTAATGGAAGCATATTACAATGTTCCTGTTAACCATAGACTCCAGTTTGCGTTGATTATATTTTTCCCCAATATCATCCCTTTTTCAACACCTTGAAAGGTTGACATTCATTTGTTCTTCCACATTTAACAAAAATTTTTATATTTGTACATTTAGTCACCATCATTGACCACTCTAGGTTTCACTAAGTTATACAGTCCCAGTCTTTATCATCTGTTTTTCCTTCTGGTGTCATACTTGCCCCTAGCCCTCCTCTTTCACCTTTACTCACAGATATCTTTGTTCAGTGTACTTACAGTATTGTGCTACCACCACACAGTTTTATGCTATCCATTTCTGGATCTATACAATCCATCTTATTGACCATTCTATGCTCCTTCAGCATCAAATGCCTGATTTCTACCCTCTTTCTATCTCCTGATAACTTGTGTTCTCAGCTTTTGACTCTCAAAGTTTGCTCATTAATGTTAGTTCATATTTGTGAGACCATACAGTATTTGTCCTTTTGTTTCTGGCTAACTTTGCTCAACATAACGTCCTCAAGGTTCTTGCAAATTATTATATGTTCCATGACTTTGTTCTGTCTTACAACTGCATAATATTCCATCATGTGTATATACCACAGTTTGTTTATCCACTCATCCATTGATGGACATTTGGGCTGCTTCCATCTCTTGGCAATTGTGAATAATGCCACTATAAACATGAGTTTACAAATGTCCATTCATGTATTAGCTTTTGGTTCCTCTGGGTATATACCTAGTAATGGTATTACTGGATCATATGGCAATTCCATACTTGGCTTCCTGAGGAACCACCACACTGCCTGCCAGAGTGGCTGCACCATTCTACATTCCCACCAACAGTGAATAAGTGTGCCTCTTTCTCCACATCCTCTCCAGCACACGTAGTTTTCTGTTTTTTGGATAATGGCTATTCTGGTAGGTTTGAGAAGATATCTGATTGTGGTTTTGATTTGCATTTCCCTGATAGCCAGTGAAGTTGAACATCTTTTCATATGTGTTTGAGACATTTTTATTTCCTCTTCAGAAAAGTGTCTCTCCACATCTTTTGCCCATTTTTTAATTGGGTTGTTTGTCTTTCTGTTGTTGAGTTGTAGGATCTCCTTATATGTTCTGGATATTAAACCCTTATCTTACATACCCTTTTTATTATGTTATTTTGTTATTATTCAACCTATAGAATATTTTTGTATTTACTGGGAAATAAGCAATATACAAAAAGGACATTTTCATGTATGTATGGTTGAGAGGGAGGAAAATAATATTGTATATACAATTAGGCTTTTAAAAAAATTAGTCTGTGGTCCTTAATATTGTTGATCTTAGATTTTTTTAATGTAAGAGCTAGAAGCATTGATGCCCTTTTTAGACTTTCTCTACTCTCATTATCTACAATGGACTTTTTAAACAGATATTTAAAGCTTTTCTTTCTTTTTTAACACTTTTTCTCCTTTATGAAGAATTTTTCCTAAATTGTAAGGGAGTAATGGTATATTTGATGTTTAGATTACATTCAGATACTTGTACTGTGTTTTGTACAATAATGCAGATGTTTTCAAAAATTCTCTGCTGTATTTACCTATGTGTTTTGTTTGTTATATCAATAAATTTCCATATCCATTACTGAAATGTTTTAAACCCTGCAACACTGTTGCCCTTACCTGAAGAAGAAAAAATCTATAACTATGAAATGGTGGTTTATTAGTTATTTTCCCTGAAACCAGAGTTACAGGAAAACCCTTTGACTAACCTATATTTAATATTTTTTGTAGACGGATCTTGTCTTAAGAAAGAAACAGGAAAATATCAGTTGGGGTTATGCAGTAACCACTACTATAGAATTAATTGAAAGTTAACCAAATCAGCAATCTGATTTAAAACCTTTAACTAGAGCCTGTCAACTAGCAAAAGGGAAAACTGTCAATATTTATACTGATAGTAGATATGCATTTGGAGTAGTTTATGATGTTGGAATTTATGGAAACAAAAGGTTTCCTGACCTCATCAGTAACTCCAATAAAAAATGACAAACAAGTAGCTGTACTTTTAGAAGCAATATTATTCCATGAGGAAACAGCCATAATAAAAGTAGAGGCTCACACTTGCAAAACTGAACCAGAGTATAAAGTAAATGCATTAGCTGGTAATTATGTGAAGTGAGCAGCTCAACAAATTAAACCAATGACAAAACTTTTTTTAAATTAAATTCAGTTTTATTGAGATTTATTCACATACCATACAATCATCCATGGTGTAAAATCAACTGTTCATAGTACCATCATATGTAAAAGTAAAAAAGAACATCCAAATCATCCCCCCCATCCTACCCTATTTTTCATTTAGTTTTTGTCCCCATTTTTCTACTCATCCATCCATACACTGGATAAAGGGAGTGTGATCCACAAGGTCTTCACAATCACATTGTCACCCCTTGTAAGCTACATTGTTATACAATCATCTTCAAGAGTCAAGGCTACTGGGCTGGAGTTTGATAGTTTCAGGTGTTTACTTCTAGCTATTCCAATATATTAAAACCTAAAAAGCGTTATCTATATAGTGCATAAGAATGTCCACCAGAGTGACCTCTCAACTCCATTTGAAATCTCTCAGCTACTGAAGCTTATTTCATTTCATTTCACATCCCCCTTTTGGTCAAGAAAATGTTCCCAATACCATGATGCCAGGTCCAGATTCATCCCCGGGAGTCATATCCTGTGTTTCCAGGGAGACTTACACCCCTGGAGTCAGGTTGCATGCATGGGGAAGGATAGTGAGTTCACCTGCTGAGGTGGATTAGCTAGAGAGAGAGGCCACATCTGAGCAACAAAGAGGTACTCGGGGGAGACTCTTAGGCACAATTATAAGCAGGTTTAGCCTCTCCTTTGCAGTAATGAGCTTCATAAGGAAAAGCACCAAGATAGAGTGTTCGGCATACGAAACCGTCAGTCCTCAATGTTTGTGAGGATATCAGCAACAATCCAGGTGAGGAAGTCCAACACTTCAGCATTTTCCCCCAGCTCCTCAGGGAGGCCCTGCAAATATATTTTTATTCACTGTCCAAATTACTTTGGGATGTGTCGCTATTTCACGCTAACCTATACAAACCTACCAGATCTCACTTTCTATTCAAAGTTCCATGTAATTGTGGTGTTTGAACAAACTGACTGTAGAAGTTATATTGTTTAGAAAATATAGATCCTGCACCAAATAAACATCTCTTCCCTTGGTTTCACGTGAAAGTTGAAGTTGCTAAACACAGTCAGTTTCAACCTTTACCCTTTGGCCCGATTTGCACAAGTCTTAACCAGATCTGCTTCATTCATATCTCTAATTGAATTCTGGGCTCCTTTTCAGCTTTTTCTTTTTTTTTTTTTTCATTTTTATTGAGATTGTTCAGATACCATACAATTATCCAAAGATCCAAAGTGTACAATCACTTGCCCCTGGGTACCCTCATACAGCTGTGCATCCATCACACTTAATTTTGGTTCAATTTTTAGAAACTTTTCATTACTCCAGACAAGAAATAAAGTGAAAGATGAAAAAAGAAAAAAAGAAAAGGGAACTCTAATCCTCCCCTATCCCTAACCAACCCCCCTCAATTGTTGACTCGTAGTATTGATATAGTACATTTGTTACTGTTTATGAAAAAATGTTGAAATACTACTAACTGTAGTATATAGTTTGTAATAGGTATATAGTTCTTCCCTATATGCCCCTCTATTATTAACTTCTAATTGTATTGTCATGCATTTGTTCTGGTTCATGGAAGTGATTTCTAGTATTTGTACAGTTGATCATGGACATTGCCCACCATAGGATTCAGTTTTATACATTCCCATCTTTTGACCTCCAACTTTCCTTCTGGTGACATACATGACTCTGAGCTTCCCCTTTCCACCTCATTCACACACCATTCGGCACTGTTTGTTATTCTCACACCTTGCTACCAACACCCCTGTTCATTTCCAAACATTTAAGTTCATCCTAATTGAACATTCTGCTCATACTAAGCAACCACTCCCCATTCTTAAGCCTCGTCCTATATCTTGGTACCTTATATTTCATGTCTATGAGTTTACATATTATAATTAGTTCCTATCAGTGAGACCCTGCAATAATTGTCCTAATGTGTCTGGCTTATTTCACTCAGTATATTGCCCTCGAGGTTTTGTCATCAACCCATTTTTTTTAAATATGGTTTTGTTCACTCACCATACATTCCATCCCAAGTAAATAATCGATGGTTCTCTGCATGGTCATACATTTATGTGTTCACCACCCTCACCACTATCTATATAAGAGCATCTACATTTCTTCCACAAGGCAGGAGGGAGAGTCAAAGAAGGTAGAGAGGAAAAAGAAAGAGGGAAAAAAAAATGACAGCTAGGAAGCAGCAAAAGGAAAAATAACCTTAAATCAAAGTAGAATAAAGAATCAGACAATACCACCAATGTCAAGCGTCTAACATGCCTCCCCTATCCCCCCCTCTTATCTGCATTCACCTTGGTATATCACCTTTGTTACATTAAAGGAAGCATAATACAATGATTCTATTAGTTACAGTCTCTAGTTTATGCTGATTGCATCCCTCCCCCAATGCCTCTCCATTTTTAACACCTTGCAAGGTTGACATTTGCTTGTTCTCTCTTGTAAAAGAACATATTTGTACATTTTATCCCAATTGTTGAATACTCTAGATTTCACCAAGTTACACAGTCCCAGTCGTTATCTTTCCTCCTTTCTTGTGGTGTCTCACATGCTCCCCATCTTTCTCTCTCAACCATATTCATAGTTACCTTTGTTCAGTGTACTTACATTGTTGTGCTACCATCTCCCAAAATTGTATTCCAAACCACACACTCCTGTCTTCTATCCCCCTGCAGTGCTCCCTTTAGTATTTCCTGTAGGGTGGGTGTCTTGTTCACAAAGTCTCTCATTATCTGTTTGTCAGAAAATATTTTGAGCTCTCCCTTATATTTGAAGGACAGCTTTGCTGGATACAGGATTCTTGGTTGGCGGTTTTTCTCTTTCAGTATCTTAAAAATATATCACACCACTTCCTTCTTGCCTCCATGGTTTCTGCTGAGAGATCCGCACATAGTCTTATTAAGCTTCCTTTGTATGTAATGGATCGCTCTTCTCTTGCTGCTTTCAGGATTCTCTCTTTGTCTTTGACATTTGATAATCTGATTACTAAGTGTCTTGGCGTAGGCCTATTCATATCTCTTCTGTTTGGAGTACGCTGTGCTTCTTGGATCTGTAATTTTATGTCTTTCATAAGAGATGGGAAATTTTCATTAATTATTTCCTCTATTATTGCTTCTACCCCCTTTCCCTTCTCTTCTCCTTCTGGGACACCAATGATACATACATTATTGTACTTTGTTTCATCCTTGAGTTCCCAGAGACGTTGCTCATATTTTTTCATTCTTTTCTCCATCTGCTCCTTTGCATGTAGGCTTTCAGGTGTTTTGTTCTCCAGTTCCTGAGTGTTTTCTTCTGCCTCTTGAGATCTGCTGTTGTATGTTTCCATTGTGTCTTTCATCTCTTGTGTTGTGCCTTTCATTTCCATAGATTCTACTAGTTGTTTTTTTGAACTTTTGATTTCTGCCGTATACATGACCAGTGCTTCCTTTACAGCCTCTATCTCTTTTGCAATATCTTCTCTAAACTTTTTGAATTGATTTAGCATTAGTTGTTTAAATTCCTGTATTTCAGTTGAAGTGTACGTTTGTTCCTTTCACTGGGCCATAACTTTGTTTTTCTTAGTGTAGGTTGTAATTTTCTGTTGTCTAGGCATGGTTTCCTTGGTTATCCAAATCGGGTTTTCCCAGACCAGAACAGGCTCAGGTCCCAGAGGGAAGAAATATTCAGTATCTGGTTTCCCTGAGGGTGTGTCTTAGAAAATTGCTCCACCCTTTGATGCCTCGGGTCACTGTGCTTTTCTGCCCAGCAGGTGATGCCTGTCAGCCTATAATTCTTGACTGGTGTGAGGAGGTATGGCCGTGTTCCCCCAGGCTCTGGGGTCTGGTTCTGAATGGAAAGGGCCCCACCCCTTTCCTCCTAGAGAAGACAGACCCCCCAGGGGGAGGTCATTAGCATTTCAATGGTCTCGCTCTCTGCTTGTGCTGTCTCCACCCTTCTCTGCTTCACAGCCCTGGAAACTGAAAATGACTGGGGCTTTCTCCACTGAGCCAAGAAAGAAACAGATAGTCCCCTTCAGACCCAGTCCAAGGCGACCCTCCGGCTCTCCCAGGTCAGTCGTCACTCAAAGCCTCTGTCTGTTTTTTGGGGATTCGTACCTGTAGTGAGCAGTTCACACTCGCTACTTAAAACCCCAGTTGGAGCTCAGCTGAGCTGTATTCGCTTGCTGGGAGAGAGCTTCTCTCTGGCACCACGAGGCTTTGCAGCTCAAGCTATGGGGGAGGGGGTCTCACGACTTGGATCCGCAGGTTTTACTTACAGATTTTATGCTGTGTTCTCGGGCATTCCTCCCAATTCAGGTTGGTGTATGATGAGTGGATGGTCTCGTTTGTCCCCCCGCAGTTATTCTGGATTATTTACTAGTTGTTTCTGGTTTTTTGTAGTTGTTCCAGGGGGACTACTTAGCTTCCACTCCTCTCTATGCCGCCCCACCTGGGGAATCTCAGCTTTTTCTTTTTTTAAAAACAGTTGCTGTATACACTAATACTGACATTCATATCTGTCGAGCTCTAGCTCTGAGTTTCAGGTGTCACATAGATATCCAAAGTTCCAGAGACTGACCAGGTTATACACAAGAGCTCAGCGTTTCAGAATTTGGAGATAGCCATTACAATTCAGGAATAGATGTGACTGCTATAAGATCTTACAATCTAGGGACCATTACAATAATCATTCCCCTGATAGGCTGTGCTCTAAGATTCAACTCTGAGTTTACACATTGTTGTTAGTCCATATTGGTGAGACATTATAGTGTTTGCCTTTGTTTCTGGCATACATCACTCAAAATGAACAGCAAAACTTTTTATCATGAACAAAGTCCCTCAAAAAACCAGTCATAAAGAACTGGCAGAAAACAAAACCACTGTAAAAGAATTTGCTAAATATCAATTATTAGCTTCTGAATTTGAAAAAGATGGTTGGTGACAAAAAGAATATAAGATAAATCCTAACAGATTTTGGGAAGGCCTGGATGGCCATCTGGTTACCCCAGAATCATTAGAAGAACCTCTAACCAGAAGCCTCCATGAAATGACCCATCATGAATTCCAAAAAATGAAAGAAGTCATCGTGGTGGGGAAAGTTTGATAAGGTTGCCAGAAAAAAAAAAATCATGCTACATCTGGCTCACTCATAATCCAGGTAGAACTATTCAAGTGGCACCTGGAAAGTCAGATTCCTGCCACAGGGCCATTTGAGCACTGGCAGATGGATTTTATTCAACTATTCAGATCCATGATATATAGCTATGTTTTGGTAATGATCTGTATATTCTCTGGATGGGGTGAAGTATTCCCCTATCAGAAGGCAGATGCAACTACATTAGCTAAGAAACTGTTAGAAAAAATTTTCCCACTTGAGGAGTTCTGCAATAGCAGAACTCATTTCACTGGTCAAATAATTAAAGAACTTTGCCAAGCCATTCCCATTTTCGACACTTACACTGCTCTTACCATCCTCAGTCCTCTGGTAAGGTTGAAAGAATAAATGGTATACTAAAATTAAAACTTCCAAAATTATCAGAGTCTCTAGACTTAACCTGGCCAAGAGTTCTGCCACTGGCATTAATGGCTCTAAGAGCTACCACATCTGGCAAACACTATTTGATTCCATATGAAATCATCACTGGGTGTCCTATGGAACTGGGTGGCAGGATTTCCTCAAGTTACCGCAACATAGACAAACAAGACATTCTCCAATATTGTAAATGATTGATGGAATATTTTCAAAGTTATATTCAACAGGTCCAAAAGGCTTTTAGAGATCCTCCATTGCCACTGAAGAACTTGCCCCACAATCTACAACCTGCTAACTTTGTATTTTGGAAAAGACATCCAATAAAAATCTGTCTTGAGGACCTTATCATATTTTGTTAACTTCTCACACTGCTATTAAATTGCAGGCAATACAGTCTTGGATACATATCTCTCAGTTAAAATAGGAAGCATTCTTGGTCGTTGCAGCCAGCAGGAGGGGCAGACATCCACAAGGTCTTTCAGCTGTTGCTTTGTGATGGGCAATTGGAATTGCTGTGCCAGCTTCCTCAGAGTCTGGTTTCCTCTGTGTCTTGTTTTCCTATGTAGCATTCAGCACCCTCTTTTGATGTTGGCTCCAGGCTATGAACTTTTGCTATAGCATCTGCTTCAATATTTCCAGGTAGAGTTAGTGAAAATAGTGCATCTTCTGGCCATCCATACAGCCCTTAATTCAGCCCATTGGCTGCTTTGCATAGTCCCAGTTTTTTCACCATATAGTGTCCGTCATGTCTACTGCCATCCAGGTGGCAGGCTGCCCATGTGCTGATCCATCAATATACCAGGCAGACTCAGGTATACTGCCACATCTGTCAGCGGTGGGCACAGAAGCAGCCACCTCAGGAGGATCAGCAGGGAGGGGCAAGAATTGCTCTTCCACATAGGGAACTTGTCCCAGAATATCATGGATTTCTGCCCTTAAGGGGCTGTTGTTAAAGACGCTGCATTGCAGCAGATAGGCTTTGGGTTTTATCAGAGCCCTCAGCTGAGCACTCCCTGAATGCAGTTTATTTGCTGTGTTTTTTATCCACCCCTGTATGGGGATGGCAGTGTGCAATGACACAGGGCATCTTTGGGTTAGTCCTTCAACTTGTAGCAGGGCATTATAGGCAGTACACAGCTGTTTTCCTAAGGAACTGTACTGCAGTTTGGCTCCTTTCCAGAGCTAAGACCAAAAGCCTATGGGAACTTGCTTTGCCTGTTGCCTTTGTCACAAGCCCCACCCAGAGCCAGTATCAGTACTAACCACAGCTAGTTCACAAGGTACATCTGGTCTACCTCCTGTAAAGCCTGAGCCTGTGCAGTAGCCCATTTGGCTTTTTCAAAATCACCCTGCTATGAAACCTCCCATTCCCATGTTTTTCTTTTCCTAACTAGGACATACAGAGGTTTTATAATCTGCACTAAATGGGGTATAAATGATCTCCAATAACCCAACAAACCAAGGAAAGCCATGAGCTATTTAGGAGTATGTGGAGTGGGGTAATTGTGCACTTTTATCAACAACAGCAGAGGGAATAGTCTTAGCATTAGTTTCCAATTCTGCAGGAGAGTTACCTGTCAACAGAACATCATCAATATAATGAAAGAGAGTGATCTTTGCCAGAGTTTTCCACATTTTTAGATCTTGAGCTTCCAAACCATGGCAAATAGTGGAACCATGAAGATATCCTTGTGGTAGCATGGCAAATGTCCATTGTTGTCTGTCCCACATGAGAATGCAGGCTGGCTGAGATATAATAACAGTGCTAGCAAGGTCTTACACAAAATGAAACTGGCCTAATTGCATACTTATGTCCTGTAAGAAAGTAGTTAGATTTGGTACAGCTGCAAACAAAGGAGGAGTTACTTTGTTAAGCTCTCTATAAGCAATAGTCATTTGCCAGGTTTCATCAAATTTTTTTTTTTTTTTTTTGGCTTTTATAAAAGGGGGTTTATTTGGTTACACAGTTACAGTCTTAAGGCCATAAAGTGTCCAAGGTAATGCATCAACAATTGGGTGCCTTCACTGGAGGATGGCCAATGGTGTCCAGAAAACCTCTGTTAGCTGGGACATCAATTTTTCTTAATCACCAGACTGAACTATTAAGTGGGCTGTCAGTGGGGATTATAATGCCCACTCTCTCTAATTCCTTGATGGTAGCAGTAATTTCTTGGTGTCCCCCTAGCAACTTATATTGATGCACTGCTTCTGTGCATCTGAGGGAGGGTACCTTTACCAGTTACCACTTAGCCTGTCCTCTTTGGATGGTTTTGGCCACTCAGCAGTGGAGATGGAATTCACCTACAGTAGTTTGCACAGTAATACCTTGCAAAATAACAATTCCAAATATATATTCTGGAATAGGATATGTGCACTGTGTGCTTTTGAGGTGGTAGCTGGCCAATTTGCATTAGTAATTGTGTTGCTTTAATACTTTGTTCTGTATGTCCAGTGATGGCTAGTGTAGACCCTCCAGGCCATGGCTGTTTTCCATATATTGGGGTGCATTTTGCTCCAGTATTCACTAGTGCTGAAACTTTATGTTCATTAGTGGAGGACCAGAAAATAGTTAACTCAATATGTGGCCTCTGATCCTCAGTGTCCCCATGTATAGCTTTTATTTGGGGACCTTGGCCCATCCCCTGTGTGAGGGGGAAAGGGGCTTGTCATGCCTCCTTGGCAGGGGGAGTGGGGAGCTCATTATACTGTAAATGCCAAGTTTTTCAGTCAGAGATCATTTCTCCATCTGGTGATCTGGTTCTAAATTTGGTGTAAATCTGCCTTTTAGGTAACTTACTCCGTAAACTTTCCAGCACAGGGCTCAGCTGTCTATCAATATCTTCAATTTTAGTGCCGGCAGCTATTAGGTCAGCCCACATCTGTCTGTGTGACACATGGCTCATAGCCCAGACTCCAGCCCCTTTTCACTTTAGGCATTCAGATTCTCCTAGATCTGCTACTACTTGGGCAGCCCTGGAGATGGGTTGCCCTGCCAATGTGCTATGAATGGGCACCAGTGTCCCATACCATTGATTTAGGGCACTTTGTAAGATTGCGTTTTTTATGCCCCTGGTGAAAGTTTCGTTATCTGGTCCCACAAAGTTAACGGTATAAACTGCATGTTTCGTTCCTGCCCCCATTAGTATATCTTCTAATTCATCAAGCATGCTCCAATGGTGGGTGATCTGGGGCATGTCCCCCATATTGGACCAAGTTCTTTACAATGAGTCAGCAGCCAATTTAGCAGTGATCTGGACTCAGGTCAGGTGGCTAAGGAATATATACATTGGCAGAGGGAAGGGTGAATGGTAATAGAGGCCCATTTGCTTATTTCATGTCCTGAAAGCAATTTGGTAAAATTTCTTTAGGATTTTGCCTGTATTGATTCCCAATTTCCTGTAACTCAGTGGTAGTATAATCCCACAATGTAACCAGCACCTTTGGATCAGGATGTGTTGCTGGGGCAGTGGCAGCTGCAGTGCCATCCCATCCCCGCCTGGGGATCAGGGTGTTGTATTTGCCCCTTTTTGATCTTTTGTTGGAACAGAAGATGAACATGCTTACTTTCCTCAATTTCAGATTCCCAGTCAGATGGGCACTCATCCTCATCTGAATGAAAAATCGACAGGGTCCCACACTTGGGATCCCAGTCAGAAGTCATGATACACCTCACTTGCCCTTTGAGCAGCTTGCATGCTCTCACTGTAGCATACAGGCATGCTAATATTTCTAACCTTTCATCTTCATGGTGCAGCCTCTCATTTAATGCATCCTTCAGATCTGCTTGGGCTATCTATATGTCTCTTTCTAACTTAAGTTCCCCTTTTAGGCAGCAAATCTCAGCTTTGACTGCCAGAGCCTTTCCCATGGCTGAGTGCACAGCTCCTCACAGAAGCCATGCAACAGCCACTGCGGCCTGATGGCTCTCCTTTTCCTTATGAAATCCTAACCATTCTATGGCCTGATGCAGGAGAAACAGCAACCCAGCCATGGAGTTCTGGGCACTGCCATAGTACCTTGGTGGCCCCCACTCATCCAGGAGGGCTGCCACCCCTCCCCATATGGATGTTTCAGGCCATCCCAAGACCCCCAGTTCTCATCATATCCATTACAGCCAGTGGTTCCTTGGTCTCCCACCTGGCAAGCCAGATGTTCCACCCAGATTAGCCCAAGACCAAAGAACACACCTGACATAGATTTACCCATGAGTTTAATTCGGGACTTACAGAAGACATCTTAATGGCAGCGGATCAGGGGAGTGAAGTCAGTGATCTGCCATTCAGCAGAGAGGGAGGCATGTCAATGGTGGGGATGCTTATAAAGGTTTGTGACAACAGAGTTTCTCGAGAGATTTGGTTACAATAAGGTCTTGCGAGATTTGGTTACTGTGATTAGGGGAGGGAAGTTTTAACGCATCCCCCCATTGGGGGGATCCTGTTGTCTGCTCATGTAGGTGGCTGCGTGTATCTCAGTAGTGGAGGAGAGGGCAGGGCCCAGGCCCTGGGGCCTCACAAGTGGCTTTATCAATAAGATGAAGCTTTTTTTTTCCTTTTTAAACAATGTTAATTTTATTTAATTTGTTCTGAAAAGAGAAATGTGGAAATACTGTAGAATTTTTAACAACAAATTTATAGTTACAAAGTAGATGATAAAAAATGCATGTAGCATTTATAATGGAAAGAAATTGAAGTTATTGAAGCCATTCAGGAATAGCAAACAGATGAACAATAATAAATATAGTCTATTCTTAATTACATACAATTCACCTTAAAGTTATTCCTCAGGTAAAATTTTTATTGAGAAAAAGTATTCTTTTTATTACAAAGAACTACATGTTCATCTCAGAAAAATTAGGAAATGCAGATAAGCAAAAAACTAGGGCGCTGATGGCAAAAAATCTACCATCCTATCATCCAAGATAACCTCATGATTAGCTTCCTAATAATTTCTCTAGACCTTTTTCTGTCCAAATATACTTTAAAAAAAGTTGGGATCACATTTTAAACTGTTTTGTAATTCCTTTTTTCATTTTGATATCAGAAATATCTTTATATGTCAAAAATAGTATTTTAATGATTCATATTCTTCCATGATATGAATCATTCCCAGAGGAATTAAAACCTGTCTAGAAACAAATTTGTTATTATTAGTTTTTTTAATTTTTTTCCTTTTTTTTAATTGAGATTGTTCACATACCATACAATTATCCAGAGATCCAAAGTGCACAATCACTTGCCCATGGTACCAACATACAGCTGTGCATCCATCACCACAGTTAGTTTACTTTTTCAATTTTAAGAACATTTTCATTACTCCAGAAAATATTGAAATAAAGTCACACACAAAAAAGGAAATTCAAATCTTCCCATACCCCTAACCACCCCCCTCCATTATTGATTCATAGTATTGGTATAGTACATTTGTTACTGTTGATGAAAGAATGTTAAAATACTACTAACGGTAGCATACAGTTTGCAATAGGTACATATTTTTTCCTATATGCCCATCTATTATTAACTTCTAGTTATGGTGCCATATGTTTGTTCTGGTTCATGAGGGAGATTTCTAATATTTGTACAGTTAATCACAGACATTGTCCACCACAAGATTCACCGTTTTATACATTCCCATCTTTTAACCTCCAACTTTCCTTCTGGTGACATATGTGACTCAGAGCTTCCCCTTTCCACCTCATTCACACACCATTCAGCACTGTTAGTTATTCTCACAACGTGCTACCATCACCTTTGTCCATTTCCAAACGTTAAAGTTCACCCTAGTTGAACATTCTGCTCATAATAAGCAACCACTCCCCATTCTTTCGCCTTGTTCTATATCCTGGTAACTTATATTTCATGTCTATGAGTTTACATATTATAATTAGTTCATATCAGTGAGACCATGCAATATTTGTCCTCATGTGTCTGTCTTATTTCACTCAATATAGTACCCTCAAGGTTTCTTCATCAACCCACTTTTTAAGGCAGTTTTGTTCACACACCATACATTCCATCCTAAGTAAACCAATCGTTGGTTCCCTGTATAGTCACATATTTATGTATTTGCCATCATCACCACTATCTGTATAAGGACATCTCCATTTCTTCCACAAAGGAGGAGAAAGAGTCAAAGAAGGTAGAGAGAGGAGAAAAAGAAAAAAAAAAAATGACAGCTAGGAAGCAACAAAAGGAAAGATAGCATTAACCTAAAGTAGAATAAAGAGTCAGGCAATATCACCAACGCCAAGAGTCCCATACCCTTCCCCTATGTCCCCCCACATATGCATTTAGCTTTGGTTTATTGCCTATGTTATATTAAAGGAAGCATCATGCAATGTTTCTGTTAAATGTAGCCTCTAGTTTGCATTGATTGTGTTTCCCCCCAATCCCACCCTATTTTTAACACCTTGCAATGTTGACATTCATTTGTTCGCCCTCATGTAAAAACATATTTGTACCTTTTATCACAATTGTTGAGCACTCTAGGTTTCACTGAGTTATACAGTCCCAGTCTTTATTTTTCCTCTTTCCTTCTGTGTCCCACATGCTCCTAACCTTCCTCTTTCAACCATACTCACAGTCATCTTTGTTCAGTGTACTTACATTGCTGTGCTACTATCTCCCAAAATTATGTTCCAAACCCCTTACTCCTATCTTTTTTTTAATTAAAAATTTAATTTTCCTGTGTATTTCTTCATTCCCAAAATAATTGGATGCATTATAGAAATGTAAGTAAGCAGTGCATGGGGTCACTCAGGTTGTGTCAAACAATGTTAAAATAAATTGCACTTGGAAAGTTATCACTTCTATGTGAATATGTTATATTCCACAATTTTTTAAAAAGTCATTAGTACAAAAGTTTGTCAAACTGGTTGATAGTGTTCTGTATACTGAGGAGCTGCTTGGCTGAATCTTTCACCTTTACTGAAACAGCAGCCCTTCTACTTTTGCAGAGTTGGAGAGAAGTGGTTCTCAACCCTGGCTATCCATTAGAATCACTAGCAAACACTACGAAAGTACCATTTACACAGGAATCTTAGAGTGGCTGGGCCCTGGCTGATTCTAGAGGGCAGCTGGGGATGAACCCTACCGCCACAGCATATTCAGAGCTTTCCCTCAGAAACCAGCCTCATTTCATCCTCAGGGCCACCCCATGAAACAGTCAGGGATTTTTGCTCCTATTTTATTGTCATAAAAGAATGAAAATGCTCAAGTCCAAAGAGGTGAACAGACTAACCAAAAATTAGTGAGAGGAAGTTAGCCGTGCAGTGTGCACTGAGATTGTAGCATTATGTTGACCCATTCAGCTCTTAACCATCAGCTTTCTTTATAGTTGAGGGAAGGAGTGAATCAGACCCATGTGGCCTAGTGCATATCTTCAGAGGAGGGTGGCCAGGGCAGGGGTGGCGCATGATGGGCAAACCAGCCAAGGAGCTGTGCCGTGGCTGCCCTGCTCCAGAAGCTGCAGCTTCAGGAGGACCTCTGGCTTTCTGTAGACTCACACACCTTCCAGATAGGGACCACCTAGTCCAGTGTCCTCATTTTTTTGGAGAAGAAATCAGAAGTCCAGAGGGGTGGTGTAAAGTCCCCAGTGAGACCCGCATCCACGTCACCTGGCCCTGTCCTGAGCATTCTCCATGATTCCAGTTCTCCTGTCTTTAAATGGATCTCAAACCTTGCTGGATTCCATGGCCAGGGAGCAGAGGACAAGCTTTCCCAGAAGGCAGAATTGGGTTGGCTCTGTTCTCTGGATCAACATGGCCTTCCTCACATCCCAAACCACTCCTTGGCAACATGCCTCCTTGCTGACAGATGCTGGAAGAGTCTGCTACTCCCCCAACTACCTCCCAATCCCCTTCCACCCACCCCCTGGCCATGTTTCCCAGAATGATGCAGATTGCACCCAGTTTCATTGCTTTGGTCTTGTAAAGCCTTGCTTGTAACATTCTGGTTGCTTCCATTCTTTGAATTTCCATGGATCTATCAACATGTTGCTGGAACTGGGTGCTTTGCCACTTACCACCACCTGCCCAGGTGAGAGGTAACCAGCAAACTCCTATGCAAGGAAGGAGTGGTTTTTCTGGCACCCACATTAGGCTGTTGGCTGAACCCAGGATCTTCTTTTTCCTGGTGCAAGGATAGGTTTTAATCTCCTAGGCAGGGAAAGACCACATTTCAGCTTTTTCCAGACTCTTTGTTACCTTTCTGAGAGCTGAGAATGTATTTCTCATCTCTGATCCCCAAGTCATTAAGTAGCTCACAGCAGATTTGTCATCCTGAAACTGTTGAACTGCAATTCAGTAGCCTTGATTCTTGAAGGCAACTGTATAACTATATAGCTTATATGGTGTGACTGTGTGATTGTGAAAACCTTGTGGCTCATGCTCCCTTTGTCCAGTGTATGGACAGATGAGTAGAAAAAAGGGGGACAAAAAGTAAATGAATAATAGGGGGGAAAAAGGAGTATGAGATGTTTTGGGTGTTCTTTTTTACTTTTATTTTAATTTTTATTCTTATTTTTTGAAGCAGTGAAAATGTTTAAAAAAATTGTGGTGATACTGTGAACAATTGATCATATATTTTGGATGATTGTATGGTATGTGAATATATCACAATAAAATTGCATTAAAAATTAGTGATATAGTTTTGTAAGGGCAGATATTCTCCAGTTTATGCCTCCTAAGGGCACCCTGCTTTCTTCTCTTTCACTTAAGTTTATTGAATGTCTAGTCAGGGGACTTTGGGTCATAGTTGATCCTTTCATAACCCCCCAAAAATTGGGCTCTCTGATGGCACATCTCAGCATACTGTCAGAATCAAAGAAACACCATTCTGATATCTTAAAAATTAATTTTTTTTTACTGAAACCTCCCTAAAAGGCAACAAAGGGGAGCACAGTAAAACATCCAACAGATTTTTCTTCACCTATCTTTTCCCCAAAATTTTTCTAGAAGCTTCTCAAAAATTTCTTCTCTCTTGATCTTACCTGGTACTATCCATTACTCTATCTTCTCTTCCCTCACTTTCAACTTCCCAGTTATTTTTGTTGTTCTTTAGTGTCTCAGGTACTTTCTAATGTAAATCAATCCAGACGTTCTCTACTCTTTCGATTCTGCAGGTTTACTCATTACCTCTTAAGCGCAACTAAAACCCAGGCCAACAAATTAACTTTCTTCTAGGGAAGCAGGGGGAGTTGGGATTGGGGGAGGTAGGGAGCTGGGGCAGAGAGAAAATGTGGTGAATTATATAGTGTTCCAGTCAGGATTAGGTTTGACTGCATGTCATGGAAACTCAAATTTCAGAGGCTTAAATGAGAAACTCAGAGGCAGTCCAGGGCTGGTATGGCAGCTCCATGGTTGTTGTCTTTTATTTTTAATTCTGTGGTCACAAAATGGTGCCTGTAGCTCCAGCCATCATTTACATGATTCAGGCATGTAAAATGGTTCTTTCACCAGCTCTGCAAGGGCCATGAGGCTTCACTCTGTAACGACCCCACTGCTCCTTCTCTATAGAAAGGTTGCTGGCATCTAGGACACCTCTGTCACATGGGAAGGCCCATGGCCATGGGTTTCATTGCTTTCAGCTTCTGGTTTCAGTGGCTTCCTCTCTCAGCTTCTGTAGGTGTGTCCTTGTCTCTCAGCTTCTCCGGGGACTTCTCTGAGCTCTCTGGCCTCTTACTCCTGTCTTTTCCTTTCTGTCTGTAGTGCTCCCTTTAGTGTTTCCTATAGAACAGGTATCTAGTTCACAAACTCTGTCATTGTCTGTTTCTCAGAGAATATTTTAAGCTCTCCCTCATATTTGAAAGACAGTTTTGCTGGATATAGGATTCTTGGTTGGTGGTTTTTTCTCTTTAAGTATCTTAAATATATCACCCCACTTACTTCTTGCCTCCATGGTTTCTATTGAGAAATCCACACATAGTCCTATCAAGCTTCCTTTGTATGTGATGGATTACTTTTCTCTTGCTGCTTTCAAGATTCTCTTTTTATCTTTCACATTTGATAATCTGATTATTAAATGTCTTGGTGTAGACCTCTTCAGATCTATTCTGTTTGGGGTACGCTGCAATTCTTGGATCCATAATTTTATGTCTTTCATAAGAGATGGGATTACTTCCTCATTGATTACTTCCTCTATTGTTGCTTCTGCCCCTTTTCCCTTCTCTTCTCCTTCTGGGACACCAATGACACACACATTCCTGCATTTCATTTTGTTCTTAAGTTTCCAGAGATGTTGCTCATATTTTTCCATTCTTTTCTCTCTCTGTTCTTTTGTGTGTAGGCTTTCAGGTGCCTTGTTCTCCAGTTCCTGAGTGTTTTCCTCTGCCTCTTGAGATCTGCTGTTGTATGTCTCCATTGTGACCTTCATCTCGTGTGTTGTGCCTGTCATTTCCATAGATTCTGTCACTTGTTTTTTCGAACTTTCGATTTCTACCTTATGTACACCCAGTGTTTTCATATTCACTTCATCTCTTTTTCCATATCTTCCCTAAACATTCTGAATTGATCCAGAATTAGTTGTTCAAATTCCTGTATCTCAGTTGAAGTGTAAGTCTGTTTCTTTGAATGGGCCATAACTTCGCCCCTCCTAGTGTAGGTTTTAGTTTTCTGTTGTCTAGGCATCTGGTCTCCTTGGTTACCCCAGTCAGGTTTTCCCAGACCAGAATGGGCTCGGGTCTCAGAAGGAGGGAATAGTATCCACTTTCCCTGAGGATGTCTTAGAAGATAGGTATACCGTGTGAGGCCTCAAGTCACTGTGCTTTTCTGCCCAACAGGTGGCACCTCTCAACCTGTAATTCCAGACTGGTGTAAGGAGGTGTGGTGTGTGGCTGTTTTCCCCCAGACTCTGGGGTCTGGTTCTGAATGGAGGTGGGTAGTAGAGCTTGGCACCACCTCTTTCCTCTTAGGGAAGATATAGCCCCTGGGGGAAGTTCATTTGCATTTGAATAGTCTCTGGCTCTGCTATCTCCACCCTTGTCTGGGTCTGAGCACTGGGAATTGAAAATGGCTGAGGCTTTCTCCATTAAGCCTAAGAAGGGACAGAAAGCCCCCTTTCAGGGTCAGTCTGTGGCCCCCCTCAGTTTCACCCATTGGCCAGAGACAGCACCAAGTCCTCTGGGCTCCCCCTCCCTCCCAGAGAGGTCCTTCAGCTCTCCAAGGTCAGTCATCAAAGCCTCTGTCTGCTTGTTGGGGTTTCATAGCTTGTATTGAGCATGTGCTAATTAACACCCCAGTTAGAGCTCAGCTAAGCTATATTCATTTCCTTGGAGAGTGCTGCTTTCTAGCACAGTGAGGCTTTGCAGTTTGGGAGAGTGCTGCTCTCTAGCACAGGGGGCTTTGCATTTTTGAGAGTGCTGCTCTCTAGCACCATGAGGCTTTGCAGCTCAGGCCATGGGGGGAGGGGGCTCCTGGCTTGGATTCACGGTTTTTACTTACAGATTTTATGCTGCAGTCTCGGGCATTCCTCCCAATTCAGGTTGGTTTATGATGAGTGGATAGTCATGTTTGTCCCCCTGCAGTTATTCCAGATTATTTTCTAGTTGTTCCTGGCTGTTTATTAGTTGTTCCAGGGGGACTAACTAACTTCCACTCCTCTCTATGCCACCATCTTCTTTCCTTTCAAGATGAAGTTTTTTGATATCTTCTATCTGGAGAAGAAAGGATGATATAAATAACTACAAAAGTTCTCAGTCTCTGACATGAAACACTTTTCAGCACCATGGCTGTAAGCATTTTTCTTGTATGCCATGCTTCCCCAGTACAGGTACTAATGTCTGTGCAGTAGCTCCTTTTCATCTAATAAAGGCATAGACCCAATGCTGCTCGCCTGGGTCTGAGATGAAGTGAGGGGCTTTATAAACCAGAGCCTGAGGTGATAGCAGCAGTGGATGAGGAGGTAGAGGCACAGCAGAGGAGAAGCTGGCCTGGATGCCATCATTGAGCAGTGGGGAGGGGCTGTCCCAGCAGTGTCCGGAGTCCACACCCATCAGTGCCTGAGCCTAGTGACCTCTGGAATGTTCTCACTCTGTCTGAACAGTGCCGCACCATGCTCAAGCTACCATCAGCTCCAGCATTATAATCCTTTTTGATTATGCTGGAGCCCTGTTGGTGTGATAGTAAGGTATGGGGGAGTAGGAGAATTCTATACTCATATAATTACATAACAGGTTTTATTGGACCTGTGTCTCTGGGCTGTGATCTTCACATGTGTTTCGCTAGTGGTATAGTGCCCCCACCACCACACCTTAATCCTTTTTCTGGTTGCAACATTCCCGATATATTTCCTTGAATCCCTGACTCCTGATGATTATGTTTTTACTACTGTTAGGTCAAACAGGAAGGCTAGAAGGCTGACATAGGAGGAACTCCCTCCCCACAGCTGAGATGAGACTCTAGCAAAGCCCTTACCCCTGGAGAATAGGACTTTGCTATGGAGAAGGCTCTGGGTGTATTTCACAATGATTACTCTTCTCCTATCCCTGCTGGATCAATGAGGGAATCCTTCTTGGATCTTAACTGTGAGAGTCTGATGGGATTCCTGGAGGTAAGGCCCACAAAATTGCTCCCAAATAGTTTAGTCACTCTTATGGTAGTTCACATTCAGCCTCCAGAAATTCATCAAAATTACCATTTAGATTTTCTTTCTAGTTTATGGTCCAGCAGTGTTTGCTCCAGGCAAGCAGAGCTTAGCTGTAACTCTGCATGTACCTGTCTATCCAGATTTTGGAGTGGTGGTTTGCCCTGCAACATCTGTTCTGTGGTGAGTGTAATAAAAATGGTTGATTTTCAGTTTGTCAAGCATCTTCAGGTGGTAAGAATGGGAGCCTCATTTTCCAAGACCATTACATGTCAAAGCTGAAAGCAGCAGCCATGTACAGATTTTATAGCAGTTGATGTAGGTATTATATATTATATACATATTCTAGCACAATCTACTGTTGCCAACATTTTACCAGTTTAAGTGTAGAAAACTCATCTCCCTTCCATATCCTATTACCCTTCCCATTTATAAATTATATTTATATATTTCTATTTCTATTTATAAATAAATAAATTTATAAATTACCCATTTGTAAGGTTTGTCTTAAATATTTTTATATATACATTTAAAGTTACATCAGACATTGTCATAATTTTTTCAACCATCAAACATAATTTAGAAAATTCAAGAATATAAAAAAGTCTACTGTATTTACCCGCATTTTTGCTTACCATGTTTTCTTCCTTCCTGATGTTCCAAGGTTTTGTCTTTTATCATTTCCTTTCTGTTTAGTAAAGTTCCTTAAGCTATTCTTTTAGAGTAGATCTCCTGCCAACAAATACTATTAGTTTTCCTCCATGTGAGAATGTTGTAATTTCCTCCTTCATTCGTGAAGGATAATTTTACTGTATATAGGATTCTGGATTGATAGCTGTTTAATCTTAGCACTCATAGAATATTGTGCCTACTTCCTTCTGACATTTATGGTTTATGTTTAAAAATCAGCTGTCATTTGAATTGTATTCCCCTTAACTTAAAGTGTCATTCTTTCTCACCACTTTCAAGGTTTTTCCTTTGTGTTTAGTTTTCAGAAGTTTGACTATAATACATCTTAATGTGGATTTCTTGGGTTTTATCTAGTTTGGGACTCACTTGGCTTCTTGACTCTGTACATTTGTCTTCTGCTAAATTTGGAGCATATTCAGCCATTATTTCTTTGAATAATTTTTCAGTCCCATGTTCTTTCTCCTCTCTTTGCAGACTCCAGTGATATGAATGTTAGCACTTTGGTTATAGTCTCACAGATCCCTAAGGCTCTGTTCAATATTTTTTCAGCATTTTCAGTCTGTTGTTTGGATAGGGTAATTGCTATTGTTCCATTTTTTTTTTTTTTTTTTGGTTCACTGATTCTTTCCTCTTTCATCTCCATTCTGCTGTTCAGTTCAGACACTGAGTTTTTTTCAGTTACTGTATTTTTCAGTTCTGAAGTTTCCATTTGGTTCTTCTGTAAATTTTCTACTTCTTTGCTGAGACCTTATATTTTTCCATCTTTCAAGTGCATCTGTAATTGCTTGTTGAAGCACTTTTATGATGGTTGCATTAAAATCTTTGTCAGATAATTCTAACCTGTCACATCAGTGTCATGTTTTGATAATACTTTTCTGTTAAGCTATTCAGTATGAGATGTTCCTGCTTCTTGTTATGATGAAATGATTTTCAGTTGAGATCTTGGCATTTTGAATGTTATGTTTTGAGACCCTGGATCTTATTTAAACCTTCTGATTTAGCTAACAGTAGTAAGAGGAAACTGTATCAAAACTGGCAAGTGGAGGTTGGAGACCAGGGTCCCCACCCAGCTTCCACTGACACTCTTTTGGTGGAGCTGGGTGGTGGTGGGAGTCTGGCTTCCTATTAGACCTCCTTTTCTTGCAGGGGTAGGAGTGCCTCATTACTGCTCCTCATGTGACCTCCACTAATACCACAGGGGGGAGGGGTGATCTCATTATTGCTAGATGGTCATAAAAATCCTCACTCACCACAAGGCCCCCTCTGATATCACCATGGTGGGGAGGAGAAGTGGTGACTTGTTACCTGTAGGTGTAATTTCAGACTCCTCACATGTTCTCCACTGAGAGTGAGGGGGGCTTCATTACCACCTTGTGTGGAAAATACTGATAGCTCTCTACTCAGTCTTCTCTGACACCACCTTGGAAGGGCAGGGTCCAAGGAGAATGGTTGGAGCACCTTAGTATAGTCTGGTGAGGGTAAAAACCTAAGCTCCCTAATCATCCTTTGCTGGTGTGGGTATGGTATTTGGTGAGGGTAAAGCACTTATTGTCTGAATTTTCTGTCTTTCTAAGCTGCCTCTTTCCTGGTCTTTTGGCTTTTGTTGGGGCATGTGATGATTCAGAGCCATGTATCCCTGAAAAACATGTTCTTAAACTTAAATCATTTCTGTGGGTATGAATGCCTGTAAATTGAATCTTTTGATGTGGTTACTTCAGTTAAGGTGTGACCTGGATGAATCAAGATGGGTCTTAATTCTATTACTGAAGGCCTTATAGGGAAGGTCACAGAGAGAAAGAGGGAGCAACAAGAAGATGGAAGTCAAAGGAACCTGGAAGAGAAAGGAGATGCCAGGAAAGCCTGTCATATGCCTTGCCCTGTGACAGAAAAGCCAAGGACCAAGGATTGCCAACAGCCCCAGAACAACACAGTCTTCTGGGGAAAAGCATCACCTTGATTACACTGGACAGAACCTCGGGTAAAATATTAAGCAACACTCCCATGCACACACCCCTTCCACCCACAGCCTCACCACCCCTACCCCACTGTGCCATTTGGATATATTATATCCCCACAAAAGCCATATTCCTTAATGCAATCTTGTGGGGGCAGATTTATTAATCTTTCTGATTAGAGTGTGACCTCTTGATTGAATCTTTCCATGGAGATTTGACCCCACCCATTCAGGGTGTGTCTTGATTAGTTTACTGGAGTCCATTAAAGGGAGCTCTCACAGACAGCAGGAGGACAAAAAATGCCCCAGGATATGCTAAACCAAGAGATCCAGAAGCTTGCTTATGCTTTTAGATGCTAGCCCAGAATTTGCTCTGGAGAAGCTAAGAGAGGACAAAACACCCCAGAGTAGCTTAGAGAGATTTTTGGAGGGATGCTTGGGAGCTACAGAGATGCTCAGAGATGCTTGGAGTTGCAGACAGAAGGACATTTGGAGATGCTAAGCTAAGGCCGCACAGGAGCTGAAAGAGGAGCTGAAACACAGCCTGGGACCAGAAGTTGCCAGCCACGTGCCTTCCCAGTTGACAGAGGTGTTCCAGGCACCATCAGCCATTTTTAAAATTTAATTTTATTGAAATTGTTCACATACCATACAATTATCCAAAGATCCAAAGTGCACAATCAATTGCCCACGGTACCATCATAGAGCTGTGCACCCATCACCACAATTAATTTTTTCCCAATTTTTAGAACATTTTCATTACTCCAGAAAAGAAATAAAGACAAAAGAAGAAAACCCAAATCTTCCCATACCCCTAACCACCACCCCTCCATTATTGACTCATAGTATTGCTATAGTACATTTGTTACTGTTGATGAAAGAATGTTAAAATACTACTACCTGTAGTACATATTTTGCAATAGGTATATTTTTCCCATATATACCCTTCTATTATTAACTTCTATTTATAGTTACATACATTTGTTCTAGTTCATGAAAGATATTTCTAATATTTGTACAGTTAATCATGGACATTGTCTACCACAAGAGTCACTGTTTTATGCATTCCCATCTTTTAACCTCCAACTTTCCTTCTGGTGACATACATGACTCTAAGCTTCCACTTTCCACCACGTTCACACACCATTCAGCACTGTTAGTTATTCTCATAATAATGTGCTACCATCACCTCTGTCCACTTCCAAACACTTAAGTTCAACCTAGTTGAACATTCTGCTCATAATAAGCAACCGGTCCCCATTCTTTAGCTTCTTTCTATATATCCTGGTAACTTATATTTCATGTCTATGAGTTTACATATTATAATTAGTTCATATCAGTGAGACCACGCAATATTTGTCCTTATGTGTCTGACTTATTTCACTCAATATAGTGCCCCCAAGTTTTCTTCATCAACCCATTTTTTAAGACAGTTTTGTTCACCCACCATACTTTCTGTCCTAAGTAAACAATTGATGGTTCACTGCATAATCACATATTTATGTATTCACCACCATCACCACTATATAAGAACATCTCCATTTCTTCCACAAAGATGGAGGAAGAGTCAAAGAAGGTAGAGAGACAAAAGAAAAAGAAAGACAGGAAAAAAAACATGGCAGCTAAAAAGCAACAAAAGGAAAGATAGAATGAAACTAAAGTAGAATAAAGGAGACAGACAACATCACCAATGCCAAGAGTCCCATACCCTTCCCTTATCTCCCCCTCTTATATGTATCTAGCTTCAGTAAATTGCCTTTGTTACATTAAAGGAAGCATAATACAATGTTTCTGTTAACTATAGTATCTAATTTGCATTGATTGTATTTTTCCCCCAATACCACCCTACTTTTAACACTTTGCAAGGTTGACATTCATTTGTTCTCCCTCATGTAAAAATATATTTGTACATTTTATCACAATTGTTGAGCACTCTAGGTTTCACTTAGTTATCTAGTCCCAGTGCTTTATCTTTCCTCTTTCTTTTTGGTGTCCCACATGTTCCTAACCTTCTTCTTTCAACCATACTCACAGTCATCTTTGTTCAGTGTACTTACATTGCTGTGCTACCATCACCCAAAATGGTGTTCCAAACCTCTCCCTCCTGTATTTTCCTATCTGTAGTGCTCCCTTTAGTATTCCCTGTAGTGCAGGTATCTTGTTCACAAACTCTGTCATTGTCTGCTTGTCAGAGAATATTTTAAACTCTCCCTCATATTTGAAGGAGAGTTTTGCCAGATATAGGATTCTTGGTTGGTGGGTTTTCTCTTTCAGTATCTTAAATATATCATACCACTTCCTTCTTGCCTCCATGGTTTCTACTGAGAAATTTGCACAGAGTCCTATCAAACTTTCTTTGTATGTGATGGATCGCTTTTCTCTTGCTGCTTTCAGGATTCTCTCTTTGTCTTTGATGTTTGATAATCTGATTATTAAGTGTCTTGGCGTAGGTCTATTGAGATCTATTCTGTTTGAGATACGCTGCACTTCTTGGATCTGTGATTTTATGTCTTTAATAAGAGATGGGAAATTTCCATTGATTATTTCCTCTATTATTTCTTCTGCCCCTTTTCCCTTCTCTTCTCCTTCTGGGACACCCATGACACATACATTCATGTGCTTCATGTTGTCATTCAATTTCCTGAGACATTGCTCACATTTTTCCATTCTTTTCCCTATCTGTTCTTTTGTGTGTAGGATTTCAGGTGTCTTCTTCTCCAGTTCCTGAGTGTTTTCTTCTGCCTCTTGGGATCTGCTGTTGTATGTCTCCATTGTGTTTTTCATCTCTTGTGCTGTGCCTTTCATTTCCGTAGATTCTGCCGGTTGTTTTTTCAAACTTTTGATTTCTACCTTATGTTTGCCCAGTGTTTTCTTTATAGCCTTCATCTCTTTTGCCATATCTTCCCTGAACTCGTTGATTTGGCTCTTTATTTGATTTAGCATATTTCTTTGAAAATCTTTAATAGATTGTTCTATTAAAGTGAAAAAATATCTCAACTGTATCTTGATTGAGGTGTAACTTTGTTCCTTTCATTGGGCCATACCTTTGTTTTTCCTAGTGTAGATTGTAGTTCTCTGTTGTCTAGGTATCTAGTTTCCTTGGTTACCCCAATCAGATTTTCCCAGACCAGAATGGTTTCAGATCTCAGAATGGGGTTATATTCAGTTTCCAGTCTCCCTGCGGGTGTTTCTTAGAGATTGACAGATTTTCCTGTGAGATCTCTAGCTGCCGTGCTTTTCCTAACCTGCCCAGCAGGTGGTGCCTGTCAGCCTGTTGCTCCCGACTGGTGTAATGAGGTGTGACCCCTTTAGTTTCTGTTTTGGCTGTTTTCCCCCAGGCTCTTGTGTCTGGTTCTGAAAGGAAGACCGGGAGTAGAGCTGGGCCCACCTCCTTTCTCTTAGGGAGGATACACCACCTAGTGAGTTATCATCTGCATTTGAATAGCTCCTGTGTCTCTTGGGCTCTGGTATTTCCACCCCTGTCTGGGTCGGAGCACTGTGAACTGAAAATGGCTGAGGTTTTCTCCACTAAGCCCCTCAGGTTGACAGAGAGAGTAAAAGGGATGGAAAGCCCTCTTTCAGAGCCAGTCCATGGCCCCTCAGTTTCACTCATCAGCCAGAGGTAACACCTGATCTTCTGGGCTCCCCCTCCCAGGACAGAGGAGTCTTCTGGTTCTTTATGGTCAGTCATCACTAAAAGCCTCTGTCTGCTTGTTAGGGGTTTGTAGCTTGTATTCAGCAGTCCACATTTGTTAATTAAAACCCCAGCAGGAGCTGGGCTGAACTGTATTCACTTGCTCAGAGAGTGCTGCTTTCTAACACAGTTAGGTTTTGCAGCTCAGCCTCCTGTGTGTGTGTGTGTGTGGGGGGGCTCCTGGCATGGTTCTGCAGTTTTTACTTACAGATTCTATGCTGCAATCTCAGGCATTCCTCCCAATCCAGGTTGGTGTATGATGTGTGGACAGTCACGGTTGTCCCCCATAATTTATTCCAAATTATTTACTAGTTGTTCTTGGTTGTTTGTTAGTTGCTCCAGGGCACTAACTAAATTTCACTCCTCTCTATGCCGCCATCTTACCCCCATCGGCCATTTCTGAGTGAAGGTACCCTATTGTTGATGCCTTAGTTTGGACACTTTTGTGGCCTTAGGACTGTAACTTTGTAAGCAAATAAACCCCCTTTATAAAAGCCAATCCATTTCTGGTATTTTTGCATAACAGCAGCATTAGCAACCCAGAAGACCCACCAACCGTGAACTCATCAGTTTTAGGTTGTTTTCTGCATGCAAACAAACACTCAGCACAACTTCCAGTACCTGGATATCTGCCTCATCTCATATACTGTTGAGACCAGACCCAAGTCTGGTTACTTCACTCACTGGGATGAACAAGACCCCCAGTTTGGAAACATGACTAGGATCCCCTATGAAGCAAGTTTATTCTCTGAAGTCCTGACAGCCTGAAGGCAGTGATTTCCACATGGAAAACAGAAAACTGAGAAGAGCTACATGGACATTGGGAAAAGACATGGATGGGAAAGTTCCCTGGCAGGAGCTAAGAAGTGAATGGACTTCAAAGTGCATAAGAGAAATTTGTACAGGGGAAGAGGGATGATTGATCTCCACAGAGACTTAAATAGGGCCACATGACTTGGAGGGATTTTAGGTAAGACCTACACAAACCAGGTAATGGTGAAGTGTGGGAGAGAATGGAATGAACCACTCAACAGCAGTGGTCATGGGGAAAGGCTTGGAGGAGACGCCCTCCCCCTGCCGTGTGTGCCACCAGAGTTGAACATGGAGAGATGAGGAGGGATGGCACATCTGTTTGGAAAGCTTTTAGGAAAAGCTAAGGAATTGTCCTCTTTCTCCAACCAGAACATCTTGGCCTCCTGCGCTCCCCCCTCCCCAGGTATTTGGCTGGTGCTTAGTGACATCTCAGCCTCCCCAGGGCTACCACTGGCTGGGGTTGTGCCTTGGTGACCAAACAAAGCTGAAGGGGTGGCTCCTCATTGTCCTGGGGGTATATATATATAGGGAGGTGAGGAGCCCTGGGGTAGACCTGTGAGAGGCTCTGACATGGTGAAGACGAGTGGTGAAGAGGACGTGCCTCTGAAACCAAGCACCAGTGGGAGTGACAAGGGGAAGGCCCCACGTAGACCAAGTTACAAAGTTATCAGTGTGAGATGACCCTGGCCCAATCTCCTCCTCTACTTCCCCACTGACTCCCCTATACCTCCCCGGGACTCCTTCCCTGGCCTGGCCTGGCACAAACCCCCTCTTCAGCTCATACCCCTTTCATGAATCCCCGGTTCCCATTTCCCATCCATCCCTAATTTCTCTCCCTCAGCAAACACTCTCTGTAGTCTCCCTATTGTCCTTCCAGGTGCTGAAGAAGCTCATGGCATTAAAAACACCTGTTCAAGGGAGTTTGCTAGTAAAAGGCTCTATGAATAGAATCACCCCTTCAGGACTGCCCACGAATGTTAGAAGGTCAGCACGACTTAATGATTATCTCAAGGTGAATAATGAGCCAGATGAAAATGACCAAGAGGAGGCCCAAGAGATCCCGGAGCCCTCCACCAGTCCAAGCAACAACCTGAGAAGCCAACAACCTCGGAGAGATGCCAGAGAGCTCACAGCTGTCTGCTCTATCTGCAACATTTTTCCTACTGAGGAATGGTCAGTCTGAATCAGGCAGAGAGCCTGAATCGGAAACCAATAGAGCACACTGATAATGACAATTAAAATAAAATCAATGAGTTGTGAAAGGAGATGTGTGTGTCTGCGAGTTCTCTGATGGTGGGGAGGGAGGGAGGGAAAGAAGGGAAGAGGCAGGTGTATGAGGAGGGAGGAGGTGGGGTCCTGCAGGGGTGGGGGTCTGACCAGCAGGTCCACGGTGAGCAAGATATTGGGGAAAAGGACTGGGACAGAACTGAGCACTGATGCCAATTTCCTCCTTAGCACTAGCCCATGGGCAAGGGGGAAAAGAGTTTGATGTTTCTGCATGTGTTTGCTGGTGGTGAGGGTGGGGCTATCGCAGGGTGTAGATTGCTACCATGGGGTGAGGTGCATGGGGTGGAAGTGCCACCCCCAAAAGGCAGACAGTTATGTCACCTCCAGGCCCCCTACCTCATAGTGGTGTTTGCTGCACACCCTAGGCTGTAAGCAACTGAAGGCCCTCAGAAGGGCCAAACATCTCATCCTAATAAAGGTCATCGACAGAACCCCAAGGACTGAAATAATGGTGGGTGGATCCCCAGATCCAACACGGGTAGTCCACTTTATTGCTGAGGAAACTTGGAATGGGGCTTTGGTTTACCTAGGGCAGGGCAGTGGGTGCGATCTTCCTAGAGCAGGCAGTAAAGGGGAGCATTGTCTACAGGGAATTTTTTAAATTAAATTTTTTGTTTGGAGATAACTGTAGATTCACATGCAGTTTTAAGAAATAATATAGAGTGGTCCCATGTAACTTTTAGTCAGCTTCACCTAATGCTATTTTGCAACACTGTAGTACAGTATCACAACTGGGATATTGACATAGACTCAGTCAAGATACAGAACATTCCCATCACCACAGTCATCCCCTGGGTTGCTCTTTTATAGCCACGCCCCCTCCTCCTGCTCCCACCCCGTGGCTTAACCCCTGGCAACCACTCATCTGTTCTCCTTTTTCATGCTTTTCATTTCAAGGAAAAAATATTTTGGGATTGGTTTTTTCACTTGGCATAATTTTCTGCAGATTCATCCAAGTGGTTGTGTATATCAACAGTTAATTTTTTATTGTTGAGTAGTATTCCACAGTGTGGATGTACCACTCTTTGTTTAACCCATTATCCCATGGAAGGACATCTGGGCAATTTTCAGTGTTTGGCTAGTATGAATAAAGCTGCCATGAACACTCATGTACAGGTTTTGTGTAAATATCATTTTCACTTTTCTGGAACAAATGCCGAGTGTCATAGTTGAGTTGTATGACAGTTGCAATTTTATTTTTATTTTTTTAATTCATAGAACAGTTTGAGATTTACAGACAATTGAGCAGATCATACAAAGTTCCCATATACCCCCTCTTCTCTGCTCCCCCACAACACCCCCCATACAGAGTTTCCCCTATTATTAATATCCTGCATTAGTGTGGTACATTTATTCAAATTAATGAATCAATATTGATATATTATTATTCACTAAAGTTCATATCTTGCACTAAGATCTACTCATGTTGTACTGTTCTATGGGTTTTCATCAATGTGTAATGCCCCGTATCCATTACAGTAACATAAAGAACAGTTTCATCACCCTAAATATCCTTTGTGCTTCACCTCTTTATCCTTCTCCCCCATTAGAAACTTACCTTCATTATCTTAGTTCTATTGTATCTTGTCTTTCTAAAGAGCAAACTACACGTGTTCTTCTTTGTGGCTAACCTGAAGCACAGTCCTGCAGATAATTTTTAAACAATAATGAAATAATTTTTAAACAGTAATGAAACCACCATACTCCAGCATTTCTAAATGATGGCAGTGATTAAGTACTTTTCTTCCCAATCCCCCCCCCCAAATCCTTTGTTTGTCTAAGTTCTAAAAGACTGCTATAATGTTTTAATAATAAATATACAAATTTCAATTTAGCACATTTTAGTATCTACTCTCTAATAATCATTTTATTACACAAAAGAGTAAATTTGGAGAACTCCCTGTTATATAGTTTACCTGGACATAGGCCGACTCAGCTTTCCTTTCCATTTCTATGGTAAGTTTCTAATGGTTCAAACTCTGTGGTAATACATAGCATGCAGTCCAGTATTTAAATAGTAGATCCCATATAAACAATGATATTGCAGTGATTGTAAAGACAAAGCAACAAATTAAGTTACTTCAGTTCTGACTTTCCATGTAACCATTCTTTGGTTTTATTTATTTCTAAATTAGTGAAACAGTGAAAACTCTGACATATAAAATTTTTTTGAAAGTACAAGTTTTTTTCTGTACTTGAACATAAGATAGTTACTGAATTGAACAGTATCTTTTAAAATGAGATTCATTCTTCTTGGGTTAATTTTTTATTTAAAAACTACAGAACAAGTAAAAAATAAAATATTGTATCAGTTGTACAATTTAGTATTTGCCTACATTTTGCCTTTTGCAGATTTTGCATTTTCCTTAAAACTCACTTCTGTGGTTTACTGTCATGATTATACATAAAACGCTCAATAAAATAGAATTTACACTTTGTTTCTTTTCTGACCATTATTATTTGATTTCATTCATGACTATTACTGAAAATGCAAGAACTTTTTTATATTTGTAGTGTTAATCAGTGACATATATGACTCTAGCAACCCCTTTCAACCAAATTCACCTAGAATACATCACTCTTCCTTATATTTCCAGTATCAAGCTACCCTCACCCCAGATCTATTTCCAAAAAAGTTCAACCTTGTTATACATTCTGAATATATTAGGTTACCATTCCCCCTTCTCTAGTTTCTGTCTATCTCTAAGTACCCTATATTCTATATTTTAAGACTCTGAGTTTGCATATTCTAGTTAGTTCATATTAGTGGAATCATATAATATCTTTTCTGTCTGACATTTCATTCAGCAATATGTCCTCATTTGAGAAGAAAATTTATAGCATTAAATGTTTACATTAGAAATGAGGAAAGGTCTGAAATCAATCATCTAAGTTCCTTCTTCAAGAAATTAAAGAAAGAAAAGCAAAATAAGTCCAAAGCAAGGAGAATGAATAAAGTAATTAAGATGGTTGACAAGTAAGCACATGCAAGTTGTTCAGCATCATTAGTTGGTTTGGAAATGCAATTCAAAATCGCAATGAGATACCACTACACACCTATAAGAATGACTAAACTTAAAAATATATAGAAAAGAAACAGCCTGACAAACCAAGTGCTAGGCAGGTTGCAGAGCTACTGGCACCCTCATAATTGCTGGTGGGAGTGAAAAATGATACTGTTATTCTGGAAGACGGTTTGGCAGTTTTCCATAAAGTTAAACATACACATCCCATATAACCCAGCAGTCCTATTCCCAGGTATTTAACCAAGTGAAATTAAAACGCGTGTTCATACAAAAACCTGCATGTGAATGCTTATAGCAGCTTTATTCAAAATTATTAAATAAAAATTGGAAACAGCATAAACATTCCTCAGTTGGGGAATGGATAAATTGTGAAATATCTATGCACTGGAATACTATTCAGCAAGAAAAAGAACAAATATTGACATACACAGCAATATGGATGAATCTCAATTGCATTAAGCTGAGTGAAAGAAGCCAGTATGAAAAGGCTACACACTCTATTATTTCATTCTTTTGATGTTCTGGAAAAGGCAAAATTATAGGCATGGCGAACAGATCAGTGGTTGCCAAAGAATAAGTGTATGGAGCTGGAGATTTGACTACAAAGAGGTAGCATGAAAGAATTTCAGGGGGTAGTGATGGAGTTGTTCTATATCTTGATTGTGATTGTGGTGGTGGTTCATGACTGTGCATTGTCAAACCTCATCAAACTGTACATAGAAGAGTGAAATTTCCTGTATGTAATAAAAATTAATTTAAAAATGTAAATTAAAAAATCCGGTAGCTTCTTTGTGTATAAAGGATATAGAGGAGCAAGGGTGGATGGCAGGAGACCAGTGTTCTAGTTTGCTAATGCTGCAGAATGCAAAACACCAGAGATGGATTGGCTTTTATAAAAAGGGGGTTTATTTAGCTACACAGTTACAGTCTTAAGGCCATAAAGTGTCCAAGGTAACACATCAGTAATCAGGTACCTTCACTGGAGGATGGCCAATGGCGTCTGGAAAACTTCTGTTAGCTGGGAAGGCACGTGGCTGGCATCTGCTCCTAAGTTCTGGTTTCAAAATGGCTTTCTCCCAGGACGTTCCTCTCTAGCAAGCTTGCTCCTCTTCAAATAACATCACTCACAGCTGCACTCCCTTTTAGTCTCTTTGAGTCAGCATGTTTTATATGGCTCCACTGATCAAGGCCCACCCCGAATGGGCGGGGCCACGCCTCCATGGGAATATCCCATCAGTTATCATCCACAGTTGGGTGGGGCTCATCTCCATGCAAACAACCTAATTCAAACGTTCCAACTTAATCCCCACTATTATGTCTGCCCCACAAGATTGCCTCAAAGAATGTGGCTTTTTCTGGGGGACATAATACATTCAAACTGGCACAACCAGTTAGGAGGTTATTTCCATTTTCTACATGAGAGATGGTGATGGCCTGTGCCAGGGTAGTGACAGAGGAAGTGGATCAGAGTGGATAGAATTGATAGCTATTAGTAGATAGAATAGACAATGCTTGGTGATTGGTTGTGTGGCAGAAGGAGTGTTATGAGTCTAAAACTATTGCTAGGTTTCTAGTTTGTTAACCAGAGTCAGTATTGTCATTTACTAAAATAGAGAACAGAAGAGGAGGGCTAAGTTTTGAGAGGAAGAAAATATGTTCATTTGCAGAAATGGGACATTGTAGAACAAGTTCTCTCTGCCTATGGGATGTCAAGTTAGAAATGGCCAGAAGTGGCTTTGATATTCGGGTTTGGTGCATAGATGGCAAGGTCTGGACAAGAGATCAAGGTTTCAGAACCCATCAGCATGGAAGTGCTTCAGCAATGTATACAACATGTTCCTTACCTTATTTTCCCCCTCTGTTGCATTTGACAGTTCATCTATCCCTCCTTTTTGAAGCTCTATACTCTCTTGACTTCTGTGACTCTGCACCATCCTGATTCTCCTCACCCTTCCATGTTATTTATTCTAGTCTTCTTTGTGGAAGCCTCTGCACATCAAATAAATATTTCTCAGGAACCTACTGTGTACAAGTGTCATACTTAGTGTTAGGAATGCAATAGTAAATAAGAACCAGTCTCTGCTCTTCAGGAGCCGACAGTCTAGTGAACTCTTCCTTGGCCTGTCCTTTAAGTGTTGGCATTTCTCAGGGTCTGCCGATTGCTCTTCCTGTCTCTGCAGCCTAATCATCCTCCATGCTTACCCCTTGGAATTCTCTTTAGTCTTTGACCAAATGAACCCCACCCATTGTCCCAGTTTGCTAGGGCTGCTGTTATGCAAAATACCCCTTTATAAGGTGATTTATTTGTTCACAAATTTACAGTTCTAAGGCCATGAAAATGTCCCAGTCAAGGCATCAATAGGATGATACCCTCTCTGAAGAAAGGCGGATGGCATCTGGGCTTCCTCTGTCACATTGGAAGGCACATGGCCAGAGTCTGCTGGGAATCTCCCAGGGTTGGCTTCTGGTTTCCACAGCTTTCTCCAAAATGTCTCTTGGCTTCTGTCTTTGCTCCTCTCTCTCAGCTCCTGTGCATCCTTGCTTCTTTCTCCCAGGGTGTTTCTCTCCAAGCATCTGGGGATCCTCTCTTAGCTTCTCTGGGGCAAACCCTTGGCTTCATCTCTTAGGCTGATTCCTCCCCAGAATCAAGTGACCATCTCACCAACCACACTAGGAAAGCCCAGCAGCACCTGCAACATGGGTCGATCAGGAATTTCTTGAGCCATAAGTGACCTAGGGAAGCTCTCTCTTTCCCCATTGGTCCTGAGACTCCCTCTAACACCCAGAGACATGTGGAAGTACCAGCAGTGGGGATACTGCCATAAGTGGTTCAGCCTAGGAAGCACTCTTTGTCCTTGTAGGCTAGGGAATTTGTTCTTCTACCCAGAGGATGCAGAGTGATCCAGCAGCACTGGTAGAGGGGATTCTATGACAACAGATGCCATCATAAAAATATTTCATAAACAATTACAAATTCTACTGAAACAAATGAAAAAAATAGAAAATAGCAGAAAAATAGAAGTTATAAAAAAGAACCAATGGGAAATTATAAAACTGAGAAATACAATAACAGAAGTAAAAATCTTACTGGGTGGGCTTAGAGTGGAGATGAAAGAAGATAAAATCAGTGAACTTGAGGACAGATCGATAGAATTTACACAATATGAACAACATAGAGAACAGAGACTGAAAAAAAAAATTAACAGAGCCTTAGGGACTGACCTGTGGGACAATGAAAGAACCAACATTCGTATTGCCACAGTCCCAGAAAGAAAAGAGAAAGACCAAGGGCTGAAAGAGTATTCAAAAAAAAATAATAGATGAAAATATCCAAACTTGGTGAAGGGCATAAAACTACAGATTCAAGAAGTTGAGTGTGCCGGTTTGAATGTATTATGTGCCCCCCAAACGCCATTATCTTTGATGTAATCTTGTGTGGGCAGATGTATCAGTTTTGATTAGATTGTGATTCTTTGAGTGTTTCCATGGGGATGTGCCCCACCCAACTGTGAGTAATGACTCTAATTGGATAATTTCCATGGAGGCGTGGCCCCACCCATTCAGGGTGGGCCTTGATCAGTGGAGCCATATAAATGAGCTGACAAACAGAAGGAACTCAGTGCAGCTGTGAGTGACATTTTGAAGAGGAGCTACAGCCAAGAGGGACACTTTGAAGAAAGCACAAGAGCTGCAGATGAGAGACAGTTTGAAGACGGCCATTGAAAGCAGATTCTTGCTCCAGAGAAACTAAGAGAGGGCAAATACCCCAAGTGCAACTAAGAGTGACATTTTTGAGGAACTGCAGCCTAGAGAGGAGCATCCTAGGAGAAAGCCATTTTGAAACCAGAACTCCGGAGCAGACGCCAGCCACGTGCCTTCCCAGCTAACAGAGGTTTTCCGGATGCCATTTGCCATCCTCCAGTGAAGGTACCCGATTGCTGTTGTGTTAACCTTGGACACTTTATGGCCTTGAGACTGTAACTGTGTAACCAAATAAACCCCCTTTTATAAAAGCCAATCCATCTCTGGTGTTTTGAATTCTGGCAGCATTAGCAAACTAGAACATGGAGCAAACACCAAACAGGATAAACCTGAAGATATCCATGCCATTACCAAAGACAAAAATAAAAAAAAAAAATCCTGAAATCATCCAGAGAGAAATTACACATTACCTAGTGTCAGATGATAGCAGAATTCTCATATGAAACCATGGAGGCCAAGAGGAAGTGTCATAATCTTTTTCAAGTATTGAAAGAAAAATGCTGTCAACCCAAAATTCTACATTCAGAGAAATTATCCATTAGGAATTGGGGGGAATTAAAGACAATTTCAAACCAAGGAAAACTAAAAAATCTCCATTTCAAGTAGACTCACCCTTAAATAATGGCTAACGGAAGTTCTTCAGACAGAAAGGAAATGATAAAAGAAATAATCTTGGAGCATCAGGAAGGAAAACAACAGAAAGAGAGGAAATATGGGTACATGAAACAGACTATTCTCATGAGTTTTACAAATCACATTCGATAATTGAAACAAAAATTAGAATACTTGCTGATACTCAAGACAATAATATTTCAAAGTGGGGAAGGTAAAGGAATCTACATGGCAGTGAGGTTTCTATACCTCCCTCGAAGTGGTAAAAGGTTGATATAAGTAAACTGTGGTGAGCCACATATGTTTATTGTAGTACCCAGAGCAACCACTAAGAAAAACACACACAGAAATACACTCAAAATCAGTGTAAATAAATCAAGATGGAAACCTAAAAAATGTTCAAGTAACCTATAGGAAGGCAAGAAAAGAGAAACAGGGGAATGAGAATGAGAGGAAACAGAGAAAAAATTTTAAAATGACAGGCTTAATGTACCATTGATGCACACAATAACTTAGATGACTCGCAAGGGAATCATACTGAATGGAAAAAAAGCCAATCCCAAAAGGTTATATACCATATGATTCGATTTATATAAATTCTTGAAATGACAACATTATAGAAGTTAAGAACAGATTATGGTTGAGGGTAATTAGGGATGGGTTGGATTGGGAAGGAAGAGGGGTGAGTATGGTTTTAAAAAGCAATGTTTAGTATTATTTTTGCTACTGACCAGTAAGTTTGAAGTTATTTCAAAATAAAAAGTTTATTTTTAAAAAAAACAAGAAGAGTTATCCTTGTAGTGATGGGTCTATGCTGAACCTTGACTGCAGTGGTTGATAAAATGTGGTAAAATTGCATAAAACTAAATACACACACAGTAAGTACAAGTAAAACTAGGGAAATCTGAATGAGATCAGTGGATTTTATCATTGTTAATATCCTGTTTGAGATCTTGTACTATAGTTTTGCAAAATTTTACCATTGGGGGAAACTGGGAAAGGATTAAAGAGGTATGCCTATTATGGTAAATGAAAGAAACCATAAGCTTGAAAATATCTGCAGGGAAGGATGAGAGAAAAAAAGATATTTTGTCTCCAAAGAACCAACAGGTACACTGATAGCTGCCTTCTCAATAACAATGTTGGAAGCCAGAAAAAAGCAATATAGCAGATTTGGAAAAGTAGCAAATAGAGTTTTTAGAAGTGCAAAATGCAAGAAACAAAATGAAAGGCTCAGAAGAAGGATTTAATAGATTTTCCACTGCTGAAGAGAGTGCAGAAAAGCATTTGTTAAAATTCAGCAGCCATTCATGACAAAAAGTCTTAGCAAAGTGTGAATAGAGGGGAAGTTCTTTAACTTGACAAAATGCATTTGGAAACCAAAAAAGTACCTCCACCAAACATCAAAAGTAATAGTAAAATCTAACGTAATAGTAAAATGACAAAAGGTTTTCTTTTGCGATCAAGAACAACACTGGGATGCCCACTATAACCATTTGCATTTAGCATTTTACTGGAAACCCTGTCAGTGTAGTAAGCCAAGAGAAATAAATTAATGGTATAAGAATTGGAACAACAACCAAAACTTTTGTTATTGGTAGTTCATTTATTGTGTGCAAAGGGTAACCAAAAAATCAGTAAGAAATTATTGGAATGATTGAGAGAATTTAGCAAGGTTGTCAAATACAAAATCATTATATAAAACTTAATTTCCATATACAAGTAACAAAATATTAGAAAATGCTATTTTTGAAGAATACCATTTATAATATCACCAAATAACAACAACAAAAAAAATTCCAGGAATAAATTTAACAAGATATGTGTAGCACTTACATGGAGAAAAGTATGAAACTTTATTAAGAGACATTAAAGTTGATATAATTAAATTGAAAGTCTCATGGATTAGAAGATTCAATATTGTAAAAATGACAAATTCTTCCCTAACTGATCTTTGATTCAGTTCAACATCAATTGAAATCCTGAAGGGTCTCTCTCTCTCTCTCTTTCTCTCTCTCTCTCTCCTCCCCTCCCTCCCCCCATCCTCCACCCCCTCCTGTGTGTGTTGTGTGTGTGTGTATGTGAAATATGACATATGACAAGGTGCTTCTATTCAATTCTATTCAGCTTATTTGGAAGTTCAAAGGGCCCCGAGTAGCTAAAACACTTATGAAAGAGTAAAAACAAGGTAGCAAGATTCGTATTAGCAGAAAATAAGATTTATGATAACTTACAGTAATTAATACATTGTCAGTTTGACTCAGAGATAAACAAATAGGCCATACAGAATGGTGTGCACTGCAGAGTATATGGAAAAGACAGACTTTTAAATAAATGGTGCTGGGACAATTGGGAATCCATATGGAAAAATGAAATTTTTCATTATACACAAAAATTAACTCTGGATTCATTATAAACCTAAATGTGAAAAGTAAAACTCTAATGCTTTTAGAAGCTAAAATGGGATAATATCTACATCAGGAAAAGAAGGATTTATTAAACGGACACAAAAAGCACTAGGCAAAAGGAAAAGTTCAGTAAATCTGACTACATTAAATTGAATAACTCCTGTTCATCAAAAAATATCATTGAGTTAAAAGAAAGTAAAAGAATGGGAGAAGAGATTTGTAATGCATGTAATTCACAGAGGACTCACAGAACTCAGAATATATCAAGGACTCCTACAAATTATTTTTTAAAACAGAAAACAACAAGTGCCAACAAGGATGCAGAGAAATAGGAACCCTCATACATTGTTGTTTGACACTAGGTAATGTGTAGTTTCTCTCTGGATGATTTCAGGATTTTTAAAATTTTTGTCTTTGGTACTGGCATGGATATCTTCATGTCTATCCTATTTGATGTTTGCTCAACTTCTTGAATCTGTAGTTTTATGCCCTTCACCAATTTTGGACATTTTCACCTGTTATTTTTTCTTGAATACTCTTTCAGCCCCTCTGGCTGGCATCAAACCAGTCTATATCTTATCCTTTCATGAATGCCTATCACTTGTTATAAAAACATTTTTCTCAATATGTTTACAGTCTAATGGCAGTCAACATGTTTAATATTTTTGGGATTCAAGATCATTAATATCATTTCAATATATAGTATATACACCCCCAAAGAATTGAAAGCAGGGACTCAGACAGATAATTCTATACCCATGTTCACAGCAGCATTATTCACAATTGTCAAGAGGTGGAAGCAACCCAAGTGTCCATCAGAAGATGAATGGATAAACAAAACGTGGTATATACATAGTTCCAATACATGCCACTACGTGGATGAACCTTGAACATATCATGTTAAGTGAAATAAGTCAGACACTAAATGACAGATATTGTATGATTCCATGTATATGAAATGGCTATTATATGCAAACTCATAGAGACAGAAAGTAGAGTAACGGTTACCAGAGGTGGAGGGTGGGGGATTGGGGAATTAACACATAATTGGTATAAGGTTTCTGTTTGGAGTGATGGGAAAGTTCTGGTAATGGATGGTGAATGTGATTAATCCCACTGAATGGTATGCTTTGGAGTGGTCAAAATGTGTCGGTTTATACTGTATCTATGTTTCCACAATTAAAAAAAAGAAAAGAAAGAAAAAGCACTAAAAAGACAATCACAATTAAAGGCAATACATGATCCTGGACAGGATATAATAAAGGAGGACAAAAGGCTGAAAAGGACATTATTGGGACATATGAAAAAAATGGAATGTAGACTGTCAGTTTTATACCAAGTTAAACTTCTTGACCTTGATAAATGCATTTAAGGTAGCTACATAAGTGAATATCCTTGTTCTTATTAAATGTACATGGTAGTATTAGGTTTTCAAGGAGCATGATATATACAATCTACTCTCAAATGTTCAAAAAATAGGTAGGTAGTTAGGTAGGTAGGTAGATGAGAGGAAGAAAGAGAGAAAGGAAGGAAGGAAGGAAGGGAGGGAGGAAGGGAGGGAGGAAGGGAGGGAAGAAAAAAGAAGGAAGGAAGGAAGTGTATGTAATATATAGAAGGAATATCTGATCCAGGGGCCCTGCTGCTTATCTCACAGAAAACAGGTGCCCCATAAACTAAAGAGTGAAGGCTGCTCAAGGCTGTTCCAGCCACAGTGGTGCCTCAAAGGCGGGTAAGGCAAGGTCAGATATGCCCATATGATGAACAACCGAAAAGGTCTGCTCTCCCTAGTTAGATAACGCAGCTGCTTTCCTAAGGAGACTACTGTGTCAGAACCTCGCAACCAGTCAGCCCAGAAATTGATAAGCCCTCACCCACTCAAAGCACAGGACACCGTTCCCTCCCCATGTGGTTTTATCCTTTAAAAAATGCTGCTCTCAGATAGAGAGCTGGAGCCATTTTTTCTTTCTTTCTTTTTGCTGGCTCCCACCTGCTTTCTTCTGCTTTCTCCCTCTAATAAACCTTAAACTCTCTACTTAAACCATGAGTCGCTGCATTGTGTGGATTCCTGAATGACTCCAACCTAACAGGAAGGAAGGAAGGAAGGGAGGGAGGGAGGGAGGGAGGAAGGAAGGAAGGAAGGAAAAAAGAGGGAAGGAAGAAAGGAAGGAAGGAAGGAAGGAAGGGAGAAAGAAAGAAAGAAAGAAAGGGCAGGAGGAGGCAGGGCAAGATGGCGGAGTGGTGAGGAGCAGAATTTCGTCTCTCCCCTAGAGCAGCTGGCAATTACCCAAGAACTACATGAAACAGTGTTTTCGGGGTCTCCAGTAACCAGTCGCACATTGGACGCAAGTTTGGAATTGGAGGAAAAGCTGAGATCTCAGCGAACATTGTAAGTTCCCCGGACCAGGGGTCTGGCGCCCCTCCCCACCCAGACCTCACAGACTGTCTTGCTGCCGGCTCCCTGAAAGGGGGGAAAAAAACACCAAAAAACAGCAATCTGCTGAGGGCAAGAAGGGAGGCTCAACCCAGCCTCAACTGCAGAATTAATTCACAAATTAATTAACTAACTTTGGGAGCTGGGGTGCTAAAGAAGGGCTGGGCTCTGAGAAGTGGGGGCACGTAAAAGCAGACACCCATTCCCAGACTCCAAAAAAGCCATTTTTTTTCCCCTACATTTTGACCCTTCTGGCTTCTCACTGATCCCTTATCTTTTTGCATTTCAATAGCCCCCGGCAGGGGTGGAACTGAAGCTGTTGGAGAGTAATTATCAGACAATAGGCCAAAGCATATCTTTAAATGCTCTATTCTGACACTGACAAAACTTCCAGGCTGGGGAAAGACTTTTAAAAGAGACTCTTTTTTTTTTTTTTTTCCTTTTTTCTTTTTCTTGATTTCTTTTCTATTTTTTTTTTTTTTAAATCTAAAAGTAATATATGTGGTTATTTTCTATCGGAAAGCCCAGGTTGGGGGACTGGGCTGGGCTTGGGGGAGACAGAGTACTCACAGTGTCTTTGAGTTCTGTATTCACTACTGAAGGCCTCCACCCCCGTCTTTAATTGGCAACTCAGGCTGACCAAGGAATCTACCTGGAGAGGCCCCAAAGAGGAGAGGGGAGAAGGGAATAGTGCCCCTGAGAGACAACTGGAGTTCTGAGGATTGGGAGAGTGGAGGGAGGTCCAGCTCAACTGGCAGTCCTCCTTCTGGGAACTCAGACCCCAGGGGCTGGAATTCAGATTCCCGCTTCAGTCAGCCATGCCCCGGACAGGATCAGAGTCACCAGGAGAACTAAAGTCCCCACACCTCCTTACACTGGTAGGGGAGCTGCGGGCTGGCCAGCGCCACCTGCTGGACAGGAGAGGAAAAGCACCAATTCTAAAGGCCTCATAGGAGGGTCTCATTCTCAGGAAAACTCCATACCCTCCCAATGAGACCTGGGCCTCACTAGACTGGGAAAATCTGACTAGGGTCGACCATATCTGAGGAGACCCACTCACAAAAAGGTTACATAGAAGCAGAGCAAGAAACAGAAAAAACAAGAGGGGAAAAATTCTGATCAACCAAATACAACCTAAGTTAGAGGTCTAGAATAAGTTGAACTGAATAACAGAGGCCAGAGAACAAAGCCAACCAACAAGAAAACCACTAGGTAAAAGACAGAAAACAAGCTCCAAAATAAACTAATCAAGAAAATCAGATGCCTAGACAACTTAAGATAACAAGCCATACCAGGAAACACGAAAACATGGACCAGCCAAAGGAACAACCTAATAGCTCAGCTGAGACACAGGAGTGGAGGCAACTAATGCTAAATAAATTTGATGAAATGAAGGAAGATATAGCAAAAGAGCTGAAGGATATAAAGAAGACACTGGCTGACCATAAAGAAGAATTCATAAACTTAAAAAAACAAATGGCAGAACTCATGGGAATGAAGGCCACAATGGAGGAGATGAAAAACACAATGGAGGGACACAACAGTAGATTTGAACAGGCAGAAGAAAGGATCAGTGAACTGGAAGACAGGTCATTCGAATTCATACACACAAAAGAACGGATGGTGAAAAAAATGGAAAAATATGAGCAGGGTCTTAGGGAGCTGAGTGACAACATGAAACGCACAAATATACGTGTTATGGGTATCCCAGAAGGAGAAGAGAGGGGAAAAGGGGCAGAAAGAGTAATAGAAGACATATTCACTGAAAATTTCCCAACTCTTATAAAAGACAGAAAATTAGAGATTCAAGAAGTACAACATACCCCAAATAGAATAGATCCCAATAGACCTACTCCAAGACACTTACTGGTCAGATTGTCCAATGTCAAAGACAAAGAGAGGATTCTGAAAGCAGCAAGAGAAAAGCAATCCATCACATACAAGGGAAGGTCAATAAGACCATGTACAGATTTCTCTGCAGAAACCATGGAGGCAAGAAGACAGTGGCATGATATATTTAAGACACTGAAAAGAGAAAAACTGCCAACCAAGAATTCTATATCCAGCAAAACTTTCCTTCAAAAATGAGGGAGAGATTAAAACATTTTCAGACAAACAGACACTGAGAGAGTTTGTGAATAAGAGACCGGCACCACAAGAAATACTAAAGGGAGTGCTACAGGCTGATAGGAAAAGACAGGAGAGAGAGAGCTGGAGAAGAGTGCAGAAATGAAGATTATCAGGAAGGATAAAAGGAGAGGAAAAAATAAGATATGACATATAAATTCCAAAAAACAAAATGGTAGTAGAAAGTACTGCCCTTACAGTAATAACACTAAACATAAATGGATTAAACTCCCCAATAAAAAGACACAGACTGGCAGAATGGATTAAAAAACAGGACCCATCTATATGCTGTCTACAAGAAACTCACTTTAGACACAAGGACAAACATAGACTGAAAGTGAAAGGTTGGAAAAAGATATTTCATGCAAACAACAACCAGAAAAAAGCAGGAGTAGCTATATTAATATCAGACAAGTTAGACTTCAAAAGAAAGAAAGGGCAAAAGTGTTAAAATTGGTGGATCTGACTTTCTGGGTGGGAGGCATATTGGAGTTCTCTATAAGCATTTTGTATTACTTTTGCAACTGTCTCATAAGTTTGAAATTATTTCAAAATAAAAAGTTTAACAAAAAATCATATTTATGAAGAATCTAAGATCGTTGAAGGCAAACACTGATATTGTTTCCCGTTGTAGGCCCAGCACCCTGCACAGTGCCTAGCTCATAGAAAGTTCTCAATAACTATTTGTTGCATGAATGAATGAATGGATTAACTAATGAATGGACAAGAACAAATGAAATCTGCTGTAGCAAGGGTGTAAGGTAGTTTGGTTCGAAAGATGGGCAACGAAGCCAAATGTGCAAGTATCAAAGACAAGTTTTGAGCGAAGCCTCAGGGCAGCCCCTGCCAGCGGAAAGGTTGATCCAAGGGGAAAGCACGCAGCTGGGTGGTGGGATTTCTTTTTATAGGGCTTTTTGCCAATCGGGAGGTTACATGGTGTAAGATATGTGAACTTTGGCTGATAGGAGGTTACACACAGTTTATTTTGTAACTCTGGCAATGCCTGGTTTGTGCATTTGAACAGGAGAGGTGAGGGGGGAGGGAATAAATTTGTGAGGGGAGGGGGGGCAGTGATGGGCGAGAACAAAATGGCCTGAAAATGGGGAAAGGGAGGGGGCAGCAATGTGAGGCAGGGTCTGATCTGTAGCCTGGTTTTGCAAAACAGGGAGATGGGGAATGGGCCTGGGGCCCAGGCCTAACAGAGAGAGATGCTTTATAGGTGTTAAATTAAAAAGGGAAGAATTCAAAATAGTCTCTAAGCTTATCTATATACCATTATGTGTTCTAGAAGTGCTATACAGTGTAGAAAGTGAAAACAGATCTTAGGGAAATGTAGTTTGTTTAAAAATTTGTTTATATTATTACTGTTATGAGATTGTGTATTAAATTAAACAAATTAAGTAATGAAAGGTCAGCTGCTATATTTTAATTTACTTTTAGTTGTGCAAGTCAAATATAGATAAGTTCTCTTTTTAAAAATTAAGGTGTTCCATGTAAGGCTGAAACCTCTGGCCTAGTTCTAGATCAGTGTTCAGTGTCACTATTCTAGAATCATACATGATAGAGCATTACAGCCAGAAGGGAGCACTGGACTGATGGGAAGATTGAGGCCAAGATCCAAGATCAATGATCCACAAGATCCTATTCACCACTCATTGCCCATCCACACATTCAAACCCCTTCCCAATAGAGCTAGGGGCAGTGAAGGGACTATGAAGATGAGAGAATGAACTGCCAGCATAGAAGCTTGGGGACTTTATTGTCAGAGCCCCCCTGGCAGAAGAACCTATGTTCAGCCAATTTCCAACCACAAAATCTAAAACTAGATGTCATTCTTCTAAGTACAGGGCTTGTGGGCTGTGTAGGTGCTTGGCTGATGGCATTGGGATTTCATGCTTTTTTCCTTCATTCTTCTATTTCTCCATTTTTTCCAGATTGTAAATCTCCAACCTGTGTTAGCTAAATTAAAGAGAAAGCAGAAATTGTAGGAAGTTAGTGGAAAAGAGGCCACGAGCAAGGGAAGCCATGACAGCACATGTCTGATGATTGACAAATGTTGCAAAGTGCAAAGACCGGGAAATTTCCCCAAAAGTCATCCACTTAAGACACCGAGTCTTGGAAAGACACCACTTTCTCCCACTCTATGTACACAACATAGAGTCTCTTGGATTGTTTGTCTTTTTTTCCCCCTTTCAAACTTCAGGTTTAGTGGAAAAAGCTTGGCTAGGATTCAGGTTCTTGGTTCAATTCCTGATTCTGTTACTAATTTGCTCTGTAACCTTGGATGTCATATTTTCTCTCTGAGTCTTAGTTTCCCCACTAATGGGAATAATAATAATGTCTGTCTTGCTTTCTTCAAAAGGGTACTCATTCATTCACTCAATGACTACATATTGGGCTACCTACTCTAGGTGATAGCCTCTAAAATAGGAGCCAGACATTTGAGACAAGGTGCCTTCAGGAAGTTCAGTCAAAAGGTGGAACAGACATACAACATGGCAGTAACAGTAATTGATCAATGATGTGACACATGTATGCCCAGGGGCTAAGGAAGTCCAGAGACAGGCCCCTCACCCAGCTTGGGAGTGGGTACTAGGGAAGGGTAAGGATCCAATAAAGATATGAATGTAAACTTCTAGAAAGCAGACACTATCTTTTAAATTGAATTCGTCAGTGTGTTTACATTATAGATGCTTGTTAAACAGACATTAAAATATGATAAATCATCAAAAATAAATAGATGCATTGCCAAGAAAAGGTTGGACTTGCACCAGCTTCTAGTTCCATTACAAGATAGCAGAAGACACGCTCCTTATGCTTATTGGCTTCCTCCACAGGAGTGGTGATGTGTCAGACCAGAGATTTGGGATGTCCCCGAATGCACGTGCTGCTATTCTATTTGCTTAGTTTTTAGAACACTCCATGGATGTGCATGCCAAGATGGATGATTTTTCTATAATTCGAGCATCTAAGCCTCTATGGACACCTGAGGGGGTGTTCCAGTTTGCTAATGCTGACCTTTTGCAAAATACCAGAAATGGATTGGCTTTTATAAAGGGGTTTTATTTGGTTACAAAGTTACAGTCTGAAGGCCATGAAAATGTCCAAATGAAGGCATCAACACAAGTATACCTTCACCACAGGAAGGCCAATGGCATCCGGAAAACCTCTGTTAGCTGGGAAGGCACATGGCTGGTGTCTGCTTGCTCCTAGGTTGCGTTTCAGCTCCTCTCTCAGCTCCTGTGTGTTCTACAAAGTGTCCCTCTTGGTTGTTGCAAGCTCGCTCCTTCTGTCTGAGCTTATATAGTGCCCCAGTGAACTATTCAAGGCCCAGACTGAATGGGTGGGGCCACACCTCCATGGAAACTATCCAATCAGAGTTATCATCTACAGTTCAGTTGGTCGCATCTCCATGGAAACACTCAAAGAATTACAATCTAATCAACACTAATACATCTGCCCCTACAAGATTGCATCAAAGATATTGGTGCTTTGGGGGACATAATACATTCAAACTGGTACAGGGGGAAACATTAATGTGTGGCCAATGATTATAAATTGTCACTCTTTGTCTCTAATAACATTTTTTGTTTTAAAGTCTATTTTTGTTGGGTATTAATAGAGCCATTCCAGTTCTTTTTTGGTTGCTGTTTGCATGGTATATCTTTTTCCATTCTTTTACTTTCAACCTATTTGTATCTTTGAATCAAAATGTGTCTCCTGTAGATAGTAGATAGTTAGATCTTGCTTTTTATGAAAAAAATTCCAGTCTGATGATTTGATTGGATTCTATAGCCCATATCCCTTTAATGACATTGATATGGTTGGATTTATGTCTGCCATTTTATTTCCCTGTATGTCTCCTTTCTTTTTTCCCTTCTATTTTTCCTTTACTGCTTTCATTTGCATTAAGTAAATATTTTCTAGTGTAACGTATTAATTCCTTTAATGTTTTTTCACTCTATTTTCTGAGTCATTTTCTTAGTGGTTGCCCTAGAGTTTACACTATACATCTTATTTTATCATATTCTACTTCGGATTTATACTTAATTCCGGTGAGATACAGAAATGTTACTTCTATTTATCTCTATTACCTATTATTTTTATATTGCATTTGTATAGATTACAAACCCACCCATTGGGCACAACTGTTGGCTGGAAGTTATCCTACCACGATAATGCTCCTCCAGTCCTGAGATTCCTAACCAAGTCATCTTTTTCTTTCTCTCATTCAGAATTCTCTTTGATGTCCTCTTGCACTATTTCCAGGATTTGTATTGTACTCACCTTGGAGGATCAGGGAGAAATAAGTCCACATTATCTTTGCTACCCTTGTACTTTATAAGAATACTTTTTAAAGTTCGTAAGATGTTGTTAGTTGCTCTCATTGGTTGAGTTCCTTCAAATTGTAACTAGCTTGCCATTATCAGACACTTAAGTTCTCTCTACATAACATATTTAAAAATAATACAGTTGCCTCTTTTTTCTTGTTATATCTTTCTGGAAGTCTTATTACTATGATGTTTCATCTCCTGGATTAATCCCCTAGTTTTCTTATCCTTTTTTTCTATTTTCCATTTCTTAGTCATTTTGTTCTATTTTCTGAGAGATTTCCTCAATTTTACATTTTAATCCTTCAACTCAAATTTCCATTTTTCCTTCATATTTTTAATGTCCAAGAGATTGTGCTAGGTCTCCCAAAGCTCCTTTCTATGGTCTACTCTTCATGATTCACCAATGAATATTTTCTTTTATCTTTGAGGAAATTATTTGTAGATTTCTTTGACTCTTATTTGTAGACTTTTTTTTTTGTAGATTACTTTTGCTCCCTGTTTGTCTCTATTCCAACCAAGTTTCCATTTTCTTTTCTTTCTTTGTTTGCTTTTGGTCTTGTCTTTCATGAAAGAGGCTTTCCTAAATATCTCAGAATTCTTGGCCAGCTGTCCATTCATATGTAATTGGAAACTGTGAGATGCTAATTGGAAACTGCTTGGGGAAGAGTTCTCATCAAATGATGGGTTTTACTATAGAATTAACCAGTGTGGACATGGTCATTCCCCATGTGCCAGTTTCTGTGGTTCTTTTACCTTGGGATGGTCATTATCTTCAGAGAGGTCTCCTCCCATCTCTTGCCTCGACTATATGATATTTTAGCTTTCAAGGAAAGGGACTGTGCTGGAAGATCACCATTTAATACAAGACTCTCCCTCTTTTTGTCCGGCATGGAACCTAATCCCCACCCTTTGTTGTTTCTGATATCTCCAAATTTGGATTCTCTCAGATTCAATATGCAGTAAGTATATTCACTGTCTTCTGATGTTTAATATTCAAACCTTTGTTCTTATGTTTCCGTTCTAGCTCCCTTGCTCTATGAAATCTCTGGTTAATAGTAATAGAAGGATCTAGCTTGCTGTATTGAAGGTGGTGCTAATGGTTGGTTTGGTCAAAGTTTAAAATATCTTACTGTAGGGATTTTTAATACTGAAAAAATTGCAGTGCTTTACAGTGCAATGACAAGAGCACTGGGTTGTGAGTCAGGAGACTTGGCCATTAGGTATCAGAAAGTCTGGGACTAAATGATAAAACCTAAACTCAATATAAGTAAACATGGCCCCTTTGGTTATTCAAATTCTATTCTATTTAAGAACAGATCAAAGAATAATTTGAAAGAAAACTTAAGTCATCGAAAATAACTTTTAGCAATAGTTAGGTAAACAATTTGACAATATTTATAAAGGACCATAAGATTTATCTTGACCTTACAATTCCATTTCTTTGACTCTATTCTAAGGAAGTAGTTTTATGCACACAGAAAATTATTGCATTATAATAGAGAAAAGCAGAAAACAACCTAAATATCCAATAGCAGGAATGGGTTTAAATAAATTATGACACCTCCATTCAACATGTTATTATGCAGTCATAAAAATTATGTCTTAGACTTTTATTTAACAATGTGAATAATCTTACTATAATGTGAATGTTTAAAAACAGAATATAAAATTATATGCACAATATGGCCTCAATTTTATAAAAGAAAGGCAAATGAAAAGACGTGACGATATTAACAATGATTACCTTTATCTGATGGGATTATGTTTTAAAAACTTGTTCATACTTTTCATTTTCCTACAATAGGTATGCATTACTTTTATAATCATAAAAAAGAGACAAAGATGAGGTGTGTTCAATTGTTCCAAATGATTATAATAAAGTACTTGAAAAATAATGGTGAAAAGACTGTGTTTTCTTTCTGATGCATTATTTGTAGAGAAAATAATTTCTGTCAGTCCCTGTTTTCAAAATACACAATGTATACTCTTCACACAGTTGCCAATACAATATTGGTGTAATAGTGGGAAAAAGCACAAATGATAATCCCCGAGACCTCTCTGTTGATTAACTGACCCTTTGAAATTATTACATGAAAGGGTCACTTACTCTTCTAAAAAACACCGAACAAAAATAACACTTCGCCCATGTCCTCTAATTTCACACAATGAGTATAATTTAAATATATATGGTTTTGAAATTTTCAATTAAATTTGAAGAGGAATTATGTAAATATTTTGAATATTCCATTTAAAGTTCAACATAATGGAATGGCACCTATTTAGCAACCACGCTATTGCACATGGGGACAAAGAAAAATTTCACAAGTTTTAATTGGCAGGGACCTTTTTCACAGAAAGGTTACCTTCATTTGAATACTGTTTGTATTTATGTGGTCCTAGCTGCCTTAACAGCTCACGAATCAGGTGATAGATCATCTTTCCCCATTTGATAGATACATCTTTCAGATGCAGATCAATCTATTTTGAAATGAACAAAGGGGCAAGGGTCCTTTTTGAGCTGTTCCATAGGCGATGAGAATGGAAATGAAGGCTCAGAGGGCCCTTCAAACACCAAGTTGCTGCTGACTCATAGACAGTAGGTGCTGTTTGTCCAGCCACGTGGATTGATGTAGGTGTTCTTGTGACCAAGGAGGTGCATTTTCCAAAAGGCAGGTTGACGGTGTCTGGGTAGCAATAATAGAGAGAGAAACAGTACACCCATCCTACTTCCTGCAATTCATTCTCATAGAAGTTACCAACTATCTGTCAAGCTTGATCCGGCCTTGTTCGCAGCCCATCCATACTCTTAGTTGAGGTTTTAGCATCTTCTTTGCCCTCAGCTGCCCAGTCTTTGCTTGCATTATCTCCTCCCTCTGTGTTCCATTCCAACCTTCCAGCTCCCCGCATTCCAACCCTAGCTCCCTATATCCCAACCCTAGCTCCACGCGTGACACCTCTCTTTCTCAATCCCCAGGACCAGACCCTGGTCTATCTCTTTCACTCCTTAGACAATGACACCAATTTTACCTGTGACCCTGACCTCTAGCCCCTTCTTCCTGACCCTATGCATGGCTCTTGGTAGAGGCTCCTTGCAGAGTTCTCAGCAGAGCTGGTTTCAAACATCTGCTGGAATTAGCCCTTCACATTTCACCACTGACCATAGCCAAGACTAGTTCAAATAAATAAATAATTAGTGTTGAAAGAGTTATGTGGATGTTCAACAACAAACCAACATGCAACATTAGCAAGGGGCCAATCTCAATTAGAGCTTATTTTCACACATCACTAAGAAAGTAAATAATTTGAAAACATTCAAAGGGAAGCATTTTTTGCTCTGAACATTATCTTCTAGTCAGATATTGCACATCAGCCAATTTGTAAGTGTTGTGTGGATAGAAGTAGTGCATTCATGTATGTGAAGGAGAAAATTCAGTGTCCTGTGAGGTGAAGCTGATTGCACCCAATTGAATGTAAAGCCAAGAGGTTTTAGGAATTCAGGCACCACTGGGTTTGAATAGCTTGAATATCTTGAACATGATTTGTTAAGGTCTTGTTTATAAGGTGCTGTTGGATTGTTTGAAGGCATTAGGCAGCTCTGTGGCTTTTGAGGTGCTTCTTACTATTGAATGTTCTTTTGTCTGTAACCATTACATGGTTTGTTTTCTGGTGGGGTTCACAAGTACCCAACAACATGATGGAAAGTGTCCACCCCTAATAAACTCTCTTTGGCACTGGAGAGTCAGCAAATCCCTTACCAAGCAGAGAATATTAGTGAGTTAATTAACTATTTTCTACTACCCCTCAAAGCCAGGAAGATAATTGCTTGTTTGCCAGACAGGGTGGGCCTTGGTGTGAGACTTGTTTGTATTTCACAGTCAGAATCCTTTCCAGTTAATTCTTTCAATATGGAAACACTCTGGTTAAGGCACTGAGCAGAATTTAGAGGAATTGTTGAGTCTTCTCAATTGAAGTATAAACAGAAGGCTCTTTTAAGAATTTGTAAATCTTTCTTCCCGGTTCTTGAAGGCTTTCCCTGGGGTTGATATTAGGCAGGGCCTGATCATTTTCCTTTAGGTGAGAAACAGAAGACCAAGCTCCCCGGAGATTTTTTTGGCTTGATGCAAGCCACTGAGTTTCCTCCACAGTCACCCACTACAAATTTCTAATTCAGACATTCCGAATTTATGAATTTAGGATAAATCGGGCCAAGAGAGCCTGAAGTTTCATATTTGGGAGCTATTAAATTGACCTTTGCTAAATAATGTGTGTCAGTGAGTTTGAAGTGGGCAGTAGAGAAGGGACATAGGTGAAGCTAACTAAGGAGTACCCAGTCCTAAAGTAAATTTGCAATCATCCATTTCTTGATACAGACTCTTGGCGATTATTGTCCCAACAACTTTTGAATGTTTTAGAACAGCTCCCAACCTCTGCTAAGATTTATGAGACTTGACTGACTTTCTAAATGACTGGTTATAGCTTTTTTAGAATTTTAAGGAGCTCATATTTGTGTCAATTTACATTGCCACGTTATCAAGCAATGCACGTTTACTTGCGTTCTCCTAGCATGCCAACACTGAGAAAGCATAGAAATAGCAGGCATGGTCCCCATTTCTTCTAAAATTGCCATCTGGCTGGAGAAGTAAGTCTTAGAGATTGTTTCTAATCATAGCTAGGTATTTTAATACAAGAAGATATATGACAGAGAATCAGTGCTAAGGTTAATCGGAAAAGAGTAAAATAATTAGTGTTGGACATAACAAGTAGGAGGTTTCATTGAGGAGGTGAAATGAGTGGGAGTTATAGGAAATTGAGCTGTGGACACAATTATATCAAGCATCTGGAAAAATGATGCTCTCCTATTTAAAAATTGTGTGTTCTGACTAGAAACTGTCAAAGACAGATGCATTTTATTTGATTAATGTCTAAATACCAGTTTCTCCAATGTAAACACCATTATATGTAGAGTAACAATTCTACTGTGAACAAACTAGATATTTCTCTAAGGAAATATCTCCTAAACATTGCCGCTGAACTATTTCTGATGAAATGCTCCTGCGAAAATATGTTGCTTTGTATGTAGTAGACATTCAAATATGTGTTTATAGAATTGAACTCAACTGAGAATTGTAAAGGCAAAAACAAATTAAAAAATTTTTAAAAGGCTTCATTTTCCCTGCGGAACATTAAGGAAAGAGACTTCCTCCTCCTTCCCATCTCTTAGTATTTATTTTAGAAAGCCTGTAATTCAAAATTCTTTGTCATTTTGAAATGTAATCAACGAAAGTATCACCTCTATCTCCCAGTTTCCTGGGAAGAGATTAGCATAACTTCCAGAGGGCTCCTGGTTCCAAAAGTCAACCTACCTGGGAAATACCTTGGGAACGGGTATGTAATGGTGGTATCTCCTTAGCCACAACAATTTGGCAACAAAGGCGACATTGTGTCGCAGTTCCTGAATTGTGCATGCCAGCCAAAGGTCAGTGGCCACAACAGTCAGGTAAGAGACCCTGAATTATAAAAAGTCTCCCTTCTAGCTCTTTAGTCGTTTGGAATACTAGCCAGAAGAACTGCCCTCTCCAAATTCAAGATTTTACTATTGAATAAGCATGGGCCCTTTCTAATAGCGTGTATTCAACATTGGTTGAAAAACATGGGGAGATAGGAATGTTGCCTGCAGGTCTTTCTCTTGACAATGGCAAATTTTTACCTGAGCCCTGCCCCCACCTTTTGTATTCCAGAAAAGGACTTACTGCAAAAGCCACCCTTCCCCATGTGACTGATTGGGGATCCTTTGGTGAGACTGTACTTGATCCAGTCTCCGATATCCATCCATTGATGCGTTCTCTTTGGAGGCCCCGGTGGGATCCAGTCTGCCCTGCTTGTCTCCACAGACCCCAGCCTTCACCTTGGTGTGGCACCCACAGAGGCCCCTTGTGCCTTGCTGCTCATGTCTTGTAAGTAAGAACTGGGTCTGCACCTTGCTCACCACACTGAGTTCCTCAGCTATTTATTCACCATTTGATACCTGGGTTTTATTGTTGGTTCCCATTTGTTTGGCATCCTTGGTGGAATCAGGCCATTCCTTTTCTTCCCTTTTGCTGTCTTTTGTATTACTATTTTGTGTTGCGCTAGCTAAACATGTAGTTCACCAGAAGAAGGAGAATCATAGTCTAGAACACAGGCCTAGGTCCCAGAAGCCTCACAGAATGGTGAGATTGCGGTTCTCACTGGAATGGTGTCCACTTTTTGACAGACTTTGCCGTGAGTCACCAATAAAACCAAATAAGGTTCTCCTTGTATTTTGATTTTCGTCCAAAGCTGGGCTTTGATCCATCTGCCAGGGGGACACAGACTGTCAAATGTGCGTTTGGAGGTGGCCAACCATTAGGTTGGGGCCCTGACACATGACGTGCACAAGCATCACATTTCTACTGACCTTTGCTGGCTCTCATGAGGTCATCTAAGTCTAAATCTCATTCCAATCTTAATTCTTGCAACTATCTTTCCAAATGGCATAGCCTCACCAAAGATTATTTGGGCCTTCAGAGGCCACTTCGGGGACCATTTGACTTGAACAAAATTGTTCATTTGGGAGGTGCCTTAGAAAAGAATGAAACTCAGGCCCAATGGGCAGCATTTTTTATTAGTATGCAGAGGCCTCCAAACAAAATTCTGAATCAAAAATTGCTACTAAAAGATTCTTTGGCCAAAGGCAATGAGCAATTTGACAAACCTAAGCAACAGCAAACTAGACTGATTTTTCTAGTAAATCTTCCCTCTTCTTGTCCTGCAGCTGCCTCTCTATAGCCAGCTCTCCTCCTTCCCTCTCATCCTTCTGATCTCTCTGCTTCTGCAGCTCTGTCAACTCCTCCCTTCTCTCTTTTTTTAAATGCAATTTTATTGAGATATAGTCACATACCACATAATCATCCAAAGTGTAAAATCAATGGTTCACAGTACCATCATATAGTTGTGCATTCACCACCACAATCAATTTTTGAACATTTTCATTACTCCAATAAAAATCAGAGTAAGAATAAAAACAAAATACAAAAGACCTCCCTTCTCTTTTATATTTGGAATGAGACTGTGAGAATCCAATCTTGCAGTTACCTGAGGAAGGTTCTTTTGATTTGGATAGGAACATGTTTGTTGCAGTTATCAGACAGGCCTCATCTGAAGCAAATGAATTATTGGTATTTATGGAATTAATATCATCCTAAGAGTACAGCAAAAAAAAAAAAAAAATTGGATAGTCAGAAGGAAAGATTGAGGAAAATGGAAGAGGAAATGTGGGAATTAAAGGCACTTTCTCATTCACAAAACTCTCCTCCTCTCCTTTCTCTGGTCTCCCTGCTCCTCCATTTCCTCAAGCTGACTCCCGGAAAGGTGGAGGTGATGATCTTTTAGACTGGTGGTTCCCCTCATCAGTAGACTTCCTGCAAAGAGGGATGATAGCACAACTTCTTTAGCCAGTAATGAATTAGTGCTCTGTTTGAGGACACAAGTTTGTGTACTCTGTGGTCCAGCTCTGAGTTTGCTTCATGTCTTAGCCCGGATTCCACCTCCAAGTGTCCCTTATTGTCCACATGCCACACAGCTAGGAAAGCAGACAAGATAAAGAGACATGATCAGGGAATGATTGACAACTTGGATGAAAGACTGTCCCCATATGAAGGCAACAGGATGGAGAGTAGCTAGTCACTTGGGAAAAGAAACAAACAAGGTGTTAGGTATATAAAGATCAACGCAGGACAGGAGACCAAGGTGCCATATAACTCTACTTTTTTCTTATCTCAGTGCAAGGAAAACCAGCCCCTCCTATTCTGGTAGCTAGTGAAGCTGATGCCATTGAGAAGCTACCCAGGCGAATGAAACAACAGAAATACACATGCTTTTCTCACCAGCTGGTATCACTCATCTAAAGGCTGCTTTTCCTGTCTCCTGGGAAGAGCTACAGAAATTTGTGGGCAAACGCAGAACAAGGGAGGTAAGAGATTTTGTCTAGTTCTGGTGTGTATGATGTCTGGATGGCCATGCTCAGGCTATTTTAATGCCCGTGATTCCCACTTTTGGGATGCCAGAATGTATTGAATCCAGGAGTTATACAAATGTTTGCAGATTTCTATAAGCTCCAGCCCTCTGGACAAGTAGAGCAGATGAATCGAACTTTCAAAAAATTCATTGGCTATAATTCAGCAATCTACCTACTCAAAATGGCCTGGAGCTTTATTACTAGCCTTGTTAAGAATTAGAGCGACCCCTGCAGGCAAGCACGGGATCTCTCCCCTTGAATTTATGTTTGGCAGATCTATGAATTTGGATCTGAGGCCATGTCCTTGACAGGACTCCCCTCTTCTCTAGGAACTCCAGGACGAAGTCATAAGGACCTGGAAGAATGGTCGTAGGGAGTCTGCCACCCCTTATGTGTTACGTAGATTTCGTTTACATAAATGTGGCACTGCTTCTGGAAAGAAAAACATAGGTGGACTCATGCTTCCCATGTGAAGCCAGCATTACATGAGAACTGGACTGTGATTCCCACAAAGGACTTGAAATGTAAGCTTTCTAGAATAACCGATATTGGTACTTAACTGAAAGAGGAGGTGTCCTGGTGAACTTACTATGATTCTCGCAGACTGCCTTGCTGTCCTATTCATAGTCGTGGCTATTTCAGCAATTTAAGAGTCACGTTTTACTAGAAAGCAGTCGCAGTCATGTTATTTGTTTGGATTTGGACTGCTTGGAATTGTTTAATACTGGAAAATGGAAAATCACTACAAGGGTCTCAGAGGCACTCTCTTATATTGCCCAGCAGCATGTTAGCTATAAAGCAACTTCAAGATATCGTCATTAGTTTGGAATTACAGGATTGTTCATATATAAGGGAACAATTAGCTGTTGAGACTATGACTATACGAAAAGAGATAGGTGGATACTGTAGAAAAGAAAATTGCCTATTTAACAGACATAAATCTGGCAATTACAAGTAGAGACTGCAGAAGGCAAGTCTATTGTCACTAAATTAATGACAGGATGTAAGTTTTCCCCAGTCCCTGTGTGGATGGATAAACAAAGGTGAATGGCTGTGGAGATTAAGTTGACAATTATAATAATATACTTATTAATTTGGACCTAGGCAAAAAATGATCCATAGGATGGGTTCGTCCTCAAGACTTAAAACAGCTACAGCCATGTACACTAAATACTGCAAGTGCAGTCTCTTCTGTGGAGCTAGTGCCTCATAATAAGACTCAGGTACTACATAATGGCCATGGGTGTCTTTGTATCTTGCATCTGGGAAAATTATTTGGGAAGAAGGAACAATTGCTGAAGGGTTTAAACTATCATGTAAATGTGATATTACTTATGTGATTGACTGGAAATCAGGACAAATTTATTGGGCCTTACAAGAAAAGCTCTTAAATAAAAATTTAAGGTAGCCCCAGAGTGAAGCTACTCTGTAGGCTTAAATTGGGTAAGAGTTCCTAAGGAGCTACAAAATAATACTCGAATGGTTAATCAATTAAAAGCACAAGCAATAAAGATGTCACAACAGCTAGTAAAATTACTGTATGACATAGGAGAATTTTGCCCAGTGCTAATCAAGAATCTGAATTAATTTTTTCATCATTGGTAACATTATACTGAATTTGTTTTAATTCATCCATTTAGAATTCTGATAATTGCCTTGCTTTGCATTTTTCTCTGGACTTGATGAATATTTAGAAGGCAGCAACTTGCCCAGAGAAAGGTGGAAATGGCAATGCGGGCAATTAATAATTGTAGTGTTACTATTTTACAGTAACAAACAGGGGATTGTAAGGGCAAAACCAACTTTAAAAATAAATAAAGACCTCATTCTGCCTGTTGAACATAAGGGAAGAGACTTCCTCCTCCTTCCCGTCTCTTAGTATTTTCTTTAGAAAACCTGTAATTCTAAATTCTCTCTTTGTCCTTTGTGAAATGTAATTAAAATTCCTATCTCTCGGTTTTCTGGGAAGAGATTAGAATAATTTCCAGGGGGCTCTTAGTTCCAAATTGTCAACCTACCTCTTAACTTGAGACTGTGTATGCAGTGGATTGTATGCATGGGTTGTTTAGCCACATAAAAAGGTGAGCTCTCTGTGTCTTTACAACCTCTTGGAGGATTGCCTGTGATGCATCGCATTCTGGTTAAATGCTTATTCCACAATAAAACTTTTTCTTTCTCTTCTACCTTTGTGGAGAGGTTTTCTGGGCTGGGAGATTTTGCTTTTAATTATATTTCCCCAACAGTATCAAAGCCACTAGCTTAATTTGTATGATTATGAATAAATTAGTGGAGAACAAAGGGGTTCAGCTTCACAAATATTCAGTGAATAATGTGAGAGCATGAATTTACTGAAAGGGAAATAGTGTTTGCTTTTGTAGTTGATACATACATGATTTTTTGATTTCTTAAAAGTTTGGAATCTGGCAGATAAGCTGGGCCCAAATATATGATTTGTGTAAAATATAACAGAAATTAAAAGAATTCTCTGTATGCTAATCTTAAAAACCAAACATTTATAAATATATTTGGCTCAATTTCATTGAAAATATTTGAAATCTTGTAGTCAAATTAATGCTAAGTAGGAAGTTTATTGAGCATAAACAACAAAATCACATAGCAACAAAATTTGCCAAAAAAATACGTCGTGTCTCTAATCAAGGAGTTCAATGATTCTTGTTGTTCTTCTGTTAGTATGAGATGGCGTCAACTTTTAAATTCTGAAAATACCCCAAACATGGTAGTTGGATAAGGGAGCCTTTTCATTTTCCCCATTTGTTAAAATCTCTAAAATTTCACCTATTTACTTTGTAATTTTCATTTTACCATGCTGTATTCATTTCTGGAAATGTTCATATAGTGTGCAAAACTAAAATGAGCAACTTTATGCCTAGATTTTTTTTCCATTGCAGATTATGTTCAGAAAGGAGATGACTGTGTCAGTGGCTTACACATGTGACCATATTGATTTCAAAGGACTGACTAGCTTTCTAGCAAAATGAGTCTTCCCAAGTTTCAGTTGTAACACGGAGAAGCAAAATGATTTATTTCCCCCCAAAATTGCATTCCTGGAGCTTCTAAATCCTGTTTTCCTTAGGTCTCTTTGTTAACCTGTCTGTGTTCTCATCCTTCCTCATCTGTGCCTCTATGATATACACAACATTGGAGATGCAGCCATTTATTTCAAATACTTGGTTTGTCTTTTGCTTTTTGTGAATGTGTTCATGTCTTTTCCTATTGGATTTTGTCAACCCTATAGGATCTGTTAACTGCAACGATACAGTCCTAAACACCATCTCATCTGATCTCAATGGTACAATAATTAGTGCCCTGATTACATTTTATTCTACATAGTATTCTTCCTATTTTATGAAGTCATACATGTGCTCTTATATATATATACGTTTATATATGCACTTATATATACTCTTCTTTTAAATTCAGAATGTTTTTTTAAATTAAAAAACATGGGATCTGTTTTGAATATAAAACAAATGCAGGCATTGCAAAACCTACAATTAGGTAATTGTAAGCACAATTAGCTGCCAGCTGTTCATTCTAAAGTAACAAGTGTTTGCTTATGTCACTAATTATTAACACATAAAATTTTGCACTTTCACGTTTTTCCAATTAATTAAATCATGTGGTTAAATTAAGCGTGATAATTGGGCACGAAAGAATAAATTGCAAATAGAGAACATTTAGAAAAAGCAGCCCTCATGAAGAGTAAATTTTCTGACCACATATGAAGATGAGTGCCTTTTCTTGGAACTAGTTTTGCAGTTAAGGTGAGAGAATTGCTGAGAACTCTCTCCTCTTATGCTTCATGCCCTGGCTTCCTCCTGGGAACCCCTGGAGACCTGAGACAGGCTTGGGGCTCCCTGCATTCCCAACTGTTTCTCTCAGACTGCTGAAAACTTTCCTTTCTGCTTAAAAATGCAGAAGTCTCTGGGAAGTGGTTTAACTATCTCTCCCCAAACTCCTCGATCTGGCACTAGGTACCAGGTACTGTAACAGGCACCAGAAGTACAGCCCCTGCCCTCAGGGAACCAACTCTCTTGAAGGAAGAGACCATCAGAACAAGCAAATGAATAAAATTCCAGGTAATGCTAAGTCTTATCATAAGAGAAGGGAATAGAGATTGAGGGTTGGGTGGAGGCCTACTTTAATGGTTATTGGGAAAGGCCTCTTTGAGGAGGTGCTATTTGATCAGACACCTGAAGGAAGTGAGGTAGTGAGTCATGCAGATGCCTTAGGGAAGAGCTTCCCAAGCAGAGAAAGCAAAGGGTGCAGCCCTCAATGAACAGCAGGGAGAGTGAAGGGGAGAGTAGGAGAAGATGAGTCCATAGGGAAACAGGAACTAGATCATGAAGGGTCTTCTAGGCTGCAGCAAGGACTCATTTTGGATTTTACCCTGAAGGCAATGGGAAGCCAAGGGAGAGCTTTGAACTGTGAAAACAGATCACCAAATTGAGAGGTTTTTATGGGACAGGCACTTGGCCCCACCCCACTGCAAGGGACCTTAGTTCCAAAGTCCTGGTAACTGGGATGAGCATGTTTAGCACACGTTATCCTCTGTATCAGTTATCTGCTCTATTGTAACACAACAAATTACCCCAAGGCTTGGTGGCCTAAAACAACATGCATTTATTTTCTCAAGTTTCCATGAGTCAGGTGTCTGGGCATGGCTTAGATGGGTTCTCTGCTTTAGGGTCTCTAAGAAGGCTGAAATCAAGGTGTAATTTGGGGCTGCAGTTTCATCTGAAGGTTTGACTGGGGCAAGAAACGCTTCCAAAATCACATGATAGATGACAAAATTCACTTCCTTGTAAGTTATTGAACTGAGGCCTCAGTTGCTCAAGACTTGTTGGATGGCGGCATTGCTTGGTTTCTTGAGATGTGGGCCTCTCCATAGAGAATCTCACAACATGGCAGTGAGCAAGTAAGAGGGCAGGAGACAGTGCCAATGAGAGAGAGGGGGTGGGGGAGGGAGGGATAGGGGACAGAGGGAAAGAGGGAGAAAGAGAGAGAGAGTTAGCAGGATGAAAGTCACAGTCTTTTGTAATCAAATCATGTAAGTACTATCCCATCACTTTTACCATATTCTATTGGACAGAAGGAAGTCACTAAGTCAAGCCCACACTGAAAAAGAGAGGGGATAACACAGGGCATAAATATCAAAAGGCAGGGATCATTGAGAGCCATGTCAGAAGTTGTCTACCATATCCTCTACCCATAGGAGGATCCGGTTGGCCAGTAGCATCTGTAGTGTGGTTCAGGTCAAGACCCAACCCAGTGTTCAGGACCTGGGACAGGGTGAGCTGGAACAAGTCAAAGGAGAAGATATGTTAAAAAGCCTGACAAATGTCCAGGATCAGCCAAGTCAGAAAAGAGGAGGCAGGTGCCACTGGAACACTGAATTAATCATATTCTTTAGTTCTGGGCACATTACCATCATAAGTTCATGCAAAGCCCTGCTTGTGTTTTTTTTTTACCTTGAATAAATTATTTGTTATTATAATTAGACCTTCATAATCAAAGTTGTCTTTTCACCATCTGTGTTTTGTTAAGGTGAAATTAAATTGTAGTTATAAGCAAAAGTTGGTTGCATGGAGACCAATAATTATATACTGGGTTTAAAAGAAATAAAAGAATATTTGTCTTAAAATGCAAGATTTTGTTTGTTCCATAACCTCTTCACCATGCACTTACATTATAAAAATGTTTAACTTGCAAAAGTGAAAATTACTTATGCTCTTTGAGCTTTAACAGTTGGAATGTTTAAGTACAACATCAGCTCCTTAAAGAAAATAGCAAAGTGCGCTATATGTCTCCCCTACAAAAGGGAATTTAGATTTATAATTAACATGAAAGATGCAGGATAATCTTTAACACAACCTCACAGTCCTAATATATAGCTTTTAAGAGCCCTGCTAAGTATTTCTCATTAGCAAACTCACTTTCCCACATCATGGAAGTTCAGGTTGACACGTATACATAACATGATGATAGAAAATAAGACATAGTAAATTAGATTTCTAAATTTCAGTTCCAAGTCTTCCTGTTGATATCAGTAGATAAGTATGCAGGCAATACTACTACTCAAAGAGATGCAAACATCAAAAAGTATATTCAATGGGTTGGGAGGTGGTTGAGGGAAAACAAAAGCACTAATCAGCATTACTAGAATCAATAAAGATGTTAACCTGCCAACAACTAAATTGGTGATTCCATCCATGGCCAACCTCTCTCTGAACAGAAGTCTGTTTTCCAGGCAAGTGGTGCCATAAGATGCCTGGTAGAAAAGTCCCCCATTTTGTGATTTCGCCACCAAACCACTCAAAACCAAGCCCGCGTTACATCCTGAAGTTTCAGGCCCACGACTCCAAATGCCCCCTATCTGTGGTGCACTCATAGCTGGAACCCCAAATGGGGTCCAGGAAGTTCCCGGCAGTGGATGGGCATTCATGCCCCGGGGGGTAAGGCTCCTTGCCTAGGGCGAGCCATGCTTTTTACAGCTCTCCCTGCTCCTGCAGCAGGGGCAGCCCGGCTTATGTTTCAGTTTTGTTTTATTTTTAAATTTGCTATCTTGAAACAATTTCAAACTTACAGGATAGTTGCAAAAATAATGCAAACCCCATACAGAGAACTCTAACATACACCCTTCTCCCCAACCTGCTTATGGTTTAATTTGTTTATATATTACATGCATGCATTCATTCCTTCCATTTTAAAATAACAACTTTATTTAAATATAACTCACATACCATAACATTCACACATTTAAGTATGAAATTCAATAATTTTAGTATACTCACAAAGTTGTTCAACCATCACCACAATCTAACTTTAGAACCTTATCATCACACCAAAAAGAAATTCTGTGCCCATTATCACTCCTACCCTATCTCTCCCTCCCCCCAGCCCTTGGCAATCATGGATCTATTTTCTGTCTATATGGATTTGCCTATTCTGGACATTTCACATAAATGGAATCATAATATATGTGATCTTTTGTGACTGGCTTCTTTCACTTAGCATAATGCTTTCAATCTCCATCCATGTTGTAGCAAGTATCACTATTGCTTCATTTCTTTTTATAGCTAAATAATACTTCATTATATGGATATGCCACATTTTATTTATCCTTTCAGTTGATGGGTATTTGTGTTGCTTCCCATTTTTGGCTATCAAAAATAATACTGCTGTAAGCATTCGGGTACAAGTTTTTGTGTGGATGTATGTTCTCAATGCTTTGGAGTATATACATAGAAGTTGAGTTGCTGGGTCATATGGTAATTCTGTTTAATTTTTATGGAACTTCACAACTGTTTTCCATTCTCACCAGCAATCTGTAAGGGTTGCAGTTTCTCCACATCTTCACCAACTCTTATTTTTTTATCATGAAATTTAACATACATAACAGTGATAACTTTCAAAGTACGATTTAACAAGTAGTTATAGAGCAAATTTCAAAGAATATTATGGGTTACAGTTCCACAATTTCAGTTATTTCCTTATTGCAACACTTGTTACTATTTGTCTTTTGGGTCATAGCCTGCCTAGTGATATAAAGTGGTATCTCTAGTTTTAATTTACTTGTTGCCAGTGACTAATTATGTTGAGCATCTTTTCATATGGTTATTACACATTTGTATATCATCTATGGATAAATGTCTATTCAAATTATATGCCCATTTTAATTGGATTATTTGTCATTTTATTTTTAAGGTATAAGCATTGCATATATAGTCTAAATACATCCCTTATCAAATATATGACTTGCAAATATTTCTCCCATTCTGGAGGTGCTTTTTTACATTCTTAATAGTGTCCTTTGAAACACAAAATTTTTAATTTTGATGAAGTCCAATGTATTTTTTTCCTGTTGTTGATTGTACTTTTGTTGTCGTATCTAAGAAACCATGAAGTCCTGATACATGTGACAACATGGATTAACCTTGAGGACATTATGATGAATGAAATAAGCAAGACACAAAAGGACAAATATTGTATGATCTCACTGATATGAACTAATTATTATCAGCAAACTCATAGAGTTAGAATCCAGAATATAGGTTCCCAGGGGATGGGGAGGGGATGGGATATGGGACATTAAGACTTCAAATGTACAGAGTTCCTATTTGGAATTATGGAAATGTTTTGGTAATGGAATGCAATTAACAGCCCTGAAATATATATCTGAATATGATTAAAAAGAAAAATGTGTCAGTTTTAGTAAATTTTATTTTCCAAGGAATTTGTCCATTTTATCCAAATTTTTGGTATAAAGTTGTTCATAATAGCTGTTTATTTTCTTTTTAATGTCAGTAATATCTGTGGTATTGTCCTAGCTCCCATTCTGGATTGTAGCAATTTGTCTATTTTCTTTCCTTCTTTATTGATCAGTGGAGCTAGAAATGTATCAATTTAACTGATAGTTTTCGAAGAACCAATGTTTGCTTTCATTGATATTCTCTCTTGTTTTCCATTTTCTATATAATTGATATATTCTCTTACCTTTATTACTTTCTTCTACTAATTTTGGATTTAATTTGATCTTATTTCCCTTTCATTTTAAGGTGGAAATTTAGATAATTTATTTTAGACTTTTGTCACAATATACACATTTAAGCCTGTCAATATCCTTCTCAGCAGGGCTTTAGCCACATCCCAGGAGTTTCAATACATTGTTTTCATTATCATTCAGTTAAAAAGATTTACTCAATTCCCTTGTGATTTCTTCTTTTATCCATGGTTTAGTTAGAAGAGGGTCATTTAATTTTGAAATGTTTGAGAATTTCCCCAAGATCTTTCTTGTATCAGTTTCTAACTTAATTCTGTTGTGATCGGAACACATACTTTGTATAATTTTATTTCTTTTAAATTTGCTAAGCTTTATTTTACGCCCAGAATGTGACCTATCTTGGTGACTGATCTATGTGCACTTGAAAATAATGCATTTTTTGTTTTTCTTGGGTGAAGTGCTTTAAAATATCAAGTAGGCCAAGTTGGTTGGCAGGTTCTTCAGGTAAGTTGCCTGTAGTTTACAAAGAGGTGCAAAAATAGCTCAAAGACAATGAATAGGTGCAGAATCTGATAACCCACAGGTGTGTGCTTTAGTTTTCTAATGAAACGTAAAATTCCTCTCTAGGGTCAAGTTCCTTCTGTTGAAAGATAATCCCAAAGAAAGATTATTCTTGATCATAAAATAAGGCTGCTTTTATTAGATTTGGTCTGATTATTTACATAGCTGCAGCAAGAATAGCACTTTACCATATAGGCCTTTTAAAAGTTGCTTTGATGGGAGTGTCCGCAAGGCATCTAAAATGGACTTTTAAATGCCTCTTCATGCTAGGAAGCCAAGCTTAAGCCAAGAACCATCAGATTTCTCCTGCAATACCTGTAATTTTGGGTGAATTCCTCTTTTCTTGAGGTTCCTGCACCAGCCAGGAAATGATCTTCCTTACTTCTATGTAAGGTTGGGAACACTGTAAGCCAGGTAGCAAAGAGGACTTGGTAAGCACTGGCTCCATAAAATCAACCTTCGTTCCTTAAATGTTTCTGATCGTATCTGGCTAAATGAGCATCACTTTAAAATATGACATTCCAGTTAAAGCCTTGGGTTATATAACCCATGTCTCCAATTATGTCCTGTTAAGAAAGACGACAGATTCTTTTTGAATTTATGCAAATAATTATACTGCCAAGAAAATAGGAATACTCAAAAGTTTCCATATTCTGGAAGGATCATAGTCTATCAAATTGTTGTGACTTATATAGTTTAAGGGAAAAGAGAACAGAGTTCCTTTTATCCAGAAAATAGAACATTAAAATATCAGCAGTATAATCATCCTGGATCAGTTCATTCAGTCCTCTGTAATTAATCCTTGTTCTGCTTGATGTTGGGTCTCATGAACCCACCAGCTTCTGCACTAGAGTTCTGGAAATCTTGACTCAGTTCAGTGCTATGGGGTCCTTTGGAAAAATCCCAAAGACAGTTTGATATCAAGAAGCTATCATCTGGAACTTGATTTGGGGAAGGCAAAATGTCAAAAGTTGTCAGAAGGTTTGAACACATGGTTAAATACAATCGTAGATCTCTGTGAAACAAAACTTGTAGTTCTATTTAACCAAAGTGATAATAAAAGACTTTAGAAGTAATTACAGGAGGCAATACGATTGTTAAAAAAAAAAAAACAACCACCTTGGTTCTTTGAAAAGTGAGAAGACTTGGCTCTCTTAATCAAGGACATCATAAAATCAACATAAAGCACAGGAAATTATTTTGATAAGACACAGAATTTGCGCTTTCTAGACCAATTACTCAGTATACTATTACTCAGTATCAACTAAGGTTCTTAAAAACCTTACAGGTAAACCCATCAAATCCTACCCAACTTGACCACATGAAATGAAATTCCTTTTCTGTAAACCTTCTACAACTTTCCATATTGATTCAGATTTTGTCCTACACTTTTCTCTTTCTCATTCTGCAATGAGTCATTTTTACTTTAGAACAGAACTGCTCTCTTTATCCTTAAGGAAAATACATCCTGCATACCCTGCATACAAAATTTAGCATAAGCCTAAGGTTTTAAGTTACCAAGAGAACTTGGAATCTACCTGTAAGCTGACATCCCACAAAACACAACTATTCCCACAACCAAAGCAGCTATAACCAGACCCCTCAGGAGCAGCCACCACCACAGCAGCTGCCACCATCACAACTGCCACCTCTCAGAATCCTCCATGGCCAGCAGCTAGGCAAGAAGAGCAGCATCCCTGGCTGGGAGTGCCAATTTCTGCACCCCTGCTGGCAGCAGCTACAGCCTTCCACAACCAAGTTACAGTGAGGTGGTGCTACACAGCCCCCACCACCTCCACCTCTGCTGCCACCTGCCTACAATTACAGGGGCTACAAGACCTACCCTCAGCCCGGTGAGAACCAACATCAGCAGCCTGCCCAGCAGTAGAACCAGTGCTACCAGAAGCAGGGCCAATGGCTGCTAAATTATGGGAACTGTGACTGTGGGGGCTACTCCAGGAACACAGGGCTGCAGGAGTACACAGTCATCAGGGCTCCCCAGAGGCAGTAGTAAGTGTTCAGGGAGCATGATGTATACAACCTACATGCAAGTCTTCAGAACATGGATTGATAAATAGATAGACAAACAGGTGCACAGATAGGTAGGTGGATAGATGTATAAACAGATATAGGTGGCAAATGTGGCAAAAGGTCAAAATTATTGGATGTGGGTATCTGGGGCAAGGGTAGGGTTCTGTTGGAGTTCTTTGTATGAGGTTTGTATTATTTTTGTAACTGTCCTGCAAGCTTCCTCAGGCAGCTAAGTAGACAACTACCATCTGATCTGGCAATCCTACGTGTAGATATTTACCCGAAAGAATTGAAAGCAGGGACTTGAAAAGGTATTTGCACACTGATGTTCATAGCAGCATTATTCTCAAGTGCCAAAAGATGGAAGCAACCCAAGTGTCCATCAACAGCTGAATAAACAATATGTGGTATACACATACAATGGAATATCATTCAGCCATCATGTAAAAAAAGAAGGAAGTTCTGATATGTGTAACTACATGGAAGAACCTTGAAGACATTACGTTGAGTGAAATAAGCCAGACACAAACGGACAAATACTGTATGATCACACTGATGTGAGATAATTAGAATATGTAAATTTATAAAGTCAGAAAGTAGGATAGAGGCTACCTGAGCCAGGTGGGAGTAGGGAATGGGGAGTTATTTTTTAAAGGGTACCAAGTTCCTGTTTGGGGTGATGGTGGTGATGGTGGTACAACATTGTGAATGTAATTAACATCACTGAAATGTCTAATTGAATGTGGTTAAAAGGGGAAAATTTGGGTTGTATGTATGTTACCAGAATAAAAATAATTTAAAAAAATGCAAAACCAAAAAAAAATGTTCAGCCATGAGTCAGACATAAACACATAAATACAGAATTCACTGGTTTATATAAAAGAACTGGCTTTCTGTTCTTGCGTCACTCTTTTATTTTTACCAGAATTGTGTTCCTGGCAGATGGGACATGTTGTTCAATGTGAGGGCTAATATTTGTGGAGGAGACATTTAAGATTTTCTTTGCTCTGATGTGTAAATTCTTCCATGAATATGTTCTGGTCTGATTTGGGTTTAGAAAAACTTTAATTATAACTCTTAATTCAGTTCCAGACCAAGGTTTAAATTCTACAGTTGTCTGCATCCCTGGCTCATGGGAGGAATGGATTTTTAGAGGCAAGTTCTCTCCATGCACCCGGCTTTCATCCTCCTGGGAGATGCCTCAGAGGTTCCCCAACACTCTGCAGTTTGGAGGACATAGGTGCTTTCTATGTTTTAATCTTATTCTAAGTCGAGAGCAGAGGAAGAAGAAGGCGTAGGTGTTTAGGCTTTCTAGGGACATATTTTAATATTTCTTTTTTTTAGTCAGTGATCTCCCAGAAAGGACCTTATTTTTTTCTGGGTTCCAGTGCAGAGCAAGTTTCTTTTATGGCTTGTCACCAAAACATTTAGTAATCGCTATAGCAAAGCTATGTATACTTTCTAACTATTGTGGGGCCAAGGGAGAAAAGCAGTCATTGCAATTGGGATGGGTTGGGTGATGGAGTAGGTGAGAATGGGCCTTGCTCAACAAGCCAGAAATGGTGGTGGTGGGGGGAGTGGACAGTATTCCCAGCATGGGAATGATGTGATGCCATCTCAGATTTAGAAAGGACACAATCTTTTTATTATGATTATGCTATTAACTACAGTCCATAGTTTACATTAGGGTTCATTCTTTGTGTTGTACAGTTTTATAATTTTCTTTGTTTAGTTTTGATTCTGGTAACATATATACACCTAAAATCAAAAGGGGGAACTTTTAATGGAAATGTGAATCACACATTAATTAGTGTATTGCAGATGTAGTGGAAATATTACCAAGGCTCCAGACAATGGCCTCAGAACGAGCTGGAGCCAAACAAAGGTATGGTGTGGGTGTCCTCACAAGTCACGTGTGACTTGATGTGAAGGCATTTCGGTACAAGTGTGCTGTCTTTTCCATCGAGAGATGTGAAAATGAGAATCTGAGTTCCCTTGGGTATGAACCAAACAACCGGAATTTTTTTTCTTTTCCTCTGCTGCTTTTTTTAAATTCAATTTTATTGCGATATATTCACATACCCTACAATCATCCAAAGTGTACAATCAGTTGTTCACAGTACCATCATATAGTTGTGCATTCATCACCCCAATCTATGTTTGAACATTTTCCTGGTACCAGAAAAAGTGAAAATAAGAATAAAAAGATAAAAGTAAGAAAGAACACCCAAGTCACCCCCCCCACCTTATTTTTCATTTAGTTTTTTTGTCTCCATTTTTCTACTCATCCATCTATACACTGGATAAAGGGAGTGTGATGCACAAGACTTTCACAATCACATTGTCACCCCTTGTAAGCTACATTGCTATACATTGTCTTCAAGAGTCAATGCAACTGGGTTGCAGTTTGATAGTTTCAGGTATTTACTTCTAGTTATTCCAATGCATTAAAACCTAAAAAGGGTTACCTATATAGTGCATAAGAATGCCCACCAGAGTGACCTCTCGACTCCATTTGGAATCTCTCAGCCACTGAAACTTTTTGTTTCATTTCATTTCACATCCCTCTTTTCGTCAAGATGTTCTCAATTCCAGGATGTCGGGTCCAGACTCATCCCTGGGAGTCATATCCCTCACTGCCAGGGAGTCAGGTCCCATGTAGGGGGGAGGGCAGTGAGTTCACCTGCCGAGTTAGGTTAGCTACAGAGAGAGGCCACATCTGAGCAACAAAGATGTACTCAGGGGGACATTCCTAGGCACAATTATAAGCAGGTTTAGACTCTCCTTTACAGTAAAGAGCTTCATAAGGGCGAGCACCAAGGTAGAGGGCTCAGCATACCAAATCATCAGTCCTCAATGTTTGTGAGAACATCAGCAACAATCCAGATGAGGAAGAAGTCCAACATTTATGCATTTTCTCCCAGCTCCTGAGGGGGGCCCTGCATATATATTTTTATTCTCTGCCCAAATTACTTTGGGATGTGTCTCTATCTCGCACTAACCTGTGCAAACCTACCAGGTCTCACCTCCTATTAAAAGTTCCATGTAATTATGGTTTTTGAACAAACTGTACGAGTTAAATTGTTTAGGAAATATAGATCTTGCACCAACTAAACATCTCTTCCCTTGGTCTCACATGGAATTTGAAGTTTTAAAACACAGTCAGTTTTGTCCTTTACCCTTTGGCCTGATTTGCCCTAGTCCTAACCAGATCTGCTTCATTCATATCTTTAATAGAAGTCTGATCCTTTTCAGCTTTTTAACATTTGCTGTATGGGATAATACTAATTTTCATAGTTGCAGAACTCTAGCTCTGAGACTCAGGTGTCACACAGATACCCAGAGTTCCAGGGATTGATCAGGTTATACTCAAAGAGATCAGCATCTCGGAATCTGGAAATAGCCGTTACAATTCAGGAATAGATGTGACTGCTGTAAGAGCTTACAGTCTAGGGACCATTAGAATAAGCCTTCCCCTGATAAGCTGTGCTCTAAGATTCTATTCTCAGAGTTTACACATTGTACTTAGTCCATATTGGTGAGGCATTATAGTGTTTGCCTTTGTTTCTGGCATAGTTCACTCAAAATGCTGTCTATAGGTTCCATTCACCTCATAGCATGCCGCACAGCTCCACTCCTTCTTGCAGTTGCTCAATATCCCATTGTATGCACACACCACAGTTCACCATTCTGTTCCTCAGTCGATGTACCCTTAGGCCACCTCCACCCTTTGCAAATCATGAATACTCTCTCCATAAACACCAGTGTGCAAATCTCCATCCATGTCCCTGCTGTCAGATCCCCCAAGTATATGCCCCCTAATGAGGTAGCAGGACCTTAAGGCACCTACATACTTAGCTTCAAAACAACCGGAATTTTGATGACCACTTGGAAATCTTCAATGAGGAGATTTCCAGGGAATTTCTCAGCTTGTTGTACTCATGACTGTCCTTTCTTGACAGACAAGTGCCCAGTCTCTGCTATTGTCTGGTCCCCAGTTAGAAAGATCAGAGGTAAGGGGGACCCTCCAGGCAAGGCCAGAAGAGTCTCAAGTGGCAGCCCCTCAAATCCCATGTAGTTGAGGTGGCATGGACATCTGGGAGCCCCCCCTGCCTGTGGTGAGTGTCCCCCTGCAGTTCTGGACTGTAATCACAGTCCCATTGAGCAGGGCCTTCATCAAATCCTTGCACCTCTGGGAGGCAGGTCCTATTTATTATTGGGCCTGTTGTCTAGAGGGGGACACTGTGGCTTTGGAGACATGAATTGCATTCTCCAAAGGTGGGCCAGGTTTATACTCAAGTGCAAGCCCTTTATACTCGGCTCTGCAGCTGCTAATTGCTCATTTTGGGGTGCCAGTCATGCCTCATTTCCAAGGAAGCCTGGCTGATTGTTAGTAGGATTAATGCATTTCACAATCCCTCTCTTTCACAAATCAGTACTAATTGCACACTTAAAGCTAATTTATGCTGATGATATGCTCTACAGATGACAAGTGTATGTGCATACATGTTATCATCGCCCCCTCGCATGTACTCTGGAAGAAGTGAAGTGATTTGCTTAAGGACAAGGAGTGCATGAGGGTCAGGGAAAGCGAAGACCCAGCTTCTCTGCCCCTTACACAGAAATGTTACACAAATGACTGTCTCGTTACGTAATTTTCGCTCTATCATTTCCTGGTCATTTCAGCTGTCAGGCTGATGCTTTTAAACTTAATGATTAGAATTTGATTTTGGTGCCTAGAGGCTATAGTTAAATCGGAATGGTCTGTTGAAGATGCACTTCAGAAAGATCCATGCTGTTTTAAAAATGACTCATCTTGTGAATCTGAGTTTAGGAGCTTGTTTCTAAATTTCATAAAAGTTTGGGATTTAGTCTTTTGTTTCTGTATGCGGGAAAGAATACATCCAAAGACTAACACCAACCCCCCCCATCCCGGAATGGTTGAATTTTGGAATCAGAAGGATTGAGCAGGAGATTTACAGCTCCGGAGGCCTTTCTGTGACATGGTCTCCTTATCTGAGGAGCAAGTGTGGCCGTTATGGTGATATTAATATTAAAGGCTTTGTTAAATGAATATTTACTTTGTTCATCCAACACTTGGTGTTGTAGCAGAACTAAGGGTGACTTTCTCTCAACTCATTGAAGGTCTTTTTAACTTGTCACGAAACCGGCCAGCTCGAGGAAAGAGGCTTATTAAACCTCTTCCTCAATGGGAATCACTCAACTCTGGAAGGAGCGACTGAGAGCGGTTGTGGAATCACCTCCCCTGCGAGTCTTGAGTAATGGGCCAGTTAGAAGCATGCCATGGAGGGCCACACTGCAAAGCTGGGTGGGTCTCCAGAAAAAGGCAGGAGAGGAGGGCCGATTAGGAAGCATGAAGGAGAGCCGTGGCTGTGCCATAGGTGGGGCTCGTCATACCCCGGGCAATGGCAGATCGGGAGGAGGGCTGCACAGTTGCCCTCCCCCTGGCTGTCAGACACCACCCGACACTTTATTAACTCAAACAAGTTGGACTGGCGGGCATGGAACTCCTTTGGTGGCATTTTGGTGTCCCTCAAGCCAAGAATGGCCCTTTTGATTAGGAGGAGGTCTAAGCTGCTTTGGCCCTGCCATGGAGCCAGGAAGGGACCCCAAAAGCCCCAATCCTCTGGCTTCAAAACCCTTGGTGGGGCAGCTCAGCCAAGACCCTGGGTTTCCAAGATGCAGGAATGGTGGAGGGCCCAACCTACGGGGGGGACTTTGGGATTCTCGCTAAGAGCCAGGCAGAAGGAGCCCGGTTTACAGTTTGAAGCCCCCTTCTCACCCACCCCCCTGCTGCCTGCTTTGCACCCTGGGAACCCCTGCCCTGGGGATTCAATGTGGGAGGAGCCACCAGGACGCTCCTGGCACCACTCAGGGTTTGCCGCCTTGACGCCCCACCCCGTGCACCTACTCTGCGCCCAACCCACGCCCGCTCACTCAGCAGAGCTCTAGGCTGAGCTGAGGAGCAGTGGGAGAAGATGCTGCTGTTAAGGTAAAGGAACCCCTCGGCCCAACAGCTCACCCTGGCTCCCTGGAGCCCCCCAGGAGGATGGGTTGGGGGAGGTAGGCGGAGGCCAGTGCGGTTGGGAGCTGGTGGGTCGCCATGACAAGAGGACCCTTCGGGTCTGGAAATTCCAGAAATTTCCAGGCACGGTGGTGTCCACAAAAGAGATTCGAGAGACAAGTAAGGGCACCCCAAAGCTAGAGAGTTCTGGGGCCAGCGTGAGCCCGACCAAGGACAGTCAAGCAGGTGCATGTGGAGCAGCCGTTAGCCCACTTGAGGAGGAGAGGAGGCATGAGGGCCCTGGGGAGGGTGGGCACGGGGGTCCCTGTGACGGCTCAGACTCACGGGTGGCGTGCCACCTGTGCTCAAAGGGTACCCTCAGGATTTTTTTGGTTTTGGAATGAGAGGGGGCTCGCTTCAGGAGAGGCATTTGCGTTCTCCAAGACCGAGAGCTTAGAAGTGGTGAGATAGCAAGGCTGCTTCAGACGAGGCTTGTGCAGTTCTTGCAAAATGGAGTAGGGTGAACGTAAAATCTGAGCATGTATGTATCAGAAGAATTTGAGTATAGGTAGCCGCAGCCTACGCGGATATCGTTATACTTGCACAATAATGAGCGAGTCCGGCAGCCAGACGCAGCGCGGTGTAAGGGGGCGGGGGAGAAAAAGCTTCAGTGGTCACTCGGGGTTTGCTTTGCTTTAACTGGATGTTTCTGAGCCTATGCTTTATTTATGAAATTTTTGAATTCTTTTTCTGGCAATAGAAAAAGAAAGGACATACGTGTGTGTGTGTCTGCGTTTCATGGGTTTAGACTCTTGTATGTACGTAAGAAATGGACTTTTCCTTTAATAATTGGACCAGATGAATTCTTTGTATAGCTGCAGAAATCTAATGAAGTATTTTAACAATGCCTCCTAATTTTACTTCATTATGGGCAAATTTGTATTGGCCGTCTTCTGGAAACCCATATTCTGCTTACAAATAGTAGCGTATTTTTTTTAACTCTGAAAGTAAAACTATCATGAAACCATATGGTAGGGATTTGAAGACGGAATTACTGACAGGAAAAAGAAAATATCCGTGAAATGTGCTCGATTCGTAGATGATGTAACAAGTGACCGCATAATTCCAGTACCGCGTGGTGAGGTTGGCGCCTGGCAAACTAGGAGACGCGATTCTGCCGTGCACAGTGCTTCAGAGCTTGTGAGGGAAGTCGGGGCAGGAAGCCAGTATTGTTACGATTTGAAGGGATTTTGCTCCCTGTTCAAAATTAAAAGCCCCAAATGCACTTGCAAATCTTCCTCAAGTGGAAGCGAATGCAAGAAAACAAGAGAGGACAGCTGTGGGTGGGATCTGAGATCCTGGAAAAGGAGAACGCTTTCTCAAGCCCCTTTTTCTGGGGTGTTGGAGTCCTGTGTCGGTTTCACTTGCCAGTGGCTATCCGGAGGTAGATAACTAATTTCTCTGACCCCAAACATGACAAAGGAAAGTGAGAATGACGTTTTCATTTTACTAAGGAAATTTTGCCTTATTGTTTTCAATTTATTTTTTTTTAAACCAAACGAAATAAGAAATTGGCGTTAGGTACTGATTATACCCCCAAAGGATTTAATGTTGTTTTTTTTCTTTTTTTAAAAAATTTAAAATGGCCAATAAGGAGTCCCAGAGTTCCAATTGCTTGATATTGGGGCACAGTGCGAGCACGTGGTCTGCTTAATCATCCGTTCTGGCTTGGCGCCTGGAGTTTCTCTCTTTTGCTGGAGCTCTTTTAGCAGATAGAACTCTTTCCTTCCAGATTCAAATATGAGCACGATCGCCAGTGTCTTCTGCATTTTTTCTTTTTTTTTGAGGGCAGTATGTGAGCTTTCTGTGGACATGGACTGGAGGGGGGACCGTAAGCCATTCATTTTTCAAGCATTTATTGAGCACCTCCTGTGTGCGTGGTACCATGCTAGTTGCCCTCAAAAAACCACCTTAGACGCCCTCGCAGTGGTTCAGAGTCAGGTGCTGGGAGAATGGAGTCCAAAAAGAGAGCAGCAGCCACTGAAATGGCTGCCCGGGAGAGCTGCTGTGTGAGAGGGCCCTCAGGGAGGGGCAAGTTTTTACTCTAAGAGAAGAAGGGCAAGAGATTGGCTACAGAGAAGAGGGTGTGTTACTGGTGTGCCTCTCTCAGGGTCTGCATTTTACTGTTGTGTCCCCAGCACCTAGCATAGGAAGGATTCGTTGAATTGAATTCAAATACCAAGACGTAAGAAAACCAGAGCTGCTGTTTTAAATTGCAGCCCTGGCTGGAGGGGAGAAGTGACTGGAGAGGGGTCTGCAAAGAGAAGCCAGGGGCCAAATCTTGGAGGGCATGGTAGGCATACAAAGCTTGCAGTTCTGTGTCCTGTGGGAGGTCGAGGTGAGCGCTCAGAGCTTAAGAAAGGCCACTTGATCCAGGTTAAGTTTCTTTTATTTATTTACCGATTTACAAAGAGAACTTGATCAGCTATTGTGTGTGTAACTGAATTAAAATCCCTTTTTAAAAGGAAGCTGTGTTTAACACTTTTGAAAAGAAATTAAAATTACTTTTGATGAGAAAGCTGTTGTATTGAGCCACTTAGGGAAGATTGGCCTTTGCTCCGGCTGCTAAGTGGCTTGAGGTTCTCTGCCACTGGGGAGCTCCCGTAGTGGGTGAGGCCAATGGGGGTGGTTGGCTTTTCTCATCCTGTTGGTTATTTTGCTGTTAAATGATTCCCTTTTGGATCATCGCCTTGTGGATAGTGTCATTTCTAACAAGAAAATACATTTTTTTTTAATTCATTTTTATTGAGGTATATTCACATACCATGCAGTCATACAAAACAAAGCGTACATTCAGTTGTTCACAGAACCATTATATAGTTGTGCATTCATCACCAAAATTAATTTTTGACATTTTCATTACCACACACACGAAAATAAGAAGAATAAAAATTAGAGTGAAAAAGAACAATTAAAGTAAAAAAGAAACTGGCTGCCTTTTTTTTTTTTTTTTTGCCCCCATTTTTCTACTCATCCATCCATGAACTAGACAAAGGGGAGTGTGGTCCATATGGCTTTCCCAATCACATTATCACCCCTCTTAAGCTACATTTTTATACAATCGTCTTCAAGATTCAAGGGTTCTGGCTTGGAGTTTCATAGTTTCAGGTATTTACTGCTAGCTACCCCAATTCATTAGAACCTAAAAAGGGTTGTCTAAAGTGTGTGTAAGAGTGCCCACCAGAGTGACCTCTCGGCTCCTTTTGGAATCTCTCTGCCACTGAAGCTTGTTTCATTTCCTTTCACTTCCCCCTTTTGGTCAAGAAGATGTTCTCCATCCCACAAGAAAATACATTTTTTTTCAACAGTTCCAAGAAAGCTTTTCCTGTGGTATATTAATGTGTAGTACTGACATGTGGTGTATCTTCCCAGATAAATAAAATAACACGGCAATAAAATTCTCCCCGTTGCTCTTAATGAGCTGAACTCTGATTTTGACTCTACTTATTCTTCCCTATTTGAAGTCAGTCACTTAATTCTGAATACCATGAAAGAGGGAGCTTCCCGGGTTGAAAATCCATCCCAGATGGTGGTGGGCTTGGCAGCCTGTGAAGACCTCGAGTCTGCCCTTAGCGGGTTCCTTCTTCATTCACTCAGGGCTGCAACTGTACAAAGGAGAAAATGTAATTTCTTGAAAAATCATAAATTCCCCGTTTTCTGAAATGAAGGAACTCTGCAGTCAAATAGATAGCCAGTTACTTTTAATTACTCCAGAAGACAATAACGATGATTGCATTTGTAAATACCACTGCCAACTTAAGTGTTTGCTCTTCTAGAAAAGAAAATAGGCCATTGGGGTTTGAAGAAACAGTTTTGTTGTGCTTATTTTTCTCTGCCGGTTCTAGAAGAAAAGGGAGCATTGGGGTGTGACAATGCCAAGGCAGCAAAAGGGAATCCTTTCCACTCAACTCCAGAGAATGATTGGAAAGTATTTGACTCACAACTTTGAAAGTACCCAGGCCAGTGTGGCTGGGTTGGAGAGGCCACGGGGCTTAGTGATGAGACGGCCTGGGCCCCCCAATCTCTTAGCCTGTGCCTGGAAAGATACCCGCCACTGGGCACAGCCAGGCCCTGCCTGGGCCAATTGGTGTCAGAATCTACGAGCCATGAGGAACCCTTCTCTGGGCTGCAGGGTGCACCTGGGTGCCTGGTCTCCCTCCCTGCCCCCAGCATGCCAGCAGCGGGTGTGGAGTGGCCGTGGTGTCCCCTTTGGCTGACCTTTGTGTGCAGAGTTGTATGCAGAGCAGTACACAAGTACCCATCTCTCAGATTATGTGAAAGAAATGAGTAAAAACCGTCTTCCTCCTCTTAAATGAACCGAAAGCTGACTGAGTTGATGTGGTAATTATGGTTGTGGGGAAAGTGGTTGGTTAATGGTGGTAAAATAAAATTTGTGGTGCAAGTATCACCTAACTCTCCTGGTTTTACTCTTATTCGGTCAGCATTTCATTCCGGTGGTGGATTGTGTCACCGTCCGAGCCAGGGATTGGGGGAAAGGCATGCAGGAATAAGGCAAGCGGGAAATGCCCTACTTTGAGGGAGCACGTAAGCTAGTGGAGTAGAAAGACTCGCAAACAGATTATTATATCCTGATGTGCTTTGCTTTGTGTTTTATTGTGTGACCTTGCCAGCACAGAGGCAAAAGTATTTACCTTGGGCCCCAGGGAAATCTTGCTTAAAGTGGGGACTTAGACTGGGCTTTAAATGAAGAGTTCCATATTGCTAGAAAAGGCAGAGGGAAGGACATATATGAACAAGCCAGGACCAAGCCACTGTCAGGGTTTCAAATAGAAAACTGCCAGCTGGCACTATGCCTGTAAAGAAACTTTACATTTTCCCCATGTCCTTTTTCAAGAGCTTAAGATCTCTGTAAAGCTTTCTCAAATGCTATGCAAATGCTATTTATGAGAAATTAAATATTGTTATTATTATTTGATAGGTATTTATGGAGTGTGTGTGTTCTGACTTGAGTCTAGCTAATGTCCTACCAGGGCACGATGCTTTGAAGCTTGATGAGTTTTTCTTCTGATTCTATTTCTAACAATTAAGCACATTGTTTAAAAAATAGGTTCTTCTTTGAGTATAGTGTGTTCATGATCACTAATAAAAGTCCCCCATTTTTAAATATACGAGTTAGTGCCTCTGGGAGGATGGGGAGCTAAGGTCAGTCAGCCCTTTCATGTGCTAATACCTGAGATCAAGGCACACCAGATATTACTCAATCAAGCTAATATTTGGTTTTGGAAATTAAAGCATAAATTCATGCATTTGATTAGTGCTCTTGTCTCTGCATTAATATTTAATCATAATATATGAAGACACACAGTGTTGCAAGATTTTTCCTTTCCTGTTTTAGTTTTTCTTTTTTTTTTTTTTTTTGAGGATATATGTTTTACTTGCTGCAGTATTTGTTGAATTCATGAACATTATTGTTTTTAAGGAGAAAGTGATTCAACAGTTGTTGAGCTCCCAGCATGTCTTCCCATGGCTTTGCTCCTGGTTCACCCTGGAGGTGCAGCCTTATTATTTGAGGCACTCACCAAATATATGGATGTGCAATGCACCTTAGACATTCCAGTGAACTTCCCCATCCTGGGTGGCATCTGATCCTCCTTGAGAATGACCCTATCAGATAGGGAAGTCAGGACATAACACCGTTTTTCAGGTGAGGACTCAAGCCCAGAGAGGCCTTGTGACTTGCCTAGAGTCACACAGCTGGTGCAGTGCTGGGACTGGATCCCAAACATTCTGACTTCAAGAATCGTGTTGATTTCTATTAGTTTTGCAACCCTCCCCTCCCCGCCCCCGGTTAAACCACTGGATTAACAGTTTTTAAAGTGTGGATTAAAGCAAGTATATTGTGTTGGTTTGCTAGCCTCTGACTTTAGGTCTCTCAGTTGAGAGGATTTGCTTAGACTAATGTTTCCTAGAAGAAAGCAAGAAATATATTCCTTAGGCAACAAATAGCGGAAGCTTCACAGTCCTCCTTGGGCTGGGTCGAGATCACTTTGAAACTTTCCTGGCTACTCTGCATACAGGATTTAGTTTGCTTGCTCTAGTACCAGCGCCGTTTGCTCTTCATCCTAAGACACTTGTAGGTGACAGCCGTGCTGGGTGGTGTGGACCACACAGGACATCAAAATGAGGAAGCTTTAATGTACCAGGCAGGAACTTGACTCCAGGAAATTGAAAGGTCTGTCCTGCTCAAAATGATTGTACTTTGAGGTGAAATTCACAAACAAAGTCAATCAGCATGAAGAATCTGGAAACCCTCAGTGAGAGCTGTTTCATTTTCCTATACCTTCCACAATAGGTTGGAACCTTTTGTGTGAAGTTCTAACGTGTGATCACAGAAGGTATTTGCAGTTTACTGAGAAGGGAAGGGGAGTGTAGCTGGCAGCGGGGGCATTTGCAGGGCTTCACATCAATGTGCATTTGTCTTAACCATCGGCACTGAGAACAAGGGTGATAGTGGGGACGGAGGTCTTGTCATAGGAGCTGCCAAGAGTCAGCAACAATTAAGGGGTCATTTATAAGTGAGGCATTCAGCAGCCTTTCATGTGGGAAATAGAATGTTTCTTTGGCGCCTCTTTTTTTTTTTTCTTTTATTTTTAATACATTTTTATTGTGAAATTTAATGTATATACATAACCGTGATGACTTTCAATGTACGATTTGACAGGTAGTTAGCAAATTTCAAAGGATGTTATGGGTTACATTTCCACCATTTCAATTATTTCCTTATTGTGAAATATAAGATATGTACAGAAAGGTGATAACTTTCAAATTACAATTTAAAGAGTAACTATAGAGTAAATTTCAAAGAATGTTATGCATTACAGTTCCACCATTTCATTTATTTCCTTCTAGCTATTCTAATACCCTAGCATTTAAAAAAATTCATATAAAGATTCAGTATTTGTAATCCTTTGTTAAATCCTATTTTGCCTGTTCCTACCCCTTCCTCTTGTTTAATCCCTTTCTTGATCTTCAGGGGTGTCTAGGCAGTGACCACCCTAACTTATTGAAAAGGGGTGTCGACATTATGGGGAAGGGGGCTGCATCTGGTTGTTATTCTTAAAGTGGCTGTTGTTTCTGGGTTTTAGGACTTGTCTGGCATAGAACACTCTGGTGGATTCAGGTTTCTGAAAAATAAACTTAGTGAGTGAAACTTTTATAGAGTCTCAGATAGGGACCTAGGTATTTGGGGACTACTGTTGGTTAGGACTTGGCATACTGTGACCATTTGGGATATCTAGCTGGAGCTTGCATAAGAGTAACCTCCAGGATAGCCTCGCCACTCTATTTAAAATCTCTTAGCCACTGTAACCTTATTTTGTTACCTTTCTTTTCCCCCTTTTGGTCAAGAAGGTATTTTCAAACCCTCAATGCCAAGGCCAGGCTCATTCCTGGGAGTCGTGTGCCATGTTGCCAGGGAGATTCACTCCCCTGGGAGTCATGTCCCATGTAGGGGGGAGGGGAATGAATTTATTTGTTTGGTGCGTTTTTCTACTCTGAGAATCATGTGACTAAAAAATTGGGAACCTTTTTACCAATTTTTTTAATCTTTCAGGTGCTATTGACACTTTCCATCTTAAATTACTTTTGCTTCATATGGATTTTCAAGAGTGGACATGGTCCCATTGATTAAAAATATTGATTCAAAGGAGTGATGGCATAAGTTTTCTCTGCTTCTTGGGATGAGGCAGCCTAGGGTACATGGGACAGTGTAGGGATTTAAAATAAGTAAGGAGAAACCATCTAAGTCCTAAAGGACTTGATCCTAACTTGAAATATAGGGATTGGTAAAGTGTGCCCTGATAAAGTTACTTGCAGAATTTTTACAGCTCCATAAAAAAGACTGGAAAGAAATATTCCAAGATGGTAGCATTTGTCTTTGAGTGTCAGAATTGCATTTGTGTTGTTTTTCCTTTCTGATTTGGAAATTTATTACCCTTAAAATAAAGAACAACTTATTTTATTATAAAGGAAGTTTATTTTATTTCCTTTGAAAAATGAAATTGAAAATAAAACAAAAACAAGAAGCCTGACTCTTTCCCAGCATTCTAATAGAAAACGATGATCAAGTTCTACAGCTATGCAAGGTGTTTGCTCTCTTTGGGAAATATTGTGGTGACCCACAGCCCATCTCCTATGTGGAAAGCCCGTAAATCTCTTCTCTTTGTCCAGAGGCACCCACCCTGGCCACAGAAGTCAGCTAAGCCTTTCTGGGTAGATAGGCTTTGTGCAGAGCTAGGAGATGTCCTGGGTGAAGTGTTTCTAAGAAGGAACTCCACTGAGATAGTTTTGTAAATGCCATCGCTAACACACTGAACGCTGGCAAAACTTCTTGCATTCGAGGTATTATTTAGGAAGAACACATTATTCCTTAAATGGGACAGATCAAGGTGGCATAGAGTTCTGGAGTGCTGAAATGGTTGTTTCTTGACGTTATGCAAAATATATAACATCTTCATCTGTTGTTTCCAATCCTTCCCCAGTGTCTTCCCTGATCCTGAGCGTCCTAGTTTCTGTCCTGAGTGGAGAGATTCAGGCTGCTCCCGCTGTGCTTTTCTCAGTTGCTTTTTTTTTTTTTTTTTTTTTTTTTTTTGTCTTCCCTCTTCTTACTGCTGCTGAGTATTTTAAGGTTCTATATTCTCTTCAAGTCACTCCTGTGGGGCACTGCAGTCATTAATGATTAATTTCAGTTATTCTCTGTGCACGTTTATTGAGTTATGGACTCTCCAGGCTGCAAGAGATTTCCAAGTCATCTGTACAACTCATTCATGTCTCCGTGGTCAGGTTGATAATTCTTGTTTAGTAGAGGGTTAGTTTTCTTGCATGTTTCCTTGAGATTTTTCCATGACCCAGGCCTTCTGGCCTTTAGCTTCTGAAGGTCAGCCCCTGGAGGGCCTTTTATGCCCCAGGTCCCTAACAGTAGTATCACATCTGACATTTACCTTAGTTTTTGCCACTTCTCGCATTAGTCTGCCTCCTTCATAGAATTTTGGCAATTCATCCTCTGCTCCCACTGGCTTCTTTCCCTTTTGCAACAACTGACTTCTAGCCTGTAGCCTTTCCTCAGCCTGTCTGCTTCAGCTTCCTCCATCATCCCACTTAAAATTAGCTGGATCTTGTTAGTCCCTTCGCAGAAATTTGCAAGAGTTCCCAGCTTATCTCACAAATGAAATAAAAATGTTGAAGTCTTTGATTAGGGAGCCCACCTGAACTGACCATCTTAATTTCTTTGATTCTGTGTATACTTTTCAGCATCCCACCCAGCTCTTCAATTTTTAGAGAATTCTTTTTGACTGTTATGTAGCTCTTCTTTGAGATAATAATAATAATAATAATAATAATAATAATAGTTCTTATTTCTCTTTAGGTCTCTTAACTTTAAGGGATAATAACAACAATAACAACAACAGTAATAATATTAATGAAAACAACTGTTAACAGTACCTTGCTGGTAGTAGATACTATTTTGGGCATGAATGACTGAATAAAGAAGTGATAGTACTTGAAATCACTGTGGATGCCCTGATTTGCCCAGAAACAAGAAGTAGGACTCAGTGCCTTGGAGACCAGATTCCTGCTTCCTTGGCAGCTGCCTATGGGGTCAAGCAGAGTGAATGCTAGTAAATGTGGACTTGGAGTGGCCTCAAATATTCCAATATAACCTGGTTCTTGACCTGAATTAAGTTTTTCTGTGAGTTTATGTACATGAACTTCCTGTTTAAAAGGTTAGGTTGAGGTGTGCTATGACTTCATAATTCCAGTATCATTTTTTTTGGTTTGTTTCACTGATTGGATCCATGTTTTAAACTGACTGTGAACAGAAGGTAGAGAAAAATTAGCTATCAGGTTCTGAATTAAATGATTCATTAGGACATCTTTAAATAGTTCACTTAAAACACACCTTTATGTCAAAAAGGGAGATGGTCGTCTATGTATTAGATCTCACTCCTACATTTTTCCTACCTCTTGTCCTATATCTTGTGTCATTGTTTTCCTGAATCCCAGAGCCTCTGGAGAAACAGCAAGCTCTTCACTGTTTCACAGTATTCAACCAGCTGAATGTCATCCCTCACATTTTTTTAAAATAGTTAACATATATTAGGCTGAAAGAGTTTTACATGGTGTTTTAGTTTCCTAGGCTGCTCCAGCAAATACCATGAAATGCATTGTCTTAAACAATGGGACTTTATTAGCTTAGTTTTGAGGCCAGGAAATTGCCCAAATGAAGGCATGGTCAAGGTGATACTTTCTTCCTGAAGACTGGCTGCCGGCGATCCTTCGCTCCTCTGCCACATGGCAAGACACATGGTGGTGTCTGTTGGTCTCTCCCTTCTCTTCTGGGTTTCATTGATTTCAGCTTCTTGCTTCCCTGTCTGTCTCTCTGTCCGAATTTCATTCTCTTATAAAGGACTCCAGTGATAAGATTAAGACCCATGAGGTGGGTCACACCTTAACTGAAGTAGCCTCATCAAAAGGTCCTACTTATCATGGGTTCACACCCACAGGAATGGATTAAATTTAAGAACATATTTTTCTGGAGTGTATATAGTTTCAAACTACCACACATGGATTACTTCATTTTATATTACAATAAATCTTTGAAGTAGGTACTATTTTTCACCCCTATTTTACAAATGAGGGAAGTAAGGCCTGGTAAGGTCACACAGCCAGCTAACAGGGGCCAGTGTGGGTATCCAGACCCAGAGCCTCATGCCAAAGCCCTTGCTGTTTACTGAGTTCTTGACTGCTAACTAATCAACCCATCAATAAGTCCTATCAGTTCAATTTCAAAACATCTCTCTCACAATTAGCTCCTTCTGACCTCCACAGCTACCACCCCAGCCCAGTCACCATGATTATTAGTCTGAACTATTACAGATGGCTCCTAACTCGTTCCCCACTGCCACTCCTGTCTCTGTACAGTCCATTCTCATACAACAGCCTGAGTGACCTTTTAAGTCTTAAACATGTTACTCTCCTGCTTATTTCCCCAGTGGCTTCCCATCACAAGGCCCTATGTGAGCTGGCCCCTCCCTACCTCTGCAACCTGGTCTCTTCCCACTCTCTCCTGCCACGCAAAGCTCCAGTCACATGGGCTTCATTCTGAAGTGGGAACAAGCTCACTTTCCCCACTAGAGCTTTTCCATTGGCTATTTTCTCTATTTCAGAAATGTTCCTTTTTCTAAATGCAATTTTATTGAGACATATTTACATACCATATAATCCATCCAAAGTCTACAATCAGTGACTCACGGTATCACCTTATAGTTGTGTGTTCATCACCACAATCAATTTTAGAACATTTTCATTATTCCAAAGAGAAGAAAAAAATGAAAATAAAAAAGGACACCCAAAACGTCCCATACCCCCTATCCCCCCTATTATTTATATAATTTTTGTCTTTATTTTATTACTCATCTGCCCATACACTGGATGCAGGGAATGTCAGTCACAAGGTTTTCACAATCACATGGTCACACCATAAAAGCTATATAGTTATAGCATCATCATCAAGAATCAAGTCTACTGGATTACAGTTCAACATGTTCAGGTATTTCCTTCTAGCTATTCTAATACACTTGAAACTAAAAAGGAATATCTATAAAATGCATAAGAATAACCTCTAGAATGACCTCTTGACTCAATTTGAAATCTCTTTGCCACAGAAACTTGATTTTGTTTCATTTCTTTTCCCCCTTTTGGTCAAGAAGGCATTCTCAATCCCACAATGCCAGGGCCAGATTCATCCCTGGGAGTCATGTCCCGTGTTGCCAGGGAGATTTACACCCCTGGGAGTCATGTCTCACGTAGGGGGGAGGGCGGTGAGTTCACCAGCCGAGGTGGCCTAGAGAGAGAGGCCACATCTGAGCAACAAAGAGGTTCTCTGTGGGTGACTCTTAGGCATAATTATAAATAGGCTTAGCTTCTCCTTTGCAGGAATAAGTTTCATAAGGGCAAACCCCAAGTTTGAGGGCTTGACTTATTAAGTTGGGAGTCCCTAATAGAAATGCTCTTATTTATTTTCCAATGACTGTCTCCTTCTCATCCTTCCGTCCTCTGCGCAAATAACCACACTCCTCCTTGACCAACTTTCAACTTATTCTGGGAGGGGTGGAGATGTATGTGGATGTGTATATGAGGAGGAGGCAACTTGCTTTTATGTCTCCTCAGCCATGTCTTTATATATTTTATTATTCCTTAGGGCTGGTCATTTTGGATTTCATCTGTTATATTTGAATTTTTCATAATTTCAATCTCTCAAGCCAGCTTATCACAAAACACTGTTACCTCAACATGTTGGCCATCATAATTCCTCTACATTGACAATGAAACTGAAGTTAAAAAGAAATGAAGTGAATTACCCAAAATCATTCAGCTGATAAATGGCAAGGCTGAAACTTAAAATTTTAAGTTCCATTCAGTGCTTTTTCATTCAGTGCTTGTTCACTGTTGTTGGTAAGCAGTTTATTAGGGAATGTTATATATCACTTTCAAGCTCAAATTTACTGATTTTTATATTTATAGAGTACTATTCAAAATAATCTTTTTAAAGCAATTTTACGTCTGTTTTCTCATTTTTTTTTCATAAAAATATCCAGATGGACAAGAGGTCAGATTACTTCCATCTTATAGATGAAGGGCCATGAAGAGGTTAAGTGACTGACTGAAAATATAGGTCTTGAGTTTCAGTTGTAATATTTTTTCATTAAATCATTCTGCCTAATTAACCAAGTAACAATATGAATATTGTTTTTTTTAAACTTTATTTATCAAAAAATTAAAAAAATTTTCAAACAAAACAATAGTCCGTACTCCAAGAAAATTAACAATCCTGAATATTGTTTTGAATATTATTTTGAAAATAAACTGTCAATAGACAAAAGACCTAGGATGAATTAGAACAATTAAGAAAAGTGTAACTACATTACACTTGGGGTTTATTTGTTTAAGGGACTGTCATAAGGAGACAGCATATATATTAGGATTCCCTTGTCTGAAAAGGATAAGGTCAAAAAAGAACATACCAGAATCACAAAATTGTAAAAATCATAGACAGAGGAAAGCCTGGACCAAGGAAAGGCTCTTTAAAAAGTAGCAGATATGCTGGATGCAAAATGAAACAAAATGAAGTTTCACTGACTGAGATATTTCAAATGGAGTTGAGAGATCACTCTGGTGGGCATTCTTACACACTATATTGATAACCGTTTTTAGGTTTTAGTGCATTGGAATAGCTAGAAGTAAATACCTGAAACTATCAAACTCCAACCCAGCAGTCTGGACTCCTGAAGACAATTGTATAACAATGTAGATTACAAGGGGTGACAGTGTGATTGTGAAAACCTTGTGGATCACACTCACTTTATCCAGTGTATGGATGGGTGAGTAGAAAAATGGGGACAAAAACTAAATGAAAAATAGGGTGGGATGGGGAGGTGATGATTTGGGTGTTCTTTTTTGCTTTTATGTTTTATTCTTGATCTTTCTGGTGTAAGGAAAATGTTCACAAATAGATTGGGGTGATGAATGCATAACTATAAGATGGTACTGTGAACAGTTGATTGTACACCATGGATGATTGTATGGTATGTGAATATATCTCAATAAAACTGAATTTAATTTAAAAACATTTAAATTAAATTAAAAAATTTAAAAACATTTAAATTAAATTTAAAAAATTTAAAAAGAATAGATCTAATCTTTAAAATGAATATTAGGGAGGTCAACACAATATTCCATAAAGATGGAATCTTGGAATAGATGGAGTACAGTTGTGAGCATCAGTTCCATGTCCTAAGATTGAGGCAAAAGATTTAAACATTTATCCAATAATTTAGCATAAACCAATTCCCATTCTTTTTATATTATGAAAGTAGGATTTTTGACCATAATGACCAGAAACTGCACCTAACTTGAGTCTGCTTCATCCATTTCAATAGGGATTGATTTTGCTTACAGAGAACAGCTATTAAAATTTCTCTTCTTTCTCTCCCAAGATCTTAAAAATAATCAAGCATTATGTAGAAATACAGAATGTCCTATATCAAGTAATACATGAAGAACAGAAGTCAAAATGACATAGGCACACTGACACTGGTATCCTCTGTGCCAAATGACACTACAGAGCTTACCAGCTCTGTAAACTGGTGATGGAGGGCAGTAGTTTCCAAGGAACATACTTAATCAGACACTCAGAGTGCCTAGAAACCTGCATTTTCAACAAAAGACCCAGTGATTCTAGGTTTTGATTAAAAGTATGGTTTAGGAAAAGCAATTCTAAACTTAACATGTGTCAGATTAAACATACAACAATAAAATTAAATTAAAAGTCATGTAATTGAATCCCCCAAATTTCTCTATACAAAGTATTAACAGATATCTAAATATAATATGGTTTTAAAACTGAGATAAAATGAAATTGTATATGTGTAGTTGTATTCATAAAGATAAGTATGCTAACTAAAAGCTATACAACAATGTGAACCATTAATGGCAAATTCAACTACAAGCGAAGATGCTACTTTGAATTCATGTTTCATCGAGTGTCAATAACCACCAATCTTTTAGTCCTTTTCTTGTGCATTATTCTGTATGCACGTTCTCTGTATCTGATTGGATCCCTGGATTTTATTTCATTTTCTGTGTGATGCTCTCCACAGATATAGATCATTGGCTGCTGCTTTTGGGGTTGCACGTCCTTCTGGGTGTCCATTGCTAGTCCTCAGCACGGAGAAACCCTCTCGCTCAGGGGTTGCAAACAGTGCCCGGCTCAGGGCTGAGCTGCTGCCATCTTCCGGCGCTGGCATATTACGCAGAGCTATTCCTCGCAGTTTTCAGGCTGGGTTATGCCACCATGTGCTGCAGAGACGAACTGACCCTGATCCCTGCACTGAGGGGCTCAGCCTAGGGGGAGAGAGTAACAACATGTGACTTTCATACAGTGTTGAGTAAAGCAGTTGCCATAAGGGGGTACAAGGAACGTGTTTTGAAGACAAAGGACAGAGGATCAGAAGGGACTTTTTGGAGAAGGTGATTTGGGGGATGGCCTTACAGGATGGATGAGACTTCAGAGTAAAGCTATGGGGGAGGCATTGTAGGCAGGGTGACGATCATGAACAAAGGCTGGACTGGCAGTAGAAATAGGGAGGGTGTTTCTGGGTCATGTTGAGTACTTTCTAGAATTCAGAGGATGTAAGGTATGGTGTGGCCAGGAAGGTGGGTTCACTCATATTGTAGAAGGCCTTGGGTGACAGGCTGAGGCATTTTATTATGAGTGATGCTTAAAGGGTGCAGACAGGAGAAGAGCACAGTGTAACCATGGGAAGAGTGCATGGTGGACATTCTATAAATATTTGTTGAATAATCATATATCGAACCTCTTATATCCCCCATTATCTGTCATGAGGCAGGGTAGAAATAAGTTAAAGAAATCAAACCAAACCCAAACCTCTCCAACCAGTTGGGCTCCATCCATAAGACCATGCTTGCTTTCTCCATAATAGCTACAAGTGATGAACATGGTCAGAGGGTTTTCTTTGAGGTGAGAACTGTGCCAAACAAGCGGTCCCAAATGCCAGTCACCGGTGGAATAAGCAAAGGCATAGGTTCTTCCAGGTGCTCCTTGGCTAAGGTGAGTGGAGATCTCCAGTTGCAAGTGGCCTTGATTCACTTTAGTGAACTCTTTTTGAGCTTCTGCCGTGTGCTGGATGCTGGAGAAAGGGAAGAGTCAGACCAGGCCCTGGCCATGTGCTCATATTCCGGTGGGGAAGATGGATAAGGGCTCAAGTAGTGATCAGAAATTCTAGAAAGTGGCAAGTGTCCTAAGAGAAGAGGAGATAATGAGCTCTAGAGGGCTGAGGGGGATTCTGAGGAGACTGCAAGAGAGCATCCCACATGATTCTGGACAAAATGAGAACAATGCTAACTTTCTCTATCCAAGCTCATATATCCAGGTCCTGAGATAGTTTAAAGCCCAATAGATTCTGTGTTTGTCATGTCTCAGGAAACATCAGAAACATATTTCTATTTTGGGACTACACTATTTGGCATCAGAATTTATATCACACAGATAGTGCAAAGCTTGTGTATCCCTTGAGAAGGCAGGAATGCTGTCTGCCTAATGCAAAGCAAATCCATAGCATTTGTTAGCAGAGATTCACAGACACCAACATTTGCTTCTATACCTATAAACCAAGTTAAGGATTACAAGTAAAAGTTTTAAAAGCTGCACAAAAAGGAGAGTTTGTATAGAGACAGGTCTTAAACACCATCTGTATGGCTTGTAACAAGGCCACTGGGACAAGATAGCCTCAGAAAGCTAGGTCCCCGCAGGGCCCAGGCTGGCCAAATTAAGTTGCGGACTCGAGTGGAGATGGCTTGTGCCACTGTGTGGTCCCCAGCTGACCAGGACAGGTTCATTTGTATTTATCCTGCTTATTTAAATAATAATAAGACTAGCACAAGGAGAGGAGGGTCCCCATGGAAAAGGCTGTTGAAAATCCTATAGCTACAGAGATTCAAGATATATGTTTGGCTGTTGGACTTAATGCATTTCTTGAGAAAAATAAAATATACTCTAGAGATTGGAATCAGGATGTCCAGTATGGGGGCAGAGCCCGGGTCCAGCTCAGCAGGAAGATGGCAGCCTCTGTCTCATACAGTTCCCATCACAGGCCTCCACTTGAGCAAGTTATTATTTTCACAGTCATTTGATTTTTTTTTTTTAATTCCTTACTCCCTATTTTCTTGATATGGTGATGGTTTTCCGGACTTGATGATATTCAAGTTAACGACTTTTTATGTCTTATTTTTCTTATTAGACACTAAGCCTGATTTCTGGTTCCTAGGTGAGTCAGTAATTTATGCAGCAGAAATGATACCTAAACCAAAAATAAGGACACAAGAAACATGAGGTGGTGACCAAAGTCTTCAGCAAACAGAGGGAAGGAAAAAAGAGAAAGGGAAGAAGTGACTGGGTGTGAGAAACAAGTAGGTGGCTCTCCTTTAGGAGACATGGATGGAAGCTTCCAATTTGTATCTGAGGGAAACAGAAGAAGCTTTTTGCTTGCATTGTTTAACTAAACTGAACATTTGGGCCTCCCGGGTTCACAATGAAATGAAGAAATGCACATCAGAAGTTTGCATCTAGCTTTTAGACAGTATAAAAGAATTTTTTTTTGCCTTCCAATGCAGAATGTTTATTGAAGAAAGAAGCATATTTTTAAAAGAACAATGGACTGTACCATAAGTTACTTGAAATCCTGTATCTGTTTATCCTCTATGTAAACCTATGTTTCAGATAAATAAGTTTAATAAGATTTAAACTACTTATTTTGTTTACCTTCTAAGTTAATGAAATAAAATTTGAAACAAACAAAAAAAAAGAAAGTTCCATCTCTTTGGTCAAGAAGGCCGCTATGGTGATGGAGCAGAGCTGGAATTGGGAGAAGACTACGGGAATTTGACTTCGTGTAGAAGCTGGAAGCAGTTTGAGAACATTTGGAGTAAGCAACAGGAACATTCCCAGTTTCCCCACCTCATGATATTGTTGGGAGAATCATTGCACTGTATGGAAAGCCCATTTCTAATCTGGAAAGCCTTGGTAGCTGAAATGATAAATGGGCAGTTACGTGGCTACTAACTTCCCTTGTCTTGCTAGATGGGCTATTTTTGATCTAAAAACATCTCTTTTCTAAGGTGGTCTGGAAAGACAATTATAGACTATCCAGTGTCCACAGGCAACACTCATCAGTTTCCTCATCCTTTGTTTCTCAGGTCAGAAAATGCTTTTTGTCTTTTATACTTCACCTTTATACTTATCTTTTATATTTTACTGTGCACTTGTAAACTAGTGGAAGTAGGATTTCCTCTGTGTTTTGACATTGATTGCCAAGTTGCAGTCAAAAGATTGTAAATGATTGGGGAAAATCTAAATAAAGAGTTGCATTTTTAATATCTGGACAGTCAGTAATTCATATAATGAAGACATGCTCAGTCAGGTTTAAAGCACAAAGCAAGATGTAACATCATTCAAGTAGTCACAATTAACTTTTAACACTAGTGAATTGAATGCATGTGAAATTGTGTAGCATGAATAATAAAAATAACTGTTTATAGATGTCCCTGATTTTCACCAATGACAACCACAGATTTAAAATGCAAATCATATTTAATCTTGAGAGATTCTGTTTGATCACTCTAAATGACAACTCTTGCCATTCCCCTGAGAGAAGTATAAAATCAAGTGAAGGAAAGAAAGGATATTTTGGTTTTGATAAAGTGGAGATTTTAGGTCAGTGGGATGTGTGCGTGTTTGAGTGAGTGTGTATGTGTGTATGATGCATGTGAAGTCAGTTGTAGAACAGATGCGAACAAATGATTTTAACGTTAACTTTGTGGCATGTGATTTTATATTTATATAGGCATGTATGTGATCATATACTCTTCTAAGTGAAAAATCAGACCTATATATTTCCTTTGAACTGTGCTATAGAAAATAAAATGTATTATATATTTACTGGAAAAAATTAACTTGGAGTTTGCTTAGTTTCTCTGGGAACTTTGATATTTCTGTAATGAAAAGGTTAATAAATATGGGATATAGGTTCATAAAACTTAAAACATAGCAATTACAACTCATCACCCTCAACCCATTCTTTAAAATAAGGCATTTCCCCAGATATGCACTAACTACACTGTCTTAGTTAACCCACCTTTATTGTAAGTCTTAAAATTGGGTAGAGTGCAATACGAGGGGTCAATAAGGGGGGATAAGGGGTATGGGATGTTTGGGGTTTTCTTTTTTCTTTCTATTTCTTTTTCTGGAGTAATGCAAATGTTCTAAAATTGATCATGGTGATGAATGCACAACTATGTGATGATACTGTGAACCACTGATTGAATACTTTGGATGGATTGTATGGTGTGTGAATATATCTCAATAAAATTACACTTAAAAAAAAGACTGCACCAGGAAACCCATCTTTGCCTCCCCATCCCAGAACTTGCGCAGCAGGCAGAAACAGCTTGCAGCCAAGCTAAAGCAGTATACAAAAAAGTTAAGTCAAAGTGGTTTGGGGCAAGGGATTACCAGCATTAAGACATACAATGGGGAAGGGTGTGTTCTGTTTTCTATTTCATAGGGAATAGAGGGGCATTCAAATTCCTGTAAGTGGGGAAATTCCTAAGGCCACAAACTAGCAAAAGCCCAGGACAAGGCACAGGCTCAGAAAAGACAGAGAGGATCCTACACTTCACTTTAGCCTCAGGGTGATCATCTTGCTAGGAGAACTAAACTCTGAAGGAGTGTAGTTCTGCCAACACAGAACCAATCTGCAAAGACTGTGAAAGGTGTTTTTTCATTGGTTTGTTTGTTCTTTTTACCTCCTGGCACTCAAATCTCAGTCACATCACTTGCTGAAAACAGATTTAAGCAACAGACAGCTCAGGGACTAAACCCAGAGTTAACACATTAAAATATTAAAATTTACAGTGTGTGGCAAAAAATTACAAGAAACAAAAGAAACAGGAAATGGTGGCCAATCCAAAGGAACAAGATAAAAATTTAGAAACCATCAGGAAGCCAGATTTTGGACATACCGGAGGAAGACTTTGAAAAAATGATCTTGAATATGCTCAAGGGATAAAAGGGAATGTGGAGGAAGAATGAAAGGATATCAGGAAAATGAGGCATGAACAATATGAGACTCTCAATAAAGAGAGAGAAATCTTAAAAATGAACCAAACAGGAATACTGGAGTTGAAGATCATAGTAACTGAAATGAAAAGCTGCCTGGCGAGTTTCAACAGCAGATTGGAGCTGGCAGGAGAAAGAATCAGTGAATTCCAAGGCAAGACAATTGAAATGATTCAGGCTGTGGAGCAGAAAGTAAAAAGAATGAAAGCAAGTGAATAGAGCCTAAGAGACCTGTGGGACACCATCAAGCATAGGTTGAGAAACTGGCTTCTAGGCTTAGGCATTTTCTCTTCTGAAGATAATGGATGACATTCACTAGAGATCTCTCCGGCGGTCTCCCTTTCCACTCATTGGATTTGAGATGGACTTTGATAACTGAGTTCATCTCCGCTGAGAGGGAGTGGGAGACCCAGCATTTCACCTGTGCTGAATAGAGGCCTCACTCTTTCAAAGGAAGCTTGGATGGTTGTATTGCTTCTGTGAAGAGTTAAAAGAGTTTCAGAATGTGTTCTTTGATTTTTTTGCTTTCTGTTGAGCCATTTGGGACATGGGCCAAATCTAATACCATGTTTCTGAGAACCCATTCCTTTCCACTGTAGAAATATGAGTTTGCCTCTAGTTTGAAAATTAACTTTTCTTTAAAGAAACAGTAAAAAGCAATTTTCCTATTCTGCAAAACATTGAAATTCTTTGCATCAAGTTGCAGTGAGTTTTCTTTTCAATGAATACGATTGAAATTTTGTTTAATATGCTATTTTAAAAATAGGCGTCTGTTTATATTGCATATATGGTAGATCCAGACTGGACAATTTCATACCAAATATTAATCTTTTGGGTCTATAAATACTTCAAATTTAACAAAAACCTCTTGCTGACTTACCTGTGGTGTTTCTTGATCAATTTTATAAAATGTTTGAATTAGCTGAGTGACTATAATAACATTTATTTTCCATAAATTCTAATACACACTCACACAATTGATCCTCATTTGCAGATTCCATATTGGCAAATTTGTCTGCTAGCTAACATTTATGTGAAACCCAAAATCAACATTCATTGTGCTTTCATGGTCATTCCTAGACATCCATGGAGCAATGAAAAGTTTAAGTCACCCAATGCACGTGTTCCCAGCTGAACTTAATCGAAGTTATGCCCTCCCTTCTTGTTTCAGCTCTCAGTTTGTAAACAAGTGTTCTTTTCCTGGTATATTTAGTGACATGTTTTCATTTTTTGCATTTTTGTGCCTTTTGTGTGTGTATGTGTGATTGCACTGTTTAAAATGGCCCCTAAGATACTGCTGAAGTGTTGCCTAGTGTTGTAAGTGCAAAAAGGCTGTGATGCACCTTACATAAGTTTACATTAAGCTTCACTGTGACATGCATTCTTACGTTTTTAAAATTATTTTTATTCTAGTTACACACACACACACACACACACGCACACACACCCTAAAATTTCCCCTTTTGATCACATTTAAATATATGTGGTGAAATGTAATTACAGTGGTGTAATTACATTCACAATGATGTGTTACCATTAACACCATCCATTACCAAAACATTTCCATAACCCCAAACAGAAACTCTTTATCAATTAAGCATTCACTCCCTGTCCTAGTTTGCTAATGCTGCAGAATGCAAAACACCAGAGATGGATTGGCTTTTATAAAAAGGGGGTTTATTTGGCTACACAGTTACAGTCTTAAGGCCATAAAGTGTCCAAGGTAACACATCACTAATCGGGTACCTTCACTGGAGGATGGCCAATGGCGTCGGGAAAACCTCTGTTAGCTGGGAAGGCACGTGGCTGGCGTCTGCTCCAAAGTTCTGGTTTCAAAATGGCTTTCTCCCAGGACGTTCCTCTCTAGCAAGCTTGCTCCTCTTCAAAACGTCACTCACAGCTGCACTGAGGTCCATCTCTGAGTCAGCACGTTTATATGGCTCCACTAATCAAGGCCCACCCTGAATGGGTGGGGCCACGCCTCCATGGGAGTATCCCACCAGAGTCACCACCCACAGCTGGGTGGGGCACATCTCCATGCAAACAACCTAATTCAAACGTTCCAACTTAATCCCCACTATTCTGTCTGCCTCACAAGATTGCATCAAAGAATATGGCTTTTTCTGGGGGACATAATACATTCAAACCGGCACACTCCCCATTCTCTACCCCCATCCTAGCCTCTGATAACCTACATTCTAGTATTAATTTCATAGTCTGTTTCATATCAGTGAGATCATACAGTTTTTTTTCCTTTGGTGTCTGGCTTATTGCACTCAGTATGATGTCTTCAAGTTTCATCCATGTTGTGTATCAGAACTTATTCTTTTGATGGATGAATAGTATTCCATTTTATGTATATACCATATTTTCTTTAGCTGATCATCTGTTTATGGACACTTGGATAGCTTCCATCTTTTGGCAGTTGTGAATAATGCTACTGTGCACATTGGTTTGCAAGTATCTCAAGTCTCTGCTTTCAATACTTTAGGGTATATTCCTAGAAGAGGGATTGCCAGGTCATATGGTAATTCTACACTGAACTTACTGAGGAACTGCCAAACTGTTTTCCACAGTGGCTGCAGCATTTTACATTCCAACCAACAATGAAGGAGTGTTCCTATTTCTCCATATACTACTTCTCCAACACTTACTTTCGTTTTTTTTTTTTAATAGTAGCCCTTCTAGTGGGTATGAAACAGTATCTCACTGTACTTTTGATTTGCGATTCCTTAATGGCTAATTATGTTGAGCATCCTTTCCTGTGCTTATTGACCATTTGCATATCTTCCTTGAAGAAATGTCTACTCAAGTGATTGCTCATTTTTTAATTGGGTTGTTTGTCTTTTTGTGCTTGAGTTGTAGGATTTCTTTATATATTCTGGACATTAAACCCTTATCCGATATGTGGTTTCCAAATATTTTCTCCCAAATGTAGGTTGACTTTTTACTTTAATGATGAATTCCTCTGATGTACACTATTTTAAAATTTTGATAAGGTCCAGTTTATCTACTTTTTTTTTCTTTTGTTGCTCGTGCTTTTGGTGTAAAGTCTAAGAAACCATTGCCTAACACAAGGTCCTAAAGATGTTGCCCAGTGTTTTCTTCCAGGTGTTTTCTAGTTTTGGTTCTTATATTTAAGTCTTTGATCAATTATGAGTTAATTACTATATATGATGTGAAGTAAGGGTCCACCTTAATTCTTCTGCATATGAATATATCCAGTTTTCCCAGCACCATTTGTTGAAGAGACTGTCAAAAATCAATTGATATTGATGTCAGCATCAAAAAAAAAAAAAAAAAAACCACCTCAATTGGCCTTATATGTGAGGGTTTATTTCTGAACTCACAATGCAATTCCATTGGTCTGTATGTCTATCTGTGTGCTAGTAGGTGTCATGCTGTTTTGATTACTGTAGCTTTGTAGTAAGTTTGAAAATCAGAAGTGTGAGTCCTCCAACTTCGTTCTTCTTTTTCAAGATGGTTTAGGTTATTCAGGGCCCCTTACCCTTCCATACAAATTTGATGATTGGTTTTCGATTAGGATTGCATTGAATGTGTATATTGTGTTGGGTAGAATTGACATCTTAACAATATTTAATCTTTCAATGTATGAACATGGAACGTCCTTCCATTAATTTAGATCTTTGGTTTCCTTTAGTAATGTCTTGTACTTTTCCATGTACACATCCTTTTAAATCCTTGGTTAATTTTTTCCCTTTATATCTGATTATTTTAGTTGCTATTGTAAGTAGAATTTTGTTCTGGATTTCCTCTTTGGATTGTTCATTACCAGTGTACAGAAACACTACTGATTTTTTGCATATTAAACTTACACCCCATCACTTTGCTGAATTTATTTGCTCTAGGAGCTTTATTGTGGATTTTTCAGGATTTTCTATATATTAGGATCATGTCATATACAAATATGGAATGTTTTACTTCTTCCTTTCCAATTTGGATGCCTTTTGTTTCTTTTTCTTGCCTAAATGCTCTAGCTAGGGCTTTTAGAACAATGCTGAATAACTGTGGTGACAGTGGGAATCCTTGTCTTATTTCTGATCTTAGAGAGAAAGCTTTCAGTCTTTCACCATTGATTGTGATGTTAGCTGTGGGTTTTTCATATATGCCCTTTATCGTATTGAGGAAGTTTCCTTCTGTTCTTAGTTTTCTAAGTGTCTTTATCAAAAAAGGGTACTATTGGGTTTTGTCAAATGCCTTTTCTGCATCAATTGAGATGATCATGTTTTTTTTTTTTTTTTTTTTTTACCTTCATTCTGTTAATGTGGTGTATTACATTAATTGATTTTCTTATGATGAGTTGCCCGTGCATATGTGGGATAAACCCCACTGGATTGTGGTGTATAATTAATTTAATGTGCTGTTGAATTCAGTTTGCTAGCATTTTGCTGAGGATTTTTGCATCTATATTCATTAGGGATATTGGTCTGTAATTTTTTTTCCTTGTAGTATCTTTATCTGGCTTTGGTATGGAGGGTGCTGTTGGCCTTCCCTTCAATTTTTCAGAAGATTTTGAGCAGGATTGGTGTTAGTTCTTCTGGGAAAGTTTGGTAAAACTCACCAGCTAAGCCATCTGATCCTAAGGATATTTGGGGAGGAAGGTTTTTGATTCCTAATTCAATCTCTTTACTTGTTATTGGTCTGTTGAAATCTTCTATTTCATCTTGAGTTATTATAGGTAGTTTGTTTCTAGAAATTTGTCCATTTCATCTAGTTTCTCTAATTTGTTGACATACAGTTGTCTGTAGCTTCCTGTTATAATTCTTTTTGTTTCTGTGGGGTTGATAGTAATATCCCCACTTTCATTTCTGATTTTAGTTATTTTTGTCCTCCATTTTTTCTTTGTTGTTCTAGCTAAAGGTTTGTTGATTTTATTGATATTTTCAAATAACCATTTTTTTTATTTTGTTGATTCTCTCTATTCTTTTTTTCCTCTATTTTATTTATCTCCACTCTAATCTTTGTTATTTCCTTCCTTCTGCTCTCTTTGGGTTTAGTTTGTGCTCCTTTTTCTCAATCCTCCAGTTGTGAGGTTAGGTTTCTGATTTCAGATCATTCTTCTTTTTTAATGTATGCATTCAGAGCTATGCATTTCCCTCTCAGCACTGCCTTTCCTGCATCCCGTAAGTTTTGTTATATTGTGTTTTCATTTTTAATCGTCTCAAGATATTTCCTAATTTCCTTCGTGTTTTCTTCTTTGACACATTGGTTGTGTTTTTAAATTTCTGCACATTTGTGAGTTTTCCAGTTGTCTCTGTTTTTTATTTCTAGCTTCATTTGATTTTTATCAGAGAAGATACATGATATCATTTCAATATTTTTAAATTGTTGAGACTTGTTTTGTGACCTAACATACAGTCTATCCTGGAGAATGACCCATGTGCATTAGAGAAGAATGTGTATTCTGCTGGTAGGTGAAGTGTTTTATATATGTCTGGTCAATCTAGTTGGTTTATAGTTTTGTTCAAGTCTTCTATTTCCTTATTAATCTTCAGTCTAGTTGTTCTATCCATTACTGAAAATGGTATTTTGAAGTCTCCTAGTATTAATGTAAAATCATCTATTTTTCCCTTCAAATCTGGCAATATTTGCTTCATATATTTTGGAGCTCTTCTTGTTGAATTGACCCCTTTATCAGTATACAGTGACCTTCTTTGTCCCTTATAACATTTTTTTTTACCTAAAGTCTATTTTATTTGATATTAGCATAGCTACTCAGCTCTCTTCTGTTTACTATTTGCACAATATATTTTTCCTGTCCATTCACTCTCAACCTACATATGTGTTTGAATTTATGGTGAGTCTCTTGTAAGCAGCATATAATTGGGTCATGCTTTTTTTTCTATTCCGCCAATATCTGCCCTTTGACTGGAGAGTTTAGTTCATTCAAAATAACTACTGATAAATGCAGAATTTTCTTCTGCACCTTGCTATTTGATCTTTGTAAATCTCATACTTTTTTGTACCTGAATTCATATGTTAATGCCTAATTTCATATTGACTTTTTTTTTGTAGTGCACAATTTTGAGTCCCTTCTTATTTCCTTCTTCATATATTTTTTAGATATTTATTTGTTTTTACTGTAGGGCTTAAATTTGACATCCTAAATCTGCAACAATCACATTTGATTTAAACCAACTTAACTTCAACAGCATACACAAACACTGTTCCTATACCCCTTGATCCCCCACCTTTTTGTTGTATTTGTTACTAATAATATCTTTATACAGTGTCCAAAACCATAGTTTTTCATTACTTTTTGTGCATTTGATTTTAGAACCTGTGAAGAAAAATATGGAGTTACATGCCCCGAAATACAATTCAATAGTACTGGCAATTATAATTATGCTTGTGGTTACTTTTACCAGAGATGTGTATTCCTTTATGTTGCTTTGATCCACTGTCTAGTGTCTTTTCCTTTCAGTTTGAAGAACTTTCTTTAGCATTGCTTATAGGGCAAGTCTAGTTGTCGTGAACTCTCTCAGTTTTTGTTTACCTGGGAATATCTTACTCTCTCCCTTGGTTTTGAAAGACAGTCTCACTGGATATTAATTTCTTGGTTAGCAATTGTTTTCTTTCAGCACTTTAAATATTTCATCCCACTGCCTCTTGTGTCCATGATCTCTGATGAGAAATTGGCACTCTTATTGGGTCTACCTTGTGCAAAACATGTTGTTTTTCTCTCACATCTTTCAGAATTCTCTCTCTGTCTTTGGCATGCAGCAGTTTTTGACTAGTTGTGGTTTTCTTGACTAAGTGTGGTTCTCTTCAAGTTTATCCTGTTTTCGTTTTGTTGGACTTCATTAATGTTTATATTCATGTCTTTTGTTAAATTTTTGGAGTTTTCTGCCATTATTTCTTTGAATTTCCCTTCTATGCCTTTCTCTCTTTCTTCTCCTTCTGGGATTCCCATATCGCATATATTGGCATGCTTGATGGTGTCCCACAGGTCTCTTAGGCTCTGTTCACTTTTTCACAGCCTGAATCATTTCAATTGTCTTGTCTTGAAATTCACTTATTCTTTCTTCTTCCAGCTCCAATCTGCTGTTGAAACTCTCTAGGCAGCTTTTCATTTCAGTTACTGTGATCTTCAACTCCAGTATTCCTGTTTGGTTCATTTTTTAAGATTACTCTCTCTTTATTGGAATTCTCATATTGTTCATGCCTCATTTACCTGATATCCTTTCATTCTTCCTCCATGTTTCCTTTTATCCCTTGAGCATATTCAAGATTATTTTTTCAAAGTCTTTCTCTGGTATGTCCAAAATCTGGTCTTTCTCCTTAACAGTTTCTAAATTTTCATCTTGTTCCTTTGGATTGGCCACCATTTCCTGTTTCTTGTATTTCTTGTAATTTTTTGTCACACATTGTACATTTTAATATTTTAGTGTGTTAACTCTTGGGTTTAGTCCCTGAGCTGTCTGTTGCTTAAGTCTATTTCCAGCAAGTGATGTGACTGAGATTTGAGTGCCAGGAGGTAAAATGAACAAACAAACCAATGCAAAAAAAAAAAACACCTTTCACAGTCTTTGCAGATCGGTTCTGTGTTGGCAGAACTACACTCCTTCAGAGTTTAGTTCTCCTAGCAAGATGATCACCCTGAGGCTAAAGTGAAGTGTAGGGTCCTCTCTGTCTTTTCTGAGCCTGTGCCTTGTCCTGGGCTTTTGCTGGCTTGAGGCCTTAGGAATTCCTCTGTTTATGGAAATTTGAATGTCCCATCCACTCCCTATGAGATAGACTTTCACCCCCTTGAGAGCTCTATTGTATTTCTTAATGGTGGTAATCCCTTGCCCCAAAGCACTGTGACTTAATTTTTTCATACACTGCTTTAGTGTTCTGCAAGCTGCTTCTGCTTACTGGTCAAGTTCTGGGATGGGGAGCCAGAGATGTGTTTTCTGGTTCTGTCTTTCAGGCTGTTATCAGATAAACTGGACCTGATATATAGGCACCCCAGCATGCACATAGTGATCGCTCTGCACCCTCTAGAACAGGGTCAGGGACCCACACTAGGGGAGAGCCAGTAAGGTGACCCAAGCTTCTCCTACTGACTTTAAAGTTGCATTTTCTTGATTTGGCACTGGCCCCATTACTGCAATCCTTTCATTGTTTTCCAGAGTTTGGAGGAAGATGGCTTTGCCAGTTTTGTAGTTGTTCAAAGATTCTGTGGGAGAAGGGCACCCTGGACCATCTGACACCATCATCTTGGTCCTAGGTTGTTCTGGAAGAGTTTTTAAAGTGTTATGCAGATCTGTAGAATCCAAGTGAAAGGATAAATTATATCTCAACTTTCATAAGATACAAAAGAATGACTCTGTAAGAAGCCCAAAAACTGTAGGCTTTTTAGGGGAGACGGTATATTGAAGTGGATATGAGAGTAACATGGGGATAATCTTGATTCAATTCTAGTTTTTAAAGTAATCATTTGAAAACTCCAATGCTTTAATCAGTATTAAATCAATATTAAAGCATGATTATTTCCTACCTTCCTTCCTTCATTTATTTATTCATTCATCCAATAAAGATTTGGAGAAGAGGGTGAGGATTGGAGGCATAGAAGAGAAATTCAGGAAAGAAAGATTGTCTATTCTCTTGTGTTTGGGAGGCTGTACTTAAATACTTTACCTTATTTTTAGTTACATTTACATTTAACATTTATATTTATTGCCTTTACTTTTATTTACATTATTTTTATTGTTGGATAAGACATGCACTAGATTGTTTTAAATGCCAATTTGGAGAAGATTGTACATTTCCTTATTAATAGAAAATCAGGGTTGGTGTGCAGTGGCATAACTAGAAATTTAGGGACCATAAGCAGTAGTTTTGGAGTCCTCTTCTAACCCCAATAGGAGAGCTCTCTCATTTGGGAAGTAAAGGCTAGCCTTGGTAACAGAGATGGAACAATTAATCAGGGAAAGATTGCACCAGCTGGGCCATCCAGAAGAAAAACAGTTCTGCACCCATGAATGTTCCCATCATTTGAGCTCCTTTCCTCCATCTCAGGGGTTAGTGCTTCCTATAAGGATTGATTTCTATGTTTATTACTAGGACATGCTTTGGGAATAATGAAAAAAAACATTAAGTGCTACGGACGTAATTCTACTCACAGTATTAAAAATCTTATTTGTCACCTAGATGTCTACAGGGCTTATTTTCTATGTCTCATCCTTGTTCAGCTATTGCAGTTAGCAAAGATAGTGTGCACATTTGAATAGCAGAGACTTCAGATCAATTCTGCTTTTTTTCAGGAAGTGAAGTCCTTCAGAGATGCCTTTGTTCTTTTACTGGAAATCATACCAATGCTGAACTTCTCCATGCCTGTCCCTGGGGGTGGGGTTGGGGGTAGCCCTGGAGAGTTAGAGATAGCATGGAAACACATTTGATGTGAAAAACTTGGAATCCATTTGTCTTGTAAGCACTTCCATGGGACACTACCCATCCTATAACCCTTTGAAATGGATTTAGACGTGATAGAGTTGGTAAGCCTCACACAAAACTCACTTTGGGAGTTGAATAGACTGCATTTCTCTGGAAGCATTTCTTCCCTGAAATCCTGGGACTCTCAGGGACCACATGCCCATTTGGCATTCTAAATTTCCATTTCCTCTTTTCTTCTATCTTGGTTTGTAGGACTATGTTCTGTCACTGTGAACATTGTAAAGAGACGGGAAAGCTGTCAAGGTCAAACAGTCTGCACCAGACACTCTCACAATAGGTGACATAAATTATTCTCTATATAACTTTTGTACTTTTGCACATTTAATTAGATTGAACAAATATCCAAAGCTTTGTGTATATGGGTAAAGGTGTTAGATGCTTTAGAGTATACAAAGTTGAATTAGATATAATCCCTGCCCTCAGGAAGCTTATTTTCTAGTGGAAGAATAAGAAAATACAGGGCAGAATATGATAAATGTAGTAAGAGCTACAAGCAGGGTTTGTATGGGGATCTTCAAAAGAAAGACTTAGGGGAAATCTGGGAAGTCTTCTTGGAAGTAGTGACATGGGTATAGAAGGCAGCCTAGTGTGGTGTTTAATTCTGATACCAGACTCTCTGGATTCAAATGTGACATGCAGCTTACTAGCTAAGTGGTCTTGGCCTATATTTCTGTGCCTCAGTCTATAAAGTGAAGATGATAACATCAGAGTCTATCTCATAGAGATGTAGTGAGAATCAAATAAGTTACTTGCCCTATGAATCCTTTGAACAGGGCTTCTCCATGAGTCTGGGGTTAGTGAGGGATTTGGGGGAAGGCTTTAGGAGAAGGGACAGGGTCAGGTTGATGTTTTAGACAAATCCTGCTGGCCTGTAAGTGATGTTGGATTGGATAGGGACAAGAGTGAAGGCCATCAAGGAGGAAGTGGTGGCAGTAATTGAGATGAAAGGACCTCAGCTTGAGGCTTGGCATTGGGGATAGGTAGGAGGAGGCAGGTGGAAGCCTCTGTGCAGAGGTGGGATCCATAGGTGGGCCGCCGGTGCTGATTGGATGGGCACAAAAGAGGGCAGAGAAGGAAGGGAGAGTTTTGGAAGATAACTTGGCAACCTTCATTTGCAGGAACAGACAGATGATATTCCCACTTGAGGGGGGTTGTCATATACCTGGGTGTTTCTCTGCTTATATCTTGGTAAAGATGAAGAATTTGACTTTGCTACTTCTTTTAGAAGTAGACGATTTATTATTAGACAATAGATGAAGAAATTTAATTCTGGAGAACTTCTGTTATTTCAACCAAGGGAAGCAAAGGTTGAGTTCTGTTAATAAAAAAAGGAAGGGGAAACAGCAAAGGTTTATTAAAAACCTACAGTGTGACAGGTACTGTGCTAGGCATTTTGGAATGTCACTTAATTTGGTCCTCATCACTCTATATTAGTATCTGTTTCATAGATTAGACAACGGAGACACAAAGAGGTAAGTAGTGACATCAAAAGCAGACAATTGTTCATTTATGATTCCAAATCGTCTTTTCTTTCCTCTATACCATGTAGAGTTCTCACTATTAGACTAAACTTTTGACTCACTAGCTACTTTTATTCTTTGAGTTTATTCAATTAACCATTATTAGTCAAGTACTTACTATGTCTGATAGTATACTGCCCACTAGACAGATATTTCTCAGAACCGGCTGAGAAATATCTGCCAGGTTTGTGCTGGGCATCACCGGATCCCAGGCCCTTGGTAATGGGTCTGGAACACAGTATGTGCTCAGTTGAGATTCAGGAAATTAACCAAATAAATATCATTGTTTGTTTTTATTTTCTTACTTGTTGTCAGTCTTCCCCCAGCAGAATGTGCACAACCTTTTGTTGACTGAATAAATAGAAAGTCATGTACAGTTTTGTTTGGAGCAGTAGTTTGGTAAATGTATACTATTACTGGGCAAAGAAAGGTTTGGTTTGGGCCCCAGGAGTTGTGTTATTGTAAAATAAGTGTAGGCAAGTTTAATAAGAGTACTTGCCATCAGCATAAACGATTTTCAGTTTCACATTTTTTCCTATTCAAAAAGCTTTAAAAACCAGTTTTATATTAGAACAAAAAGGCAGTATGTATAGTTTATTGAGCCTCTTCCAGGAACTGTGGAAAGTACATACGTCATCTCTTTCTTTAAAAAAAAATACTTTTTGTGATTAATACATTCAAAGTAGAAATTTCAAAGGCAAAAAAAAGGAATGGAGCAAAAAAGATTTCTTGTTTTTCTTTTCCTTTTAAACTTTTTATTTTGAAATACTTTCAAACTTAGAGGACAGCTGAGAAAAATAGGAACCCAATACAGAGAACTCCAATATACCCCATCCCACCCCCCAGCTACCCAGATCCACCAATTTTAACAATTTGCCATATTTGTTATATCATTCTATCTATCCATGAATCTATCAATCCATCTGTCTACCCATCTATCAGTATATCTTTCTGTCTGCCTGCCTATATGTTTATCAGTACATTTTCTGAACACTTGAGTGTAGGTTGGATACATCATGCTCCTTGAATATTTAATACTGGCATCTGCATTTCCTACGAAGAAGGATATTCAGTTATGTATCCACTTTAAGCACAGTTATCAAGTTCAATAAATTTAACATTGATAGAAAGTTTGCAGTCTATATACAGATTTTTTCATAGGTCCCAGCAATGCCCTTTTGAGCATTCTCTCCTCCATTGCTAGATTCCATCTAAGATCATGTTTTGCCTTTAATTGTCATTGTCTCTTTAGTTGCTCTTTCTTTCCTTCTTTTTTAAATTGTAGGCACTTATGTACAGCATAAACTTTTCCATCTCAGCCATTTCCAAACATGCCATTCAGTGGCGTGAATCACATTGACTATATTGCAGCACCCTCATCACCCTCCCATCTCCCCAAACAGAAACCCTATACCCGTTATGCGCTGACTCCCCATTTCCCCTGTCCCCCACCCCTGGCAACCTGTACTCTAATTTCTATCACTATGAGCTTGCATATTCTTCAATATTTTCTTTGTAGTTACCATGAGGCTTAAATTTAATATTCTAAATCTGTAACAATCTCGTTTGCTTTAATATCAACTTAACTTTAATAATATACACAAATTATGTTCCTACAATCCTCTTTACGCCCACCTCTTTGTAATGCTTTTCACAAATTACAAGTTTATGTATTTTGAGTCTGAAACTACTGATTTGTCATTATATTTTATGCATTTGCCTTTTAGATCCCTTAGGAAGTAAAACATGGAGTTACAAACCAAAAATACAATAGTACTGGCATTTATATTTATCCCTGTGGTAACCACTGTAGGAGATCTTTATTTCTTCATGCAGCTTTGGTCTGTTGTCTAGTGTCTTTTCCTTTCAACCTGCAGAACTCTTTTTAGCATCTCTTACAGAGCCGGTCTAGTAGTGAGCTCTCTCAGCTTTTGTTAATCTGGGAATCTCTTAATCTCTCCCTCATTTTTGAAAGACAGTTTTTCCATACAAAGAATTATTGATTGGTAATTTTTTGTTTTCAGCACTTTAAATATGTCCTCCCACTGCCTTCTTGCTTCCATGGTTTTCGATGAGAAACTTTACTTAATCTTATTGAGGCTCCCTTATACATGACATGTTGCTCCTCTCTTGTGGCTTTCAAAATTCTCTCTTTAACTTATTTGGAGACAGCTTCTGTGGTGAATAAACATCTCTGCTTTTCTATCCTGGTTTATCACATGACTATTGCTGGAAGCAACCTATAGAACATAATAAAAGTGCTAATAAAAATATAGTGGCAACCAAATGATTAAATCAACTCCCTGCTGCGGATCAGCAGAATTCCTATATGACCTTGGGACTCTGGGCTAGAGGGCTGTGGAGGGGCCACTTAAGGTTGACAATAAAAGAGGAAGAAGATTCCGTAGAGGCTCCATGAACAACCCAGAAAAAGGCTGGGAGGCAGGATGTTGAATATTGATTGCATCCCAGTGGGTAACTAGAAAGCTTTCCGATGCTAGCATGGATATGAAGGCTGTTATGAAAGCTCATGGAACTTTTAGGCCGTGTTGTCCAGAGAGAAGGGCTGCTATGGCCTACATTCAAATTCACACACTAGGAAGGGGGAAGGACAAAGTTCTATCCCACCATTCCACAATGCCCTACCTTGGTGCCCTTGCTCAGATGTTCTGCCTGTAATGTGCTTTCTTTGTCATCAGCCAGTTGAGATCCTTTGACTCCATTATCCACTTATCTCAGATGCCATCATCTTTGAAGCGTCAAGTCCAGCTCAGATCACTTTCCTGCCTTGAACCAGTGGATTTATATGGATTCCAGTCTTCCCCACAAGCCTGTGTGCTACCAACGTGTAAATATGACGGTCATTAAAGACAAGGGTTGAATGATTTGCTGAAATGTCAAAACTGTCAGGAGCATGGAAGGCTTTTATAGAAGCTCCAGAGAATTAACTGGAATAAGACTATGGTTAGGCACTGTTCTGGTGTCCTAGCTGCTAAGACAAATACCGTACAATGGATTGACTTAACAACAGGAATCTATTGGCTCCAGGGTTTCAGAGACTAGAGGGCTTGTTTCCTCCAGGAGTTGGCATCTTGCTGGCTGGCAATCTTTGGGGTTCCTTGGCTTTTCTGTCACGTGGCAACACACATGGCAGCGTCTTCTCCTTTCTCTTCTGGGTTCCATTGACTTCGAGCTTCTTGCTTCTCCTGTGGCTTCTCTCTTTCTTTGTTCAATTTCCTATGCTTGTAAAGACTTCATCCATATTGGATTAAGGCTCACCCTCATTCAGTTTGGGCACACCTTAATAATAACATCTTCAGAGGTCCTGTTGACAAATGGGTTCACACCCATAGGACCAGGGGTTGGGACTCAAATTTACCTTTTATGGGGGCCATGATTCAATCCCCATTAGCAACTTAATGGGTTGCTGATCTGTTTCAGTGCCTGCAGAAGTTGTTACTGGACCATATTGAAACTTGACATATTCTGCCAGAATACTCTTGCTTCTTAGTTTTCAACATTGTCTCTGGCCAAGTGAACATGACGTAACAGAATTCCCAAAAGTAGAAAACCAAACAAAGAGATACACTTTTATACCCAACTTTATTTCTTGGTTTGAGATCTTGTGGTGTGTGTGTGTTGGGGGGGGGGTTGTCTGCCTTTTAAAAATAAGATTAGCTGGGTGGGAGATTTTCTGCAACCTTTGGCTGTTCATCTGCCTTTCACCAAGCATTTATTCAGCCTGGTTTTCTGCCAGACCCAATTAGGGGTGCTGAGAATACAACAATGGACAAAATCAACCTGATCCTGTCCTGAAGAGGGGCCACAAAATATGTATCTGTGCTCAGAATGAGCCACAGCTTTGGGCTGGGAGAGTGCAGGCATTTCACCTGTGCAGGTGTGTTATGTGTGCTACTGTGGGATTGGGCTCATTTCCTTCATTGTTTGCCCCTACCCACCCCACCCCCTCAGCACCTCATCAGGGCTACAGCACATGCCTGTCGGGTGAGAGCTTGCTGAAAGAACTGAAGTCAGGGGAAACAAAAGCCACTCACTAGGGATACCCCAAGGGAATCAGGAAGCCTGGTCCTGTTTCTGGTTTTCTTTTGCCACTGGCCATCTCTGGCTTATTTGGTGTGGGGCAAGACATGCATATTAGAAAATTTTCCAAAGGATAAAATAAAGTATGGTAACTAAATTTCGTTCCCTTAAGATGGGTGAGTAACCATCTTATGAGTTATAATTTTTGAAGAAAATTTTGATTGAAAATAAATTGGAGAATTCTCCTGACTTGGTTGATATATTTATGCCATACACATCTAACATTACTGTCTTCATGGGAATTGTAAACATTTCATTCTTTCTCACTGATTAGATGCCTTTAATAAATCTTATATGAGTAAGAGAAGATGCTTTTATTCAAATTGATGAAACATGCCATCAGTGCATTTTCCCCTATAAACTTGAAAAAAAAAATCCTGGAACTTGATTGAATTTTGAAAGACCAATTTCCTCTATTTGAGTGTTTGTTTATGAACAAAATGGATGTCCATCTCTCTATATATAAATATATAAAGAAAGAGTTGATCCCTGATCATGTACAGCTAGTTTTATAACTACAAATATATGACATGATTATCTTCCACATTGGCATTTTAAACACTTTGAGATTTTTGCCCTAAAATAAACAAACATCGTCACCAGAGTAATACCAAAAATGTATTCATCTCTGCACTCTGCTTTCCTTCAGACCTTCTCTGGTTTTCTTTAAAGTTCCATGTAAACACTTTAAATGATGTGCACATGAGCCAAACACTTTCAGGCCACTGCTGGCCTGTGGAGGCCACAGGGGATTCCGTTTCTGTCTGTCTGTCTGGTTGAGCTGACTGATGGGCTGGCGGAGGTGGCTGGGCTGAGCAGTGGGGCCCAGTTTTGGTTGCTCCTGAAATGGGACTAACTCTGCTGGGTTGCTGATTGGAGCTCACAGTGACTGCCTGGGATTCAGGTGACCCAGCAGAGAGGGCAGTTAGGCCTTGATTAGAAAGCACTAATTAGTTAACTGCAGCCTCATCAGGTGTGGATGAGTGAAGATGTGTACTCTTTCTCTCACCCTTGCTCTTGAGAGAGATTAATTTTTAAGATTGCACTTGGCTTCACCAGAAACTACTGGTGACATTTTCAATGTAATTCTCCCCAGTTATGCCCAGAACCTCCTGTCCTTCCTTTCTTCTTTTCCTGATACTATTACTACCTGTGCCAGTTTGTATATATTATGTCCCCCAGACAAAAGCCATATTCTTTAACGCAGTCTTGTAGGGGCAGAGGTATTAGTGTTGATTAGGTTGGAAACTTCTGATTGAGTGTTTTGATGGAGATGTGATCCACCCAGCTGTGAGTGACACCCTTGATTAGGGTGTGACCTGTTGATTGAATGTTTCCATGGTAATGTGAACCCACCCATTCAGGGTGGGTCTTGATTAGTTCACTAGAGTCCTATAAAAAAGAGCTCACAAACAGACGGACCTCAGAGCAAGTGAGGGTGGCATTTTGAAGAGCAGCTGCAGCTAAGAGAGGACAAAATGCCCCAAGAGCAACATTTTGGAGAACGCCGTTTTGAAATGCAACCCGGGAGCAAGCAGACACCAGCCACATGCCTTCCCGGCTAACAGAGATCTTCTGGATGCCAATGGCCTTTCTCCAGTGAAGGTACCCGATTGTTGATGCCTTACCTTGGGCACTTTATGGCCTTAAGACTGTAACTGTGTAACCAAATAAACCCCCTTTATAAAAGCCAATCCATTTCTGGTGTCTTGCAAAATGGCAGCATTAGCAAACCAGAACACTACCCCTTCTCTTTTTACTGACCTGAAGATTTATTGCAGCCCCTTGACCGCTCAATTTTTTTTTCTCAGTGAATCCCCCCACCCCACCCAGCCCAGTCCCTACTTCTTTCCTTAGTCATTTTTTCTCTCATGGTCCAGCACTTCTGATACCTTTTGGCCAATATCCTCAGTGCCTCTTGTCCTTGATGCCCAGGAAAACTCCGAGCAAGGTCTGATCTGATCACCCCTCTTCTCCATTCCTCTACGTGGGCTGCTGAGTGCTGCTGGAGGTGGTCACGCCTGTGAGATCAGCCACCACTAGACCCACCTCCCTGACAAATCTCTTTCTTTCCCCACAACTGTCATTTCAGAGCTGGTCTGCTGCAGGGTGGCTGGTTGCCTCCCCGTTCTTTCATCCTTGCTACAATATGTGGCATCGAGAAACCTCTCTGAATTGCCAAATTTTTGCCATCACATCTCCCTCTGAGAAGAGTGCATCCTCCTTAAAGTCATTTAAGTTTTTTCTACTATTAATGCTAATAACTTTAATTATAGCCACATTTCATGGAGTGGCTGCTATGTGCCAGACACAATGATAGTCACTTTATGTATAATAACTTAATTCTTGCAAAAACCTTGACAAGTAGGTATTATAACCACTATTTTACAGTTGGGGAAACTGAGGCTCATAAACGTTAATGACCTCGTCAAAGGGCACACGACCATGAAGAGGTGGAGTGGGATTTGAACCCAGATCACACTGATTCCAAAGCCCAGACTCTTCATTGTTCAACGCTGGCTCCCATATTGTTTTTTGAGAGGTGTTTCTTAAATTTGAAAACCATACATATTAATTATAACAAACTTCAAAAAATGCAAAAACAAAAAAGAATTTTGAATCCCCCATGGTTCCATCATCCAAAGACACTGCTGTGAACATTTTGCTTTTCTCTAATCTTCTTTTTTACATGGTATTTAATTTATTTGCTTGTTTTACATGATTGGGGTGATACGGTGTATATAATATTGTAACCTACTTTTTTCACTTAACAAGTATTTTCTTCATGATATAAAATATATTCTTCACACACACGCTTTTCAGTGGCCTCTGCACTGGTTTAAAAAAAAAAAAACGCAGAAAAAAAGCCCATCAAGAGTGTCACAAATGCTGAGACTTTCCATGAAATAAGAAATGTAATCTCGGGGATGGGTGGGTGGTGTGGGGTGGGGAGGTGGAGACTACTCCTGAGGAGATGTTACTCTCTTTCAAATTGAAGAATGCAGCACTTGTAGCCATTTCACACAGCGCTTCGTTAACAGTCAGCTTTAAAAATCCTAAAGCAAACCAGGCAAAAAGTGGATTAGTCTGAGTATTTCTCTGAATTTGTTGTAAAGGTTGTTAGTCCTGAGATATATAAGTAAATTCCAGTGAAACTCAAGATCTTGCTGCCCTGTTGCATCTCAGTTTATTTTCGCCCCTTCCGCAGCTGCCAGGTGTCCTAACAGTTAAGACCCCTTAAAGTGGTCCAGGTATGGTCTCTATCCATCTTGGGGCTGACCTTATACTAACAGTTCTGGAATAGTTCTCAGGATATGTTCCACTTTGATTCTAATTCAGGATTCAAATCTTTAGTGTCATTTAGTCCTGAAATATTTGTATGGGGAGATGACAGCACATATTGTGTGTCCCAGATATGGCCCCAGCAAAACGTGTCAGGAACATTAGCGTCAGGAGCACAAATTTGATCAGATCAGCAAGTCACTTGTCTCCAGAGAACATTGGTATTGCCGTGAGGCCTGAGCTGAGAGTGTGGTAACTTACTTGGGTCCCGGAGTTTTTGAAACTGAGGGATTAAGAGTGAGGATTTCTTTAACTGTGGACTTTATCCCAATTGAACCCTGATAACCCATGTCATCTTAATTGTCACACTAGAAATTATGTACATGAGTGATTCTCAACTACAGAGAGCTAATGATTAATTGTAGAAATCAATTCATATTGTACTCCAATAATCCATCTATTCAGTCTGTTTTCTTATGATCTAAAAAAAATGTATATATTTTTCCAGAAAATTAAAAAGGCTAGAGCTGATGGGAGCAGCACCAACCCCCACATCCCAAACAAAAGAAACTTTCCAATCGTGACCCTCTTAACCTTTATATGATACTTCAGTAATAAAATTTGATGAGATTTTAGATTATTCCCATTGATTTTTTTCAAAAGCTACTCAGCAAGGAACTGCACTCTTCAGAAAAATTAATTATTACTTTACGTAGAAGGGCTGGCTACTCTTGGCCTGAGAGCTTTTTGTCTTACTCTTTCCCAGTCTGTATATGTTCTTCAACTGGAACAAATTTCTCTCTTTAGGTTGGATTATCAGGTGGAAAAGACAAGTGCATCAGCAGTTAGGTGTTTGTGCCTATCTGGGCATTCTTAAGGAGAGTGGGCAGGTATTTAGAAGTGTGTTTTGAGTGCCTTGCATAGAGCTGGGAGCTGTTGGAACTTGCAAACAGGTTGGGAGTGTTTTCCCCCAAACACAGATAAGGCTATATATGTAGACTTCATGATAGAAATATCGAAATTGCGGTGCCTTTTTTGGGTCTTAAATCAAATTTCCATTTCTGCATGGATATGTATCTTTTCCTGGCTCATCTCCACCCATCTCTCACCCATCATTCTCCACCATTATCCATTTTCCTAAATACTATAGCTTTATATAAGAGACCTTGATATCTAGCAGGGAACAGCCTTTTACATTGTTTTATGTTTTTCAAAATTGTTGTGGATATTTCTGGCTCTTTTTTTTCCACAGGAATCTTTTAATTAACTGACAAAGTTACATGGAGCAACAAGAACCACATAATCTACTGGGTTTTTATCGGAATTACATTCAATTTGTAGATTAGTTGGGGAGTATGATAATTTTACGTTATTGGGGCTTGCTGTCCATGGAAATGGCAAATTCTCCACTTTTTTGGCCTTTTGTATGTTTCTATAAAGTTCTACCATTTTCTGTATAATGGTTCTGCACATTTTTGTGAAATTAACCACTAAGCACTGTATCCTTTATTTTTATGAGGAAGCTTGTAAAATTTTATTAAGAACATGAAAAAGGGATTGAATAATTGAAGGGACATAACTTTCTTTGATGGAAATAGGTAATACCATAAATATGTATAATGCAATGTTAATAAATTATGATCAAATTATTGACATTTTTGGAATTAAAAATTAAGTTTCATACCTATGCAGTTTTAAATATTTTGAATTTTCCTTTGGGATTTCTTCTTTTATCCACAAATTATTTAAAAGTGTGTTGTTTAATTTCCAAATATTGGGGGGTGTCCAGATACTTGTTTGTTTATATTTGTTAATTTCTAATTCAGTTCTGTTGTGGTGTGGTGAAAGGAAATAATCTATATGATTTTATGCTTTAAATTTATCAAAATGGGTTTTTATGGCCCAGCTTATGTTGTATCTTGGTGAATGCTTATGCAATTCAAAATAATGTGCATTCTGCAGTTGTTAGGTGTGGTGTTTTATACATATAAATCGCGTCAAATTGGTTGGTAGTGTCGTTCAAGTCTTCAGTATTTTCTGTTCACTTGTCCTATCGATCACTGAAAGAGGAGTGCTGAATTCAACAACTCTAATGGTGGATTTGTCTATTTCTTCTTTCAGTTCTGTCAGTTTTTATTTCATGCATTTTGAGGCTTTGTAATTAGGTCCTGTTCAGTTTGCTAAAGCTGCTGCAAATGCAAAATACCAGAAATGGATTGGCTTTTACAATGGGGGTTTATTAGTTCACAAGTTTACGGTTCTAAGGCCATGAAAATGTCTAAATGAAGGCATCAAGAAGTAGATAACCTTCTCTGTGGAAAAGGCCGATGGTGTCTGGAACACCTCTGTCTGCTGGGAAGGCACATGGCTGGCGTTTACTGGTCCTTTGCTCCCAGGTTGCATTGCTTTTAGCTTCTGATTCCAGTGGCTTTCTCCTTAAGTGTCTGTGGGTTCTCACTTAGCTTCTCCAGGGCAAACTCTGGGCTTCATCTCTTAGCATAACATCTCCAAACATTTGGGTCTGTGTCGGCTCTGATCTCAATCTCTCTCTCTCTCTCTCTCTCTCTCTCTCAGCTTCTTAAGGACTCCAGTAAACTAATTAAGACCCACCTTGAATGGGTGGGATCACATCTCCATGGAGATAATCTAATCTAAGGTTCCCATACACAATAACTCTGCCCCCACAAGAGTGGATTAAAATAACATGGCTTTTGTGGGGTACATAATAGATTCAAACCAGTGCAGATACATACTTATTTAAGATTGCTATGTGTTCTTAATTGACTCCTTTATCATTATGAAATGTCCCTCTTTTTCTTTACTAGTATTCCTTCTCCTGGAGTCTACTTTGTCTGATATTAATAAAGCTACTCCAACTTTTTTGTAATTAGGTTTGCATAGTATTATTTTTCAGTCCTTTTGCTTTTTACCTATCTGTGCCTTTATAATTAGAGTGAGTTTCTTGTAGACAGCATACAGTTTGGGCTTAGTTTTTCATCCAGTCTTGACAATTCCAGCCTTTTCATTAGAAAAGGTTTAGTCCTTTGACAGTTAATGTGATTATTGATATGTTCTATGTTTGAGATTCCTCTCCCTGAACCACCAAGGTTTGAAAGTGCCTCCAGCTAGAAAGCTGGGATTATTGTAGGGCTCGTCTCATTTGTTGCTCTTATCTGAGGAATCACAGTCTTGCACTGCTTGCTGACCAATGCCTGAAAACAGGCATTTCCTATATTTTGTCCAGTTTCGTAGTTGTTCATGGCAGGAGGGCTATTTCCATATCAGTTATTATGGCTATAAGCAGCAGTCTCTATATATTTTTGTTCGTATTGTATCTTTACATAAATATTTTCTAATTTTGGTTGCTGATGTATAGGAACAAAATTATTTTGAAATATTAATCTTGCATACCATAACCTTGAACTATTTTATTATTTTAATGACTTGAAGAATCACTTGAATTTTCTAGGTAGGTAATCATTGTTCATGAATAAGAACAGTTTTATTTCTTCCTTTCTAATAGTTATTCATGTTATATATTTTTCTTGTCTTGCTGTATTGACTGGTGCCTTTAGTACTATATTAAAGTTGTTTTAGCAGCCACCCTTGCTTTTCCTCAATCTAAAGAATTCCTTTAATGTTCCACCATTTCCATACCATGTTTGTCGTATGTTTTTGGCTGATACCCTTTTCAGGTTAAAGAAGTTCCTGTCTCTTCTTAGCCTATTAAAAATATTGTAAAAAATCATGTTATGTGTGTTGAATTATATCAAATGCTTGCTCTGCATCTACTGAGATGATTGCATACTTTTTCTCTTTTAATCTGATGTGATTTTTTCTCATGTCAAATTATCCTGTTATTTCAGGGATTAACCCAATTTTTTAGATGTTTGAGTTTGCTAATTTTATTTAGGATTTTTGCGTGTGGGTCATAAAGAAAATTGGTTAATAATTCCCCTTTTTCATGCTGCCATTTTCTGGTTCAGTAAAAAGATTATGCTATCATTATAAAATGAGTTGGGTGGGTGGCTTTTCTTATCTGTTTTTTTTTTTTTTGGCAAAATTTGTATGAGATATGAGATACCTGTTCTTTAAATGTTTGAAGGCATTGTCTATGAAACCATCTGAGATGTCTTGTTTAGGTTCATAGTTGTTTTTCTTTGGATAAAATTTTAACCACTGAATCAATTTCTTTAAATTTATAGGGTTTATTCAGGTTTTTTGAATTTTAAATAAGTTTTGGTAAGATACGTTTTCCTTGGAAATGTTCCCTTTTGTCTGTTTTTTTCAAATTTTATGAGCATAGAGTTGATCTTACTGTCTTTTACTGTCTCTTTTTTCTATAGGTATGCACCCTTTCATTCCAAAATGTGCCTTCTCCCTTATTTCTTGATCAATCTTGTATAACAGTTTTCTATTTTATTATTTTTTAAACAAACAGTTTTTAATCTGTTCTATTATATCTTTGCTTTTATTGCATTTTTCTGGTTCTCTCTTTATTATTTCTTTGCTTCTTCTTTCTTTAGCTTTCTTCTGTCATTTTCCCAATTTCTTGTGTTGACTGCTTAGCTCATTTTCATTTTTGTTTCCTAATAAGCATTTAACGCTATAAATTTTTTATCACTGTTTTAGCTGCAGCTTACGAGTTTTAACATGTAGTATTATAGTACATTGGATTTCATAATTTTCTAATTTCCAGAGCTATTTAGGAAATTTTGTTGTTGTTTTTAAATTTCCACGTCTCTGAGGTTTTGTATTATCTTTTCATTGTTGATTTCTAATTTAATTGCATTAGGGTCAGAGTAATATAATCTGCATGCTAATATCCTTTGGTATTTGTTGAGATTTGTTTTATGGCCTAGAATGACCTATCTGTCTTTGGTGTTCTGAAATTTCCCTATGTTTCTGGGTGTGGCTTTATTTTAATTTATCCAGATTGGGTCACATTTTTCCATTCTGAACAAAATTTGGCTTTTATTGCTTTTACTTTTGCCTTCTATTCTTGCTCTTCTTTCCGTTTAGAACTCTTGTTAGATATGTATTGGGCTTTCTTTCCATTCTGTCCTCCATGTCTCATAGTATTTTCCATCTTTTCTCTCTGTAAAGGTATTACAGTTAATGTCCTCATATCTATCTCCCATTCACTAATTTTCTCCTACAATGTGTCTTCTACATTGCTTAGTCCGTCCTTTTGAAATTAATTTCATTGATTACATTTTTATTTATAGAATTTTTCTTTTGTTCTTTTTCACATCTGCCTGGTCTTTTTTTCATATTTTCAGTTCCATCTATTTTGTCTTTAATAATGTTAAACCTACTTATTTTATAATGGCTTTCAGATATTTTAATTGTCCACTGTTCTTGGAGATCTCACCCTACTGGTGTGCTGGATGTGTGTGTCCATGTGTCCCAAATCTGGCTTATGGCGGATTCTTTCCTTATGTGTTTTATAATTTTGAATGGTGACCTCATCTTTAACAGTGCCTTATCTGTGGAAATCCTGTAGAACCTGGCTTTAGAGAATATTTCTCCAGAATGATTTTGTCTTTGCTTCTGCTGAAACTCCAAGGTTGGTTCAGTGTGGTAGCACTGCTTTTTCCCACCTAGAGAGCATGCTGAGACAGACAGGCTTCTTTTTTTCTTCCTTAGGTGGTGGGTGGATTTATTTCAAAGCAGTAACAGCCTCTGGGAGTCCTGGATACACGTTAGGAGAGAGAAGGTGGTAGGTTTTAGTTCCAGTTCCCTGCTTGGGCTCTTCATACAAGGGGACATTGAGACTGAAGCCCCTTGGTTAGGAGTTCTGCATGCCCACCCCTCAGCAGCATGAGTTGGTAAGCTGACCAGTTTTTGTTCTGTCTTTTCAGGGTGTCATCCCTCAGCTTTCCCTTGTTTTCTTGAGAGCATTTAAAGGATGTTTGCTGTATTTTCATCATTTCTTTTTGTTTAACATGTATGCATTTGAATACCATTTACTTCTACATCGAGACTTTGGCCTTGAGGTGATGTGTGAGCCTAATTATACAGTTCAAAACAGCAGACCTTGGTAATTTCAGGACCGTTTTTTCATATGCCCAGGATTTCTGTGATACAAGTAATAAATGTGCATTTTGTCTATTGTGGCATCTAAATTCTGGATAATGAAGCTTTTGACTCATCTCTCTCTGTTTTCTTAAGTATTCCTGAAGTTAGTGGAAATGAAATGAACTTAAAGGCATGAAATTAAACCTACGAATACTGGACATTTGGATTAAGTTGTGTGACTTCACAGAATGTTTTTGCAACTTATACAAATATATTCATTTATAATGTTATTGTCACAGATATTCATTTGGGTTCACAAATAAAGCAAATCTTCAACATCTACATAGTGTAAGAGAAGGTTACTGGTACTTAATGAAATTCTATCTTTAAAAGACTTAGGCATTTCTTGAGGGAAAGGTGGTGTGCCGGTTTGAGTGTATTGTGTCCCCCAAATGCCATTATCTTTGTAGTCTTGTGTGGGGCAGAAGTTTTGGTGCTGGTTGGATTTGCTTGGAGTGTGCCCCACCCAGCTGTCGGTGATAATTTTGATGAGATGTTCCCATGGAGGTGTGGCCCCACCCATTCGGGGTGGGCCTTGATCGGTGGAGCTATATAAATGAGCTGACTCAAAGAGGAAAGAGAGTGCAGCTGGGAGTGATGTTTTGAAGAGGAGCAAGCTTGCTAGAGAGGAATGTCCTGGGAGAAAGCCGTTTTGAGGCCGGAGCTTTGGAGCAGATGCCAGCTGCCTTCCTAGCTAACAGAGGTTTTCCGGAGGCCATTGGCCATCCTCCGGTGAGGGTACCCGATTGCTGATGTGTTGCCTTGGACGCTTTGTGGCCTTAAGACTGTAACTGTGTAGCGAAATAAATCCCCGTTTTATAAAAGCCAATCCATCTCTGGTGTTTTGCATTCTGCAGCATTAGCAAACTAGGACAGATTTTGGTACCAGGAGTGGGGTGACCCAAACCTTCATTCCTGAAGTTTCTTGGCCATTGGTAGTCCTGCCTGGATTGGGTTGTTGCAGTTTTCCATTGACTTGAATCACGGGGCATGGTAGTACTAAGAGACGCCCTAGGGGATCTCCTGTATGCCAGGAAAACTCTTCTTTACTTCCATTGTGTAGTTGCAGTGCTATTTCCCCTTGATAGTCAGGATCAATCACCCCAGCCAGTACAGTAATCCCCTTACTTGCCTGTTGATTCAGAGGCATAAGAAGCCCAAAGTGGCCAGGTGGCAGCCTTAACTTCCAGTTCAATGGGATTATTGTTGTGTTTCCTGGTGGAAGCACTCCTTTTGGAACCAAGACCTGTAGACCAGCAGAGCTTAAACTTGCAGGGACAGGAAGCAAAAATTTCCCTAGTGGATCACTAGGAGTGATAGTGAGTGGTGCTACTCCTGTTTCCACCCCTTGATTCCTGGACCCATGAATCCTGGCTATGGGAGAAACAGCACCATAGAGTGGACGCTGATTCAGAGCATACACAGCCTCCTGGAGAACACTGCCCCAGCCCTGCAAGGTATTGCCACCTAGTTGGCACCATAATTGAGTCTTCAATAGGCCATTCCACCGTTCTATCAACCCAGCTGCTTCTGGATGATGGGGAACATGGTAAGACCACAGAATTCCATGAGAATGTGCCCATCCCCTCACTTCATTTGCTGTGAAGTGGGTTCCTTGGTCCGAAGCAATGCTGTGTGGAATACCATGATGGTGGATGAGGCATTCTGTAAGTCCACGTATTGTAGTTTTGGCAGAAGCATGTCGTGCAGGGAAGGCAAACCCATATCCGGAGTATGTGTCTATTCCAGTAAGAACAAATCGCTGCCCCTTCCATGATGGAAGTGGTCCGATGTAATCAACCTGCCACCAGGTAGCAGGCTGATCACCCCGAGGAATGGTGCCATATCGGGGACTGAGTGTGGGTCTCTGCTGCTGGCAAATTGGACACTCAGCAGTGGCTGTGGCCAGGTCAGCCTTGGTGAGTGGAAGTCCATGTTGCTGAGCCCATGCATAACCTCCATCCCTACCACCATGACCACTTTGTTCATGAGCCCATTGGGTAATGGCAGGAGTGGCTGGGGAAAGAGGCTGATTGGTATCCACCAAATGGGTCATTTTATCCACTTGGTTATTAAAACCTTCTTCTGCTGAAGTCACCCTCTGGTGAGCATTCACATGGGACACAAATATCTTCATGTTGTTTGCCCACTCAGAAAGGTCTATCCACATACCCCTTCCCCAGACTTCTTTGTCACCAATCTTCCAATCATGTTCCTTCCAAGTCCCTGACCATCCAGCCAAACCATTAGCAACAGCCCAGGAATCAGTATACAGACGCACCTCTGGCCAGTTCTCCTTCCAAGCAAAGTGAACAACCAGGTGCACTGCTCGAAGTTCTGCCCACTGGGAGGATTTCCCCTCACCACTGTCCTTCAGGGATATCCCAGAAAGGGGCTGCAGTGCTACAGCTGTCCACTTTCGGGTGGTACCTGCATATCGTGCAGAACCATCTGTAAACCAGGCCCGAGTCTTCTCTTCCTCAGTCAACTGACTGTAAGGAACTCCCCAAGATGCCATAGCTGTGGGCTGGGCAAGAGAAGGTAAGGTGGAAGGAGTGGGGGCCATGGGCATTTGGGCCACTTCCTCATGTAACTTACTTGTACCTTCAGGACCTGCTCGAGCTCTATCTCGTATATACCATTTCCATTTTATGATGGAGTGCTGCTGTGCACGCCCAACTTTATGGCTTGGTGGGTCAGATAACACCCAGCTCATGATAGGTAACTCAGGTCTCATGGTAACTTGGTGGCCCATGGTTAAGCGTTCTGTCTCTACTAAGGCCCAGTAGCAGGCCAACAATTGTTTCTCAAATGGAGAGTAGTTATCTGCAGAGGATGGTAAAGCTTTACTCCAAAATCCTAAGGGCCTGTGTTGTGATTCTCCTATAGGAGCCTGCCAAAGGCTCCAAACAGCATCTCTATTTGCCACTGACACTTCCAGCACCATTGGGTCAGCTGGATCATATGGTCCAAGCGGCAGAGCAGCTTGCACAGCAGCCTGGACCTGTTGCAGAGCCTCATCTTGCTCCGGTCCCCACTCAAAACTAGAAGCTTTTCTAGTCACTCTGTAAATGGTCCGGAGTAGCACACCTAAATGAGGAATATGTTGTCTCCAAAACCCAAAGAGGCCAACTAAACATTGTGCCTCTTTTTTGGTTGTAGGAGGGGCCAGATGCAGCAGCTTATCCTTCACCTTAGAAGGAATATCTCGACAGGCCCCACACCACTGAACACCTAGAAATTTTACTGAGGTGGAAGGGCCTTGTATTTTTGTTGGATTTATCTCCCATCCTCTGCCACGCAAATACCTTACCAACAAATCTAGAGTAGTTGCTACTTCTTGCTCACTAGGTCCAATCAACATGATATCATCAATATAATGGACCAGTGTGATGTCTTGTGGGAGGGAGAAATGATCAAGATCCCTGCGGACAATATTATGACATAGGGCTGGAGAGTTGATATAACCCTGAGGTAGCACAGTGAATGTAAACTGCTGGCCTTGCCAGCTAAATGCAAACTGTTTCTGGTGGTCCTTGCTGACAGCAATTGAGAAAAAAGCATTTGCCAGATCAATAGCTGCATACCAGGTACCAGGGGATCTCTGGTGTTTTGCATTCTGCAGCATTAGCAAACTAGGACAGGTGGTATGTAATTTAGAACTGTGATTAGTCATATTGCTTTACTGTGATTCACCATAGACTGATTTCTTAGTAAAATGTTGCTCCACTTTGATTTCAGAATTCTTTGTTACGTCACTGAATAGTGGATGAGAATAAAGAAAGAAAGATGAGGTATGAATTCATAATTGACTGATATTTCTGTCAAAGCCCTCTCCCCCTTAGTCTGTTCCCATTTGACATCTAGCAAAATGTTACTTCCTTGGGGAAACCTGGCTCTCTCAGTGAAAGTTGATCTCTCTAGTGGGTTTTCACAAAACCTAGTCCCAACTCTATTATCACGCTTATTTAGCACATTGTCTCTGTACCTGACAGTCTCCCTCATCAAACTGTCCTCCATATCTTGCACAGTGGTTGCCAAGAGCTGACACTAAGTAAGCGGTTGTTAAATAACTGCTGTGTATATACTCCCTGATATGTTTAGAAGCCTGTTTCCGAGCCATGTCTTGCCTACGGCTTAAAGTTCATTTATGTTCAAGAAGATAAATTAACTTATTTTTCCAATTCAAGAATTTAAAATAAATTCAAGTTCACTGATCAAAAAGTTTTTGTCAGAATTTTACAGCTCAGTCTGTAATTTTTAAAGGTAAAAACCTCGGTTAGGCTTTTATTGCTTAGCCTTCTGAGAAGCAGCATTGGCTTTGAGAGAGCCTCTTGAGTAATTATAGATAATTTAGCAAAACTCTTCTTTAATCAGAAGCCCTCTTGTAAAAGCAAGTAAGAATATAGGGTTGAACAAAGACCCACCATTAAATGCAAATAAATTCGGGCTAACTTCATTTTATATAATTCTTAGACCACTGTGCCAGGTATTGGTCTGGGCTTTGCTGAAGGGGCTGCCCAGTCTAAGGGAGGTGAGGGTGACTTTTATTCCTTGTTTTAGTAATGCCGCTTGTTCTGATGGGTAGTCAAGGGACCGGATTTTTGCCCCAATATCGACATTAACAATCCTCCTTCACTTCCTATTCTCCCTCTTCTATTGTTCCGCCAATCTGAATTCCCAGCCCCACCCTTACCACTAACAACTTTGGTTTTGTTGTTGTTTTTGGTCAAGTTGGAAAGCACAGAATGAAGCTGAATGGCAGAGGACAACCGAGCTGGACGACCTGTCTAGAGAACAGGACACAGTACTGCACAGCCACGGTCACCCTGTGAAAGTGGCAGGGTCTGAGATGCTGCAGATCACCTCGGAAAGTTCGCAGGAGAGTGAAGGTTTGATTTGTGCAACCTGACCCACCCTTACCGCTTTTTGATTGGCCACATTGAAAACGAGCTGTGGATGGGGCAGCTCACACCACCCCAGACGTCTTTGGGTGGGTGGGTGGAAATGACTAGAGGCTGTCTGGAAGTACCTTTTAATACACAGAGATTTTGGTTCTCTCCCTTCGCAAGTTTGTTTATGGTTGATGGTTAAAATACCATTGAAGTTCACACAAAAGTGTAACAAGGAAATGAGAGTTAATAGCAGCACATCTGGGCAATAATAATGCAAATTTCTGTATCTTAGGGATTCAAAGGCCAGTAGTAAATGTTGCTAAGGGAAGCATGGCCCCAAGGCTGTGTAAAATAGTTACCTTGTAATCCTCTAAGTAGGTTTAACTGAAAGCACCCGAGTAGGCCCTGTCCCTACGCATTAGCTGCAACAATCTCTAACCTTTACAAACTATTTTCTTGACCCTATGATGCCTCCAGCTGTTGCCTTGTTTCTGTGCCCCCTTCAAAGCAAAACAGCGTATAGACCTCGTTGTCTCTACTTCCTCATGTTCCTTTCTTTCCTCAACCCACTTCACATGATCTTTAGTTCCTACCACTCCCGTAAAACTCTTTTTGTCAAGGATACCAGTGCCTTCCATATTGCTGGCTTTTATGGTCCCTTTACTGTTACTGACCTTTCAAAAACATTGGACAAGTGATCATTCTCTCCTCGAAACACTTTTCTCTTTGCTCCCCAGAAAGCACACTCATCTGTTTTCTTTTGTTTCTTTTTTCCTAGCTTTTTGGCAGCTCCTTCCCTGTCTTTTTCTGCCAGCCCTTCCTCCCCTCTCAACTTCTAAACATTGTAGTGCCGCAGTTCTCAGTCTTGGACCTTGTCTTGTCTATATCTGTACTTCTTTCCTTGGTAATCTCATCCGGTCCCCTGACTTGAAATTCCATCTGCATATCAATGACCTCCACTTTCTGAATATTTGCCCAGCCTTGACATTTGAGCTCCACATTTGAGAATCCTACTCATTATTAAAGTGGCAAGAGGGTTTCCTACTTGATTTCTTCCCTTGGATGTCTAAAAGACCTCTTAAAGCTAACACGGCCATAAAGAAACTCTTGATCCCCCTTTGCTCAGTTGCCTCTTGCATACCGCACTCCAGTACTCCCATATTAGTAACTGGTATCACCAGTCATTCTGCCAAATGCCTGAGCTAGACATCTAGAAGTCATTATTATGTCCTCCTTTTCTCCCATCCCTGCCATCCAACCCATCAGCAAATCCTTTGGGCTCTACCTCCAAAAATATATCCCAAAGCCAACCACTTCTCACCACTTCCATAGCACTGGTGTACTACCCTAATCCAAGCACCATCATCTCTTATTTCTGAAGAAGCTTTGTAGCTAGACTCTTGGCTTACATCCTTGTTTTGTTCCCCACTTTGATCCATTCTTCACAAATAGCCATGATCTTTTAAAAACATGTATATCATGTCATTCCCCTTCTTAAAAGCACCCGGTGACTTCACATTGCACCCAGAATAAAATGCCAACTTCTTACCACATTCCCTATGTGATCTGGCCCAGCCTATCTTTCAGACTTCATTTCCTACTACTCTATCCCTTGGTAAACCCACTTGAGCCATTCTGGCCTCCTTTCTGGTCTTTAAATCAGCCAAATCCTTTCCTGCCTTAGTTTGCACCTACTATTTCCTCTGCCTGAGATGCTTTGCTGCCTGGTCAGTCAGTTCTTACCTCATATGTTTCCTTCTCAGTAAGCTTTTCTTTGATCACTCAGTCTAAATTGCTGTACTTACAGATACCTGAAATTATCTTGCTCGATTGTCTGTGTGTTGATTATCTGTCTCGCCTTTCAAGCAGTCTGTAAGATACAAAAAGACAGTCGCCTTAATTGCTTGTTCATACTGTATCCTGAGCTTCGGAAACAGATTCTGATACATAGTGGGAGCTTGGTTAATATTTGTAAAATAAGTGAAAGAATGAGGTTTGGTTTAGCAAAAATTACTGGGTTCCAACTGAGAGCTATGTACTCTGCTAGGCCCTGGGGATATAGTGATGAGTTGGATAGAGCGCTCACCCTAGAGGAGCTGAGAGTCAAAACCAGGACAAGTTCACTGGTAATAGTAAGACAGAAAAGTGCTCTCAGGTTTATTGATAAAATACATTGGTTCTCCTTTCCTGGCAACATATGGACTTGCCTATCTTTTTTTTTTTTTTTTTTTTTTTTTTGGAATGCATATAGGAGATGTAAGTCAGTGGAGAAATGACTTCAGAAATTGGTTGAGGAAGTGTCATGGGTTGTTTCCTGAGTTTGAGTAGCTGGGCCCAGAATTGAGGGACAAGTGGTCAGGAACATTGATCCTGAAGCAATTGTGCAATTGCCATGGTTTATTTTTCATATTATCCCTACTTTCTACCCAGTTACATGCCCTCTTCCCATTACCTCCTTAAGTGAGAGTTCTGGAGCTCTTCTGCTCAGGCACATCAAGCTCTTCTCCAAATCTACTTATAAGAAAGCAATTTCTATTTATTTATATATATATATCTTTATTTCTTTTATTTATATATGTATGTATGTATTATTTATTACTTATTTATCTGTCTTAGTCTTGAGATCAAGTCCCAGAAGCAACAACTATTATCTTTTGGATAATATCTGAAGATGGGATGAGAGGAGGATGAAGTATTTCAATAAATCAAATAATCATTGCAGAACAAACACTATGTTTTTGCTTTGAGAACATGGCTCATTATTCATTTTAACAAATTATTTTTAGTATGATAAGTTCAGTTTTTTTTTTCTGGGGGTAGAAATGGAGGATGACAGTATAGGATAGTGGTTAAGACCGTGAGATTTGAGATTAAGCAGAGCTGGATTTAAATCCCAGCTCTATGATGGTAGTACAACATTGTGTACATAATTAGCAGCACTGAAATATTAGATTGTATATATGATAACAGAAAAAAGTTTTAAAAATTCATGGAACTACACTACAAAAACAGTGACCCCTAAGTTAAACCATGGGCTATAGTTAATAGTACAATTATAAAAATGTGCTATCATCATTTGTAACAAATGTTACACACCAACACAACGTGTTAATAATAGGGTGGTATATGGGAATCCTGTATTTTATGAACGATTGTTCTGTAAAGTCAAAACTTCTCCAATAAAGAAAAAATTTATGGCTTTTTTAAAAAAAAGAAAGCAATTTCTGCTATCAACATAATCCTTGTCAGGTTTTTTTTTGCATTTTTATTAGGGATCAATTTCTTAGACCATGGGTCTATAATTTTGCTCTGAGGAGAAGAAACTGACTTTTATTGACATGAAGCATTGAAATCACTGGAGATTAGAGGGCTGGGATAGGGAAGTGCCTGGAGCAGGTGGGGCTGGGGGACTTACAGGGGACAGATGATGTTAGCAAAGGCTCTGAGTGATCACAAGAGCAGAAACGCTGCCCTTTGAGAAAACCAGAAAACCTTGAAGAATGGGGTAGAATGGATAAGAGAACAGTGCCAACAGCTTTGAAGAGCTATGAGATAGGATGTAAATATATTTTAGTTAAGGGCCCTTACTCAGACTGTAATTAGATGAGACTAAATAGTGGAATTCCTGATTTTAGCAGGAGGTTGGAGGATTTGGGGGGTCGGGGACTGCCTGGAGCCCTTGACACAGGCCATGCCTTCTCAGGCATATTGTAGATACTGGGCTTTGGTAGAATTTAGAAGATGTAAACGAGTCAAGAGAAGGAAAGAAGTGGAGGTTGAAAATTGGAAGGTTGTTGGAGAGGTCATAGTGTGTGGAGTAGAAATTGAGCTGGATGACCTTCAAGGGCTTTTTCAATTCCAAGCACTTCTATGTTTATGATGATTATAAGCAATTATTTGGTATACATCAGATCCTTCATTAGCTTTCAGTGTTTTCTCAGGAGAGTGTTTTCTATAAAATTAATTATAATTTTGAAAAATGTAATACCTAAAGCTAATCATTTTAATGTGACACTTTTCTGTCCTTTCTTCCTGCTTTTAAGAAGGTGAAGGGAGCTCAGAAGCCTCTCAAGAGAAACTAAATTGGAGTGTAACATTTCGTAGCTTTGAAGAATACATCCATATGACTCTACAGGTAAGAGGGGTTTTGTCCTCTGATTACTTCATGTGTAAAGTACATGCAGTAGAAGATAGAGATTATAATTTCTCAAATTGTGGCTTGGAGACTATATACATCAGAATCACATGGGGAGCTTGGTAAAAATACAGATTCCTGAGCCTCACCTTAGACCCTTTGAATGAGAATCTTAAACCCGGTAGGGCTGGAAGCTACTTTTCTAACAGGCTCCATGAATTTTAGGAACAACTGATCCTCTGAAGAGGAAATACAAATGGCCAAAAAACACATGAAAAAATGTTCATCTTCACTAGCTATTAGGGAGATGCAAATTAAGACCACAATGAGATACCATCTCACACCAATTAGAATGGCTGCCATTAAACAAACAGGAAACTACAAATGCTGGAGGGGATGTGGAGAAATTGGAACCCTTGTTCATTGTTGGTGGGACTGTATAATGGTTCAGCCACTCTGAAAGACAGTCTGGCACTTCCTTAGAAAACTGGATGTAGAGTTACCCTTCAACCCAGCAATCACACTTCTCGGTATATACCCAGAAGATCTGAAAGCAGTGACATAAACAGATATCTGCACATCAGTGTTCATAGCAGCAATATTCACAATTGCCAAGAGATGGAAACAACCAAAATGTCCTTCAACAGATGAGTGGATAAATAAAATGTGGTATATACACACGATGGAATACTACAGGGCAGTAAGAAGGAATGATCTCGTGAAACATATGACAACATGGATGAACCTTGAAGACATAATGCTGAGCGAAATAAGCCAAGCACACAAAAAAAATATTATATGCTACCACTAACGTGAACATTGAAAAATGTAAAAACATATGGTTTATATTGTAGAATGTAGGGGACCTAGCGTTAGACAGCAAATAGTGAAGGGGGAATGATAATCTAGTAAGAACAGATAAGTTAATCGTGGGTAAATTTAACATTCTGGGAATGCTCAGGAATGACTGAGGTTTGTTAATTTCTGGTGGGTATGGTAGGAACAAGTTCACAGAAATGTAGTTATCTTAGGTTATCTGTTTTTCTTATTCCTTTGCTGGATTATAGTCTGTATATTTTCTTGGGATAGAGTAGGAACATCTTGGAAGTGATGCAGTTATTTTAGGTTATTTGTTTTTTCTTATTCCTTTGTTTTGATTTTGTTTGAAATGTTTTTTTATTGTCTGTTTTTTTTAATTGTTTGATAAAATTAATTACAAAAATGAAAAAAGTATGCAGAGCATCCCTGAGGAGCTGGGGGAAAATTCAGAGGTGTTGGGCTTCCTCACCCGAATGGTTCCTGATGTTCTCACAAACATTGAGGACTGGCGGTTTGATGTGCCAAACCCTCTACCATGGGACTTGCCCTTGGGAAGACAGTTGCTGCTTAAGAGAGGCTAGGCCTCCCTATAATTGTGCCTAAGAGTCTCCCCCTGAATCCCTCTTTGTTGCTCAGATGTGGCCCTGTCTCTCTGGCTAAGCCAACTTGGCAGGTGAAATCTCTGCCCTCCCCGCTATAGTGGGATCTGACACCCAGGGGAGTGAATCTCCCTGGCAGTGAGGGATATGACTTCCAGGGATGAATCTGGACCCGACATCCTGGGATTGAGAACATCTTGATCAAAAGGGGGATGTGAAATGAAACGAAATAAAGTTTCAGTGGCTGAGAGATTCCAAATGGAATAGAGAGGTCACTCTGGAGGGCACTCTTATGCACTATAATAGATAACTCTTTTTAGGTTTTAATGAATTGGAATAACTAGTAGTAAATACCTGAAACTATCAAACTAAAAAAAAAATAACCAATACACATTTTGACATGAATTTTTAAAAACTGTTCGAGATTAAGTTATTACTAATGGTATTACTAAAACTAAGGGTATTACTAATGTTTTATTAGCAGTATATATTAAATAATAACTTGACTAATAAACTTTAATGATAAAGAAAAAAACAACCACTGATCCTGAGTGGCAACAAATACAAAGAAGTCTTTGCATAGTTTAAGTAATTAACTTAAGTAATTATCTGGTAAATTCATTTAACAAAGATTGTTATATTCTGTGGAATAAGGCTTCAAGCCCTTTTGTCTTCAAGGACATGAGGTGCTTATGGTTCCTATCTTGAAGGGAACTGGCGACTTCCACTAAGTTCAAAGGTCACAAAGTAAAGCCCGAAGGATCATGGTCCTTTGAGTCAGATAGTTAGGAATATGAATTTTGCCTTTGTCACTTACTTGCTGTGTGTTGTTGAGTAAGTTACTTAAGACTCTGGGCCTTGGTTTCTTTGCCTGTAAAATGGGCAAAAATTATCTCTATTTCATCGAGTTGTTGTAAGTATAAAATAAGGTAAATGTGTAAAATTTCTACTGCAGTGCTTGGCACATTTTCGATGCTCAGCAATTATGAACTCAGGCCCTCGCCCCCTTGGTCCTGACTGACCAGCCAGCAGATCATTATTGGTCGTAACAGGTCTGTGGAAGGGATTTTGCAGGTAAATCTTTCAAACCCATTTCCACCTGCTGGAGGCAAAATCTCACTGAAGGTGGGTGATTATAGTCATTTTTTAATATTCTCTCCATCATCTTTTTTCCTTTCAAGCAACAGACTTGCTCCCTCACTTTTATTAAAGAGCTTTTGTTTTAGGGATAATATACCTGAATATTTGCTGTATAGAGGCTTTAAAAATGTGTTATATGAAATCCTGTTACTAATTTCATGGAACCAGTGGCTTATTTGAAATATTTTAGAAGCTAAGCAAGGTGTAGAATACCTTGTGTAATTCCTTCCTCTCCACTTTTTTTTTTCCTATACTAGGCTTTTATAACTTCCCTGAAAAAGCCTGTTCTTTCTTTGTGAAGTTTTTTCATGCATCAAGCAAGCTAGCTCAGTCTGATTAATTAGAGGTGAGTTCAGCCAGAGAGACGGAAACATTAGGGACTCTGAGAAAAGGGGCAGTAGATGACTAGTTCTCTTCATTGGCCAGTTTCAGCAGAGCTTTAGCCCCTCTTGAAGCATGAAAAAGAGCAGTTTGGGGAGAGGGAGAATGCGAGGTGCCTTTGTTCCTTCTGGTGCACGTTCCGGAGAAACGACCTGTGCTTTGGATGTTTTTTTTTTCCTGTTTTCCACACTGCTGGTCAGAGGTAGAAGATGCCAAAGCCTCCTGACATCTGCATACCAGCCTCCGCAGTGCTTTCACGTAGAATAGCGGACTTCATCCTCTGTGACGTGGTTAATAATAACGTTGATCCCTCTTGCTTCAAGAAAGAAGAGACCGAGTCTGAGAGAGTTTGTGCCTTACCCAAGTTCAAGAACTACTGAGTCACAGAGCTGAGGCACCATGGTCATCCCACCCACACAACACTCCGCTGTAGTCCAGAGTCACTCAGAGCAAATTATCGAAGTACAAAATGTGGTGATCAAAATGCCAAAGCAGGCAGACACACGGGAAAGCAGAGCAGCCAGGCGTTCTTTGCCGAACCCACGTATCTGGAATGTCACTTCAGGCTCATGGCAATTTGGGACTTCAGCTTTTCATGTCAAATAGGACATAGTAAATGTCATTTTTTAAAAAACAGTTTTTTATCTTAAAATTTATCTTATCTACAAGAACATATATAACATATAAGTATGGTTAAAAGAATGACAATACAATTAATAGTGAACTTCAGAAATAGAGCATTCCCAGAGTTTTTGAAGCCCCTTGATCAGAATCTCCCTCCTCGCCATTTCCTGAATTTTGTGTCAATTATTCCCTTGGTTTTCTTTATAGTTTTATGACATGTGTATGTATATCTCAAAAGGATATGTTATTTTATTTTGCCTGTTTTGACCTTTATTTAAAGGGAATTATATTGCATACATTCTTCTGTGACTTGGTGTTTTTCTTTTTTTTAAACTTTATTTATCAAAAAATTTAAAAAAATATTTCAAACAAAACAAAACAAAGGAATAAGAAAAAAACAAATAACCGAAAATAATTACATTGCTTCCAACATGTTCCTACCGTATCCAGAGAAAATTAACAAAATGTGACTTGATGTTTTTGCTCAACATTTTTTTTTTGCAATTCATCCATGATGTTGCATGTAACACTAGTTCATTCATTTTCACTGCTGTATTGTTGCTTGAACAAACTATACATTTATTTATCTATTCTACTGTTAATGGACACTTGGGTTGTGTTTTAGCTCAGGTTCCTGAGAAAACAGAGACTGGAACAAAACGTACATGGCAAGGCTTTAGTGCGACATGCAATGTTAGGATAGAAAGAATGAGGGGGAAAACATTTAAGGTAGGGCAGGAAGGAAATCAAATATAAGGTGGTTTATTACCAAGCTGGATACAGCTTCACAAGAACATCCAGCTGTGAAGCCACCACAGCTTGGAGCAGTCAGTTTGGGGGAGGAAAGGAACAGATCGTACCTGCTAGCTCCTTCCTATCTCCTTTCATTTAGTCAAGGTCACACGCAGGGTGTTAGGACAAACCCCTGCCCTTTGGGCTGTTTTACCTGAGTCTGCTGGACAGCCACTGGGGTAGTGAAACCCCATGCTCAGAGGTGGTGAAGCCATAGCTTTCGGGGATCCAGTCACTTTGGACAGATAGGACGGTCCCTGCAGAGTCGACATCCACGACTTGGTTAGGGGTAGGTATGAATCTGCTGAGGGGCATAAACTGGGTCTGTTACAGGTGGTTTCTGGCTTTTTGCTGTAGTGAGCAGTGCTGCTTTGAACATTTCTGTTTAAATCTCCTGTTCCACATGTGCAGCAGTCTCTAGGTGAATCCTTAGGAGTGGAACTGCTCGGTGCCAGGATGATACACACATTTTCAGCTCTATGTGATAATGACAAATTGTTTTCCAAGTTGTTGTACCTATTTACACTCCCACTAGTAGTGGATGAAAATTCTTCTTGCTCCACATCCTTGCCGGTAGTTCTTATTATCGGATTTTCATATTTTTGCCAATCTAATGTGAGTGGAATAGTATCTTATTGTGGTTTAATTTGCATTTTTCTCTTTACAAATGACAGTGAGCATCTTTTCAAGTGTTTTGAGGCTGTTTGTGTTTCCTCTTCTGTGAAACACTTGCTTTTACCCTTTGCCCCAGTTTTTTTTTATTGAATTGTTGCTCTTTTTGTATTATTTATATCTCAGAGATTTAAAAAAAGTAGATTCTGGGAGCTAATCATTTGCTAGTTATGTGTTGCAAATGTCTTCTAGTTTGTCATTTGCTTTTTCACTTTATTTAAAATGTCTTCTGATGAATAAATTCTTGATTTTAAAGTAATCAAACATATTAGTCTTTTCCTTCAGCATGCACTTTCATGTTTAAGAAAGCCTTACTTACACAAGGTAAAAAATATATTCCTTGTATTTTCTTCTAATGGGTTTAACATTTCATTTTTAATATTTAAGTTCTGAATACATTTGAGTTGATTTTTGCATATGGTGTGTGTATGGTACCCTTGTACCCTCCCTTGAGGGGCATTACAAAGATAAAAAGATGATATTTTAAACTAATGTTTCAGTACTGTAATCGTCATAGCCTTATCCATATTTTCTCTTTTTCTTGAGTCAGTTTTGGCAATTTGTTTCTTTCTAAGAATTTTTCCATTCACTTAAGTTTTCAAATCTATTGCCGTAACATGGTTCATAATATTCTTCTGTTATCTTTGTAGTGTCTGATGTTTCTGTAGTGATGTCCTGTTTTCATTCCTAATATTGCTTCCGCTTTTCCTCCTTGACTTATGTTACCCAAAATTTGTCAATTTATGTTTTGGTTTGGTAAAGCTGCCAGAATGCAATGTGCCAGAATGCAATGTACCAGAAGTGGACTGGCTTTAACAATGGGGATTTAACTTGTATTAGCTTACAAGTTTACGATTCTAAGGCCATGAAAGTGTCCAAATTAAGGCATCAACAGGCCAATACCTCTTCTGAAGAATGGCTGCTGGCGATCTGGGGCTCCTCTGTCACATGGCCAGGCACATGCCAACATCTGCTGCTCCTTCTCTCCTGGGTTTCGTTGCTTTCAGCCTCTGGCTTCAGTGGCTTCCTGTCTGTTTCCTGTGTGTCCTCTCTCAGTTTCTCTGGGGGCATTTTCTCTAAACTTCTCTGACTTTTTCTGTCTTTTATCTTCTTATAAAAGACTCCAGTAAAGGATTAAGACCCATCTTGAATGAGGTGGGTCACATTTCAATTGAAATAACCTAATCAAAAGTGTCCCACCCACAATTGGTCTACACCCACAGGAATCGATTAAAACAGCATGGCCTTTTCTGGGGTACATAACAGCTCCAAACTAACACATGGTTCTTTTCAAAGAATCAACTTTTGGCCTTGATTCTCTCTATTGTGTCTTTATTCTGTATTTTATTACTTTATGCTTTTATGTTTATTATTTACTTTCTTCTACTCTTTTGGGTTTATTCTTTTGTTCTTTATGCAGTGTTTTAGGTTAGATATTTAGTTCATTGATTTGTAACCATTTATCCTTTCTAACATACACATCTAAGACCAGAGATTTCTAAGTGCTGCTTTAGCTCCATTCCACAGGTTTTGATAAGTGGTTTTAAAAAAATCATTATATTAGGAATATTTTCTGATTTCCATTAGGATTTCTTTTTTGACCTAGTTTTGAAATAACGTTTGTTATCGATGTCTTCTTAATTGCATTTTAGTCTTTAGAATGCATTGCAACCTCCTTTGTTTCTTGGAATATGGTCAATTTTATAAATGTTTTATATGAGATGGAGAGGAATGTGTACTCTTCAATTGTGGATTGCAGTGTTCTGTATATGTTCCTTAGATCAGGCTCATTAATTATGTTATATTTAAACCATCCTGTTCTTCATTGACTTTTGTATGTTTGATCTATCAGTTTCAGAGAAAAGTAAATTAAAGTCTCACTGTGAATGTGGATTTGTCCATTTCTCCTCTTGGTCTGTCCGTTTTGTCTATATATTTTTTAAAAATATTTTTATTTATTAATTTATTTTTAATTGTGGTAAAATATACATAACATAAAAGTCATTTTAACCATTAAAATGGACAGTTCTTTGACATTGAGTACATTGACAGTACCATGTAACTCTCACCATTCTCTATTTCCATACTCTTTTCAACATCCCAAACCAAAACTCACACTCATTTAGCGATAGCTCCCCATTCTCCCCTCTCCCCACCCTTGGTAAAATCACTATGCTGCTTTCTGTCTCTGTGAATTTGCTTTTTCTAAGTATTTCATATAAGAGAAACCATATGATATTTGTCCTTTTGTGCCTAGCTCCTTTCACTTAACATGTGTCTTCAGGGTTCATCCATGTTGTTGCATGGGCCGGCACGTCACTGCTTCTTACAACTGAATAATATTCCATTGTATGGATAGACCACATTGTGTTTATCCATTCATCTATTGATGGGTACTTGGGTTGTTTCAACCTTTTGGGTATTGTGAGTAATGCTGCTGGGAACACTGGTATACAAGTATCTGTTTGAGTCCCTGCTTTCAGTTCTCTGGGGTATGTATATACCTAGGAGTGTCTTTCCCTCTTGCTGCTCCTAAGATCTTCCTTTTTATCTTTGTTGTTCTTCAGTTTTATTATCATGTATCTAGGTGTGGATTTCATGGCTATTTATCCAGATTTAGAAATATGCTTGAAATTATTTGGGCTTCCTGATTTTCAAGAATGGTATTATTCCATTACTTCTTGGAAATTTCCAACCCGTATCTCATTGAGAATTGCCTCTTCTGCTTTATTATCTCTTTTCTGGAGCTCTGATTAGAAATATGCTGGTCTTTCTCATTCTGTCCTGCATGTCTTTTATTTTCTCTTATTTTTCATTCCTATGTCTCTTTGTGCTGTAGTCACAGGCATTTCTTCATCTCTATCCCCCAGTGCAAAAGTTTTCTTTTCAGTTATGTTCTAATATGCTAACTCATGCATTGCCTTTTTTTATTGATGATAATACTTTTCATTTCTAGACATTTTATTTCATTCTTTCCACATGGGTCTTGCCAGCTTTGATGGTCTCTTGTCCTTCTTCATGTTTTCATATTTTATTTAAGCAAACTTATTCCATATTCTGTATTTGTGAATTCCAATATCTGCTGTTTTTAAAAAAAATCTGATTCTGCATCTTATTATTCCTACTGCCTCTCGTTTGTGATGGCTCACCTCTTCTGTTTTTATTTATTTATTTTTATTGTAAACTCATGTTCCTTGGAACTTTATCTACATGAATTATTTGAGCCTTGCATTTAAAATTATTCTCTGGAGATGATTTGGACTTCCTTTTATTATACATCTGGGATCCAGACCAGTTTAAACTAATTATTAGGCTTGAGGTGTCCGGAACCACATGAGTAGTTTGTGAATTCCAGCCCCAAATTTGCGTGTGTCAGCTATTTCTCTTTTCCTACTCTAGCCAGAGCTGAGGCAGAGAGAGGCAAGCATGTATCATCCCTGTCGTTCTTTGTTGGATGGGATCTTTCTATTTCTCTTGTTGATGGCATCACCTTTTGGGAGACCTGGTTTTATTCAGGGGACTCTGATTTCACCTCCCACCTGGTGCAGGCCTCAGGCTTTGCTTTACATCCCCAAGTATTGGGCCACCAGTGTGGGGCGGACACTTCCAAGGTAAATGCAGGCCCCAGTATTCCCTTACCTCTTAATTCCCATGCTCCAGTCATTTCAGACATCAGATTGCTTCCCTAACCTTACTGTACACTCGGTCATGTTTCAAAAAATATTTTTATATATTTTATCCATCTTGTTAGGTGCTCTCTACCAGGAAGCATTTCTCTGCATATTTAATCCATTATTTATATATCAGGAAAGTGATGGGAATGTCCATATTTATATGTAGATGAATAAATGAATCACAAATGAAAATTCCCCCTAAAATATTCTTAGTGTTTTTGAAATTAAGCATGCTTAACGTGAAACAACCTACACAGGGAACTGAGTCTTCCTAGTTTGTGTTGCAGAATTTTTTGTTAATTGGGTGTACCTGGAATTTGTTTGTCTCAGAGACAGATAATTTGATAAACATCTCATGCTTAGAGTTAAGTAGATTCTGTGTAGGATGCAGAATAATAGGATTTTTTTTCAGAATACTAAGTGCAATTATTTCCAATAAAACCAAAGGACCTAATCATATTGTCAGTAGATCATTATAGGTTTGATGATAAAGATTGACACTGCCATAACAAAGCTTCCATTTCCATCTAGTTATCTTAAGGTTTCTTAACACATCTACAAAAACAAAAATTGGAATACAATAGATAAGCCCAGCCAGACATAGATTAACAATGACATTCAATCACAGATATATAATATGGAAATGAACTGCTCCATCTCATAGAGATGCATTCCCAGTGCTATCAAAATGTATAGCATATTTTTTCTACCATATGTATTTTGTTGTAGATGAACATTAGTAAGACTGAAGTACAAAAGTATACTATATAGTATACAAAGAGGAAAAGAAATGATATAAAATTTACAGCGAGGTATTTTCTTCAAAATGATTAGAATATTCCTCTGTAAAATCAACTGAAGAATTTTATAATACATTAGAAATTATATCCTTTGAAATTATTTAAACACAAGGGGAAAATTTTATGTCTGCTTTTAAATATGGGGTGTGTATGTGTGTGAGACTATAAGTCTGAAGACAAGGGTATTATGGTATACTGCACCTAGAGAACCGGGCCAGAATTCCTTATTAAAGAGAATATTTGATTGACATAACAAAGATTTCTAAGACAGGAGATTATTTCACTGTTGGTAAATGCGTCTACCTTATATTCACTATGGATCTTAAGTGTTAATGACCTCCTTCTTATCCCGAGTTTCAGGTCTCTATCTCTCGTGATTACCAGTAACAATAGGCTTCTTAACAGCCACTGGAACCCCATAAAGCCCCCAAATGATTAAAGTGCCACATTAGCTAGTCTCAACATTCGATGTTAGCTCAACCTGTCAAATTCAATCCAAATGAGTAGAGTACCTAGAAGACCCATCAAGCATAAATTTCCCTCCAAGAGGAGTTTAATAGATGACACCTAGTTTCTTTCCCTCCCCAAAGACCAATTGCAACCAAATGAAGTGATGATAACCTGAAGATTTTGTCGTAATAAAACAAAAGACCAGGCTTAGAACTGGATCCCTTAACTCTTTCTCTTTTAGTCTCCTCTCTGTTCAAAATGTCTGCAATGGCCAACATTCTCTTAGATCTGCAGTTTGGCTCAATGCATTCCAGGCTCAGCACAATCTTCCTTGTAGTTTTAGCAGTGCTAGCCTGCTTCCTGTTGTAATTCTGCCTTCCCTCGTACTATGTCACTTTGTGGAGTGGTGCTTGCTGCACTTACAGAAAGTCCAGCGGATGTTAGGAACACTCACCTTGTTTGTGGGAGTGCAATCAGCTCAAAAAGCCAGAATAATAGACTTTTTTTTTTTTTTTTTTTTGAATTTATTTATTTATTTATTTTTTTTTAAATCATCATTTTATTGAGATATATTCACATACCACGCAGTCATACAAAACAAATTGTACTTTCGATTGTTTACAGTACCATTACATAGTTGTACATTCATCACCTAAATCAATCCCTGACACCTTCATTAGCACACACACAAAAATAACAAGAATAATAATTAGAGTGAAAAAGAGCAATTGAAGTAAAAAAGAACACTGGGTACCTTTGTCTGTTTGTTTCCTTCCCCTACTTTTCTACACATCCATCCATAAACTAGACAAAGTGGTGTTTGGTCCTTATGGCTTTCCCAATCCCATTGTCACCCCTCATAAGCTACATTTTTATACAACTGTCTTCGAGATTCATGGGTTCTGGGTTGTAGTTTGATAGTTTCAGGTATCCACCACCAGCTACCCCAATTCTTTAGAACCTAAAAAGGGTTGTCTAAAGTGTGCATAAGAGTGCCCACCAGAGTGACCTCTCGGCTCCTTTTGGAATCTCTCTGCCACTGAAGCTTATTTCATTTCCTTTCACATCCCCCTTTTGGTCAAGAAGATGTTCTCCGTCCCACGGTGCCAGGTCTACATTCCTCCCTGGGAGTCATACAGAATAATAGACTTTTAATTAGGTCTGTGCCCGCTTTATTGATATTTAAGAACCACAGTATATTTTCAGTGTGCTGTTATAATTATATACACATTTAGAAATAAAGCTATCTTTTTATTATTGTTCCACTATTTAATTACATTATTGTTCTCTCTTCATTAGTCATTAGATGGCTTTATGATTATACTGAGCACAGATGGAGTGATCGTTTACGTGGCTGAAAACATCTCTTCTCTCCTCGGCTATTTACCAGTAAGTTCTTCCAGCTTTTGGGAAATTGGATGATGATGGTTCTTTGTTAGTGGTTCATTATTTGTTTTCAGAAGAAATAAATAATGAAAACATTCTCCATGAGGTCAGCAGTGCTGTGCCCCTGCTTTTATTGTTTGTTATCTTCATCGGTTTCAGTTTTAAAGCTATAAAAACAAACTCTGCTCTGAGGTAATGAAACGTGTTTTTTGGTGTGTGATTTGAAATCCCCAAAGAAGACTTTGATTTTTGAAATGGCAATCTCTTCAGGACCAGTGGATGAGTTCCCAAAGTGCCCGCTACCTTGAGGGGAGGCAGACTTCACTGGGCTTAATGTATGTGTTCCAGAATATGTGTTTGATTTTGTACATTTCTTTAGCATTCACCACATAGCGAAGACACAGTGAATGTCACGATTTGTTTCTGCTGGGTCATGGCATCCATTTCCAGATCTGATCTGTCTTTTATTTCCTTATATCAAAGAACAAATTACATTCTCCCTTAAGCAAAAATATAGAAATAATTGCATAGCTTAGCAATGCCTCAAGTGCACATGAGCTGTAGTTGGGATCTCTGGGGTCCAAAAACAGGCACTCATTCTCGAGAGCTGTGCCCCCTCCCAGGCAAGCTTTCTCTGTCTTTACAGCACTGTTGACTTGGAATATATGATTCCCTGTGATTGTAGCTGTCCAGGCAATCGATAGTGGTGAGTTGGATTAAGGTGAAAGTGGAAGTGGAATTGAACTTATCTCTGAAATCTGCCATCATATTTTCCCAATCATTGGTTTCCTTGACAATTTTTCCTTTGGGAGAATTGTTACTTGGAGTCACAACCTCCTGTTCCCAACAGCTTGCCCTCCACTCACCCTACTCCATCACTCCCCCTGAAATTAAGATATGGGAAGTTACAATTATTCTCTTTTACACTTCCTAAGCAAACTGAAAGTTTAAAAATATACTTTTCATCATAGAAGGACTTTCTCAGCATCGAGTTTTTAAGAGAAGACAACTTAGCAGATGTCTAAAAGAAGAGAATTTAGGTTTTGAACATAAGTTTATGGTTAGTTTGTGATCATTGTGATGAGTTTGCTGGGTTCTCCCTGAAAAGTTGACAGCAGAGTAAAGAGTTACTAGTGTTGAGTCTTGTTCAATTCAGGATCAAGCCTGAATCCTGTGCAGGGGCTCTTATCCTCCCTGCTGCCCTATCTAGTTGAACAGTTTTCTGATGCATGTTTAATGTGAATAGCTCTGGCAGAACAAAAAACAAAGTCGATTCTTGCCTAGCTTCACAGTAAACGTCATAGACTGGGATAAAGTCATTCTGTTTATTCTTGTTTGGCATGACTGAAATTCATAACGTTTGTGTGACAACTGATAAATATTTGCAAAGCTGGCTTTTGAAAAACCTCCTTAATTTTTTGCCAGCATTTATCCTTGTTTTGTTAAGCTCTAAGTACCTTGCTCTTTCTGTCTTGTGTAACAAGAAGAGCAAATGCCAAAGATTTACAAAATAGTGTGACGTTGGTAATGCGTTCAGGTCTCTGCCCTTTTTCTAACTAAGGAACAGGAATGATTGTTATGGCCACTGTTTCAGTTGGTGGTTAATTATAAGACATTTGTTGTCACTGTCCCCATCCCTAGATGATGTAGTTAATTAATAAGAAACTATTGCCACTTTTCCCATCCCAGGAGAAAGTAGACTTTAAAAAGACAGCTCACATAGAATTCTTTTACATGACAATGCCATCTTTCATTTTCCTAATAATGAAAGAACTGGTGAGCCCTAATGCTTCGTCTATACCTCTTATTATGGTACGATTTTGTACTTTGCATCATAGTGGTTTGCGCATATCTTATCTGCCCGACTGGACTATATGCTCATTGAAATTAGAATCCATGTCAGGTCCATCTTTTGTACCGTCATAAGTACTCAGGAAATTTTTGTTGAGTGAATTACTTCATGTAGAATGTCCCAAATGCAGAAACTGGCCTATTAGAAAATTGGACAAAAGACAGCTATGGTGTAGTGGAAGGAAGAATGGACGGAATTGGGGGTGAATCTCACGTCTGCGCTTGTGTCCTCTCAACAGCTGGACAAGCCTTAATTTCCTCATGAATGAAATGAAGGATAATTCTTCCTCTCCCAGGGGATTAAGTGAGCAAATATGTGTGACAGCACCTAGCACAATGTCTGGCATTGAGTTCATTTTGTACTAGATGAATGAATGAATGGGTGGTCTTCCCTCATCAGAGATAACTGGCTTTGGTAATTAAAATTTATTTTATAACTAAGCCAATAAAACACTTTTTTGGGAAAAAGTTAAATTTAGTGATTAAGATCTACGTTTTTTTTGGAAAGTCAGTTTTTCAGTGTGTGACTTTCACTGTCAAAATATATTGCCTGTTAATTCCATAATGTTTGTTTGCCAAATTAAGGTAATAGTTCTACCCTGAATTGAGCCAAGCTTTTTCTTGACTGAGACAGGATCCATCTGCTGATTTGAGCATTGGCCAACTTATAGGCTGGCTTCTACAAATGAAGCATAGAAATATATTTCTACAATTGGCATTACATTATTAATACTAATCAGTTAAAAAACATTTGCATTTGTGATTCATCTCCTAAAGTAATTACTCAGCTACAAAGTATATTTAGTTTATTACTTAGTTCCCAGCACATTAAAAACTCATTACTTAGCTTAATGTCTGATATTCAATTTATCCATGTGCCAACCATATTTCAGCTACATGGCCAACATTATTCATTCATTCAACTAATATTCATCGAGGGCTCACTTTGTGCCAAGAATGGTTCTAGGTGTTGAAGATGCAGCAGTGAATGAAACAGACAAGGTCTCTGTTCTAATGCGATTTACATTTTAATGGGAGTAACAGATAAATAAACAAACAAATACATAAAGCCTATAATATCAGGTGGCGGTTAAGTGCTATGGAAAAATTAAAAAGGCAGGTAGAGAGTGTAAGAGTTGGTGTTTTTTGTTTTTTTTTTTTTTTTTTTTTTTTTTATAGTGTGGCTTCTGAGTAGAGAGACCTGAATGAAGTCAGGGAGAAAGCCTTTGCAGATATGTGGGAAAGAGAGCTTCACATTGAATGAAGAACAAGTTCAAGGGCCCTGAGATGAGCATTTGCTTGGTGTATTTGGATGTGCTGCATACAATCCAGTGTACCTGGAGGGCAATGAGCAAGAGATAGAGAGAGTGGGAGGTGATAAGTTTGGATAGGTAACAAGGGATCAGAACACTGAGCCATAAAGGCATAGTAAGGACTTTGGATTTTACCCTGAATGACTTGGGGAGCCAGTGGGACATGCTGAGCAGAAGAATAACGTGATCTGACTTGTTTTAAAAGGATCGCTCTGGCTGCTCTGTGGAGAAGAGACTGGCAGTGGGAAGTGGGAGGGGGCAGGTGGAAAATAGAGGCAGGGAGACCAGTTAAGGCTGTTGAATTTTGGAGTCATTAACAGATAGATGATATTTAATGAATTAGAACTAAATGGTGGAGACCACCAAGGGAGACAGTGTAGTCAGAGAAGGGTTCCAAGGACTAAGTCAGCTCTGGGCACTCATAGTCGGAAAGAAGAGAAGGATCCAGCAAAGAAGAACATGAAGGAGAAGGCTTTGAGGTAGAAGAATATCCAAGTGTGTGTGGTGTCCTGGAAGCCAAAGTAACGAAAGTATTTCAACGAAGCAGGAGGGATCAGTTGTATCAAATGTTGAGATGTTAGGTAAGAAAGAGATTGAGAATTGACTACTGGATTTGGCAATGCGGTGGTCATGGTGACCTTGACAAAAGCATTTTCGGTGGAATGGTTGGGACAAAAAATTGATTAGTATGGGTTCAAGTTAAGAGTGAGCGGTCAAGAAAGGGGAGACAGCAAGCATACTCCCTTTCAAGGAATTTTGTTCCAAAGTGGACCAGAGAAGTGGAGTTATAACTGGAGAAGAGGCTGTAGTATCAAGGAAGGTTTGGGGTTTGGGGAACTTTGGGGTGTTTTTGTTTTTAAGATGTCAGATATTATACTATCTATGATACAGCATTTTTATGCTGATGTGAAAGACCCAATAGAGATGGAAAGCTTGATGGTGTGGAAGGATGGGGGAGAATTTCTGGAAGGATTCCCTTTAATAGTGGAGAGAGGATGGGAGCCAATGCTCAGGTGGAGCAGTTAGACTTAGGTAGCAGCTTGTTCACTGTAATAGGAAGGAAGCAGCTCTGGAAGCACACAAACAGGGAAGTTAGTAGATTTTGTGGTGGGGAGATGTTGACATCCCCCCCCCTTTTTTTTTTTTACAATGAAATAAGAAATGAGCTTAAATAGGAAATCGGCTGAAAATGAGGAGGACTGTGAGGTTTGGAGACTTGAGGCAGGAGGAAAAGGCAAGAAGGAGTCACACTGAAGAGTAGGGGAATGGACTATCTAAGGAAATGCAGGGTGACTGCTGGGCAGAGCTGAGTGCCCACTGAAGAGAAGACACAGCTGTTTGTGGGTTTTCCTCCATCCACACCCAGTTGCTTGGGTGAAGGTGTAGGGGAGATGAAGAGTCGGAATTAATCAGATATTGCATTTTCCTAGGCAAATATGACAGCAGACCATGGAATCTGAGCTGGATAAGGAGGGATGTGAAGATTTGCAGGAGATAATGGGCAGAGAAAATGTAACAGGAACAGAGTGGAGGTCTTGGTGGGTGAAATGATTGCTGGAAAGATGGGGTATTTGCATAAGTACGCTGGAAAGACCAGAGGTAGTTGTCAGAGAGTGGGGTACTGTGAATGGTGGTTTGCAGAGGGTTAGTAGGCATGACCCTAAGTGGCTGAAGTGGGGCAGAGGAGAAGCTCACTGGAGGTGAGGAGATAGAGGAACCAACAGAACAGTATTACCAAGACTAACAAAACTTCCTCCCTCTTCCTCTCTCTCTAGTCTGAAGTCGTGGGCAAAAAGTTATTAAGCTTTCTGCCTGATGAAGAAAAAAATGAAATCTATAATATCATTACTCTCAGACTTCTTTTGGCAGACACAGGTATAGATTTTTTTTTCCTATTTGTAAGTTCTTAAATTTTAAGAGAAAATTAACAATTACTCAGTGGGTTAATTAAAGATAAAGGCAATATAAAAGATAAAGCTAATATAAGTGTTGATCTTATAAATACTGTATTAATGAAATGGGTCATTATTGTATATTGCACAAATTATGTTTCTAGTGTCAAAAATATCTCTCTCCTCCATTAAATCTTGTTCTTTACCATGAATCCTGATTGTTTCAGCTTTTGTATAATTGCATTAGTGCTTTTTAAATGATGCACCATTATAATGTTGTAGCTGGTCCCATTCTACAGATAGATGTAGCTCTGTAAGTGTTAATGTTCATGAAAAGAAAATAATAATTTTATAAAATCTAGTTGAAGTAAGACATTAACCGTCTGAAATAATCCAGCAGAATATTGTAAAGTAACAAATACAAATTTGTTTTGCATTTGTTTTCTTTTTAGAAGAAAAACATATTGAATTTTGCTGTCATGTCAAAAGACAAAGCACTGAATATGGTGAAAGACCTGCTTATAAATATGGAAAATTCATAATGCATGTAAAAGATGTTTTTAATGGTAAGAACTTCAGTTTTTAATTTTATATAGATAGAAGTTCATGAATTGTGTAATCTTTCATTGCTACCTTAAATTCCCTTCTACTCTTGGTACTCTCAAACTCTCTGATATCCCCATGGCCACAGTTTTTGGCTACAGACAGTAATTCAACTTTTGAATGGAAAAAATATGTCATTTACAAGAATTCAAAAACCAGATCTGTGGTGTCTGCATATGGGATGCGGATTTACAATTTTTGAGGTTTCAGGAACTGCACATGGAGAAACGAACATACTATCAGAAACTGGTATCTCAAGCAGATTGAAAATTAGTCAGGGTAGAAGATTTTTTAAAGCTCAGTTGACAAGATAAATAATAAGGACTGATTGAACTATAAACTCATAAATTAGAAAAAAACATTCTTTTCAAGAATTTCTGGAACAAAAAGTGAGCATGTGTTGGACCACAAAGCAACTATCAACAAATATGAGAGAATTTACATCATAAAGATCACATCCTGAAAACAAAATGGAATTATGTTAGAGGTAAATGGCTACAAAAATAAGAACAAAGATAGTTTACAAATTAAAAACACACCTTTAACCCATGGATCAAAGAAAAAAATCACAGGGGAAATTATAAAATATTCAGAAGTGAACACCAATGAAAGCATTCCATAAAGAAAAACTAAACGGTTTAAAAGGGAAAATGTATATATTAGTAATTTAGGAAAGTGGAAATTCAATAAGTTGAGTATTTAACTCAAGATGTGTTAAAGAAAAACAGACTAATCCCTCAAAAGTAGATTAAAAGTAATAATAAATCTAAGAGAAACAAATGAAATAGAGACTAAGGAGCAATAGAGGGAAAGCACAAACCAAACTCCGGTTCTTTGAAAAGACCAGTGAAATGACAATCCTCTGGCAAGACTGTTCATGCAAAAAGAGAGAAGAAATAACTAATGAACATTAGATATGGAAGGGAGGGCATATATTAAAAAATCAAGCATACCTGTGGACAATTGAATGCCTGCACAATTGAAATATTAGATGAAATGGGCTATTTAAAAAAACACATAAATTTCTAAAATTGACTCAAGAATTTAAAATACTAGAATGAACTTGTACCTTGAAAGAAATTTAACCAATTGCCCAAAAAAATCTCACAAAAAGCCAAATCTGGGCAGTTTTACTTGTGAGGCTTGCCATACTCCAAAAAACAAAAGAATTCCTTATCTTTTGTAAAAACTGTTTCAGAGCCTAAAAGTCATGTTTTGAGTCATGTTACAAGAATATTATGAGAACAGAAAATTATTTTGGAGGTCCTAGTCAATATGATGAGACAACATAAAGAAATAGGAATAAGAATTGGAAAGTAACACAATTGTCATTACTTGCAGAGGATCTAATTATCTAAATCCAAGAGATTCCAGAAACTTATTCAATAATAAGACAGTTTAACTCAGTATATACAGAATCATTAGTTTCCAATACATTAACAACCACCCATCAAAAACCTAACTTTAAAAAGGTGTCACTCATTATGAGATACCTAAGAATAAATCCAACAAAAGAGATACAAAAGTGTTACTGAAAAAAATGAATTTTGATTGGTGGAAATATATGAGATATATTATGTTTATTAATGGAAAGACTCAGTATTATTAAAATGTTTATTTATTTTTTTTGTTTTACAAATTTATATATAAAGCTAATGCAGGTCCAATTAAAATTCCAAGAAGGTTTTTCTACAAACTTGACATGCTGATCCTAAAATTCATATGGATGAAGGTTCGATGAAACTAAGACAGTTGTAAAGAAAAGGAAGGAGTACTTCCCCTATCATGATGCATTATGAAACCACAATAATTAAAGTTGTGTAGAATAGATGTATAAATAAATAAATAGATTAATGGAACAAAACAGAGCCAGGGAGTATCACATTAGGGTTGGGAAGAATTTCTTTCAAAAATGCAAAAAGAACAAATGATAAGGAACACTTATGATTTTAACTGTGTATCTTACTGCTAATGTTTTGCTTGTGTTATGCCCATCTCCGAAGGCCACATCTCCTGTCCTGGCCTCTTATCCCTTTTAAAGTGACCTCTTCCAAGAAGTCTTGGCCCGTTCTCTCTTCCCACTCTAACAGATCACTTCCTTCCATCATCTGTTGTATTTTGTCACAACCGGTTGGGTGTTTGTTCTCATTCTTTGTGCTGTGCTCTTTCCCTGACTCAGGGTTAAGCTTATTGAGGTCAAGGACCATCTTGGAATCCACCAGAGAGCCCTGCACATTGCTGAGTACACAGCTCTTTGGATTGAGAACAAAATGGTCACTTCTGCTGTCATTAGTTTAAGAAGCAGCTCTTGTACTTGTTCTGTTTAACTAGATGATGCTGTGGAAAAGCAAAAGAAAAAGCCAAAGTCTGTCTTTACTAAGAGTTGACATAATTCTTTAGCAGCCAAGACTTACACAAAATAACTAGAGGAAATCTCAAGGCCATGGGTGAGTTAACTAAAGCCCTGAATGACAGAAGAGAGCAAACATTCAGCATGGTGAACTACGTTGGTTGGGGTGGGGTCTTCATAAAGGAAGGACATATTGAGTCAGGAAAGATAAGCTATCTGTGGCTACAGATTTGGGGGAAGGGTTGGGAGAAGTGAATAGCCTAAGAATCCATGCTTCTTCTCTGAAAGCACCTCAATATCCAGGGCCATTTCTAAATGTCTCTTCTCTCCTTTGTCTAGAGCAACCCAATCAGTAGAAAGATTTTTCACCATTGATATTCAGTGTTGCAATGTAAAAATAAAACAGTCTTCAAATGAGTTACCTTTCCAGCTTTCAAATGCCTCAGCCTACTTTCCCTCTTTTTTCCAAGACGTGTTCATGAAGTGGGCATTGACATGAGAAAAAAGAAAAAAAAATATTGAAATAAAAAAAGACATAAGCCCACAGATCCAGACGAGACAGCAAACTAGCATGAATTCCCTTCCAAAAGGTGGTTGTTACTTGGAGATGCGAGCAAGGGTGGAGGAGGACCGGGTGCCACACTTGGGGTGTGAGTGGCCTGGGAGTTGTGCTTTTTTCTGTTCACTCCATTGCCCTGGGAAGATTACTTCCAACCTCAGTGCCACTGCAAGGCAGGAAGATAGTCTTGCTGACCTGGTGCTTTTTGGGGAGCTCTAGAGCCCAGCTGGGGTGCAGAGCAAGTAACAAATGGAGGTGAACCTTCCGGGACCTGGAGCCTCCACACTACAAGCTGGTGTTTACAATCAAAAAGGTAAAGCTCTTGGAAAAGAGAGGTACGGGGAGAATCCTTGAGGTACTGGGTCACCTGTGGAGGGTGAAGAGGTGGACAGAAAGTAGGAACATGCAAGCCTAGAATATGGCACTTGGGAGCTCTCTTCTTAAACTTACTAAGTGTTGCACAGGCCTGATATTTAGCCTCTCATACCACCCCCAGCACTCCAAACCTATTGGTTACATATTACCAGCCAAGGTAATTCATACCATTTGGGGGAAAATGAGATCATAGGAGTGAATTACCAACCAACCAAGCACAACCATCATCCCAGATGATGCCAAAGGAATGGAAATGCGAAAATGCTGGAAGTTTACAGAAAGAAAAGTCCTTTGTGTTGGAAAGTTCCTAAGGTGACCCTGGTGGTTTTCCATCTCCTGCTGTCCATACATTTGTGTAATCCCCTCCCCCAGAGTGCAGACAGGACCTGTGACTTTCTTCTAACCAATAGAACATGGTAAAGGTGAGGAATGTCACTCCTGTGATAATGTTACCTTCTGTAAGACTCCATCCTAGGAGATTCTCCTGCTGGCCCAGGAACCAATGAGAGGGCCACGAGGCAGGAGCGGTGAGGCCTCTAGGAGCTGAGAGTGGCCTCAGCTAGCAAAAGCCGGGGCCTCAGTCATACACCTTCCTGGAAGTGCATTCTGCCAGCCACTGCTTGAGCTTGGAAGAGAACCCTAAGCTCCAGAGGAGAAGGCAGTTGGACCCACAGCCTGATGGCAGCCTCATGGGATCCTGAGCTACGCCAGGTCCGGGACCCCTGACCTGTGGAATCTGGGAGATGCCAAATTTGTTACACGATAATAGAAAACTAATCACCCTGGAAGGAATAAGGATCGATTGACACTAGACTTTCCAATAGTAACATTGGAGGCAAAAAAAGGAAGGAGAAATATATTTAGGGTATTGAAGGAAAAGAACCTCGGATCTAGGAGTTATCTCCTTTAAATTGTCATTTAATTACCAAGTAAGAATACAGATATTCTTAGTAATAGAAATAGAAAATCAAGATAAGGTGGCAGAAATAGACCTAATACAACAGTGATTGCAATCTATACAAGTGGGTAAACTCAGCAATCAAAAGACAGAAACTTTCGGATTAGTTAAAAACCAAGATCCAGAAGTGCTTTCTATAAAAGAGACACCCTTAAAAACAGAAGGATAGAGAAAGGTTGACACAAAATGTCTGAAAAATATTTACCAGGAAAATAAGAATTAAAAAAAAACCCAAAAAATCTGTGGTAGCAATTGTGTCAGGTAAAATAGAATTAGGGTGAAAAATATCACAAGTGACAAAAAAGAGGTGTTATTTACTAGTAAAAGGACAGCAAGTGATCTGCAGAAGGATTTATGACATAAACATGAAATGTAAATCTATGACATTATTTAGAAAAAGCTGTCAGAGAATACTTTTATGACCTTGAGCCCCAAAACATAAACCATAAGACAAAAAAATAAAATTGATAGATTTTTACATTGAAAATTTAGGGTTGACATGCAACACCAGTTACAATAGATAAATTTAACAGATAGGAGACAGATTGTAATAAAATATTTCCAGTGCCGAAAATCAACAAGGGATTGATATTTAATGTATTCATGCAGATTATTAAGAAAAAGATAGGAAACCCAGTGGAAACATGAGCAAGAGAATATGAATGGGCATTTCGTAGCAGGTGAAGCCCAAATTGCTAACAAATAGATGAAAAGATGTGCCAACTCACTAGTAAGCAAGCAATGAAACAATTAAAAACAAACAAATAAGCAGTGAGCTAGCACTGCCCACCCATCAGAATGGCAAACTTTAGAAGCATGAATAATGCCGAATATTGGTGAGGATGTGAGAAATGAACACAATAATGCAAAGTGAGAAGAATTTAAACTAATGAAGACCTCTTGGAAACAGATGAGCAGTGCTTGGTGAACTTATGTTGATTATGCTATTACCCGGCAATCCTGTCACTGTACAGAAATATCCCAGAGGTGAACTTGTAGAGAGATCTGTTTCTGAGGGGGCACGTGCTCTGTCATGGTACTGTTTGTGGTGGGAGGGAGTTGGAGGCAACCTAGGTGTGCACCATGAGTGAAATGGACAAGCAAAATTTGGTAAATATGCAGTCTGGAATACTTTGTAATAGTTCAAAGCTACAAACCCTACATGTACATACCACAGCAGGATTAGATCATCAAACCATAGTTTTGGTCGGAAAAAGTAAGAAACAGAATGAGAGCTGTAGCACAGTGCCATGTTTGTAAATTAGAAACACAAATACATAAATCAGACTACAGATTTTACAGGGATGCATGTATATCAGAGATGTTACACGCTAGTGGTTGCCTATGGGTGGGGAGATGGGGAAGTGATAACGTCTTTATCTGTGTTCACAGTGTGCTAGGAACTAAGAGTATAATTAACTCAGTTCTCTGCCACTGAGGTCTAAAACTAGAACAAATGAATGAGTGAATAAGTCAAAATGAAAATTAGCTCACACTATTGGCTGGCATATTTCTCATGTTTCTTGGACATTCAAGGTCAGACACTTTCTTTTTATCTTACTTACTACACATACATGCCCAAATTACACACACCCATATGCACATTTAATACCCATGAGCTTTTAATAAAAGAGAGGAACTAAATTTCTAAAACTTAGTCCATTCACAGGGTAATAACATAAGACTGAAAACCACCCTTAACTCGTAACAGTCGATTCTCAGTAATGACTTCTACATATTTTGGTGGGGAGGATGACTGGAAAGGCAGGAAGACAAGGAAAATTCTGTGGCTCTGATTTTTGAAAAGTGCGGTTGGCATGGCAAGCAGCATGCTGATAGGGCACGTGCCCATCTTCTTGTTTAACTGGTCCACCTTTCTGTTAGACGATCACATGTATGTCTTTATCGCCCTCAGACCCTTTCCTGCTTTTCGGTAGCTCCTCCTACAACAACCTCAGGGCTGGGCCATCGGCACTGAATCTTCCCAGGATACCTTTGGAGGAACGGTTTTATCTCGTGGGGACCGTTTGTTTTCTCAGGCCTCAGTTCCTCTGGGTGAGTATCCTGTGTGTGCACCATCTCTATGTGGTGATCTGGGCTTCCTTTGGTCTCTCTGCCACTGGACAGTGTTGCTAAAGCCCCTGATGGATGCTGCTTGTTTCAGAAGGTCAGCTCTCAGCGGGGATTTAGACACACGTGAAAGAGGTGCACAGTCACAGGCAAGTGGTTTTGATAAAATATAAAATAGGTATACAGGTGCTGGGAACATATTTGGCAGGTGGATAAAGAAAGGTTTTTGAGTATTGAAGCAGCTAGCATCTCTCTCTCTCTCTCTCTCTCTCTCTCTCTCTCTCTCTCTCTCTCCACTAGGTGACTGACTGTGAAGGCTTTTGCTCCCTTACTATTCTCTTTAATATTAGCAGTCACAGATTCTGTTTCCAAAAAGAGAAATCAGTCTGTAGAACTCACCTGATCAGTTCACACTCAATTAATATATTCACTCAGGAACATTTTCAATAATCACCTACTATGTGCCATGCCCTGTGCTAGTTGCTGGGGACGCATTAGGGGAGATAGATAATAATCAACAGCCAAGTCTCTGGCAGCTGTTGGTAAATGCCATGGAGATGATAAAACAGAATATCATGCTAATGATTAGCAGGGGATGGGTCATAAAAGGTCTTGCTGCTCTCTCTAATCTGTCCTTTGAGCAGAGATTCCCCCCGAACCCCTACCTAATAATGATAAGATGCCAACCTCCACAGGAAGGGAAGGCAGTATCCTGGTAGAGGGTTCAGCACTTGTAAAGACCCTGAGGTATAGCTGGCTTGGAAAGTTTCAAGGAACCAAGAAGGCTGTGTGACTAGAATAAGGTGAAGGAGGGAAGGAATAGTGGAAGATAAGATCTGAGAGGTAGGCAAGGACCAAGAACTTTGGGATCCATGGTAATGAGTTTGGGTTTTATTCCGAGGGCAGTAGAAAGCAGGAGGGTGGCATGATCTGATTTTATTGTGAAAAGTCAACCTGGCTGCTGGGTGGGAAAAGAACTCTGGCGGAACAAGAATGGAAGGTAGAGGACCAATGTGAGAGATGATAGTGGCCTGAATCATGACCGTAACGACCGAGAGTGAGGATACAGATTTGGGATATATTAGGAGACAGAGTCCAAAGTCCTTGCTCATGAGTTGTAAGTTGCTGGGAGAAAAGACTCAAAGATGGCTCTTAGATTTGTGACCTGAGCCACTCAGCAACTGGAGGTACTATTAATCAACTTCAGCAAGACCAGGGCAATATGGATTGAGCTGTGTGGGATGGGGCGTGAGGGGCAAAAGCCGAGCTCCATTTAGATCATGTTAATATGATGACGACACTGTGACATGTGACACATCCAACCCTCTTGCCTTACAAGGGAAGCTTCTGTATCCAGACCACCTGGGTTCAAATCCTTTCCCTTCCATTTACTAGTTGCAAGAGCTTGGCCAAATCACTTATATCTTTTAGCTTCAGTTTCTTCATCTATAAATGGTGATAGTGGTACTTCTGTTTGGGATTGTTGTAAGGAGTCCATGAGACAGTGCCTCCTATGTGGTAAGCACTCAGGCTTTTACGACCACATTTCAGAAACTGTGAAGGGAGCCTTTATATTTTAAATTTTAGAATAGTGATATGTGTCATCATTTCCCCAAATTTAAGATGATGAGAAAGGTGGTATAGAGAAAAACAATTGAAGGAAGTTGTGTGGTGTAGTTGCCCATTCATTATTCCTTCCTGGCAGCATGCTGGGATTTGAGCTCTCATTTCTGCCATGAGAAGGTAGATGTCTCCTCTTGGGGGTCATTCCCAATATCTACTTCCTCATTTGAAAAAGGGGGAATTTCATTTGGCCCACTTCCCTCACCGTAGTTCCCATCATGGCGTGAGGAGCTCTGTTTGTGATCTATTACAGTTTGTCTTTGGGTTTCTAGGATGCTTGTTCCCTTTTAGTAGCATTTTTTGAGGAGAAATCTTGTGAGAATAGAGGGCTTTTTGGAAGAAGTTTTTTTTACAGTGTGACCGTGTAGCATTGTGGGAAGAGCAGAGCAGGGACTTCATAGTTCAAACCTTTTGATATTCTACTCCCAGATCTTTTAGCTCTATGTCTTGGGTGAAATCATTGTATCTCTATAAGCCTCATTTTTCGCGTCTGTAAAATCGAGTGCTTTTCTTACTTCAATACAAAGATTAGTTGTGACTTTGGATGAGAGAGTATTTTCAAAATTACTACATGCTATAACAATGTCAGATATTTTTACTATGTAAATATATTTTAAGTTTTTAAAAAATACCGTTTGTCTGCAGGAGCATTTCTCTGTGAGGGAATACAGTGAAGAAATTTCACTGAGAGAAGATTTGGACGAGAAAGAGGAATGTGAATCAGATAACTGCAGGTGAGAGGATGGTGTTGACATGAGTGGTGGAGACCTAGAAGACAGTTTTATTAAACATAACTAAAACAAGAGAAATGACATCTACAGATGCTTTTTTCCACCAAAGAAAATGAAAGAAAAAAATCTAACTCAATCCAGAACAACCTCTAATTAGTCTGAACTCCTTTACCCAGTTAATAGAATTCATATTTTCTAACTGAATTTAAAATACAGGTGATTGGGTTTTTATAAAAAAAAAAAAAGTAGTAGAGCAAACTTAAGTGACACAAACATTTAATGACTTGTAAATTAAGATAATATGTTTGAATGTAGCACTTGATTCCTTTTTTTCCCTTGAGAAAAAAGATAATGTTTCCACCCTCATAAATGGTGGAAGGGCAAGTGTATATTGTGGCTAGTTGCTAATAAAACAGACATCCCTCCTTTTGTGAATCTAATCTTTCCTGTAAAATTTGTTTTGTTAACAAATTTCCAGAGAATCGGAAGCCTGTATTCCATATTTTAAATGGAACAATACAAATACATTCCTAGCCCACAGGAAAACATCAATTTTCCCAAATAGCGCCAAAACCCTAACATCTATTTAACAATCCACCAAGGATTTTTGCAAAATAGGGATTACTTGTATTGCTAATTATCTAGCTATTTAACCCTTGATGAACTCATTGGTGGGTATATTTGTATGCAGCAGGCCACAGAACTGTGCAGTGTACACCGTATGGGGTACAGTATTGGGAATGGGTTACATTTTCCTTCTGTGTCACAGTATTATACACGTTTTTCTAAACAAATAGTAATATATTACATTAAAGATGCATGCTACATGTGAATAATACCTAGCAAAATAATATAAGGAAACGAGAATTTTTCAAGAGGTTTCTGATGCTTGAAGGGAGTGTGGTGCCTGTGTGGATCTGGTGGTGAGAGGAGACAGATGGAGACTGTGCTCACTGTTATATTTTGGGGTGGGTGAAGATAAAGAAGCAAGAGCTGGTGAAGGAATGAGTGAAATGGTATATGTCTGAGTTTCATCTGTTTTTGGACCTAAGGAATGAGTAGAATCTTCCAGAGGTGGATGACTCTGAACCATCGTCTGAACTGTTGTCTGAAGTGGGCTGAAAAACAAAATCCACAGTGGTTGGCTGTTCGCATGCCCTTTGCTTGGAGTTCTACAGCTCTTGCTAACACGATACAGCATTTGTAATTGTATGTTGAATGTGACATATCTGCTTACACCGTGATCACACTCACCTGCCCAGTGTAGAGTTGATGGATTTGGGGGTCGATAAAGGAAAAAGGTATAGCCCCTAGATGGTGGTGTTGTAAAACAAGCTATTTATTGGGGTGACTTTGACAGATGTCTTGGAAGGGGCAAGCCCTCTCAGCAGGAAGAAGGCAAGGGAAGCTCCTGGGGGAGAAAGTATTCTGGTTTGCTAATGCTGCCATTATGCAAAATGCCAGAAATGGTTGGGCTTTTGTAAAGGGGGTTTATTCCGTTACAAATTTAAAGTTCTAAGGCCATAAAAATGCCGAAACTAAGTTATCAACAAGAGGATACCTTCATTGAAGAACGGCCAATGACGTCCGGAACGCATCTTTTAGCTGGGAAGGCATGTGGCTGGCGTCTACTGGTCCTTTGCTCCTGGGTTGTGTTTCAAAATGGCTTTCTCCAAAATGTCTCTGGGCTTCTGTCTCTCTCAGCTTCCCTCTCTCAGCTCTTGTGCGTCCTTGCTTCTTTCTCCCAGGGAGTTTCTAAGCATCTAGGAGTCCTCTCTTAGCTTCTCTGAGGCAAACTCTGGGCTAGCATCTCCAAATGTCCTTCTGTCTGCATCTCCAAGCCTCTCCAAGCATTGGCTTACAGCAGCTGTCTCCAAAATGTCTCTCTCAGCTTCTCTCGGGGTGTTTTGTCCTCTCTGCTCTCTGTGTGAGCTTCCTTTAAAGGACTTCAGTGATATAATTAAGACCCACCCTGAATGGGCAGGGTCCACACCTCCAAGGAAATAATTCAATCAGAGGTTCCACCCTAATCAACAGACTAATCAGTCTGCCCCCATAAGATTGCATTCAAGTATATGGCTTTTCTGGGGGGCTTGATATATCCCTACTGGCACAGTCCCGTACCGTGGCATCGTCTCACTACAAATGCCTTTTGTACTTTAGAGTTTACAATATGATTTCGTGTTTATTAACTCAGTTACTCTCCACAAACCTGTAAGGTGGGTTTTAGACCCATTGTAGAGATCAGAAAGGACAGTCTCAGAGGATACGTGATTTTCCCAAATTCACACAGAAAGGGAATAGGGAATGTTGGATGTGTGGGGTGGGGGGTAAAATGTGTTAGGTTTCACCGTATGAAATGGGCATTTTCCTAAGTTAAAAATGGTCCAATATTGGGAATTCCCTATGGTTTAACCCAACAGGGTGGCAAGAAAAGGCCTCAACCAGAAGGGAACTTGTGAGTTAATACCTGAAAAAAGTGGAAGACATTTGGGAGGAAATATTCTAGACAAAGGGAATTGCAGATGCAAAATCTCTGAGGCAGGAGCACAGCCTGTGCATTCGAGAAACAGCAAGGAAGCCTGTGTGGCTGGAGCAGGGAGGACGACAGGCTCCGAGTGTGCAGGGCCTGCAGGCCACGTGGGAGGCTGTACCCAAGACGCTATGAGCTTCATAAAATACACCAGAAATTCAAGTTATTTTTATATTTGTATTTTACATTGTAGTTAAAAGATAAACTATTTTCTTACAGAGCCGTAAAGATGTTATTAAGCGCAAGGGGCGCATATGGTCTGAAGTCTGTGTCTGGTGATTTCATCTGTACCCATATTATTTTTCTGTTAATTTAAGGTTGTTCTTTTTTGTTTGCTTGTTTACAGCCAGCACTTTTTGAAACTCCGTCCTTAAGAGATGCTTTTTAAATCTATTAGCATGCAAATTGTTCCATGAAAAGTGTCCACGCCTTTGAGTGGGGTGAGGAGTGAGGGGCTGCTGCCAAGTCTGAATGTGATGGAATTCCAAGTTCCAGGCAGAGAACTGCATGCTCTCACACCCTCTTGAGAGACGCTCGCATGTTGACACCCAGCGTTAACAAATAAGAAAGAGAGTTGTTGCTTTTCAGCCTGGCATCAAGGAAAATCATGCTCAAGCCCATCCCAGTGCAGCTGTAGTTGTTAGATTTGGAGCCAGCCGCTCAGTTTCCACTTAACTCTTCCTCTCGGCATGAACAGGGCTTGGTTCTTCAAAAGGGCAGGCATCAAAAGAAGTAGGTAGAAGAAGGAACAGTCTCAGGATTCTGGATTTTATATTTCATTGTACTGATGTGTCCTCTAGCCAACCCACATTCCATCTTCAGCTACATGACGCACTGTTTTGATCATCTAGAAGCATAAAATCATTAGACTGTCTATGATAGTGAAGATTGATGAGAGCAATTCAGTCATCAAAATATTTTTGAGAAGCTGTATGTGAGAGTTCGTACTCAAACCTCATTGCCGCAGCACTGAAATCACAGGGTTTCAAGACTCATGAAAAGGAGTCTAATAAATATCAAAGTTTAGAAAAATCTGGGCCAAATTATCTGAAGTATTTGACTACTTAATGAAAAGTGATTTTGGGTAAATATGCTGGCAGCTGCTTTTTCTGTTCAGACAGTTAACTATGTGATTTTTTTCTCGTGGCACTCATTTGTTACCCTGCAGTAAAAATGTCAGGCTGTGTGTTAACCGTCTGAAGAAGTGGGGCAGCTGTCTTTTAACTTAACGCTTTTGGCTTTTCCCTTCTTTTTTTATCCTAGGGCATTCCCTTGCTTTGGTACAATTACCTTTTTTTTTTTTTTTTTTTTTTTTTTTGCCTTTCATTTGAATATTGCATTGCCAGAAAACTAACTACTCCTTTACCCAGACTTACAACTGTTTACATTTTGCTCCTTTTTGCTTTATCATTCTCTCCCTTCTTCCTCCCTCCTGCCTCCCTCCATCTCTTCTTCTTCTGTCTGTCTCACCATGGACCTAAACCTGTGTGCTATTGATAACTCTTTTCCTTAAATACTTCTGTGTATTTCCTGTGGACATGGTTATTATTACATAACCACAGTACAATTTGCAAAAACCAAGAAATGTAATAACAATAAAATACTATTATATAATCCATACTTCATGCTTGTATTTTACCAATTATCCTAATAATGTCCTTTATAACTTTTTTTTCCATGATACAGGATCCAATTCAGGATCATGCATTGCATCTAGTAGTCATATCTCTTTAGTTACTAATCTGGAATGGTTTCCCAGACTTTCTTGATCTTGATATTCTTGATGAGTACAGATTAGTTATTTTGTAGAATGCCCCTCAATATAGGTTTGTCTGATAATTCCTTATGACTAGATTCAAGTTAACGCATTTTGGTTAGAAACAAAGACTATGGAAGTAATACTGTGTCCCCAGAACATCCATCAAGAGGTACAAGATGTCATTATGTCTTATTACTGCTGATGTTATTTTTGATCAAATGGTTGAAGAGGTATTTACCAAGTTTATCCACTATAGTTACTTTTTTGCCTTTGTAAATTATAAGTAATTTGTGGGAAAGTACCTTGAAACTATGTGATATCCTGTTCCTCATCAAATTTTCACCCACTAATTTTAGCATCTTTTGATAATCAATTTGCTAACTCCATCATTCCTTCTACATTGATTGGTTGGCATCCTGTGATAAGGAAGAATTTCCCTTCTGCCTCTCCCTCCCCCCTCCCTCCTTCCTCCCATCCTCCCATCCTCCCTCCCTCCCTCCCTTCTTTCCTTCCTTCCTTCCTTCTTTCCTTCCATGTTTATTCACTAGATTATAATATCTTACTATTGTTATATATTTCAATTCTCAAATTATTCCAGAATTGAACAGCCCCTTCAAGCTGGCTTATGTGTCATTTTGACTGTTCCTGTCATTCATACAACATTCTCTTTCTTTCTGGCACCACAAGATATTCCAGGCTCATTTTTATACTTTCTCTGCCCCAGCCATGAAATCAGCCATTTCTCTAAGCCCTTAGTCTAAGGAACCCTGGCTTCTTCTAGCAGAAGATGATATTTAGAGAACAAATTCTGGGCACTAGTTTTGTTCATTGTTATTGGTGTGTTATTCTAAGTGCTTTCAGAAACAGGAAAATAATACACACACACACTGCATGCATATACTGTATATACATAGGTATACAGATACATGTATTTCTTATTACCGATCAGTAAGTATGAGTTCCTTTGTGTGTGTGTGTGTGTGTAATAAAAAACCATGAGTTCATTCTGATATCTTCGATTCCAAACCAACACCACAGGTTTCATTCTAGTCTTCCAATTTCCATACTTCTCCAACACTCTTCTCCAACAGTCGGTGTCTTGGCTCCCATGATCCTCAGTATATTTCCTCATTTGCTGAAGCCTAGAGTGCACAGAAAGTACTTTTCTGATTGCTAGCTCATGTCACTGTGAAAAGCAAAGCCTCTTAAATTGAATTCAATATTGTTTCATTATGTAACGTCATAAAAAACATGAGTTCATATGGTTATTTCCAATTCAAAACCAACATCACAGGGTTCATGTTTAGTTAAAATTCACGTAAAATGAACTGCACAGATATTAAGTGTATCATTACATGAGCTTTGAAAAATGTATAAACCCATGTGACCCATATCCTTATCAAGATATACAACATTTTCAGCACCCTAGAAAGTTTCTTTGTGTCCCTTCCCTGTCATCTCCCCATCTAGAGGCAGCTGCTGTTTTGATATTTATCACTATGAATTAATTTTGCCTTTACTAGAACTGCATAAAAATAGAACCATATAATATGTACTCTGTTGAGTCTGGCCTGTTACTCAGCATAGTGTCTCTGAGAATTCATCCATGTTATTATATGCATCCGTAGTTGATTCCTCTTTGTTGCTGAGTAGTATTCTATTGTATGGCTATATCATAATTTGTTTATACGTTTTCCTCTTGATGGGCATTTGTTTTTTGTTTAGCTATTATGAATAAAGCTACAGTGAACATTCTTTTAAAGGTATGTTTGTGGACATATATTTTCTTTTTTAAACAATTTCTTAGTTAAATCATACATTACATTTGTATTTTTCTTCTGGTGTACAGTTCTGTGTATTTTAACACATGTATAGATTCAAGTAATCACCACCACAATAAGGATATAGAAGCGTTCGGTCATTTCCCAAAATATTCCTTATGCTGTCCCTTTATAGTCACCTCTCTGTGCCCCTAACCCCTGTCAACCACTGATCTATTCTGCATCCTTATAGTTTTGTGTTTTTGAGAATGTCATATAAATGGAATCATACAGCATGTAACCTTTAGAGATTGACTTCTTTCCCTCAACATTATGCCTTTGCGATTCATCCTGGTTCTTGAATGCATCAGTAATGTTTTTATTGCTAAGTTAGTTCATTGTATGGATGTATCATGGTCTATCCATTCACTTGCTGAAGGACTTCTTGGTTGTTGCCAATTTGGCAACTATGAAAAGAGCTGCTGTAAAAACTAGTGTACAAGTATTGGTGGACAGAGTTCTCACTTCTTTAGGATAGAGAGCCAAGAGTGGGATTGCTAGTTCATACAATAATTGCGTATTTAACTTTACAAGAAGCTACCAAGCCACTTTCCAGAGTGGCCGTGCCATGTTGCGTTCCCAACCAGCAATATATGAAAGTTCTAGTTGCTCCACATTCTAGGCAGCACTAAGAATTGTCAGTATTTTTAATTTAATCACTAATAGGCACATAGTAGTATTGAATTATAGTTTTAATTTGTATTTCTGTAGTACTAATGATGTTGACTATCTTTTCATTATTTGCCAACTTTGTGTCTTCTTTGGTTAAGTATTTGTTCAAATGTTTTGCCTATTAAAAAATACATTGTTTGTTTTCTTACGATTGAGTTTTGAGAATTCTTATTTTCTGGATACAAATCCTTTGTTGGATATTTGATGCACAAATATTTTCTCCCAGTCTGTAGCTTGTTTTTTTCAGTCTCCTAACTGTGTCTTTTGCAGGACAAAATTTTTTAATTTTGAGGAAGGGAAAATTTATGATTTTTTTCTTTAATGGATTGTGCTTAAGAATTCATTGCTAAACCCAAGGTCACATAGATTTTCTTCTATGTTTTTTTCCTAAAAATTTTATAGCTCAGGGTTTCATATGTAGATCTATGATACATTTTGAGTTAATTTTTATATAAGGTGGGAGATTTAGGTTGAAGTTCATTCCTTTTGGCTTATGAATGTCTGCATTTGTTCAAAACCGTTTGTCGAAAAAGACTATCCTTTCTCCATTGAACTGCTTTTGCACCTTTGTCGGAATCAATTGGCATATTTACGTGTGTCTATTTCTGGCCTTTCAGCTGAGTTTTTAGCTGGCTTCTTGGAATGCCCCCCATGCATGCACATTTCAGGTGTCAACCAAGGATTTGGGGTTCCCCCTTATGTGTCTTCCTCTTTTCAAGTATTTCCCCTTTCACTTTCTAGCAACTCTGGCACCTGGAACTCCATTTTCTGACTTCCTAACTGGAGTTGTAGCTGCCCTTGCCAGTGAATGCCTTCCTGTATAACAGCGAATCACATCTCTCTTTCAAGAATTGAATCCCTGCCAGTTTCTGCCTACTTCTGACTTTTCTACAGTGCCTTCAAATAATTGATTTCATATTTTTCCAGAATTTATAAGAGTCATATATGGTAGAGGTTATCCAATATCAGCGACACCAGCATTACTAGAAGCAGATCCCCCCACTACCTTTTTTTTTAATTAGAGCAATTGTAGGTTTACAGAAAAATCATGCAGAAAGTACAGAGTTCCCATATACTCCCCCTTCCCCCAGTTCTCCCTGTTATTAACACTTTGAATTAGTTCAATACTGTTGTTACAATTGATGAACCAATACTATAATTATACTATTTACTATAGCCCATAGTTTACATTAGGGTTCATTCTTTATGTTGCACAGTTCTGTGGTGTTTTTTTTTTTAAACTTGCCCTGGTAACATATGTGCAACCTAAAATTTCCCATTTTATCCACTTTGAATTATACAATTTAGTGGTGTTACCTCCGTTGCCTTTGTAACCTTTGCGGCATGCTTATGGTGAAACAGGTAGCCAATATTGATCTGCTTCTGCTATACAAAGGTACAAAATAAAGCACAGTAAAAGTGGTTTTTCCCAGGTTTCACTCTGTCTTGAAACTAGAAATCTGTTCCATGGCTCCTGAGTTCATTCCAACATACTTTTGTCTCTACTACAGTTAATCTAAATCAGGAAATAGCTATGGTGAGCTTAATGTGTGCTCACAGAGTCTGAAAAATGCTCAAGAACTTAGACTGTTTCCATGGACAGTGTTCCAGTTTGCTAATGCTGCTGTGCTGCAAAACACCAGATACGGATTGGCTTTTATAAAGGGGGTTTATTTGGTTACACAGTTACAGTCTTAAGGCCATAAAACATCCAAGGTAACACATCAGCAATCGGGTACCTTCACTAGAGGATGGTCAATGGTGTCCGGAAAACCTCTGTTAGCTGGGAAGGTACATGGCTGGCGTCTGCTCCAAAGTTCTGGTTTCAAAATGGCGTTCTCCCAGGACATTCCTCTCTAGGCGTCTGCTTGCTCCTGGGTTGTGTTCTCCAAAATGTCTCTGTAAGCTGCAGCTCCTCCAAAATGTCACTCTCAGTTGCTATGAGTTCCCTCTATCTGTCAGCTCATTTATATGGCTCCAGTGATTTAATTCAGACCCACCCTGAATGGGCGGGTGACACCTCCATGGAAATTACCCAATCAAAGGTCTTGCCCACAGTTGATTGAGTTACATCTCCATGGAAACACTCACTCAATAGGTTCCAACCTAATCAACACTAATATGTCTGCCCCCACAAGATTGCATCAAAGAACATGGCATTTGGGGGACATAATACATCTATACCGGCACAGACAGCATTTGAGTTTTTATGAGAAATATTTTTTTCTACCACCTGTGGGTCCCAAACTTCTAGCAAATCTAAAGCCCAGCTTATTTGTCATGCTTTTCTTCTTTTAGCCAGAGAACCTCTAACTCAGCTCACTTTTGTAGATTCATAAGAAGCGTTGTCTACATTTGTTTTCTTAATTGCTCTGCTGCCTGCACTCCACAGACTACCACAGCCTCACTTGGTCCCACCATTTTATAGAAACTCTTGGGCTAAGGTCTTCAAAAGACTACGCCACGTTGCCAAACCCACGGGTCACTTCTCTTTCCTCATCGCACTTCTCTCGGAAGCATTTAATACAATTGACTGCTCCCTTCTTCTTGAAATCATCTCTTGGCTTCCCTGGCAGCCGTTCTCTGGCCAGCTCCTCCTTCATTACCTGAACTCTAAAGCCTGGAATTCATCAGGGCTTTGTGCTAGACTGCTGTCTCATCTCTGCCTTTTTAGATGATTTCACCTCGGCTTTAATTCCCATCGATGTGCTGTTGGTCAGTCTAAATCTGTCTGCTGAGCCTGTTTGACACCTCTCCATTGATATCACATACTCAACATGGCCAAAACAAATGTCTTGATAACTTCCCTAAAACTTGAGGCTTCTGGTAGATAGGAGGGAGTGTGGCACAAAATGGGGTTTGAGAAAAAGTTCGAGCCATCAGAAATAATGACTCCACATCCACCCAATACTTGAAGCCAGAGCCCTGAGAATCATCAGTGGTAGCCCTGTCTTTTTTCACCCCTTGACACACATAGAGCCTGGCATCAGGTTCTGCTGATTCTAAGATTTCTTTCTCACCTGATCCAAGCCACCATCATCTCTCACCTGGACTACAGAAAGCAGCCTGCTTGCTTGATTTCTTGCCCCTGTCCTATTCATTCTCCACCTATCCCTATGATAGATTTAAATTGAAATATGGTCTTGCCCTCTCTTGCTCAAATACTTGCAGTGATTTCCCATTGTACTTAGCACAAATTCCAAACTCCTTTCTATGGTCTGTAAAGCATCCATGCTCTCATGCCTACCTACTTTTTGAACCTCACTTTGTGCTGTACTCCCTCTTGTCCATCATACTTCAGCCACACTGGCTTCCCCTCTATTCTGTGAAATCTCAAAGCCCTTTACCAACCCAGGGCCCATGCACAAGTATTTCCTCAACCTGAAATACTTTCCCACTGTGTTGCCCCATGGTTGGCTCATGCTGGTCCCTTAGGTTCGCTTTTGCTTCTCTCCTAGAACACCCTGCCCTTTTCCTTCATTATGCTTATTAAAATTAGTTATTTCCTACTTATCTCTGAACTCTTTGTTCATTTTCTGGATTCCAGTGTCCTCTGAGCTTGCCCTCATGAAACTTACTGTCTAGTGGGCAGACGGTCAAGTAAACGAGCAATCATTCTAAAGTCACCATGGCACAGAGATGTTGGTTAGGCTCTTTCTCTGTGCCTTTGTTCCTGCTTTCTCCACTGCCTCAAGTGCCCTTCTTCTCTATATTTTGCACACTCAAATCCTCGTCACCATTTAAGACTTCTCTGAAGTCCTCCTGACACTCCAGTTGAGAGAGCCCTCCCTTCCTTGCCTTCCACTCTCCTTTTGCCACTCTCCACTTTTCCCTGAGGTCACAGAACTGACTTAGCTCTTCTAAAGAATCACAAGCTCCATGAATGCAGAATCCAAATTGTGTTCAGCCATGTCTCCTTCAGAACAGAATAGCTGATTAACTCATTTCTGATTTCTAGGGTGCAATTGTGATTAGCCCTGTGTCCAGCTTTGTCACTAGGAACTAATGGGACTTAGCAGGGAGAAAAAGAAAATTCAGGCTAAGTTACAAGTCATATCTCATATTTATACATCCAACACTTAGGCTATCAGTGTTTTAATAAGCTCCAAAGACACACAAAAGGCTTTTCCTTTGAACGTGTGCTGGGACTTGACCAGTCTCTGTTGCTTTATTTCTCCCACTGGCTCAATAATCGCCCTATAAAAGTAACAGAAGACACATCTAGAAAGTCCTCTTGGAGAAATGTTTGAGTGAGTGGATTATAAATTAGGAAGGGTGAGATGCCAAATAAAACATGGGCTGCTTGGCAAACCTTACCGTGAACATATGTACCTGAGCCAGGCCCTCTGAAGCCACTGGCTGTATTAAAAAGAAGTTGTCCTGCTGTGTTTTGAAGTTGTCCCGCTGCATTTTGTGACGTAAAAATGTGTGCATTTCCTTCTTTTGAAGTGCTGTGTCAAGGGAATCATTTCGATGAACAGTGACAAACATTAATTTATAAAATAGTTTTTGGGCCATTTCGTGCAGGAAAAAGCATTTGATAATAGATCTAAATACGAAATTAAGAAACTATGAAAGCAAATATGGATACCAGATGAATTATAAAAATCATATCTGACTGGCTGTTCTGGTCCTTCAGATCCCCTGTCCTCTTAGAGTGGGAGATGGGTCTCTATAGAACCCCCTGTCCTCAGCCGGAAGGCTTGGCTTTAAAGGCTTCTTAGTTAGTGGGAACAGAGCAGACTCTCTTTATATCTTACCACACAGTGCTGGTCTTAGTATAGTCTCCTGTCTGGTTTATGAATTTCTCCTGGAATTAATTTTCCACACATATATGTTGGGAAACTATATGGCCTTGATATTCTTTCTGCCTGTGAATGTCGTTAGTGTTAGCAACTGGCATCCAAGCTGGGATCCAGGCACGTTCCAGTGACTCACCAACCAACGCTATATGTCACCTTCTCTACATTTGAAAAAGGGGCAGACCGCAGAAGTCTAATCAGATTTTAAGGTGTCTTCCTGTTTGTTTAGTATTCTGGCACTGTTCAGAAGAGGCCAAGTGCGGCAAGATTATTTTTGAGATGAGAAGACCTTGATATATTCTTTGGCCATTACAATAGGGTTTTCACTGACATGGTATTTATTTGTTTGCATGTTTTCTTTTCTTTTGTTTTTTTTTTTTCCTTTGGCATTGGGGTATTGTGTATCATAAGTCCTTGCCCTCTGGGGTACTATGGACATTGGGCTAGGCTTTCTACCATGCTGGTGATCTGGGTCTACTTTCTAAGTGTTAGGAATAATGTGCATTTTCCCGTTTGTTCCATTCTGGTGAGGAAATATAAATGAGTGCTGTTAGATGATTTTCCTCTTTTGAAGTGTTTGTGGAAATCTGGTCTAAGCAAGAGACAGATTAGAGACGTTCAGAGGGGCCCTTCAGAGAGTAGTGCTTTCTATGAAACGGATGGAGTGTGCTTTTGGTAGCAATTTCCCCATTTGGACTCCATCCATTGCAAAATACCTGAAATATGTGAAGGGTGGAGCATTTGCATTTTGCTCCTTTTTAATTATGTAATAGTAGCGGTTGGAAGCAAGTCTATTACTAGACAACTAAAACAGGATTGAGTTTTTTTAACTATGTGATAAAATTAATTTCCTGCCAGATAATTTTAAAGGACCATGTATTCTAAATATTTGAAACAACAGTTTGTTTGTTTTAAAACACTCCTATCCCCAACACACATACACATATGCACATGCACCAAACATTTTCCTTATCCATCCTTTTTTGTTTCTGTAATACAGGTGGAAAAAACTCATACTTTATTTGTCAGAACTTGCACCTAAAACTTTCCAGAGTCTTTCTAAATATAGGCTAGCAAGTGGTATAACTTCCTCTGGGAAGAAGACTAGCAGGTTCAAACAGCCCACTCTTTCTATCAGAATATCTGAATGAAATGTCATACTTCCTCTCTCTCTCTCTCTCTCTCTCTCTCTCTCTCTCTCTCTCTCTCTCTCTCTCACACACACACACACACACACCATCAAAAAGAAAGAAAGAAAAAAAATTGTGAGACTAAAAATGACTGCTTAAGCCAAAATAAAAGTTTTGGAAGCAGTCATTCCAAAGTCGTTAGAGATGGAAATGCTAAAAAGGTAAACATTGGTATTTGTTGTCTATTTGTTCTTAGGAAAATGTGATCTTTGAAGAACTTCAGGCCATCAAGATCTTTCCCGAGTTAGAACTGAGTGGGCTTCTCTGGTGGGGCTCTCTGTTTACCATTGTCTTCAGCAGTCATTACAGGGAGAGAAACCATTAGTCTGCTTGTGTTGATTTCAGATGTTGAGATGTATGTTTATGTGTAGTCTTTCATTTGAGAGGTGTCACAACCAGCTCCAGGTGAATTCACCAAAAGTAAATTCTTGGGAAACCTTCTTCCAAATCACCAGTTGGTCAGATAGCCAAAATCTATTCACGAAAAGCCAATCCATTGAATGACCAATTTACAAAATGTACCCGCATTTACTGATTCATTAAAAAGCACGTTTTAAGAAATATTCTTCTTGAATATATTACGAGGGTCGGCAAACATCTTTCTGAAAGTGACCAAATAGTAAATATTTTAGGCTTTGCAGACAACACAAGGTCTCTGTGGCATGCGTTTTCTTAATTGGTTATTTTACAACCCTTAAAAAGGTAAGAAACATTCTTAGCTTGTAGGCTGTACAAAAACAGGCCGCTACCGATTTTGGCTCACAGTCCATAGTTTTAGGACCCCTTATATAGTTAACTAATTCAAGTATTTTTCATATGGATATACTATTCTTCATTGTATTCAGTGACTACATTCTTGAATATAGTCATGGATATATTCTTTTTTTTAAATTCAGTTTTATTGAGTATATTTGCATACCTTACAATTATCCACAGTGTATAATCAATTGTTCACAATGCCATCATATAGTTGTGCATTCATTCATCACCACTATCAATTTTGAACATATTCTTGTTATCAGCATTTTAAGAAATGTTCGATTTTTCAAGAGCTAAAAGTGCACAGAATGGTTTACTGTTCTTATGAATAGAAACAGAATTTCAGCATTTCATACAAATTTCTTTTAGTTTCTACTAAGTCAATATTAATTCTTTTAAGAATTCATTATCTATGTTTCAATGATGTAGCATTTTTTAGATTCAATCACCAGTGTCACTAAAGGTTCATTTGCCAAATTTACCAGTTCACCCAAACTCTTGTATCTTCTAACTCTGGAAACGTTCAGTGATACATAGTAACTTGAAAGGTTTTAATAGCTTTTTTGACCAGTTTTCCTGTTAGCATTTTAAGGAAAGTTCCACTTGTCTTTAGCCTCGCTCAGTACTGTTGTAGCTGGGTGGAGCAAAAAGATACAAAGGGGAGCCCAGCATCCAGCACAGCCCAGACCTTGGCAGGGGGAAGACTAGGGTGCAGGAGAATGTCTGCCAACTCTAGAACCCTGAAATCCTGACTCCCTACCACCAGCTTAGCTCTTCCAATCCAGCCAATAGAGAGGACTGAAAATTTTATGAATAGGTTTTTGTTATATATTTCAGCATATTTGGCCAATTGTGCAAATAGATCCTTTGATTAGTTGGCCGTCCAGCGAATTCCTCTTCTGGCAAGTTGGCTTATGGCAAGTTGGATGTTAGGAAATTTATTTTTGGTGAATTGATCTGCTTCCATCCTGAAAAGCAAAGGCTGTCCAAAAGTGAAGCTGAGAAGGAGCCATGAATGGGGCAAGTTTGCATGCTTTCTGGAAAGAAAGGTGAGACATCTGGTGATGTGCATCAACTATTTGGCAGAGTTGTTAATAGCTCACACTCGCTCGTAGTCGATTCTGTGGAGAGTGTTCGTTGGTTAGCTTGTGGTGTGACTATAAAGGAGCGGAACTGACATTAACATGTGGCCCACTCTCTTGAAGGACACACAGACTTTGATGGTAAGAATAAATGAAGTCATATTGAACAGGTGCATGGCAAAATCAAGACATTTTTGACTGGAGTTGTGCAAAACCAGAGACTCGTTTCTCCTTTTACCTGATGAGATAACTATTGCCCTCACTGGAATAAGAAGTCAGGAAGACTGGGTTCATATTCTGGCTTTGCCACATGTTGTCATGATTTTATTCAAGTTGTTCACCTTGTGGAGCTTTATTTCCCTCGTCTGTGAAGTGAGGATGACAGTAGAACCTATTTCATTGGATTAACTGTAGAATCCAAAAATATGATACTTGTTAGATACCTGACACGTAGTAGGAACACGTAAATGATAGCGTTGCCCCTGCCTGACAGCTAAGACTGGTGGTGGGTAGGTGGTAGGATTAGTCAGCATCAGCCCTTGATAATTGTTGGTGTCCTGATGAAGCATTTATTTCAATGTTTTGATTCCCTGCACCCCATTAAAATTATCCCATGGCCTAACTATCTGACTTTGGATAAGGTGCTTAAAATGAACTAACTCCATCTTTGACTGATCTTAAGTGTATCAAGATGACATTCCCCAATAATAATTTATGAAAAGGTGCTATATTAAAGAGGGAGGTGCTATCAATGTTTAAATGGCGGCAAAACTGCTTCGTCTTAGGAGGGCTTGGGATGTGCACAGCCATTCAGTAGGGAGTTACAGGTGTGTGTTGTATGCGACTCCTGTCTGCACACAACCTCAGTCCCCCGAAGGGAAGGTTATTGGTCTAGGTCATCTATAGCAATAGCGACACAACTCTCTCATTGCCTTTACAGGTAGATAGCTTCAGGGCTGACAGAAAACCCAGGCTCTTTCTCAACCCCCAGTGGTGCTTCTCTTACACTGGAGAGCCTGCTTCTTGGCACCAAAGGAATAGAGAAACAATTGCATATGCAGAACTCACCTTTGAAGAGTACCTTTTCCTAGGAGGAAAGAACTAAAAATCACAAAAGAACAATTGTAAAGCAGTTTTACAGTACTGTAAGTCCAATCATTTTTTTAAGTGGAGAAAAAACTTAAGAGGATGGGAATGATCAAAAGGAGAAGGGTTAATGAGGGTATCTGTAGATAGTCACATTTGTATAGAATCATACAGATCACAAAGCACTTTTTCCTAGCATTATTTTATCTTACAAAGAACAACAAAAAAGACTGCAAGGTGTGTGTTATGAGACTCGCTTTCAAACACGAGGAAATGGGGGCTCTGAGAGACTAAAAGACTTGCTCAGTTCCCACAACTAGTAAAGTTTCAGAGCTGAAGTTCAGGCCCAAGTCTCTGTGACCCCAAATTCTGTCCACTTTCCAGTGGAATGTGGGGCACAGATAGGTGCTGGGCTGGAGCAGAGAGGAGGCTGTTTCAGCACGGTCTCTCGGGAGCCACTTAACAAAATCTTCCCCTAGGAACACGGGGATTCTGGAGGTGCGAGTACCAGTCCACTTGTCAGGGATGACTGAGATGCACTTGACCCACGACGTTCATATTACAGAACAGGGCCTGGTAGCGGGCTCCTTCTGGGAGCTTTCCGACTAGCCTTGGTGTTAATCTTAAAAATTAGCTCCTGAAATTTTGGTCACACCTGCAACCAAGAAGGGAAATTCTGGTTTTCCTTTCTTCCATTGCTTCAGATTCGATCATTTCAGCTGTAAGATCAACAAGGAGAGACATTTAAGATTATATTTTACTATCATCAGTTTCCTGACTGACTGCTGCCCCAAATGTTCAAATACACCTTGGTTTGTGCTGCATTGACGTATGAAAGGACACTATTCATTCATTTGACGTCTTTTTCGTATTTACAGCTTCAGTTTATAGCAAGTCAAAGAGATGCTTTTTAAGCCAAGAACAACTTGGCATTCAAGTATTCAGCTGTGGTTGAGCACTTTACCAAATGAAGGCAAACGATTTAAAATGGAGAAAGAGTAAGAAACATGAAGGACCCCAATTTTACGAGTAAACATTTGAGATTTTACATAATGAGACAGAGGTAACTTTTCCTTGTCGAATTAGAAGCGTTCTTTTTATGTGAATAGAGTCAGCAAAGTGCTCTTTGATCATTTTCTTCTCTCTTTTTGAAAATTAAGTGACGCAGTTTGGAAAGCAAATGTTCTGTTTCTATCTGTTCCTTACCAAAGGTCAGCAATGGCTATCACCTTGCAA